>NC_071399.1:65665891-66290891 GCF_022682495.2 Desmodus rotundus | reverse complement strand
TACTTTTGTGTGCATTCAGGCAATTCACAAGAGGATTTCAATAAAATAAATATTAAACATTTTTTTAATGAAAATTACTACTGGCCAATTAGATGAGATAGTATTTTTTTATCCAGCTGAGGGACTAGTGAACTTACCCCACCGTGCTCCGGTTGGATGCATTCAGTGTGTCCTGCTAGCAGAATTACAGTTGAAGATTTTGGTTCCTTATTTTATCTTGCTCCAAGCTCTATGGTCTCAGCCAAGCAAGAAGCTCCAATTGCTTTCGAAGATGGCTCTTCACTCGAATAAGCACTGTGGGGTGCAGAGCAAGAGGAGAGCCTGGCCTAGCGTAAGAAGCTTTAACATGTGCCTCATTTCATTTCATTATTTCATTTCATTTCATTTTACTTTTTGAACATAGTTTGCATTCAACGATTTCTCTTTTTTTTAATTATTAGTTTCAGGTGTACAGCATAGCAATAGATATTCATATAAGTTACAATATGGTCCGTCTGGACCCACATAGTAATTACAATATTGTTAACTATATTCCCTATGCTTTCTCTTACATCCCCATGCCTAGTCTGTGACTACCAATTAGTGCTTCTTAATCCCAATACCTTTTTTTACCCTATTCCCTGATACCCATCCCTCTGGCCTCATATTCTTCATTGCAGATCAGTCTCTAACTAAGAAGGATTTTGTGAGACCTTCAAAGCATGTACACAAGTCTGATTCACAAGAGGACATTATGAATTACAGAATAAACCAGAATGGACCTTGTACTTGAAAGAGACAGATATTAGGATAAAAGAACTTAAGGTTTAACTAATTTTCAGACCTGCATTCCTTTTGTGTGTTTAGTACATGTGTCAGAGAATATAGTAATAATTTATAGGTCAGTGGTGTTTGCATAAATGCATATGTATATTCATTTGTTCTGTGAAAAATAATTTACATATTTTAGGATATAGGCCACTTTTCTACATTAGCAAAGATACCTGCATAGTTATGAAAACTTTCTTCTTTATTTCTTAATTCTCTTTTTGTCACTACCAAAGGCGATAATATATGTTCTGTTCCCCAAGGCCGCTCACAAAGTGCGAATTCAGCAGCACTTTTCCCTCATGCTGTCAGGTTCTGCCCAGATTTTTTTTTTCACTGACATTTGGAAGGCTCCTGCTGCCTTCAGAATTATAAAATAGTAGTATGAGTTAAACGTTTATTGTTGCTTTTTGGACAAATAGACACCTTAATTTTAAATATCCCAGGACATCAACCTCTTATGTAAAATAAATGATAAATCTAAAAAAATTGAAATATCATAAGCCAATAGTTATCATTAGGTGCTATAATCTAAGCAGGAATAGGACAATTTAGTTGTATATTTATTTATTTTACTTCATATTTAGGCTACGATTGTTAAGATTCTCTTATAGGAACTAGTTTGTCAAAAGATGAAGAATAAAGAAAGATATCGAATTTCATCTCTTAACATTAAATATACAGCATCATAACATTTTAAAAACTATCGGTGAATGTTTGATATTCCATAGATAAAGAAAATAATATGACACTTGAAATCTAAGCTTTAAGTGTTTGAATTCAAGTCAGTCATCTTAACCACTAATTCTCTCATAATTTTCCTAACTGATTTTCACATATATACCATGTTTCCAAACTGAATTATTTAGGTCTTATTTTTGGTCTTCTCTTATTTGCCCTTTACTAGAAACAACAGACCAGAGCCCTGTACCAACTCCTTCCTTTACTCATTGGTCCTTCATCCACCCATCCATCCTTTCCCACTTCCCTTCTTAAACGTGCCAGTCCACATATTTGAAATATCTTGGTAGACACAAATATGAAATATCTTGGACAATCTACCTAAGTTGGAAAAAGTATTTGGTTCATTGACATTTAAGTTCTATTTCCCACATTGCCTCTGAATCCATTATTTTACTTGTTCTTTTGGATCTTATTTTTATATACTTGATATATTCTGTTGCAGTCACCAGCTGTGCTGAAGGGCTCAGTTTATGGAAGCCTTCCTGTCCCCACTCCCCAACACACCATGCGTGGGCACACACACACACTCACAAAGCACACACATGAATAATTTCTCAGCATGTCACAGCACTAACCTAATCGGGGAAAGTAACTTTGAGCTATTTTTTTTGGTTGGCTTTGAGTAATTATGCCCTAAGGATTGTATGCTAATTAATGCCGAAGGACTATGCCCTTAGAACTCAAGAACTATGTGGTTATAAGTATGAATCAACTGGAAAGTGCAGTTTGTTCAAAGTCCCCCCTTCTCCTGTTATAAATCGTATATTTGGAATTTAGTTACATCGCTCGACTGGTACATACATAGGTTTCCTTTCTAGCATCAGTTTGTGTATCCACACATGCATTTATTTGGTTTATAATGAACCTGTTTATATTAGTTTGTGGATAAAACTGCGAGACAATCTTATCAATTTATTCCCAACTTTTTCATTTGAGTTAGCAACAAATTTTGGTCCTAGGGTTTATTCAACCATGACTTCATGGTCTAACCCAGATACACAAGGGTAAACCTCAGGGGGAACTCTCAGTGGTAAACCAATTTTAATTAGCAAAAGATCCTGAAACTGCACATCCAAAACAAACTGTTACTCAGAGGAAGATATTGGTGCCATCAGTCAGAGTTCTCATTCACGACTTGTGAAAGGCAGGGAGCTCTGGGGAAGAGCCGGTGAGGGGTAATGAGAAGTGTCACTTAAAGTTAGTTCCTGGAAGTAAAGATCAAAGTGAAGGACACTCACCCTCCTGGCACTAAATCTCATATCAAAGTGTCAGGTTTCAGAGTTATCTCAATTCTGCAGCTCCAGCCAGGGAAAAGGAAATGCTAAGTTAACGTTCTAGAAGAAATATGATTCTTCATCGTGAAATCCCTAGCTCTTAATTTTTATTTCCTACTAAAGGAAATAGGAAATGGCAGCATAATTATGGCTATAGTGAACATGCCCTCAAAAAAAAAAAGTAGAGATTCATACACAGGCCTGATATTTCACTATTTTGCTTATATTTTGATTTTGTTACTGATATCCTCATTTGGATTTTGAAGAATCATTTTCATTTAATATTTTGTATTTATTGTTTTACATTTCAGTTTTTCACATAAGTTGTTGCTAATACATTGTGAAAAATAATAGATGTATTTCTAGAAAGCATCACTAAAATATTTGCATTGTGCTAACTTAAACCACTGCTGCAGTTAGAAGTTGAATAGTAAAGAAACACTTCACAACCCAAAAATGTATTTTTGCTTCAAAGAGGTTTGGCATGTGAGTGTATTGGGCATTTGAAATCAGATATACGAATGGATTGGGCACTGTGATCAGTTTGGTAGGTCAGTCGTCAATATTTGAACACACTTCTTCTTTCATATTTTCAGCCTCCTTATTTAAACCCAGCCTTATTACTCAGATGATGAAATGATTAATTAATAAGGTTAATAATGACAAAAAAGGAAGTTCAAGGTAGGAAGGGGCTGCAAAATAAAGACCTCAACTCTACGTACCATGGGTAGCCAGGACTGTTCTTGCCTCTCCAGGTAGATGAAAGCTGGTGCTGATACTTAAAATAAATGGTCTCACTTCCCGGAGGAACCCTTAACAGTCTAGAAAGTTTCTCTTCCTACCATATTCTTCTTCCATATCCCAAGCCCCAACCATCTATGATTTGCTCAATTATGTGATGCTGTATTATCATTTTCAACTCACAAAAGCTGGAGAGAGAGAGAAGAGGGGGGGGAGAGAGAGAGAAAGAGAGACAGAGACAAGAGAATTTTTAGCAGTTCATCTGGCTCTGAACCTTGGAAAGATATACAAACTTGCCACTTCTCAGGCAGTGCCGTTTAGAGTTCCCCAGTAGTTAGTAATTTTGTTTCAGCACATGCAAAAAGCAATGGCACCTTAAATAGTGCCATCATCCACTCTGCAATTAATAGTTACACTCCATTCTTTTCTGGCCACTTGCCCATTTACTAGTCCTAGGTAGAAATAAGCTAAAATAGACACTCTGCTCCTAAATCAGCATATCTGTACGGCAAAAGTCAGACAACATTTTTAATGCTCCCATGGGTGGAGTTACGTTAAGAACAGGAGGAGAAATGGAGAAAGGAGAGACCAGGGCCAGAAAGGAGTGAGTGGGGGTAGATACTGAAGCAATGATAGGAAATAAATGTTTTGAGTCTCTCAGGGAAAATGCAGCAGGATGCATGTGTTTTAAAATGGGAGAAGAAAATTAAAACCTGCTAAAGAATAAGCAAACAGCCTCTTCTGTGCTGCTTCTGCCAAACATGAAATATAATATACTCTAAATGGAGAGATAAACCACATTAAACTGCACCTGGTTGCAAATGTTCCAGGGTCTGTTTTAGTGCCGTTATTTTTCCGTAAGTCATTCTGGAATGACTTGGAACAGTGGTCCTCCTCAAGGGATGTAAACTTGAGAGACTTATAATTGAGTCTGTTGAGTCTGATGATGTTATACCACTTAGCGGATGACTAGTGCATGAACAAAATAAGCCTTTGAGACTGAAATTCTGTGACTCATTGGATACTTATTGAAGGCGGTTCTAAGGCTAGGGATGTATTTGACAGTGAAACAAACATGACTCTGTTTTCATGGTTATAAAGTAGTGGAAGAATAGGCAATTTATTATTGATTTGGCTATTTCTATTTTTTCATTTTTTAAAAATGTAGTCACTCTTCCCATCATTGGGGATAGGATGTGTGTGCGTGTTTTGTTTGTTGCAAAAGTATATAGAGTATGAAAATTATGACTAGCAACTGATTTGACCCTTACACTTGACAAGTATAACTTGAGGCAAGGTAATTAATGAACCTGTTTAAACCCATTTCCTCCTTTATGGAAGGAGGATGCTAGTTCTTATGTCTATGTTGGCTGTGAGCATTAGTACAAAGCACATAGGATAGTGGTCAGAAAACAATAAAGGCTCAAAAACATTAGTTCTATTTTTTTCTCCTCTTGGCTGCTAACATAGCATTTCTTCAGATCTGAGAAGCCATATTACAAAGTACAGAGTATTCTTGTTTTATGCACCATTAAGAAAATAATGCTATTAATTAAATTATAACTGAACATTTTCTTAGCACATTGATTATGGCCACATCTTGGATCTAGAATGTATGTATTCATTTGTAAGAAAATATCATGCATAAACACATAGGTATTTAAATTTTATTCACAATAAATAATAGTTTTGGTGTTATAAATTTTAAAATGACTCATTTTAATCGTATAAAAAGATGAAATTGATACTCCATGTGAGTACCTGCATGCGCCTGTGGCATAAAGGACATGGACCTAAAAGTAAATTAATTAATAAAGGATCATGACTAAACCAGGACCTTAAGAATTGCTTATTCTATATTTAAGCAGTGGCCTGGGGCAAATGACTGAATAAACTGTAAAAATTATATGTACCTCTTAAACTAAAATTATTTTGTTTTTATTTCAATTTGGGAAGTTAGAATAGATGTAAGAAATACTTGCAAATTAAATACAGCTCAACCAACCAACTTATCTGATGTGTTAATTCCCAAAACATATTTGATGCTTATAAATAACTTGAGAAAACAAAGACCTCTCAACAAAAAGAAATGCAAGCATCCGAAGTCTAGCAAAGGCAAGGTTTTCTTATAGATTTCTTTGACATGCAGGCACTAATGTAAGTGACATTAGACTCATAGTAGACACCAGGGTAGACAGCTCATCCATGTAAGTGGTGTCACTTCTCACTCACAAATGTGCCCAGAGGTTTGTGACGCCTTTTCCTGTCCCACTGGCAGAAGAAAGTATCACGGCAAGTATTTTCACAAATTTTTGGAATATAATACACACATATATATTCATATATACACACATCATTCAGATCTACTGGATTCCAAAGATTAATTCAATACCGGATTTCAGATTGCTGTAAAATGCTGCACCAACAATGGGAATTTTGTTTCAAGTTCCATTTGGAGTCAGAAAGTTCATAGTTGTTAATCTGGCAAGAGCCGTTCTTGTGATGTCGTCTGAGCTGCCCAGAGGCTCCTTGCCTGCCAATCTCTCTGCTCTCCTACTTGGCATCCTTCCTGAAACCGCTCGGGATAATAGCCATGTGAGTCCCACATGATTAAGGGACTTTATGTGTAGGTGGACAGATGCCAGGTGCCTTCCTTTCATTTATATTAGCCCTTCACCCAGAAAGAGCAGATGCTGTGGCAACTCAGGAAGAGATGTTTGTAGTTAGGAGAGGCTAAGGGACTTCTCATAGGAAGCTAAAATGATCCACACAAATGAGCTGGGTATTCCGCAACTTGTTTGAAGCTGGAGTAGAAGCTCATGTAAATGGCTATCACGTTTTAGCTCCATTGATCTCTGTGTACTTTAGTCTGGGCCGTGAGACAGCCTAACGAATTCTAATGTAGTAGGTGGCCCAGGCACACAAGTGTAATTAAAATGCACATAGGACTTTGCTTGCAGAAGTTCCTTTCTGTTGTTTTCTGTTTCTTAGTCCTCTGTTGACTTGCTCTTCTGGAGCAAGAGGTAGTTCTCCCCTCTGCTCTCTCTCCTTTAAGTGTTCAAGTGCTCTTGCTTCCTTTTGGGAATTCAAGAAAGCAACAGCAACTGTCTTGCAATTCACCAGGTAAATGGCCAAATCTGTCATTTGTTTTCTCTCTGTGTAGAGGGAGATGTACAGTGTACCTAACCATCATAACAAGTCTCAAACTTGGGATTTTATAAATATTCATCTGATTTTTTTAGCAGATTATTCTCCTGTTTATGGAAAGCACTTTTACGGGATCATTCATTTAGAGGGTCCTCTTTCAAGGGACTATGTAAGAGGGGATTTTTAAAATGCCCCTCCTCGTCTACGGCCCTACCACCCTGAACGCGCCCGATCTCGTCTAAAACGTGCTCTTAAGCAGTGTGTGCCCCTGATGTGTGCAGCAGGCCCACAGTCCCTTTCGCAGTAAAAGAATACCACTTATTAAAGAAAGAAAAGGAAAAATGCCATTAGCTTTCAGAGGAAAAATGCAGATTTTTTTTCTTTTAGGAGAACAGAGTGCCTAACCAAATTTGTTTGTCAAAGAGTAGCCTGAATGCAAAGAAGCAGGAATTTTTCTAATTAGAATGTAGTTCCAGAACCCTCTGATGGTGTCTTAGCTCTACTGAATCTGGAAATTTCAAGCCTTTTCTGTTAATTAACTCAATTCGTTCACACCGGGAGGGACAGGGCTCCTCACCTCTACGCTGTAATACCACACTTTGAAACCAGTGGGTCAGTGAGGCTTCCACCACTGGGCTCGTGTGCACAACTGGCTTTGTTCACTGGCAGGCTCAGCCAAGTAAATGGCCTGCTGACAAGCATTTAGCTTTGGTTTTACTTTTTTTTTCCTTTCCTTTTAAAATCTTTTATTTGTTTTGCCAACATGCCTGCTTTCCTGGCACACCTGCTTTCCTCCTTAGATACTGTTAGTTCTCTCAGAATCAATTGCGAGCAGCTTGCAACCAAATGCCTGATTAAAAAGTTAGCAGACCTTGAGTGCAATTACTTCAGCTCTATAGCATTCAGGCATTAAACCCGGTGTTAATTGTTTCTCATTTTTGTAACGATCCTTATAATAGGATAAAAACAGAAGAGATTATTTCTTGTAGTCAAAACAGCAGAAAATAAAGTCATTCACTCTGATTAATCATTGCAATATGAAATTAAACACTATTAAGGGTAAATACATTTTAGGATACTTTTTGATTCCAGCAAAAGTCATCAATCCTTCTGTTTCACAATGTATCTACAAGTTGATATTACAATAAATTACTCATCCAAGCCAAAGCCTTACATAGTAAATAGCTTCGAATATAATTAGTTAAGGACGTTCATATGGTTTCTGAGCACTATTTACCTTTATTCATGTTTATCATAAATGCATATTCCCTCGATCAATCACTTTATGCTCAGAGTGGCTTATATTTTCAAATAAATTATAATTTTTAGACATTTAAACTAAATATTTTAAAGGGCTGACTTGACGTAAAGAGAAAGCGTATTAAGAAGATTGTGGGAATAAATATTTTATCCAAAAGTGCCTTATTCCAGCCTCTCATAGCACTGAACAGATTATTTAAGATTAGAACTTTTTTTATTTAAAATTCTTAACATTTTGAAAACAAAGAGATGCTTGAAAGCATCTAGTTTTTATTCTACTCAGTTATTTTATGCATTATTATTATTATTATTATTATTATTTAAATGTATGATCAGGAAACTGAATTTCATCATTTGTCAGGGGTTACTCAATGGGCTGAACTGGTTTTGACTGTTGAGGTTCAGGCTGTGATTCTGTATTTTCTTTCATAATTCAAGGGTCCTTTATGACAGAGTTCCCTGTAGTCCCCAGAGACGAAGACCTTGTGGGCAGGCTATCACCTGTTGAGTGGCTACCATAATGAAAATGGTGGAAATATCTGGGCAGACAATGACGACTCCTATAGAGTTACTTTCACTTGCATTTATGTATTCTTTTTTAATTGTTAAAAAATACAGAGTTTATCTACTTTTTTTCCCCATCTGCTAATTCATTTAAGTTTTCAGTATTATTTTCTCAACAGATGAGTTTCTCCTTTTAATGTTTAAAACAACCATGGCAGTTCTTTTATTTTGACACTGTCAGTAAGGACCAGAAAGTTTTATGATTCCGTATGTTGTTAGATATTTTCATCGAGTAGGTAGTTGAGTGCGTGTCAGGTTGAAGGGTGACACTGGGTACTACATAGATCAAGTCAAATAAGAAGGGATTCCTGACCTGAACGAATTTCTGCATCTTGTTCTGATTTGTCCTTATTTTCTTCATTTATGGTTTTGATTGTAATTGCAGATAAGAAGCTGAAAATACACGCTACCCCCCCCCCCAAAAAAAAACCCCTGAGATGAACAAGAAACCGTTGTAAAGTACCCACCATTTTAGGGACATAATAATTAAACCCTGAAAGGATAAACATCACTGTATCCATGTTTATGTTAATGTATTTAAGTGGAAGTGGTAAAAATGAAGAGATCCTCAGAAACATTGAAAAATTTGCTTCAGTATCTTCTAGAATTTTTAATGTTAACACGATTTAGGGGTTATAGAATTTGTATTTAACAGAAGAAAATAGGAAAAGTGTAAGAAGCTACTTCTGGAGAGTTATGATTTCCCATTTTTGCATAGGATTATCAAATAGTAGGACTATAAATTAGAACTTCCCAGTATCACCCACGTAGCCATGCATGAACCACCCCATCCCTTATCGGAAGTCTCCCCTGGGTGTGTTGGGTCCTTCTGGTATAGTCCTACTGCATCTGACTTTCTCCTTCATAATATCTAACGCATTTATAACTACTTGTTCCAATCCACTGATGTACTGATTGTAAGCCTTAGGAGTGGAGAGACTGCGCCATATTTGATCAACAAGATCCTCTCAGTATCTAAGACTGCCGGATAGAGAGTATTTATCTAGGAATTAGCAGTTTTTGTTAAATAGCTGAGGAAGGAGCTCTAGGGAATCTGTTAAAGACATTCTATCTTAGCATGTATTTTGCACACTTACAAATTCTTCTAATGGCATAGTTTCAGAAGTGTCCGTTTTACAAGGATTAATAATTCAGATTTCCTTGCACTCTGTTTTGTGATGTACATCTCTTGCATGCAGTTTGAAGCCCAGTAATGCGATTTGTGACTAGAAGAAGTTGGAAGATTTTTGACATATATCACTAAACTAGATTTAATCTCCAGTTGTTAATTTTCAATTTCTTCTCTCACCAGAAGCACTACCACTACGGTGGTACCTTTTTGTTTTAACAAAGTTGCTCTGCAGACATGAGGAGAGATTATGTGCATGTGGGAGTCAAACAGCCACGCTCTGGCCCTGAAAGGACTTTCTTGTCTCAGGGTTTCCCAGGAACTAAAGTCGGTTAGCTGCCGTGTTTGATCAGTTATCACCCAAGCTGCAGTTCCAGTGAAAATCTCCAAGAGTTTCGTATCTGTGAAAAGTTAGTGATCAAATGAGACAACTGAACTGCATTCTCTATGTGCTTTTTCAGTCTGGGAAACCTGAGATAAGATGCTTCTGTAGACACTGAGCTCTATGATCTGTTCCAGGGAAGGCACAACCATTTTTTAATTCCCTAGGTACCATTATCTGTCTTTCCCCGTCTGTCAGGCTGGGGCATGGTGGAACACGTCAGAATTATCTGCTGGTATGAGGGACATTTCATTTCATCTTTATGAAGTTAACCCTTTCAACTATGTCCCTAGAAGTGTCAAAATTAGTTTACATTATTGTAAACTACAAATTAAAATGTCTATTTAATGGAGAACCTTTAAAAGGTTATGTTTTAAATTTATTAAAAAGCAACAAAGGACAATTGTAGACCAAAACTTACAAATTTATGCATGCAGGGATATTTTTGAAATGCATATAGTTATGCAAATATAGAACCTCTCAGGGATAAATATAAGAATGATAATATATGAGTATTGCTGTCACACACACACACTAAATAAACACACTAAATAGAAGTAAAATTCAACATAATATGGAACTGTGCCGTTATCTTTTAAATTCTTTGAAAATGGCCTGAAATTCTCTTTACTTTGACTAAAAAATATTTGTCTACCTGTTCTCCCTGTTTAATCTTCAGATTTTTAAAAATATACTTTACTTTTAGAGCAGTTTTAGGTTTATAAAAACTATACACAATATACAAAGTTTCCATATATATATTCTCTTCTTGAACAGTTCCTCCTATTACTGTCTTGCATAATTGGGTATATCTGTTACAATTAATGAACAATATTGATGTATTACTATGAACTAAAGTTGATCGTTTACATTGGTGTTAGCATTCTTTTTATATATTCCAAGTAAAATAATTTTTCTTTCAAATATGTAATTGTACTTTTTCTCATTTTATTAAGTACACGCACTTAAACAATTGTTTAAACAATAATTTTATTGAAAATAATTGATTCTATACTAGCAGTTGGCCCATCATTTTAAACATTTTGTACATGGGATAATGTGTTTCTGTCTTTTAAGATCCTGCATATAAACTTTAGAAAACTTAATATATATATTTCTTCAAGCCAGAGGCTGTTTACTGTCCTTAATTTTAATGTTCAGGCTAACTGGTACTATATAGTAAGTTAAATTTTATGTGCATTTCACTCTGAATTCATCTTTCCGTATCTGCCCCAGATAAAAATTAGGACTTTGTGGGTACAGGCTTTGAATCTTGGTGTCAAGCAGACTTACAAATGTTTACTTTCTTATCTTCAACAAAACATTGCTGTGATTTCTGAATTGTTACTTTCTGGATTGCTGTGTCCACATTCGGAACATAATATTTGAAATTTTATCTCTTCAAAAGTAACTACATTTTTCCGAGTGCAACTCATTATTACACTGAGGCTACATAAATCTACAGAAGCTTTTTTTATGCGGGGGTTTATATTTGTAGACATGGATAATAAATTATCCCCAGTGCACCAATAACTGAGATCGGCGGCTTGGTAATGTTTTCAAAGAAAAGAATAAAAGCCACAGGGCAAGTAGTGATTATTACTGAGATGTGGGAGTGATTTTTGTTTCAATGTCAGGCTCAAAGTCGCAGTGATGGTCCGGAGTAATAGGTGGATATATAGATTTTTTTTTGGAAATAAACTCCAGCCAGTTTGACTATTCAGAACAAAGGCCAGTCTACGCAGGAGAAAAGAGATATAAAATCTTACACATGTTTATTCCAACTGGGTAGTTTCTCGGTTTTTTTGAGATCATTATAATGGTTCTGATTCTACAGAGTAGAGTAGGTAGTTACATATTACATTTTTCAAAGCACTAGAGGCTTAAAAATTTTTCCTCCAGCTTATCAGGGCATCAGTGTTTACACTCTGCTAGATAATGCTTCTTAATACTTTCAAAAATATTTTGATGTGTTTCTCATATTCAAATGATACAGATGTACTGCTCAGTACATATGTATCAAACTTGTTTTTTAAGCTTTTCCTCTGATGTTTGTAATTCGAAACCCCTTAGGAAATCCATCACCGTTCCTCTCATTCTCTAATACCATACTGCCTACACTGTTCTTTCTAAATTTACGATCCAAAAAGAACATTCTTGTATGTGAGCTGGGAGTAAAACTAGAGTGATCTTTATCTAAGGAACGGAAACTGTGCCCTCAGTAGAGAGCTGTCCTTCAAATTTAGCCCCACTCAAGGTATTGGAGCTCCTCCTTTGTAATGGCCCCCAGAGATAAGATGTAAGCCACTGAGTAAGATATGCTATATTATTTTGCAATCTCTCCTTTTTAATATGCTATTATTCACCACTAAGAATGGCTTTTAGTTGTTTCGAAAACAAAAATCAGATCAGAAAGGGCAGATTATGATCACCTGAGCCTGTGCAATGTGACGTCATGCCGGCTCTAAAACAAGTCAAAAACACAGACTCCAAGATATTTTAAAATATACTGGTATCACTGGTAAACTCTCTAGATTTTAAATACTCACTCCTTGAAATAATTAAATAGATATTATATACAATTTATGTTTATTTAAAAAGCACTTTTCTCATAATCACAATTTTATATGGTAGGTTCTTCACTCAGTGAAATATTATTATTAAACAAGAAAATTTTTTGTCACCAGAGAAGGCTACGTATTATATGGCACTAACTATTACCAAGAAGAGACTGTTTCAGAAGGTAACTTGTGGTAAAAGAATTTGTCCAATCAATGCTTCCCTCTCATATCGATGTTTCTTTTTCTCACTCCCTTCCTTCCTCTCTAAATTAATAAAATATATTCTCATGTGAAAAGAAAATCTGTCTACATTAATATAGGTTTTCTCAGATTTAATTGTTTGAATTGGATTTTTAAAATTAGTAAATAAAGCAAAGATCTCAGATATCACTGACAATTTCCTTGTCTCAGAATTGAAGAAAATTTGCATTCTGAGAGGGTAAGTGTGTCTGTCTATATGAATTAGAGTTTGTGTGCAAGCTTATCATAGATGCATGTAAATACACATACACAATTTTATGTGTACATGGTATCTACATTTTTAAAGTATCCTCATGTTCTTCCTATCTTACTCTGAAAAAAAAAGAAATATGACTTGAATTTCTCATGTTCCTAATCAAAATTTTCCAACTGCCAACAATATTTTTATGAAGATCTTTTGAGAACTAAAAGAAGACCTACTTAGAAAACCCTTGTCTTTCACAAGGGTTTTTCACAATATAATTACAAAGGATAAATGAAGTTCTTGGTCACTTTTTTTAGTTTGATAGTTAATAGAGACAGTGTTCAGAGGCTAGCCAGCTGATGTCAATTGATCTGTCTCTCATTTATTCCCTGTGAGATTTTTTACCAGTGAGTCCAGGAATTCACGTTAAAGTTCAAGGATGCTGGTTTCTTTTCCCTGTGGTCTATGTGGACAAAGTCAACCCTCTTCCTCCCCGCACGTCCTAGCCTGTCTCCATTCTAGAAAAGCATTTCTCAATGTGTATCATGTGTACAGGAAAGCCTAGAGGAGAGAAGTCAATACTTGATCAGTAGCATCATTGTGGTGTTTTATTCTGTACACAGTTCCGTGTCTTCTGAGTGTAACTTGGAGTTTTGCCAATGTGTTGTGAATTGTGTTCCAGTATCCACCTTCTCCATGCAAATCACTTCCTCCATCAACCTGCTTATGAAGATCTGGTTCTTTCATATGACTGTTTGGGGGCTCCTATCATTTAGTGACTGTTTTATTCATAGTTAGATGACTCTCTTCATCTACAAATCCTATGAACTACAGACTAGCAAGAGGTTCTTCCTTGTTTTTGCTGAGGATGACAAAAGGCTCTGCTTTCATTATAACCCATGGGCTGCCAGGGCTAAATATATATTACAGATTTTAGGACTAGTTCAAAGAACTTCCTACTCCTTCACTGTCTCTAGAACATTTTTTAATTTTGTCTTTTATACTACAAAAATAAAACCAAAAAGTTAGATAAATAAAATCAAACTGCAGTGTTGACACAAGATCAATCAGAACAGATCACACTACAATCTCAGTGCAAATTAACACTCCTTTAGGAGGACTTTTAAACAACCATATTGCACAGGAAGTGTCTCTTGGAGGATTTCTACTGATCACTTCAATCCCCCTATTTGTGTTTCGTCCTCCAACCTAGAATAACATCATCTGTCCACTAAAAGCATGAATGACTAGTTTTCATTCTTATTAGGTAATTATGACCTTGCACCTGTTCAGCAATATACAGGGGACGTTTAAAATGTGTGTGTGTACATGTGTGTATTTGTGTATGTGGTGTGTATGAATAGTTAAATTCTATATAAAGTCTGGGCTGCCTACTAAAGGATATGTTGTTCTTAAAGAAAATTTGGCCTATTTTTTACGTCTTATTTGTATTGAGAATTATTAATTTGACTGCAGGAAGTGCTAGGGAGATGCCCATCACATCTTTTGTTAATACTGCTAATACTGCCTGAGATGAGTTCTTGAATCCTAGACGCCAAATCAGACTCTATTTCTGTTATTGATATTGACAGATCAGGCACGTATGTTTGAGTGATTATTCATCATCCAAAGAGAGACTCGCTTTTTTATAAAAGACCACATGCTCTATCGTGGAGTCTATATATTCACCTAATAACAGTGATGTTTACTGTGATTTCTAATTAAGTTGCTATCACCAGCATGTATGCTGATTTTGTAAATATGGTGAGGGCGTACTTCCTTTGTCACATGGATTTGCTCATACTAGAAAACTAAGTTCGAGAGGACTCTTGCTGAGTCCTTTCTTCCCTATTTCTGAACATGTAATTTATAGATACAAAAATTCTGCTTGTAGATTCAGGAGCAGCTGTTCCTGTTTAATGCAGTCATTTTATATTTTGTGTGCTCAGATAAAGTGCTGCATCCCTCCTGGGCAACATTTAACTGTGAGAAATAAGTTGAGGGTGTTTCTGATAGCAGGAACTAAATAAGAATATAAGAAGCAAAATAGCCAACAATGCTGACAATTCTTAATCCTCTCTGCTTGCCTGGGACCCGAGAGGAATCTTCAGGGTGGGGTGATGCCACTGAATGAAGAAGAATTTAATTCAAAATCTTTTCCCTTTCTCTGCTGTCCCTGCGGGGAAGATGATGCAGGAAAGAGATTCCTTTTTATGTATGTTTCTAATATGTATATTTAAGCATCAAGGCCACACTTGAAAAGAGGAAAAAGCATATCCTTTTCCCTCAAGTTTCTTAAAGCTATCAATTGTTTTTGCACAAGAAGAGAATGCTATCTAACTTTCCCTCCTATCCTACTGAGACCAAAAGAAAATGAAAATAAAATTACATTAAAAATTTCATCACATGTCATTAATGTAAGTTTTCCTTCCATAGACACTCTTAAGAGGTATTCAATGCACTTTATGAAGTATTAATGCAAAAAAGATAGGTCCTCACTTTGCAGAAGTCATTTCACAATGAGGCACGTACAAACTAAACAGTCTGTTTAAGTTGATGTGAGTTCCCCACACACATTGAAACAGGATCCCTAAGCTAAATATGCAGGTGAGTCGTAAAGTTGGAACAAAACGGGGGGCAGCTTTATCCCGAAATGAAATAGTTGCTTAGCGGCAGGTAGGGACTGGTGGACAGAGTAGTAAGTGTGCTACAGGTAAATACTTCCCATTCCTATGAAAACGCTACTCAACTATATATGGCCCATTACCATCCTCACCTTAGTCCATCTTTTTGTAGCATAGATAGCAATAAGAATATTTTATAAAATAATTTTGAAGTTGCTGACACTGTTACATCCATCACCAATGGTCAGTGAAGTTGTTACACGTGTTTTTCAAACACAATCTGAGCCTTCCCATTTGTTTCTAAATATTCTAAACTGTAAACACGGAAAAGGGAAAAAAGGAAAGACTGACAGCTGTTAATCATGACTGTTAATCATGTTTCGTTTTGCTACTTGCTTAAACCAGGGCTGCACTCCTGGCAACCTTCTTGCTGGGGAGACAGAGAACTTTTCCTATGGAGAAGCACCTTTGGCTGATGGATAAAGATATTAATTTCTACCGCATACCCATTAGTTGTCTTAATTCAATTCTGGATAAGTTGCTTGCATCCAGTAAATATTCATAATATGCTCATAAAATGTCAAGTGTATATGTTATCAGTAAAACGTGCTGTCTTTGTTTTCATCAATTCTTACTGAGTTGTTAACATTTTCCTAACTACCAAGATAAAAAAAAATGTGTTTCCCAAGGGCATGAAAAGTGGCCAATGATTCTGATTTAAGCCAAGAATAGCCTGCTCTACATGTTGTTACTCTTCTACCTTTTTAATTTTTAATTTTCATAAATTGGGAATGGATTACAATCCAAGGATGGTAACAGACCTGGGGGTTGTTTTGGCATAAATTCAGAATGCACTCCTGTTCCTTCTTTTATCTCCCCAGATTACTGTTGATTAACACACTGAAGGTCTCTCTTTCATGCACCAACCTTGCCGACATCTGCATAATTTGCAAGAATTAGAAGGGAACCATATTATACAAAGATGGCACAGCTGCTGGCCAAAAGCATCCTCAGAACTGATAATAGTTTAATGAAATTCTACTCTCTGGGAAGTTGTGGGATATAGTTTTGGTCTTGTTCACCATTTTATTCTGCTAGGATGTTGTCTAGCATATAGTAGGTGCTCACTAATTATTTATTAAATGAATAGATGAATGAATGGTTAGTTTTTTTAAGTTGAAAATCAGAAAATGTGGGGTTTGTTTCCCACTGCAATTGATACAGACAAGTCACTTTACCTTATTTCATCTGAAGACACATAAGAGATTCTAGGAATAGATTACTCCTAAATAATATCCATCTAAAAATGAATTCTACAATAGCAGAACCATTTTAATGTTAAGCACTTAAAATAAAAGAAAAAAGAATAACCCAGTGTATAAGTTAAAGATGATAAAATGACTCAGAAATAATTCTGAGTTCTTCAAATATTTCATTTATCATCAGTGAGTTTGTCCTTCAAAACTGCTCCTTATTTTCAGCAATAGACCCCTTTTACTGATAATTACTAAACCATAAACCCAGAATCTTTTCTTGATTCACTACTTTGGTACTCATCTCTCTGAGTGAAGAAGACTGTGTATGAATTAACATTAGTTTCCCTTTAGCTGAGCCTCCAAGTAATATCAAATTAAACTATAACCATATATTGCTTTGTGGGATGCCTTACTGTCTAAACCACTAAAAGTTTTGCTCAATTCTGGTTTTATTAAGAGGAATTATTGTATACATTAATTGTAGATGGCTAGAGGCTATTGAGAAATTTACTATTTAATTGAATTGGTGGTTTTAGCTGAAAATGTGTTTGTCATTTAAAAATTCCTCTTTGCATAGCATGCAAATACTCATAACTGTTATTGCAAACATTACAATTAAAATGTGCTCTCTTAAGAAAGATCAAAATGTTTCTAATTAATACTATAGTAAATATTTGTATTAAGTTCAGTTTTCAGTCTCTAGATTTTTAAATAATCTTTGGGGTGATTTCTATGCTAATTTTAGAAGAGATGTACAGGGTCTGGCAGAAGAAACGTCTGCGTGGGTGTGGTTGGTTGGGTAATAATATAGGTGTAATAATTTATAGTTTTCATTTGAACATTTCCTCTAAAATGTAATATGGTGTGCTTGAATGTGATATTATTATATTACAGAATTACATGCTTATAATTTTGTAATAAAAGGTTTTGTAATAAAAAGGGGTGTTATTTCTGCTGGGCCTTGTATATGTAGGTATTGTTTAAAAAAACATATATTCATTGGATTTAAGGCAGAGATAAGGCAAAAACAAGTTTACATATGAAATTTTTACACAATTTTGTCTTCTATTTCATTATTAGTATGGTTGCTATGTATGTGTATGCCTGTGTGTGCGTGTGGATTATTTAGTGATTAGATGGGTAGATGATATATTATTTCTTAACATGGTTTTTAGTAACTAAATCAGAATTAGGAATATTTCCTTTAAAAGATAATTAAACAATTCTCTATGAATATAACTATATTTAGACAATACCAAAGGACTTTTTTCTATCTCCATAATATCAATTTAAAATTGTCCAGAGAATAATTATTTTAAATGTCAGTCATTAACTGGTAAATGTGTTTATCTGACTTATAATAACTGGCTTAGTGTCAGATTCTGATAGTTATTTTGCCATTTGAGGAGACGGCATGGGATTTTAATTGCAGTACTTAAAAAGGTAGTAAAGAAAGTAGAGACTGAAGGTTAGAATAACAGAGAAACTATGGAAAGAATATTGGACATTCTTTAGCTCATGAGAAAACTCACCTTCCATCACGAGATTTTTCCATTCTCTTGGACTAAATTCTAATATATTATGAGATGAAGAGGAATGCTTAAGATTAGAGTGTTTTATTATTACAAAGGCAATGCATAATTAATTTAGTGGAGGCAAAATAGTAAGATTTTAAAACACCTTAATTCCATGAGCAAACGATACCATTTAAACAGGCGATGTTCGCACAGACAGCAGTTGATATACATTCACATATGAAAGCACATTAACAAAAATGCAATTCAACTAAGCAAACTCTTTACTAACCTGAGTTTTACACTTAACAGTAGATTACAAATATTGTCCATGTTCGTTAGCATAATTTTAAGTATTGTGAATAATTCCACTTTATGATATTACATAATTTATTAACCGCCTATTAAACATTTCACTTTTTTCTAAATTTTGCTATTTTATACAAAGATAAAATGAGCTTTACCTCTAAATTTTAACACACAGTAATTTTTCTAGATTAATGGGTTTGGAAGTGTAAATTTGAATGTGAGTATTCATTGGTGAATACTATTCCACAGCAGTAAGAAACACACAAGAGAAGCATTCAAGAAATGATTGGCATATCCTGGGTGACTCATTGCTTCAGGGACTCTTGAAGAACATGAGGCATCTTGAATTTCCCCTCTCTTCCTTTTCCACTAACCTGTAAGGAAAAAAATACTGTATAGGTGCTTGATGATGTTTCATAAAGCATCCCAGTGTGGCACCTTTCAGCTCGCAGGATCCTGGTCATACCTAACTTTGTATGCTTGGTCTCTCACGCTTGCGTAGAGTACAGAATCTCTCGTGAAAGGTTCACTTGGTCAGCATTCACATAGGCGGCCCTCAGACAAGAAAACGTGAAAGAGCCTCTGGAGTTACTTGTTCCCATCTTGTTCTTCCTTCGGGCATCAGGGGCCTGGAGCAAACCTGTCAGTGGTAAATCAGACAAACAAATGGAACACTCAGGCCATTAACCAGACACAGCTGATAATAATAAATTAATAATAGTAATAATAATAATAATAGTTTCCCATGGGAGAAAATGGAATGGGTAAGAAATAGATTTGGAAAAACAAAATCTAAGTGGAAAGTCTGAAAGGGTCTCCTGATGATGACGTGTTGTCCCAGTTCAATCAGGCAGGATTTGACTATATTTATAACCCAAATTGTACCTATTTCCATAGGAATAACCCAAAAGCAAAATTCCCAGAGGCAATAAAGAAATAATTCTTTCTCTTTCTCTCTTCTAATATACCAACGATCGTAGGTTTCTTGAAAGAATAAAGGAAAAGCCTTCACTTTCTTGGAGGAAAATGCTTGCATTCTGGACTGTTGGTCTTCTTCACTCCTCACTTGCACCCAGGGCAGCGCCCTCTCAGAGGAGGCTCTGAGCCGACAGCAGCTGGGCCCCAGTGTGAGGCATGGCAGGACTCTGCACTTCAGGCAGCTCCCTTCTGAAGAAAAATCCCTTTTCTATTCTTAGGTGAAGGAATCACAACTTTCAAGCTAGCTAAACATTGATAGACGCAGAGGTTAAAAGATAATATGTAGCAATTTCAAGAAGTATAACTTCTTGTTGAGTAACTACTATGTATCAAGTATTATATAACTTCTTACTTTAGTAGAGACTTACAATACTCCTCTGGTAAAGGCACTATTTTTGCTGATTTACAAGGCTGGGAGCTTGTTCAAAGAGATAAGTACCTTGCCATGGACCAGTCTCTGCAGAGCAAAGGCTCCCATCCAGGGGGTGGGGTTTTGGCTCTTCACCTGATGCTATTTGGCAAAACCTGAATAAGTATTGTTGAGTCTTTGGTGCACCCACAATTCCTGTTTCTTAGCACTTTGTAGATCCTCATTCATTTGCATTTCAATGTATTAAAACCTTCCCCTTATATCTACCTTGATATCTCAGACATTCTTCTACTTGCATTAGTCATTAAGATGATAAATTAAATATTGATTTGCTTGCTGAGTTTTCTCAGGACCATCAGATATGTGTTCCAATTCTTACTCCAAATGTATCTTCACCCCCATAGCCTGTTAGACTGATAAACTGTACACAATTGTGCCAATTAAGACTTAAACATCTTTGAATCAAATTAATTAGAAAATATTTTCATAAGCCACAGTATACTTTATAGTGTTTCATTGCAAATAAATGATACTAGGATTATAATTAATTCTTACTAATAAAGTAGTAAAATCATAATATAATATATGTGAGATTGAATCTGTTAAGTTATATTTTTAAAATTTTATGTGAACAATTTTACTTTTTATTGTTAGTGTAATCGCAGCACTAAACATTTACTAGATGCTCATAAGTTCTGATTTAAATGACCGTACTATAAGAACAGCCAGAGTCAGCATACCTGGGGTGGTAGATTTGGGCACTTTTTAGGAGGAAAAAATACTGTAGTTTAAGCAACATTAGTTATATTTAGAAGAGTATCACATATAACAATTTTCCCTTTTGTATCCTGTCATGAAACATACTTTTTAACAGTTTGTGAGTCTTCGGGAAATGCTTTATAAAGTCTGCAGGGTCCTCTGTTCCATTGCTGTTCTCTTTTGTTTTCTACTCCCCCATCTATAGCTCAGAGGTACTCCTCCAGAGTAAACAACAAAGGTATTTTCATCACCAAAATTATGGACTTTTTACTAAGTCCGTCACTTTAAAAGTGATGTGTGACAGTCATGGATTAAGAGCAGACTGGCCATTGTCCTTGATGCTGTATGTATGACAAAAGCATACTGACAGATTAAGGGCATATTGAAACAGAAACAACAAAGAAATACTTGTATTACTGATTTTCCCTAAAGGGTAAAATTCATGTGAGAGAGTCAAAACATTACAATAAAGTAAATGGTAGTGTGACTTTCTCATAAAAAGAGAAATGCATGTCAGACATTAATATTCAAGCTTGGCTTATTGCATAACTCTTCACTAGGCACATTTCAAAACCTATGGAAAGCGGAATGGTGGCCCTGGGATAGCTGTGCGTGAAGGTGAAATGTGCTACAACAGACTTAATTAGCACCGTTTATGATTATAGTTTATGTGATGTAGGCGTCAGTTCATTAAAAATGTAATGAACTATCAAATCATTTTACACAGGTCATTGAACAGCAATAATGTGGTATCAGCTCTTCTCCATTACGACTCTGAGCTGGATTTGAACCAGTGACTCTCACAAAATAGGCTGTGTTCAAATGTCAGTCTATAAAATGTATTTACAGAGTAGCAGCATATCTATTTACAGCATTTTTGTCTCTAACTGCATTTATTGTTCTTTGTGGAGACAATCTATAAATTGTCTCTTAAAAAACACAAATTTTAGGTATCATAAAATGATTGCATTGTACCTTATGTATTTATTATATGTTACATATTTTATTTATATATTCACTGTTTTATTAAATCTAAGTATAAGTGGTCACCTGTGACAGGATGTTGAAAGGTTTTTTGGCTGTTAAAGCAGAATGAAAATTAGGCATAATCAGACATGTAGCACAAATATACCACCATCATGTAATTCTGTAATGTCATGAAAGCTTATACCAACCAGCTTTAAATGGTCTCATATCTCATGGATTATATCAACTAAGAGAATATTTACCATGGGAGATATGCACAATATGTGCTCAAATGAACAATTTTATTTCATTAAAACACTAAAATTTCTACATATAAATATACAAGGAGAAAGCCCTCACCACAAAATAGAATTCTTTCCGGAGGGTGGGCCTCTCGCAGTACAGGCTTCCCCTACTAAGGCAGCATTCTAGGAACCCACCTGTATCAGTGTGCCAGCTGGCATTGTTGTGAGAGGCTGCCTACAGCTTCACTGAATTTTTTCCAAAGACTCTTTCGATGTGTTTGTCCATTTCAGGATGAGTGATTTATGAGCGCACCTGCCCACACTGCTCAGAGTGAATGTTCAGCAGTCGTTTGACCAAAAATGGCAGGACCTCCCTGCCCCACCCTCCCTAGTCAACAGATCTTGCCCCTTGCCCCTTGCCTCTAGAGACTTGACTTTTTCTTTGTTTGTTTGCCCTGGATGAAAAAAGTTGTGGAAGGGAACATTTTGCGTATGTGGAAGAGATGAAATGAAAAATGGCAGAAGCACTAAAAGGCATCAAAATCGTTGAGTTCAAAAACTGTTTTGAGCAGTGAAAAAAAACATCCCGATGGGTGTATTGAAAGTGACTAAAGTTTAAACATCTAAGAATAAATGTACAATTTTTACAAGTAAAATAAATTTTTTGGGCTCCCCCTCATATATATATGGTCACCTCTAATAGGAACATTGTAGAAATAGATGCCGAAGTAATGTTCCAAACACCTCTCAACTGGGATAATCTGTAACAAATGACTGGTAGCAATATCTAAGCCAGTGGGCAAGAGTGATTTCACTGCAAAAACAACCTAAAAATCATTAAGTAAACAAAATGTGTTCCTTCGAAAGAAATGGCATGTTACATTGTATGTGTTTGTGCATTTCTGGTTATTTAACATTTTTCTGTAACTTTGACAAGATATTATTTTTTTTTGCCTTCCTAAATTTTCAACAGTTTACCATTAGTTTTTGTTTTTAAGTTATAAAGGATTGAAATTCCTCCTTGCATTTTGTAAATTAGAAATTCCACAGTAACTGGCAAATAGGAATTGTCTAGCTTTGTTCTAAGTTTTACTTACTTGCTTTTGCATTGTATCATTCGATGACAGTTGTTTTGATTTGTGTTCCACGGCGCCTGGTCCAGCGGGCGGAGCGATAACCAGCCTGTCCTGTGGTCTTCTTTGTAGTCGCAGCGCCGCGTTACGTTTCACCTCCCGGACGGTTCCCAGGAGAGCTGCAGTGACAGTGGTCTGGGAGACCACGAGCCGGTGGGTAGTGGAACGCTGATCTCACACCCTCTTCCTCTGGTTCAGCCACAGGACGATTTCTACGACCAGGCCTCTCCGGACAAGAGGACTGAAGCGGATGGCAATTCGGACCCCAACTCGGGTGAGTCCTCTTCCAAACTCGCCGGTGCGGAGTAGTCTTTCATTGTGCGCTTGAGCTTGAAACAGAAATGCTGGGGAAGAAGTAAATGAGTATTTGGGCTTTTTTCTGGTTATGTTGTTGTTGTACTTCTTAAATGTATCAAGTCGAACGTGCATAATATATATTGGTGTTTGGGATTAATCTTAGCCTGTCCATGACCGATGTTGTGTCTCGACCAGCACTGTAGTTCTTACTATCATTGCAAGAAGCCCTTCAGCAGTAACCATCAGGAAACAAAAAAAAAATGCAGGTTTTTTACTTACGAGACCTGGAAATCACACAGCACACCTGGAACCGCACAAGGAGAGGGTGTGGAGGGGGAGAGAGTGAGCTCAGGGTCCTAGGGTTGTGCTTTTATTGGGGTGGAAGGTAGGGCCCTAGGGGAAGGGTAAACAAGCAAGTAGCCCAAATGGTCCGTTACGGAAATCAACAAAGATCTTGAAAACAAAGGAGCCTGCTTTGTGTTGTTGTCTCAACTGCTGGAGAGGCGGGGAGAGCCTGCTGTATTGAGTCGTGTGTTTACTGGAGATAGCGGTCTTTGAAGTGGATGTCTCAGCAATGAAAGCTTAAGCCGGGCACTCATATTGTAGGGGAAAATGGCAGGGCTTGCACTACAATTGGCTATTAAATTATATGTTGCACCTTTATTTTAAACCATTAAAGAAGGAAAAATGCTGTAAGTATAATTCAGAAAGTTGTTTGTTGACAGACATCCTGATGTCAGAGGTGTGAAGGGCGATGTTAACATGTTATTGACAGAAGAGTTAAGTGGAACGTAGTCAATGAAGAAGAATAAGACCAGAATTGTGCCGCGAAATGCTATTTTCCAATGAAGACTTCATCAAATAGTGATTTAAAACGGGTGTGAAGGTTGGTGGTGATGATTTTGGAGGGTTACTTTTTTCTCCATTTCGGTTTCGGGGGACTTGTTTTTAGTTAGTGTGTTGAGCCAGCGGGATGACTGGGACGTGCGTGGCAGAACCTGTCTTCTCCCCAGACCCACATGCCACCTCAGAAACCGTTGCCCACTCAGAGGAAGTCCTGTGGGGACTCTTCCTTGGCCTTTGGAGGGAATTTTGGATAAGGGTTATACCTTTCTTGGTCTTGTTATTATAAAAAATGTAACTGACTAGTTTACTTTTATTAAAAATTGTAAGTACAGTTTAATAAGTGTTATGGCAATTCTGTGACTGCAGTACAAATACTAAAAAAAGCTAAAAAGCACAAAAGCACTTTCTTAACTAGTTCTGTCATGGTAATCGGCAACTGTGTTCTCTGACTTCTGGGATTTTTAAATTGACTCTGTTTCCAGGATGGTGGTGGGGGATCTTTTATGCATATGCACCCCTCAAACTGCCCCCCCATGATAAATGGTTCTCTTCTCTTCGCCATGTAACGTTGTGTTTTCATCTTTTTGCTGAGATTTCTCCCTACTCTAGCCAATGTTGTAGGAAGATATAAGTATATTCCATACCAGCTCTGGGTCTCCTTTCCCGTCCTAGGCCTTGGTCTCATAAGGAACACATAAGTGCCTCTTTTGACATGACATATCCAGAAAAACAGGTCATCTCCAAAGAGGCAACTTTACATCACACAGCCTTTGAGAGAGCTGGCCAACTATTCTCCCCAGGTTTTTTGGTTTTGGTCAGTCCAGGCACCGTTGGATCTAAGTGGTTCCATTGAATCCACCTTTCCCAGGCTTACGTGAAGAGGTCAGACAGGCAGGCCAGCTCTTTCTAAACTGATATTCTAGTGTCCAGCTTCTTCCTCTTCAACTTTAAAACATCCCTCATTGCTGTTAAACCAAGGGTGTCAAAACTGGTTTTCGACTACCTCTTTTGAATGGGGAGTAGTTTGCTCCTCTGGCTTTTGGGCCTCAGCCAAAACAAAGACAGAAGGCACCATTTGAAACATAAGTCTGATTAACCTAAACTACTCTAAGCCAGAACTGTGTCCGATATATATAGCTCCTCCCCAATGACTTAGACCTGGGCACTGCACTGGGCGAGCTTCCAAATGGGAGAAGATAGAAGGATTCTAAAGAAAAAAAAAAGGAAAAATAAAACAAAACAAACAAGAAAATGACAACAACAACAAAAAACCCAATTAAAGCCTGATTCAGGAATCTCAGAGCTTTCACCAATCTAGTCACATGGACAGAGACCCCAGGGGTGAAACACCCTTGCACACTCTAACATTCATCTCACCAGAGTGGCTTCCCCCAGGAAAACCATGGTCAATGAAGTATGTTAAACCAGAACAGTCCTCCTTGGTGAAGAAAGAGCAAGGAGGAGCCCTGAGGCCCCTGGAGACTTACAGAGGTTTTTTTGACATTTAATGGGACTTAAAATTTTAACCTCCTTTTAAAATGTCTGGAACAGAATTAATTGGAATAGCCTAGATATATTAAGAGATTCACAACTAAATGGTAATTCATATTAGGATATTATTATGATATATTATCTTAAAGTTCTTCACTCACATTTTGTAATTAACTCTTGAGAAATTTGTGAAGTGAGGTAGGGTATAATTGAAGCAATAATCTCCAATAGTAATAGTCTTGCTATTTAGATCTAAACTGTTTTCTTTGTCTTCAATGGAGTTTTCTGCCTGTGGTCTAATAATTCTGGAAGAACCATGATTTTATAGCGATCACGCTATATGCATATAAATCACACATCTGTATTTTCTGTAGAGTTATTTGGTATTGCATTTGTATGGATTCCTATTCTTTTCAAATATAAAGATCACAAAAATAATTATCAGAATAAGTCATATTTCCTTAAGAAGTGAACTCATTAACATGAGCATGCTCTCCATGTAAGATTCAATAAAACCGTTAATCCTGAGAAAAGAGCAAGGGATTTTTAATTGATGATTGTTATTTTAAATGAATGTAACTAGACTGATAAAGGAATTTTACTAAGTTAAAAGCAAACAAAAACAATTATATGATCAGATTAGGAACACCTTATTATCACTAATTCAAAATTAAGTCTCAATCTTGTCCTGCTGAGATTCATGAATGGGGTCATTTTTATGTCTGGTATTTCTTTTAATTGTTTCTTTTAAAGTATTTTCTATTGTTTAATCATGTGCAAAATTTAAGATTATATTTCCTTTATTATAATATATAATATAAAGCCCCGTCTGCCCTATGCTTCTGACTCCACTCGGACTGTGTATACATCAGGTGCTAAAATCCTTACTAAAGGATAGTTTTGAAACCTGATGATATTTATGGGTAATATTTGAGGTCGACTTATGAGTCAAGAAGGCTAGTAAATGTTTAAATATATTGTTTATGGATCCCACACCATTACTGTAAGTATTATAAATAAACTGAATAAGTGTATTTATCTCAAACTACTTAAGTATTTGAGGCAGAACACGAATGCAGGAGTGTCTGCCTCCACAGCTTATGCTTTCACGAGTCAGAGAAACTACCTCAATGCCCATCTTTTAAGGCAATGTACAACTCAGCGCAATCGTCACTGTCCCTGAGTTTTAGATGCTGGGGCACTGATCATACTTTTTAAGAGAAAATTTGAGCAATTAGATATTAAGAAGATCAGTTGTTTGAACATTTGCAAGTAAGATGAGCAACTTATAAGAGGCTAGTTCTTCAGGTGTGCTTGGCATTGGGATAAGGAAAATTTGGACATTAGTAGAATACACAGAGGTTTAAAAAGGGAAGTGATTCACATATAGTTATTTAGTTTGTGAGTCAAGAATGAAGCTTGTAGATGCCAACTCCCATTCAGTGCTTTTCTCAGTGGATCAATTTGTCCTATTATGTCCCTTACACCTTTTCCTCAAAGAAAATCTTTATGATTATTCGATTAACTCTCCTCTCTCCCATAAACCTGAAGACTATTTGCTTACTTTCTATTCTCCATGCATAACAGTACCGGGCATGTAATTGGCCAGAAATGTATGTTTGTTGACTAAATGAGTAAATGAATAATTCATAAACATGAAGAAATGCAATGAGAAAAATTAACAGTGTTTTATCAAAATAAAAACAAAAGGAACAAAAACTAGAAAATAATGTATCATGTTAACTGTGGTGATCTTTAGGTTGGAGTATTGATTTCTTTTGAGTTGTTTATATTTTCCACAATTTAATGATAATTATATTTTCATTTTGTAATGAGCCAATATACATGGAAAACACCTGACACAGAGCAGAGGAAATAATTATTCTTATTATTTGTAAATATTCTATATATACATATTCTATATATATACACACACACATATATATAAAGTTACATTAAAATTATTCCTGTCAATCCAAAAGATACAACACATATGAGGTATCCAGCCATGCACTGTGAAAAACAGAGACATTAATTGAAGATACAAGATACAAGAAACATAGCACATAGGACAGGCACACTCAGTCCCCTTCACAGTAGGCTGCTTGGGACCTCACACAGTTCTTATCACTATCAGCTGCCCTGTCATATTTTCCCGAATCTCACTGAAGGTCTGA
Source organism: Desmodus rotundus (assembly GCF_022682495.2). Classification (NCBI taxonomy): domain Eukaryota; kingdom Metazoa; phylum Chordata; class Mammalia; order Chiroptera; family Phyllostomidae; genus Desmodus; species Desmodus rotundus. Next base: position 66,262,872 of record NC_071399.1, on the reverse strand, counting down.
AATCCCTTTCCTTTCAAAGGTGATTTTAGTTTGGGGAAAAGCCAGAAGTTACAGGGTGCCAAATTTGTGCTGTGAGGGAACTGAGTTACCCGAGTGATTTGATGTTTTGCCAAAAAAGTCTGCAGGAGATGTGATGCCTGAGTGGGTGCATTGTGGTGATGAAGCTGCCGGTCACCAGTTGCCCTTAGCTGTGGTCTTCTCAATCATCCCAATAGATTCTGTGGAGGAATGTTCAAGCTTAATGTATAATTTGATGTAGATATTTTTGCTTTACTCATTCATTTTTAAATTGTATTTATTGGTTATGCTATTACAGTTTTCCTTATTTTTCCCACTTTGCCCCCTCCAAGCCGAAACCCCACTCCCTCAGGCCCACCCGCCATTGCTCATGTCCATGGTCATGAATGTAAGTTCTTTGGCTAGTCCATTTACTATACTGTACTTTACATCACCATGGCTATTCTCTAACTACCTTTTTATACTTCTTAATCCCTTCACCTCTTCACCCATCCCCATATCCCTCCAATCTGGCAACCATCAAAATGCTCTCCGTATCCATGACTCTGTCTCTGTTCTTCTTGTTTACTTAGTTTGTTTTTTAGATTCGGTTGTTGTTAGACATATATTTTTTGCCATTTTATTGTTCATAGTTTTGATCTTCCTTTTCTTAAATAAGTCCCTTTAGCATTTCATATAATAATGGCTTGATGATGATGAACTCCTTTAATTTTTTCTTGTCTGGGAAGCTTTTTATCTGCCCTTGGATTCTAAATGACAGCTTTGCTGGGTAGAGCAATCCTGGCTGTAGGTCCCTGCTTTTCATGACTTTGAATATCTCTTCCCAGTCCTTTCTAGCCTGCAAAGTTTCTTTTGAGAAATCAGCTAACAGCCTTATGGGGATTCCCCTGTAGGTAACTAACTTCTTTTTCTTGCTGCTTTTAACATTCTCTCTTTATCTTTAACCTTTGGCATTTTAATTATAACATGTCTTGGAATGGGCCTCTTTGCATCCATCTAGTTTGGGACTCTCTGTGCTTCCTGGACTTACACGTTTATTTCCTTCACTATATTAAGGAGTTTTCTTTCATTACTTTTTCAAATAGATTTCCAATATCTTTCTCTTACTCTTCTACTTCTGGCACTCCTATGATGTGAATATTGTAATGCTTAAAGTTTCCCCAGAGTCTGCCTACACTATCCTCATTTTGGGGGGTTGTTTTTCCTTGTTGTTGTTCTGATTGGTTGTTTTTTGCTTCCTTATGTTCCAAACCATTCATTTGATTCTCAGCTTCATCCACCCTATTGTTGTTTCCCTATAAGTTGTTCTTTATTTCAGTTACTATAGCTTTCATTTCTGGCTGGATCTTTTTTTTTTTTATTATTTTTATGCTGCCAAGGTCCTCACTAAGTTCCTTGAACATCCTTATAACCAGTGTTTTGAACTCTGCATCTGATAGATTTCTTATCTCCATTTCATTTAGCTCCTTTTCTGGAGTTTTGATCTGTTCTTTCATTTGGGCCATGTTTCTTTCTCTGCTCATTTTGTCAGCCTCCCTGTGTTTGTTTTTATGTATTAGGTAGAGCTGCTTTGACTCAGTGTCTTGGTAGTGTGGCCTAGTGTAGTAGGTGTACTATAAATCTAGTGGCACATCCTCTCCTATCACCCAAGCTGGGTACTCAAGGTTCACCCTTTGTGTGGGCTGGTACACCCTCCCTTTGTAGTCGAGCTTTGGTTGCTGTTGGAAGGTCAATGGGAGTGATTTACCCAGGCCAGTCAGCTTCAGTAACTGGCTGTGACTCCTGACTACCAACCTCTGGCCACTGTGGAGGATCAGCGGTGCACAAACAGGGTGGTGGTGCTCAGATGTGGTCTGTAGCTGTCCACTGAGTGCACTGGCCCTGGGGTTTCCCAGGTGGTTCAGGCCAAGGTCAGCCCCCACCTGTTTTTTTGCCTGGGTCCACCCTACCTGAACCATAAAGCAATATGAAAAGGTTGCTACTTATGCTGGGCTTGGAGATTCCCATGCAAAGCCAAGTTGCAATCCAGGGTGGCTTTCAGCTAGTGCAGGACCTGTGGCTCACTGAACCAGCTGTTGCTTTTTTGAGAGGATTTAGGAAGTTGTGAAGCATGAGCTCAGACCAGCCATTCATATGGAAAAGAAGCTTGGGTGGACCCATAAATTGGGAAGGGCAGAGTCTCTGGGGATTTCCAAGGTGGGTCAAACAGTGTTAGGTTGATGGAGTCTCAGATATGGCACCAGTTTGCTGGCTCTGTGGGAGGAGACTTTGGAAGAGACAATGGCCTCTGTTCGCTTTGATGCCAGGCACTTCAGTTTCTTCCTGTACGGTACTGGTCCCTTTCAAGCTGCTCCTCCTGTGCTAGAGCTCAGATGGAGTGACTCTAATAGGTGAGTTCGTGTGTGGGTTCTTTAAGAGGAACTACTTGGGGCTCCAGCAGTTTCATCCACCAGCTCAATTCCCTCTGGATTTTGCAGCCAGAAGTTATGGGGACTTATCTTTCTGGCACTGAAACCCTGTGCTGGGGGCCTGTTGTGGGGCTGGGACTCCTCGCTCCTGAGATATCCCTCTCAAATTTTTATCTACCACACGTGGGTGAGGGATCAGCTCATTCTGTGTCTGTGCCACTCCTACCAATCTGGATGGATGTGGTTTCTTTAATTCCATAGTTGTCAGGCTTCCATTCAACTTGATTTCTGATGGTTCTGAGTGATGGTTGTTTTATATTTTAGTTGTAATTTTGATGTGGTTGCATGAAGAGGCAAGCCATGTCTGCCTGCACCTCCATCTTGACTGGAAGTCTTGCTCAGTCATTTTGAAAGTGATGGGTCACACAGTGCATATGCTCACACGGTGGCATCTACCGCCCCTACTGACGAGTACAGTGAAGTCATCATTGTTCATGCATGTGAATTCCAGTTCACTCTCCTTGGCTGCCAGGTTATATTGATGTCACGGAAATTGTTCTCATTATATTAACGATGGCTAAGCTTTTTCCAGACAGAGCTTATATATGTTGAGAAAAAATTAGAATTTACAATATTTGGGTATGAGAGAGAATGTGTCATTTTGGGGAGAAAAATCAAGTTAATGAAATTAAAAAGACTCCAGAAAAAATATGGCTGCCCCGTGAAATTTTAATCCTAAAAAATTATGCTAATCTTAACCTGCAGGAAAAAAATCACTAACCATAATACATAGTGGGCACTAAACATAAGTTTAATTTTTCAGGGCACAGTATTGTATTAAGTAATTTTTGTGAACTGTGTTTATTTTTTTTATAAGTATCCTAGAGCTAATTATGTAAATCCAAATAAAATCGTTCATGGTTTTAAATAGTAACCCGTTGTACTCACCGGAATTTTTGTAACTAGTTCAGGGTGATCCTCCAAAAGTGGCCCCTGAGTTAACAAATCTAGAGTTCCTCCAAGAAGGGTAGAGAGAAGAGGTAATAAATCCTACTATGGTTTGAGTTTAAGGGAAAAAAAGGTTTCAAAACTCAGCAATAAAATGAACACACATAATTTGAACATTTAACTTTTGGGACTTCAATCTTTTGTTCTATTAAATATATTTCTGTAAATCTAAGTCCAAAACATATATGTTGTTAAGTATTTTTACTTCCAAATCAGAGAAGATGATTCATTTTATAGATTAAAAAGACCTTGATTGTAAATTGAACATAGATCTATCCATATCTTTGTCTTTTATCTACCTGTCTATCTACCTACCTCTATTAGATTGCTAATTACCACAAACTTAGTACTTTAAAACAACAACATCCAGAATGTCACAGTTTTGTTAAAGTAGGTGTGTGAGTCTGATTTGCCCAGTCTTCCATTCAGGGTCTCAAAAGCCTGCCATCGAAGTATCAGCCAGGTTGTAGTCTCATGTACAGGCTAAACTGTGGAACAATCTACTGTTACAATCTATTGTTACAATTTACTTCTTGCCAGTTATAGGACTGAGTCCCAGCATCTTCCTGGCTATCAGTGGGATACTGCTCTTAGCAACTAGAGGCCACCCTAAGGTGCTAGCCACGTATACCTCCCAACATGACTGCTTACTTCAAAGCCAGTCAGAGATAGTGACTTTGTAGCAACATAGAGTTTTATATAACTTAATGTAACCACTGGAGTGACATCACTATTGCCACGTCCTATTGGTTGGAGGCAATCTTGGGTCCTGTCCACACTCAATGGACAGGGATGCATACATGTAGTCATGAGTACCAGGAAGTGGGGATCATGTGGGACCACAATTTATATGAGAGTCATTCCAATACCTCTTAGTATTCAAGACCTTTTGTTGAAGGTCCTTTATTCACTTGGCTTTTCCACCACTCACTCATTTACTTACTCATTTACCTGTTTGTTCTGGACACTCATGTCAAGGCTGCTGTGTACCAGGTACTATGCTAGGCTCTGGGGAGAGACATTTAATCCAAGACTCTCTAAACTTAAAAAAAAATGCACAGTTACTGAACTGTGAGAGCAAGTGTTCTTAATCTGTTCCTTGGTTGGAGAGATTCATGCATAGGTTTTTAGGAAGTTCAGGAATCAGGGAAGTTTCTGAAATTGTTTTGCAATTTTTTTTTATTTCACCATGGGGCATGTTATAAACATTTATAGACCCTTTAACAAAGGGGGAAAAGAAAAAGAGACATTGAATTTTGTAAGAGAAAAGATACTGATATCAATAATATTAATGACCTAGAATAAATGCTAATGATAAGTATATAAAAAAGTGGATGTTACAATGCAAATATTTTGAATAAGGACTCAATAAAGATGGTATAAAAAGATAGTTTAAACAAATTACATTGTATGGACAGAAATTTTCTAAGTAAATAAAGTGTGTGTTGGGGGTTGGAGGTGCTTCCAGGTGCTATAAAAGGTGGTGGCCCGTTGGGCAAGCAGTGAATAATTCAGTATCTTTGTAGCACATGCAGTTGTACTTACCTTCACCCCTCGGTCTCAGGCTCCTAACCTCCAAAACGGGGCTATTAATACCTATGAGAATGTTGTCATAAATACTACAGTTATTTGATACAAAGCACAGTGCATGAAACATAGTAGATACTCAAAAATAGTTCATATTAAACTGTTCAAGTATGTGACAGTATGTGAAAAGGTTTTAAGAGATAAAATGGAGCCAGATTTTGAATTCTGGGGAGGATAGGATAAATTCTAATATAGCAGATAAGAAAAAGAAAGACTTGGTATTTCCAAGATACTAGTTTGTGAGACTGACAAGAAAACCACGTAATTAAATATATTAGATAACCTAAGAGAAAAAGAATTGGAATTAACAATTTTCTAACTTTAAAGTTTGATTCTGATTTGGAAATTGAAAACTGACAACATAGAAGGTGGTGAAATTCTTTGAGTACATGTGATAATTATGAAGAGAGTGGAGTTCAGGGGAAAAAAAATAATTATGACAAGTCTTACCCTAAATTTAGGGCAGGCAAAAATGAGGGTAGTATAGGACGAAAGCAAAATCAACAAAATTAAAATACAATTAAAAAGGTATTTGAAAGCTGTGGGGGGTGTAAGTTCTGTACATATTTAAGGGTGGCGGCAACGTGGAATCGTGATTGAGAACAGAGCCTGTGGGACTGACCTATGACCTCACTCATTGATCTTGTGGCCACAGGGCTATTGGCACATCACGCAGACTCAGTTTAGATATATATATATATATATATATCATTTAAAAAAATTATTATTGTCATGAAGAGGTAGTGAAAGGAAGCAAAACATCTGTCTTAATTATTTTGTAAACTATTTCCAATCGGGTTTTAAAAATTACCAGGGTGAATTTTGAAATGTGGAATTATTGTTACACATAAAAAGAAAGAAAAGTCTAACAAGGTCATAGTTTCAAATTCTAAAAGCTTCGTATTTTACATTCTTTTTTGAGACTATTTTTTCATATTAACTATATTTTGTGGGTGGTTTCAAAACATCACAGTTTGCTAAAGACTACTAAAAATAAATAATGAAGACTATCCTCTAGTATCTTTATTGTTTTACTTAAAATAAATTTTCCTCACTCTATGGTTTTAAAGTATTTATTATCTTAATTAATAACAAATCACTTTCTGTTGTATTATGTTATGTTTGAGACAGTTACAATGAGATGATTTTATGTATTATTACTTAAAGTAGTTAAAAATGGCTCTAAAACAGGCAGGGAGACAAGCTTTCTCTTCTGGAGAATTTTAGATCTACTAAATTTCAAGTATGACTTTAATCCCTAAAAGAAGCTTTGAGTACCCATTTTTATCAATATTTAAAGTTGTTAGTAATATTCTTTGGCATTTGAACTTATTTAAGAGGTCACGGGTAGTATTAACTGTTATAGTAGAGGTATCTGTAGGAACAATGCGCCTCCTAGTGTAAAGTGGGAGTAATGTCAGCTCTCATTGGTGTGCTGCATGGAATCACACTTCCATAGCTGCATACTGTCATGTGATTCATTATTCTAAGGATCCATAAAAGAGAATAACGTTACCTTACTCTCAATTGGGTGGTCTGTTCTAGAGGAGGAAAAACAATTCCGTGTATATCTTCCTTAATGATAATTTGAGAGTGTTAAAAGTGATGGAAAAATAGATAAACAAAGCAGTAGCCATATCTAAAAAGAGCTTGCTGATTTCAGTAACTGCTAGAAGCATAAAATTAAAGGTTTTGTTTTTAACCTCAAATAAAGCCATCTCACAAAGAAAATGTGGAAATGAATTACAAATCACAAAGGACATACACACATAAAATCACACTAATGCCTTTTATCTGAATATGTGAAAATAAATATTATCTAGTTTAAAACAATTTGAAATATTTGAAGAAACCATAGATGTTTGTTTAAAATGTTCTAAAATTACCTTAACACGATATTGACACACATTTCTGACAGATGATTGAAAATTCTTCGGACTGGTGTGACTAACAAGTACATGGACGCCAAACGGTAGTCACCCTGAGGAAGGGTTGCCAGATTCAATACAAGATGGCCAATTAATTTTGAATTTCATATAAACAGTAATGTTTTGTGGTATAATTGTGTCCCAAATATTGCAATATTGCCAATATTTCGGGCATACTTAGACTAAGAAAATATTAATTATGTGCCTGAGATTCAAATTTAAGTAGCCAACGTGTATCTTATTTTTTCTAAAACTGGCAACTCTACCCTAAAAATATGATGTTGAATTAAAACTCAACTTAAAACTCATATAAAATTCAAGTATTGTGGGGAAATCTACCCCTGGCATGCATTTAATTACAATTAAAATTTAGAGTGATGATTAGTCCACCTTAGAGTGAGTCATATGACACTGCCTCATGTAGAGACATTATTTCTTTGTTTAGAAAAAGCATCAATCTTTAGTATAGTTATTTCCGTATTAGGGAGTAATCACACTTCATCATCACAAGTTCAATTTGTGCTTATATTCAACAGTGTAAATATTTTACTCCATTCTGGAATGATGACTTCTATATTGGTCTTTTACTGATGCAAACAGAGAGAAATTCTTGTTAAAGTTTTGATTCATCACTCTTTTGGTTTAATAATCTTTTGATATGTCATTTTAGGATTCTTTATGTGTTAGTTGACTTTTGCACAATTTTCTTGCTTTCAAGATCTAATCTATAATTTTGAGATCTAAGAAATTCCAAATGAACTGATGTTGACATGGGAGGAGGGTACTGGGGAGAGGGACGGGGAGAGGCTTTGTTTAAATTTGTTTCTGTATTTTAAGAGTTTGTTTGCAAATCCTAGTCAACATATCCACCTAGAACACAAAAAACACCCATTTCAGACCTCTCAAGTGCGATGCTGAGAGGAAGTGTGTGTGGTGGTTATTGCTGTGGCATTGGGCAGGCGGAGCGCAGACAACGCGGAGTCCCCTGCCAGCTCCGTGACTCTGCCCCGCAGACCTCAGCCGCGCATGGGGCGGCCATGGGATGGTTCCCCTCACAGACCGGCGCAAACTGCGGGCTAACACCTGCAACTCGCTCAGAATCGTTCTGGGTTTGTAGCACGTCTTCAATTACGTTAGTATTATTGTAAGAATTAAGTCGAGCTTCACAGTTACCTCAGCAAACTGTCTGGCTTCAACTCTGTCCTCAGGATGAATAGACAAGGATGGAAACCTAGGGCCTATTTTCCCTAAACTCCAGTTTCTTGCTGGCTACTTAAGAAAAGATGGACATTGCTTTTTTTAAGTGTATGTTAAACAGGATAATATTTTCATCCTGCATTTCATTTTACTTGCGTAGACAGTTACATTTTGTTTTTAAAAACTGTACAGTTTAGCACTAGTTGTTTGACATGTTACATAGATTTAGCCTAAAAGAGCTTTGGAATAATAAATATAGAGAATTTATTATTTCTATAGGATCAGCCCAAGCATGTACAAACAGGTTTAACTGGCAAGAATTTATTTATATAGGAGTGATATTAATGAAAATTTTATAATATACCAGACTCCTAATCTTCACTTGAACTCTGAAAATTTACAAATTTATTCCTAGTAACTACCCGGAAAACTCTCTATTTCTTTGTTATTAGCAATAACCTAATTCACAGTCAGATCTGCAAACAGGAAATATACTGTATTTTGGGCAGATTTGCCAGTTAATTTCTGCCAATCAACAGCACAATTAAAAATAACCTAACAATTTTGATTTAAATGCTCATTGGAAGGAAAGAATTAAAGCATACACCTCCTAAAGTGCAGGCACTGGTTCATTGATTTTTTTCATGCTTTTGTGTTTTGACATGAACAGGTATTTTATCATTCCTACACATTCAATAGAAAAACCTTTTCACATTAGGATAAAATAAGAATACTTCAACCAGCTTTTAAACTATTCTATGAATGAAAAGAAAGGTGCTTTAGTCACAGAAGAGAGTATATTTTATTTTATATTTCAAGAAGCAGTCTTAGCCCTGACTGGTGTGGCTTAGTGGATTGGGTATGGTCCACAAACCGAAGGGTCACCAGTTCGATTCCCTATCAGGGCACAGGCCTGCTTGCAGGCTGGGTCTCCTATTCGGGACATACAAGAGGCAACGGATTGATTTTTCTCTCTCTTTCTCCCTCCCTTCTCTTTTCTCTAAAAATATAAATAAATAAAATATTTTAAAAATTATTAAAAAGGAAGCAGTCTTAGATGAAACACAATATGACAATTGTGAAACTATAGGGACTAAAATAGATTTAGGGGCCCCATAAAAAAGCAAGCCAACTTAGGAAAGGTGCCATCCCACCATAGAAAGTATGGTGCCTCATTGGAATATTTTCTCAAGGCTCTTTTTCTTAGAGAATTACATTTTTAAGTGAAGTCAAAGAGGGTTTCTAACTCAGAAGAGTATATTGAGTTCTGATTTAAACTCCTTACGTACTAACTACAGTATATATCTAAAATTAACACTTCAGTAATCTCTCCAAAGTCAAAACTATTATGCAAAAGATTATGATTTAAAATAAGAAATTCAGGTGCTTTGAGATAGAAATGTCAATACTTCACATGCAGTAAAATCTTTTATTTTTTTAATTCTCACCTGAGGGTATATTTCTTGACTTAGAGAGGAAAGAGGGGGTGTGGGGAGAGAGAGAGAGAAACATCCATTGGTTGCCTTTCCTGGGATTGAATCCCAAACCCAAGCATGTGCCCTGACTGGGCATGGAATCTGGAATGTTGTGGTGTATGGGATGACACTCCCACCAACTGAGCCACTGACCAGGGAGGGCCACGTGCAGTAAAATCTTGACTTGAGCAACAAGTAGCATAGTAAAGAGGGATTGTTTACTAGAGATTTTTCGGTCTTCTTTAGGTAGGCTTGTAATGCTATGCACTTCCCTCTCAGGATTGTTTTTGCCATGTCCCTTAGGTTTTGGGGTGTTGTGTGTTTATTTTCATTTGTTTCCAGGTACTTTTGGTTTCTTCCTTGATCTCATTGTTGACCCATTCATTATTTAATAACAGGTTATTTAGCCTCCTTGTATTTGTATGGTTTTGAGTTTTTTAAATTGAGGTTGACTTCTAGTTTCAAGTCATTGTGATCCAAGAAAATGCTTGATATGATTTCAATTTTTTCAAATTTGTTAAGACTTATTTTGTGTCTTACCATGTGGTTTACCTGTGAGAATGATCCAGGTTTACTTGAGAAGAATGTGTATTCTTTTGTTTTGGGTTGAAACATTCTGTGAATGTCATTTAAATCTACTTGATCTAGTGTGTCCTTTAAGGCAGCTGTTTCCTTGTTTATTTTTTACTTGTTTTATTTATTATTAATACAATAAAATACAATATTTTATTTAATTAATAATAAATAATTATTATTTATTATTATTTCCTTGTTTATTTATTATTAATACATGGAAGATCCATCCATGTATTGGTGACTGTGGGGTTTTAAAATCTCCAACAATGACTGTATTGCTGTCGATGTCTTCCTTAAAGTCCACCAAGATTTTCTTTATGCATTTAGGTGTCCTCTATATTGGGTACATATATGTTTACAAGGGTTATATGCTAGCCATCAGAGAGATGCAAATTAAAATCACAATGAGATACCACCTCACTCCTGCCAGAATGGCCATCATTAATAATTCAACAAACAACAAATGGCAAGGATGTGGAGAAAAGGGAACTCTAGTTCACTATTGGTGGGAATGCAGACTTGTACAGCCACTGTGAAAAACAGTATGGAGTTTCCTGGAAAAACTAAAAATGCAACTGCATTTTGACCCCATGATTCTACTGCTGAGAATATATCCTAAAACTCTTCAAACACCAATTTAAAAGAATACATGCACCCCTATGATTATAGCAGTGCTATTTGCAATAGCCAAGATTTGGAAACAGCCTGTACCCATCAGTAAATGAATGGAAGAAAAAGCTGTGGTACATTTACACAACGGAATACTACTCAACAGTAAAGAAGGACTCCTTACCTTTTGTGACAGCATGATGGAACTGGAAAGCATTATGCCAAATGAAAGAATCCAGCTGGTAAAAGACAAATACCATGTGATCTCACTTATAGGTGAAATCTAATGAATAAAATAAACTAATAAGCAAAATAGAACCAAAGGCATATAGAAACATTGAACAGACTGACAGCTGTAAGAGGGGAAGGTGGAGGTGGGGATTCCTTAAAAGAAGGTGAAGGGAGTAGCCAAAGAACATACACAAATGACCCATGAATACGGACAATGGTGTGGGGACTGACTATTGGGCTGGTTGGATGGAGGGAGCAAAGGGGGAAAATTGGGACAACTCTAATAGCATAAACAATAAAATATTTAACTTTAAAAAAAGGGAAAGGAAATTGACTTATAGTTTATCAATTTTACATGATGCTAACACAATCAGAAAACTTTTTGGTGTCTTAATTCATGCAAAATGGTCAGCAAAGTGTGGAATACTAAGGTATTTTATTTTCTGCAGTGCCCTGGGAACATGCAGTTCAGAACAAAGAAAGTTGAGGTTGAGGCTGGTCTTGTCTTCTCTCTCAATCTCTGTCTCTTTCTCTTTCTTCTCTTCCTTTCTCTTTGTCAGGCTCTCTCTATCTCATCCTCTCTCTCTTACTCTATCGCTCTCTTTCTCTCTGAGATGTTAATATAAGTGTCTTAAAGAAAGGAGGTATTAGAAATAGTATATATAGGCAAAGTGCCCTGAATAAGGTCTGGCAGGTAAGAGAAGCTCAAACATGCCGGCATTACTGTTCAGTCAGAGATGCTGTTTGTGCTTACTTGTCTTAGGGTCCTCACACGAGGACCCTCTACAGCCCTTGCAAATATAATACTTCGAATCAAATGTAAGTTGATAAACTGAGGAGACAATTTGAGTGAGCAAGTGAGGAAAAACCTATTAGATATTTACATGAATAATGTACCAGCATATATTTTATGAACACAGGGAATGTATTTTGACTGTTCAGACAACATTTTTATGTACTTTATAATTTTCAGAAAAAATGATTTTTAGTTATTTTTATCAAATAAAATCAATGAAGGCAATATACATGTTTATGATAGTTGTTATTGAATAAAGGGCTTTAAAATTCTCAAATAGTCAGCTATTCACGATAATCTGCCAACTGGGTATAGAAAGTATAAATTTTCATGGCATTTTTAAAACTAAAAAACTCCATTGTATTCCATTATGTTAATTTTCATATGATAAAAAATCATAAATTATTGATTTACATTATACTAATAGACATTTGAGTTATAGTAATATTAACCTATATGAAATAAAATTGCCATGAAGACATGAAAAAATAAAACATTTACTTAAAAAATGTATAATATTTTAAATAACAAGAGATGCATTGTTTGTAATAATTTATGTATTATACTCAACATATTATTGATTCAGAAATCAAGTTTTCTACTTCATTTAAGTTTTTTTAAATGTTCCCTTATATTTCTCAATTGCTTTTTATCTGGTCCCAAAATGAAGTGCAGGCAGATGCTTCTGATCCATTGTTAGAAAGCCTGATTGGACTTTCTCATTGCCTTTGGAAAGCATGGACTTTCTCATTTCCACTGAATTGCATAAGCACCTGGAAAAGGGTTTCTCTTCCCCGTGGCTAAGTATTCCCTTCCTCTTTGACCTTAGCTACAATGTGCTTGCCCTCAACAGCCACCTCCCACTCTCAGCACTACTGACACACATTTGAAAATTTCATACAGCACACACCACATCAGGCTCTCTGTGGAATGAAAAGGCAGAGAAGTGAAGGAGGCCTTGAGAGGTCCGTCAGCTAATTCCTTTGCTACAATTCAAGCTTATATTCTATAGAGATCGTCCTCTTTCAGCTTTTCTCACTGACTGATAAGTTTTTCCTCTTCTTACAATTCAAGATGCTGATTTCAATCCAAATATTTTTAATGCATTTCTCAAATATTTTAGGAAATGTTACTTCCTTTTTTTTCCCCCCTATGATGATGTGAAGGTCAAATGGAGCAGTGTGTCTAAAGAGTCCCTCGGTTTGATTCTGGGCCTGAGCTCAGGGTATCTCTTGCTTGGAGGCATTTGACAGAACTGTCTTCTGTTAGCCTTTAGGGTGAGGTTCAAACTCTGTCTATTCCCTTTGCCTCTTTCCTAGCACTATTAGTTTGGGGGATTGGAGGTTTGAGTGAACGATGTGACTCATCTCTTACTCCAAGCAGCTGGAACAAAATGTTAGCTATAATGCTGCTTTTCTGTACCACTAAAACAAAATGCAGGAACTTTTTAAATGCTAAGTTTTGCAGTATTTTGTTCTGCAATATTTATTCAGAAGAAATGGTTGAGATTATAAATATGTAAGAATTTTTAATTATTAGAAAACAGTATTGTGTCCTTGAAGTTTTAAACTTTAGAATGTTTTCTCTAGGCATTTAGAGCAGCTTATGTAAATAATACAATAAATGGAAAGTTTAATCTTAAACCTAATGAATGATATACTGTTCTAAATTCTGTGTGATCACTTATCACAGACATCTAACTTACAGTTTTACTGAAATATTGTTATCAGCTGTATGTATATATATATATGTATATACCTGTGTATGTGTGTGTGTGTGTATATTCCTATCTTTATATCTGTATTATGTTTTAAAGGACAAATACATCAAAAAATAGTTATGAAATACCTATTGACTGAGACCAGTCCCAAAGAAGCAAGTTTCTTCTTTACACTCTCCATTTATTGATCCATTTTTTTCATTCTAACATTTTCATTTATTTCAAAACTTATTTCATTTACTTGAAAATTTTCATTCATGTTTTTATTTATTTATTCATACATTTGGAAATTTTTTACTGAATGTTCACTGCTTTGCAGGATGTTTAAAGAAGCATTTTAAACACGTGCTCTATTTCACTGGCTTTGTCTACTGAGATGATATTCTTTTAGACATGCTTTCCGGGAAAACGATGATTACATAAAATAGGCAGCAACATAATAATTAAATAAATTATTAAATGGTCACAGAAATTATCCATTCTTTCACTGGAAAACTTCATCAGTCATACTGATTATGACTTAGGCTTATACTAGTTTGAAAATTTTACTACTTTACAGTAGCTAACAATTTGCATAGTATTTCTTCAAGCAAGTGTCTAGGTTTTGGACTTCTTTGTCTATAATCAATCCAACCAAGTAACATTTTAGACTGATTTATTGGTACTATTAGAACACAGATATATAGGCATGATTAATTAGAATAGCACAGACATTTAGAAATAACGTTGGCAAATGCTGTACAGTAGTACCCCATTATCCTCGTGGGTACATTTTAAGATACCCAGTGAATGCCTGGAACTGCAGATAGTCCCAAACTATGTAGCTATCTGTACACATTATATATTTTCATATCATGTTTCCTCTTATTTGCAGTTTCATTTTTCTCAGTTTCAGTGACCCATGGTCAATTGCAGTCCAGAAACATTAAATGGAAAATTCCAGAAATAAACAATTCATAAGTTTTGAACTGAAGTGCCATTCTGGGCAGTGTGATGAAATCTCTTGCCCTCTCGCTCCTTCCTACCCAGGATGGGACTTGCCCTTCTGTTCAGCATAACCAGCTGTAGACTTACTTGCCTGTTAGTCTCTTAGCAGCCATCTCAAGTACTGGATTGTCACAGTATTTCATGCTTGTGTTCAAGGTACCCTTATCCCAAAGCCACTCACGTAACTTTTATTTCAGTGCATTATTATAGTTGTTATATTTTATTGTTACTTATTTTTGTTAATCTCTCCGTAAACCTAACTTATTAATTATACTTTGCCATAGATATGTGTATATATAGGGGAAAAACATAGCACACATAAGGGTTAGCACTCTCCCTAGTTTCAAGCGCACACTGGGAGTCTTGGCACTTACTCCTCTCAGATGAGAAGGGACTACTATCATTGCATTCACTCCATGGCTTCTCGTTGGCATATTTAAATTGCCAGCACCGGCACTCTCGAGCTTAGAGACTGGGAACTCATACAATGTGTATGTGCTGGACAAAGGCGCCATTCACATCCTGGAGGACCAGAGTGAACTGACGGAGATTTCATCACGCTACGCAGAACAGTGCGCAGTTTAAGACTTATTGTTTATTTCTGGAATTTTCCATTTACTATTTCCAAACCACACTTGATTGTGGGTAACTGAAATGGAGGGAAAGGAAACTGTGGATATGCAGGGGCTGCTGTATTTTATGCCTGAGTAGATGATGTCTTGCCTTTGCAATGAGTAGGTCAATTATGAGGGGCCTCATAATTGTTTTCTTTCCAAGAATTGTGGTTTGCCGTCTCATGTTTAATGAAATAAGTCTACAAGACACCACATAATTTGTAACAGTTTGGACTTTAATAATAATATTTACTATTTATTGAGTGCTGACAATGTGTTGGGCACCGTCATAAATTCCTGGCTGAAATCATTCTCTCCTTGTTAAAAACTTATGAATTAAGTATCATTTTCCTATAAAAGACAAAAACCCTGAGGTGTAAATTCACTAATAATTGCCTCTCAAGGTCGCAATGCTGATGAGTGGCAGAGAGGACCCTAAATTCAGCTTTCAACTAATAAATGAACTGTTCCCTCAAGACATTCCTTAATAATATTTTGTTTTAAATCTTAGCATTTTTATATTTAGCAAATAGCTTTTTAATAGGGACGTTTAATGTTTTAAAGATTCATTGAAAACCAGTCAATTTTTTAAACTATTGTTCAAGTACAGTTGTCTCCAATCAATTTTTGACTCGAGCGTGAATAGTATCCTCAATCTCACATTTATCATCAAGTAAAAGATTTTGTCTTTTATCACACAACACTAAAGTACCACCACAATTTTAGTATACACTGACTTTAAAATAAATGTGTGGGTTCTAAGAAACATTAACACAATGACTCTGATTTTCTTTTTAACTTTTGTTTAAGCAATGTTTAGATGATTTGTTATTAATTTTGAAGCTTTGGTTAAAAGAGAAAGGTTTCTTAGGTTAGGATGCCCTACCCAAGAAAAAGAAATTCCACCTAGTTAGGATTGCCTGTTTTAGCAAGTAAAAATACAGTACACCCAGTTAATTTTGAATTTCAGATTAAGAATGAAGACTTTTTTATATGTACCATGGATTATCTAGGTCTAGGGCATACTTATACTAAAACAATACTTAATTATCTGAGATTCAAATTTGAGTGGTTATCCTAAATTTTATCTGGTAACCTAATGCCAAGTAGAAAAATGTTCATTGTGCTTTGCTATTATTAGTTTTATTTATAATTTTTGCACACAGATCTGTACCACCATTCCAATAAGAACAGAAATGTCTTTAAAAAAATTGTTGTCCAATTACAGTTCTCCCCATTTCTCCCCATTGCTTTCCCCTGCCTTGCCCATCCCCCACCTCCCCCATTTAATCCTCCCTGCCTCCTTGTCCTTGTCCATGGGCCCTTTACATATGTTCCTTGACTCATCCTACAGAAGCAAACAGATTTTACTCCAGAATTCTAGTTCTGTTTCCTTGACCAAATTTTACCAAGTACTTGTTGCCACCTAATATATTTATGAGCATTTCCTGTTAGAATAGAAGTTCCATGAGAAATTTTGCTCAGTGCTCCATCCCTGGTGCCTAGGACAATGCCTACTGCATGGGAGGCAATCAATAAATGTGTTGAAAAATATGAAAAGTACTCACTGCAGTTATACTCCTACTAGGTTATATGAAGGAGGTGACATATATGAAGGAGGAAAGCATGGACATGCTTTCTATTACTAATGGAAGCACAAAAAATGTTGCAGAGACCCTCTGGCCAGGGGCAGTGAAGCAGCTGTTTGTTCTCATGACTTGTCCACCTCAGTCTGCTTTTGTGTGGGGAAAATAAGAGAGTGGGTGAGTCTGGCTCCTCTGCAAGCTCTCATCCTAGGGACCATTGCTAGATGAAAAGGCTGCCTGCGGTTTAAAGAGCTGCATTAATGCTGAAGGCAGTCCTTGGATTTCCATTTCACTCTGGAAACTGCATTTTCAATCCTGAAAATCTTGGCAGACCCTGGAGGAGGCGGATGCCCCTGTTATCCAGAACAATGAATTGTAGTTGAAAAGTGAAGTCAGCCAAAGTTGTTATTGAGGGTGAAAAAATGGGCCTAGGACATAAATGAATGCTTCCAGCTAGCACTGGGCATTGCAGAAGAGAAACGGCAATCATTTGACCACATGTGACATTGTATAATATTGTCTCTGCATCAAGTCTATTAAGATAATGTATGGAAAACATGTTTATTCATCTGGCAGAACTAATAAATACAAAAAACTATTAAATAAATAATCAGACTGCCAGTTCTTGTGAATAGTCTGTCATGTGAACACTTCATTTACTGTTTAGCTGAAGGCTGAACAGGACAAAACTTGAGTAGACAATAACTTTTAAATATAGATTAGTCTTTGTTATTCGGCCTACCATTCACTATTTGTAAGAGCTGCTTGTAAACTCATGTATTGTGCTTCAGTGTTTTCTCCTTTGTCTTTGTCTTTTGTGTCTTTCCTTTAGGACTTTAACCTTTGTATCCAGCATTATATAACATCATAGGAGTACAAGGAGTTTTATGGATACAAGAGTTACTTAAATATTATTTGTTGATTTTCATTACAACCAAAATGGAGCTTCTTCATAAATTCAGTGAGTTTGTCCGAGGCAGTATATCTTTGGTTAGTTCCAATACAAATATTATTTTGGTCAAGCATTTGGTCCAAAATTTAGGAGACACAGAATCTACCAACAACTCCAGTCCATACACGTGTATGTATACCAGCTGTGGTGAATTTGGGTGGAAGATATATTTGGGACACTATAAAATTCCAGGAATTAATATTTTTGCATTAACGTAAGGTATTTCAAATATAATATTATTTTAAAATTTGCTCTAAATCTCAATGATTCAGATAACTCGTTTTCTTTCAACACCCGACACCTAGCACCTGTGACAGTTTGATCAGTGCGTGGTCCCCTCATCTATTTGGAACTCTGCAGTCATTCTTAAAAGAGACTATTAAATCAGAAAGAACTGTGGAAAGTGGTACAGTTGCTGCCCTACCAGCAGAGATATCAATGGGAAAATATGCTGCATAGAATACTATGTAAAAACGTACTGCTAATGAATGGTTTCCATGAATGATGGGGTTGTGAAGAAATTTATCATTTGTTCTATTTTTATATATATTTAATTTTTATCTTTCAAGCCTATGCTAATTTCTCATTATGGAAAATAGCCTTTGTTAATAGTATTTTAAAGTTATGTTTATAGTATCACTGGGTCAAATGTTTTGACAATCATGTTAGGATAAATCAATTACCCATCTGGTCTTTAACACATCTTTAGATTCATATCAATAGGAAGAGATATGCTAATTTTGGATGGAAATACATGTGTAATTAGTAATATATAATAATTAACATGAAATCATAAATATTGCCTTTCTGCATTTAAGTAGCATAAATAGGTTAAATAAAAATAATTTTTATCCTACTATCACAATGAATTGATGAAAATGTGCACATACATAATAATGTATCTATTTAAACACACATTTAAATTCTTTTTAGAATATCCTATTCTGAAAGAAAAGATCACAGTATGAAAAATACTGTGTGTTCAGTCAGGTGCATTGGGAAACATAGATTTCAGCCTGGAGAAGAATCTTTTCCTTTGAAGCGTGCAGAACTCTGAGCTGTGGCCAGAGTTGCTGACAGAGTCAAAGGAAGCATAAAATAACCAAGTGCCCGAGACAGCAAAGTCTGGCAGTGAGTGAGAGTGGGGCCAAGGTTGAGAGCTCACCTCGAGGAACTGATTTTGGGAAATAAATTTGACAATCTAAAATAGAAATTATAGCATAAAAACAGTGTTTGTAAGAGGAGTCAAAATAACCATCATAAATGAAAGGAGAATACACAGGCATAACCATGTCCATGAGAGAGAATTTTATCAAATAAATTCATCAGGGGAAAATAAAAAGACACCTACATTTAATTGAATAGGCATAGGTTATGATTTTATGTTCTTGTACTTAGGGTATGTTTGGTATTTCACGTATAGTTTTGTTGATGTTGAGCTGTATGATTAGATAACAAAATCTTAAATAATGGAGGCAATTTTATAATCAACTAAAATCTAAAAGTCCTCTAAAGATAGTTGCATCACTAGAAACATGCCACACTTTAAAAAAAATCCTTACACTTATGAAGAAACGTCACAATCTAAATATGAAATATAAAAGTGGTGAAAGGTGGCTTGTTTATAATAATGAAACTAATTCAAGTTCAAATAGTCAATGCTATGTGCATAAATTTCAAGGTACATCTTATAAATGCATATTCATTCAAATTTCAAGGAAATTTTTGGATGTGCATTAAATATATTGAACAATTTCTCACTGACTAAACATCATAATGATTTTACTTTCTTAAGTTCAAATTAACTTTAAATAAGAAAGTTAAAATCATCTTGACCGGAAGTCCTCAGATTAGGTGTAAGTAGATACATTTTGCCTCCTCACACAACCAAAAGAAGGACAACAACAAATATAAAAACAAAAATAACCAGAACTGCCAGAAAATCAAACTGTATGGAAGTCTGACAACCAAGGAGTTGAAGGAGAAACATTCACCCAGGCTGGTAGGAAGGGTGGAGATGGGCATTCGGGTGGAAAGCACTCTCAGTTAGGTGGCAGCTGGCAGACAGGGCAGTCCCACATTTGTGTGCTGATAAACCTGGAGGAACATCTGGGGAGTGAGACAGACCACGCAATCCAGGGTTCCAGCACTGGGAAATAAAGCCTCAACACGTCTGACTGAAAAAACCTGTGGGGGTTGAGGCAGCAAGAGAAACTCCCATCCTCATGTGACAGTTTGTTGGAGAGACCCACAGGGTCCTAGAACATACACAAACCCACCCACCCAGGAATCAGCACTAGAAGGGCCCAATTTGCTTGTGGGTATCGGGGGAAGTGACTGAAAATGGGCTGAGAGCTGAGACAGCAGCATTGTTCCCTCTTGGACCCCTCCCCCACACACAGGACCACAATGCAAGGATGTGAGTTGCCCCTCCCAGGCGAATATTTAAGGTTCTACCCTTTACTACATAATAGGTGTGCCTAGACAAAGAAATATGGCTCAAATGAAAGAACAGATCAAAGCTCTAGAAAAAATACAACTAAGCTATGAAGAGATAGCCAACCTATCAGATGCAGAGTTCAAATCAGGATGCTCACAGAAATAGTTAAGTATGGTTGCAAAATAGAGGAAAAAGTGAAGGCCATGGCGAGTGAAATAAAGGAAAATGTACAGGAAACCAACAGTGAAGGGAAAGAAACTGCCAGTCAAATTAATGATTTGGACCAGAAGGAAGAAATAAACATTCAATCAGAACAGAATGAAGAAACAAGAATTCAAAAAAATAAGGAGAGGCTTAGGAACCTCTGGAACAACTTTATATGTTCCCACATCAGATTCATAGGGGTGCCAGAAGGATAAGAGGAAGAGCAAGAAATGGAAAACTTATTTGAAAACATAACAAAGGAGAACTTCTTCAATCCTGCAAAGGAAATAGACTTCCAGGAAGTCCAGGAAGCTCAGAAAGTCCCAAAGAAGTTGGACCCAAGGAAGCACACACCAAGGCACATCATAATTACATTACCCAAGATTAAAGGTAAGGAGAGAATCTTAAAAGCAGCAAGGGAAAAGGAGACAGTTATCTACAAAGGAGTTCCCATAAGACTGTCAGCTGATTTCTCAAAAGAAACCTTACAGGCAAGAAGGGGCAGAAAGAAGTATTTGAAGTCATGAAAGGCAAGGACCTCCATCCAAGATTCCTCTATCCAGCAAAGCTATTATTTAAAATGGAAGGGCAGATAAAGTGTTTTCCAGATAAGGTCAAGTTAAAGGAGTTCATTATCGCCAAGCCCTTATTATATGAAATGTTAAAGGAGCTTATCTAAGAAAAAGAAGATCAAAAATAAAACCAGTAAAATGACAACAAACTCACAACTATCAACAACCAAACCTAAAAAAAAACAAAAACAAAAATGAATCAAGCAACAGAACAGAATTAAGCATCTAGAACAGGAACAGAATCAGAGAAATGAAGATCACATAGAGGGTTATCAGTGAGGAGGGGAAGGGGGGAGAATGGGAGAAAAGTTACAGGGATTAAGAAGCATAAATGGTAGGTACAAAATAGACAGGGGGAGGTTAAGAATAGTATGGAAAACGTAGAAGCCAAAGAACTTATATGTATGACCCATGGACATGAAGTAAGGTGGGGAGATGCTGGTGGGATGTTGGGGTACAGGGAGGAGGGAAGTAAAGGGAAGAGGGAAAATGGGACAACTGTAATAGCATAATCTATAAAATATATTAAAAATAAAATAAAATAAAATCATCTTTATGGTTATCACAGCCACATTCTCTAAGTTAAAAGGCAGGTGACCTCTCTCTAACTGACGAAGCACTGTTGGGTTTCTACATTTTTAATAGTCTGTGCACAGTTACTGTTAGCACTAAGATAAACATTAGTCTTAAAACTTTTTAAGTCTACTTTTGTTTTTGAAGCTATGTGACTTATTTTCTTGAGTGTGCTCTTTGAGTATGTCTATCTGGTAAAACAACCTTCTGAGAAAATATTAATATGAAAAACATGCTCCATATGTTAAGATATTTGAGGTGACATAATTGTGATACTAATGATCTAGTCATGGCAAAGCCTTGAGGATTAGTATCATATTTTATTTCAATTCCAGTGCTAATTTGAATTTTATTCAATTAGGCCAGCACAAGTTTGTGGCCTAATTATATAACTCTCTCCTCACCTAACAAATATATGGAAGTCAATTTCATAGTTACCCAGTGAAACTAGTATCTGTTTTTAATATCTGCATTAATCAAATCAACCAACAAATTTTATGTAAGTAGTTAATGTAATTCTCTAGCAAAAATTCTGCTGAGGGGTGTGGGTGTGTGTGTATCTGTGTTTTAAATAATAGACATAAAACACATTTTAAGGAGATCTGTACATGGCATTGAAAAAATTTGAATACCTATTTTTTAAAAACAGACAAGGGCATCGATATCTTTGGCAAACAATACCTCTGAAAATTCTATCAGTTGGGAATAAAATGCAAAAGTCATTGTATCCAGCACAGAATTATCATCTGAAGAATATAATCCTCTATTTGACATACATGCTATATGAATAAGACATTGTAAGCTGATTTAAAAAAAACTTTAAATATAAAGCAATGCTTTCACATAATGAACTTCATAGAAGTGTACAAATGAACCCCATGTGTGCCCCTGGGAGAGACTGACTTAATTTGTTTGTGAAAACCACTGGAAATTGAACTATACAGTGTGTCTCCTCTCTCTCTCCGTCAACTTGTGATTTTATAGTACTTACAAAAAGTATTTAAAAAAATCTTAAGGTTAAGCATTCTCAAGTAAATTAGAGTGCTTCCTGAGACTTTTGTGTAATTTCAGTCTTAATGCATAAATCTAGAGAAAAAAAAGAAACAATTACAATCTAGTTTAAGTTTCCTTAAAAAAACACAATTTTAATTTGTCAAAAATGTTATTATACATGTATTTTTTGAACACTAAGAAAAAATTCAGGCATAAACTCTGATGCTAATGTCTATGCCAACATCCATAATTACTGTTCATAAAATGTAAAGCATAAAACGATATGACAATATAATTCTTTACTTGTGCAGAATATGTAACAAGTCCAACTCCTAATTGCTAGTAGAGGGCAATTAAGTATATTATCATGCACTTAAACAAAATTTTCAAAAAAAGTGTAATTACAGAATTGCTTGAAGTGCTTTTTAGTTTGTATTTATCTTTTGTCAGCTTATTAGAAACATGAAAATGAGTTACCAGAAATACTACCAGCAGAATAAATTTTTTTCTAGGAAAAAAAGTTAAAATTGATAATATAAACTGCTAAACAATTCCTCAGTTGACTCTGTAGTACTAAAATATTTTGTCTTTCATTCGTCTGACAATGAATCTTTATACTGAATTTTGAACAATTCAGAATTCATATTATTTTAGAAAACTTCCTGATACATTGGTCTAATAAACTCCTTGAAAGTAATTAGATGCTGTTAGTGGGAATACTGTGTAAAACAGTATGGAATTTCCTCAAATAACTAAAAACAGAACTGCCTTTTGACCCAGCAATTCCACTGCTGGGATTATACCCTAAGAACTATGAAACTTAGGTCAGAAGAACTTATGCACCCCAATGTTCATAGCAGCATGATTTATAATAGCCAAGTGCTAGAAGCAACCTAAGTGCCCATCAGTAAATGAGTGGATGAAAAAAAACTGTGTACATTTACTCAATGGAATACTATGCAGCAGAAAGAAAGGAGGAGCTCCTACCCTTCCTGACAGCATGGATGGCACTGGAGAGCATTATGCTAAGTGAAATAAGCCAGGCAGTGAAAGAGACAAATACCATATGACCTCACCTATAAGTGGCACCTAATGAACAAAACAAATAAGCAAGCAAAATATAACCAGAGTCATTGAAATAAAGAACAAGCCAGTATCCAAATGGGAAGGCAGAGAGGAATAATGGGGTAAAGAAGGAGTAGAGTTGTCAGGGAACTTATATAAAGGATCCATGGACAAACCAAAGGTGTGTAGGATGGAGGATGGGAGGTGGGGGTGGATGGGGCAGGGGAGAGTTGTGGGGGGCAGTGTTGGTGACAACTGTACTTGAACAACAGTAAAAAAAATAGAAAGAAAGTAATTAGATGTGGGGGAGTTCTTTTATTCTATTTCTGGAATGCATATTTCATTCATACATTTGTGCTTTTATTGATTTAAAATTTACCAAGGGCTGGTATGTACCTGGGAAAGGAAATATAAATGAGATATGGTCTCAATTTGAAAAGCGCTATAATTGAGGTAATGGGGCATGTTTTTGCAAGCATAACAACAACTCAATCAGGAGGCTTATCAGTATTAAACATTGAAATTGAAATCCTATGCCAAAACCCTTCTTTAAGAAAATTTTATTAGAAACAAAATCAATCACAGAAAAAAATTGAGTATTAAATGTTCATTTCTGGTATTTCTTTCATCTGATATATATAGAACATCCATGCAATTAAATTGCTAGCATTAGCATAATTTAAATGAGAGTGTGTGGTAAAAAGCTATTAATAATATTTAATATACTTAAATATTTTTCAAGTAACAACAGCAGTTGCAAACATGAACAAAATCCTAATATTTTATTTGATAACTTATTAATTTGCAGACACTATAAAAGTAACCCACTTAGTGATATACTAAGCCCTCAGGTGTTCTAAATATTTCCAAAATGGGGTTTTAAATATATGTGGTGTTCTTTAAATCAAAAAACCCTTCCATCAAAAGAAATGCATATTGAATTCCCAGAGCAAACAAAAATATAGGTTTTGTTATTAAAAGATGTTAATATGCTGCATCAAATAGCAAAATATAGAGCCCAATTTATGTTATGGATGATTAGTGAAAATAATGATAAATGAAAAAAACATACATATATTACTACATATTAAAACAGCTTAAAAGTTAAAATATTTTCAAATGCTCAGATATGGTCTTGCAAAGGAAATATTCTAAATTTTCAGTTAGATGTAACAAGAAACATAAATTATATGATTTTTAAGTAGTTTACTTGAAGTAATTGTTATGATAAGAAAGCTCTAAGGAAATCTAGTGTTCTAATTATCTGCTACTGTGATTACTACTGTCCTTCCTTCAGAGCAGTTTTTGTAGGTACGCTGTACTAAGCAGAGCTGTTTCAACTTAGCAATATAGAGTAAGTACGTACAAGGCCAAATGTATGAACTTGCTCTCTCAAGTTTTGGGTTCATAGGAGGCATTTATGTAAGATCTGGTAATTGCCCCTTTTTGCCTAAAACATACTTTAAGTATACAAATATACACCCCTAGTTTTTAATCTCCATTAATGTTGCATGTGCTAAACAAAGTTAAGCAAGCACAAAATGTTGCATGTGTAGATTAATTAATTCAGTAAGCCAGGAGCTGCTGTGCGGCAAGTGTCCATTTGGCCTTGTTGGATTTATGATCTAATATCTGTGGGCACTGATAAGCAGTTTTGTTCATTATTAAACTGAACTTGTTGCATAAATCACGGCCCTAAAACATTACTTAGCATGGTTGTTCCCTGAGCTATTTT
This sequence comes from Desmodus rotundus, assembly GCF_022682495.2. NCBI lineage: Eukaryota > Metazoa > Chordata > Mammalia > Chiroptera > Phyllostomidae > Desmodus > Desmodus rotundus. The sequence continues at coordinate 66,237,598 of NC_071399.1, read as the reverse complement.
TAACCTTTCTGGCTCAAATACTTAGTTTAAAAAAGATAAATATGTATTAATTTCTTGAGCATAATATGGAATATAAATTATTACTGTATTTGAACAGTTTTTCTCAAGTTGTGTATTACTTATATATATCCTTGACTTTTAATTTTCCATTTTTAAAGGTAATGAAAAAAGAGAAGAAAAAATTAGTCTCTTTTTCATATGCATGTTTTGCTACAGTACAGGCATTACCCTTACATTTTAAAGTGCTTTCCTCCCTGTTTTCTTTAAATAAAAATGGTTACCTGGGGAAAAAATGAATCAAAGAAAAATATTTTTCTTATAGAGTACTGAACTGTTAAATAGCATACATGAGAGCCCTATTACAGATAATTCAAATATTTCTGTTGATTTTTAACAATTTGACATATCATGGTTAAGAAGGAACAATGATCCAGTGAGGGAGAACATTATTACCACATCCCTGTAAAGTCTTCCACTCATCCATTTAATTAAAATGGTCAGTTGTAGAATTCCTTAATGAAAGATTACAAGCAGTAAATACCTAGCAATATGTATTTCATATAGACCAAATGAAAATATAATTTATCTATGCCAAATTTGCATATGGTGGGTGTATATATATCTATAAATCTACATATTTGTGTATATACACACATATGTATGCATAGATATAAACATATAGCCATGTTCTTCTCAATGTTTTATTTTTAGAATTCTAGAATTTTCCTAGGAAAAAAAGACATTGTTCACTTGTTGATGTATGTATGCATTAAAGAATCATTCATTAGGAAATGAGACAAATGTAAATAAATTTAACGAAAGCTTGATATAACACATTTTTTTTCTGCCTGGACAAGTAGGTATGTAGTATTAATCATTTCTTCAGTGTGAAATAAAAGGAATCTCTACACAATTTGGGATTATTTTTTTTTATTTCTTTTTTAAATATTTTATTTATTTATTTTTAGACAGAGGAAAAGGGAGGGAGAAAGAGAGGGAGAAAAATATCAATATGTGGTTGCCTCTCACATGGCCCCCCAAAGGGGACCCGAACCGCAACCCAGGTATATGCCCTGAATGGGAATTGAACCAGTGACCTTTTGGTTCTCAGGCCCACACTCAATTCACTTTGCCACGCCAGGCAGGCTTAATTATTTTTTACTTTTTAGGTATCTTCAATATTGGATCAAAACAATGTAGTCTTCTTTTGAATCATGAGAACTCAATATATATTTGTTTTGTTTACAATAAATTATTACATATCATCTTAACACAATCTTATTGCTTGAAAGTAATTATTGTTGGCCAGAAAGTGTGTTTGTTTGTGTTTTCTGTAAGATGGCTGTAGTAGTGCTTAGTTGTCTTTAACTTCATTTGAAACAATTTTGTTAGATTGTATTGTGACAGCTGTCATATCAGCGTGCATTAAAAACATCAAAATTGGTGATATTTTGTGTAACCATGTTAATATTGAAGATGAAAGAAAATACACAACATTTTCAGCACATTATGCTTTATTTTTTCAAGAAAGTGAAAAAATGCAACTGAAATGCAAAAAAGATTTGTACAGTGTATGGAGAAGGTGCTGTCACTGACTGATTGTGTCAAAAGAGGTGTGCAAAGTTTTGGGCTGGAGATTTCTCACTGGATGATTCTCCACGGTCAGGTAGACCAGTTGAAGTTGATAGTGATCAAATTGAGACATTAATTGAGAACAATCAACAGTATGCCATGTGAGAGATAGCTGATATACTCAAAATATCCAAATCAATAAAGTTATTGGCGAAAATGAAAAATGTATCTTTTATTTTATGGAAAAAAACAAATGGAATTTTTGGCCAAACCCATAATTTTTAATTTTGTCAGCATAGTCTATGTCCTTGCGAATTTAATACTATCCAACTCAGTGCATTTTAAAAATTCTTATTCTGTGAAAGGATTATGCCAACTTTTATTTTGCCTTGTAAGGTCACAGTCTTTATTGTTCACTTAGGGAACAATGGTGCACATGGCTAAGAGAAGAATCTTACAGCCTTTTATATTAATTTTTACTAAAAAGGAATAATTCCTAGGTGTTAATAAATTATATTTAGAAATGTGGGTATTAATAACTTCATAAATTTATTCTAATTAGTGCCACTAATACTAAAAAGTTGACATATATTTTGTCTCTGGTGCAAATATCCTTAATTGTTTCTGACCAATTTTGCCATTGTTGGGAAGTATAATTAACAAAATCTTCTCTGCCTACCCAGAAACCCTCTGCACAAACACAGGAGAGAAAGAAGACACTCTCATTATTGAACGTGTATTAAACCAAAAGTGATGAGCATCTTAGGCAGTCCGCGAAGAGCCTGCAGAGACAGAAAGGAATCTCACCTCTTTATGTAGCCAAGTAGACACAATCCCTTGCAGACTTGCTTTCAAGATAAACAATAATCAGTCAGTCCTCAAGTAGGAGGCCTTGAGAGCGCCCTTTGTCCTACATAGTTCACTATAGCTTTATGTGGCAGTGGGCTGACCATCTGTGTTAGCTTACTGGCTTTACCACATGACAGGAAGTAGTTCTGCAGCATTTAATAAAGCACCTACAGAAGTTAGGCTTCTAGCCTCCCTCAGGAGCTGGGAGATCAGGGTGCTTTCTCCCTTGACATTTACATTTCAAACAGATGGAGCCCAAGTCTAAGGAAAAGGCATTACTGGGTCCTAATATTGAAAGAGGTCTAGTTTTCAAAAGGCTTTACATATATTTCAAACAAATGAGAAAATACTTACAGTTTTCAGTTTTATACAGTAACTTCTAAGAACATGAGGGGAAGGGAATTTTCTCCCTTATTGTCAACAGAGAGAGTTAAGCTTCTTATTTTTAATTTTCTGCCTTTATCAATATTATTCCTCTTAAAACTTTATCTTGTTTTCCTTAAAATAACAAAATGGAGTGGTACTTGCAGATTGCTTTCATAAAAATTTTCAACTCAATGTTTTTTCAGAGGACAGACCGAGCTCAGAGATTTTTCACTCCCTGTTTTCGCTTTAGAAGATTAGGCCCCAGTGTTGTGACTGCCAAGGAGAATATTGTTCTCCTGAGAACATGTGCGTATTGTCTCTCCCTTCCTTCACAGCGCACATCTCACAGTCATCTTATTCTGACTTCAGAAAACGTTTCGCCTTGATGCATCACTTCTAAAATAGCTGGAATTTAGCCAAGCCCTTTTTCCAAGTAAATACTGTTGTGTAGTTCCATGGCATGGTACATTAATATAAACAGAATTGCTGCAGTTACATCATACCACCTGCTACCCCAAACACCATTATTCTTGAAATCAATCAAGATTGAAAACTGTATAAAATACTTTATATATAATAGGAATATTAATTCTCCCATGCCCCAAACCTTGATGAGTTGTGTGCTGATATATACGAGAATTTGGTGTCTTTTGAAAGAAAATTACTTCAACAGTATAGGGAGGAAGAACAATTTTCTCTCTACCCTTTTGAGTTCTTAGCTGAGATAACTGTAATTAAAGACAGATTATCAAGAGAAAACAAACAGAAGTTTAACAATGTGTTTACCTCATGTGTATACATGGGACATACCAAGGGGAAGAGGGAAAAATGAGTAGCTTCCCAAGGTTTTTCCTAACTTGGAAAGCTTAACAATTTATAAGTCTATTTCATGTTTGGAAAGAATATTTGTTATTTTTTAATGTCAGATAAAAACTTAGAATTAAACACGAAACCAAAAATATTTTCTTCTCCTTGCCTCAAAAAGAATGGCAGGCACAGTTATTTCAATTAGACTATTGACTGATGCTTTGAGGTGCTGGAAAAATACTTGTTATGGGTCTATGATCATTGTCAAATAATTTCTCTTGTGAAACAACCACCATAGATTTTAATATTTTTTCAGTGTTATAAATTATTCTTTTATGTACAGAATAATAAAAACTTGACTGTAAAGCACCTCTTTTCCTGAATTGTTTAATGAATTATAATTAATTTATTGCTCCCATATTTTCCAGGGGTATCATTAGAATTTCTTTCTGCAACAACACATAAAAATCTAGCCCTGGTTAATACAGTACCATTAAAATTACCTTTTACAAGGACAAGAAAAAATAGTGTAAGAAAGGTGATAATCAGTCAGAAGTTTACATGTACACATTGGGTGCATTTAAGTACAGTGCCATGTAATTTAAACATGGAAAAATATCTACCAGTCTAGATAAGATCTCAGAACCAATGTTGAAGATTTGAGAACTTATTGTGCACTGTATTCCGGAAATAGAATTTTCCCTGGGCCTTTGTTGTTGCTGCTTTAACTTTCAGGTGCAGAGGAAAATAAATTATTGCACGATGCTCATTTTGTAAGTAAAATAATAGAAAGCCAGCTTCACTGAAATTTTACTTCTGTATTTTTATTTTTGTCTTTTTTACATTAATTATCCTTTCCGTCCATGTATTTCATTTTCTAAGCAAACATGTTTATATAAAGTACTCCTAGCCCTTCAATAATCAACTTTGTAATGACATCATTTTATTCCTGGCTCCTTATTCTATTCCTTTTGATGTTTTTTAGTCAATTTCCTTAAATGATGTTATAGAAAATTATGCTCTTTGTCTCACAGCAAAATAGATAAAATGAGAAAAATTCAAACAAATCAGTTACAGTAAGAATATATGTAAGTAGAACATAAAATCACCAATTCTGTGGAATTTCTTTTTTACATGTGATTTTTTAGGAGAAAGGAAAATCACAGGAAATAGGGAAATTACAAGCTTTTCAAAATCACTGTTTTTGATGTCAATGTAAATTCAGTTCATTTTAGTATCTTGAACCACTGATATTTCATGTTTTCATAAAACTATATCCTGAAAAGGTATGGACCCCCAATTAACTATTAAATTTAAGTAAGGAATGCATTAAATAGAATATTTTAAATCCTTTCTTCTTTACTTTGTTCCTTCTTTACTTTCCCTCTGTCTTCCTACTCCCTCTCTCTTTCATCTTTCTTTGCAATTAAGAAAAAGGAAAAAAAAAGGACTCATGGACATGGACAACAGTGTGGTGATTTTGGGAGCAAGGGGGTATAAGAGACTAAATGTTAATGGAAAAAACAGTTAAAAACTAAAAAATAAACACCCACAAATTAGGTGATGGCTAAATAAACCGGGGTATGTACACATTGTGGAATATGTATGAGGAGGTTAGGGAGAATAAGGTGGCTGTCTGTGTTCTAAAATGGATGCAATTCTAAGGCCTGTTGACTTACAAAAAGAGTAAGTTGCAGAATAAAAATAAAATATGAACACAGAACTCTGAATCGACAGATACATTAGTCCCATAACTTGATCAGGTAACTAGTACCAGTTAACTGAAATGGTATTCTATTTTTGTGAGCAATCTTGGCTGTAGGTCCCTGCTTTCAGACTTTGAATGATTCTTGCCAATCCCTTCTAGCCTGCAAAGTTTCTTGTGAGAAATCAGCTGACAGTCTTATGGAAATTCACCTGTAGGTAATTAACTGCTTTTCTCTTGCTGCTTTTAAGATCCTCTCTTTATCCTTAACCTTTGTCATTTTAATTATGATGTGTCTTGGACTGTGCCTCTTAGCATCCATGTAGTTGGGACTCTCTGTGCTTCCTGGACTTGCATGTCTGTTTCCTTTACCAAATTATGGAATTTTTCTTTCATTATTTTTTCAAATAGATTGCCAGTATCTTGCTCTTTCTGTTTTCCTTCTGGCACCCCTATGATGTGAATATTGGAACTCTTAAAGTTGTCCCACAGTCTGCTTACACCATCCTCATTTTTTATGTGTTGTTTTTTGTGTTGTTTTGTCTTGTTATGGTTGGTGGTTTTTTGCTTCCTTATATTCCAAATCATTGCTTTGATTCTCAGCTTCATCTACTTTACTATTGTTTCCCTGTAAATTGTTCTTTATTTCAATTAGTATGTCCTACATTTCTGACTGGATCTTTTTTATGCTGTCAAGATCCTCACTAAGTTCCTTGAGCATCCTATAACCAATGTTTTGAACTCCGCGTCTAGTAGATGGCTTATCTCCATTTTGTTTAGCTCTTTTTCTGGAGTTTTGATCTGTTCTTTCATTTGGGCCATATTTCTTTGCTCATTTTGGCAGCTTCCCAGTGTTTGTTTCTATGTATTAGGTAGAGCTGCTCTGACTCCCTGTCTTGGTAGTGTAGCCTAAGGTAGCAGGTATCTGGTAGGGTCCAGTGGCACAGCTGCTCCTATCACCCAAGCTGGGTACGTGAGGTGCTCCCTCTGCGTGGGCCGAGTACATCCTCCTCTTGTGTTTGATCCTAGATTGCTGTTGGAAGGTCAATGGGAGGGGTTTACCCAGGCCAGTCAGCTGCAAGGACTGGCTGTGACCACTCACTACCAACCTCTGCCCTGTGTGGAGTTTCAGCAGTGCAGGGGCAGGATGGTGGTTTTCTGAGGTGGTCTGTAGCTGTCCACTGGGTGTACAAGCCCTGCGGTTTCCCAGGTGGTGCAGGCCAGGGTCAGCCCCCACTTGTTTGCTGCCCAGGGTCACCATGCCTGAGCTGTGAAGCAATCTGAGATGGCTGCTACTTGTGCTGGGCTTGGAGATTCCCAGGTGAAGCCAAGCTGTGAATCTAGGCTGGCTGCTCCTAGTGCCAGGCCTGGGGCCACTTGACAAGAGGTATGGTGCCTGGGGGCTCATTGAAGTCAGCTATTCTTATTTGATAGGATTTAGGAAGTTGTGAAGCCAGAGCCAAGACCAGCCATTCATATGGAAAAGTCCCTATTCACAATTTGGGTGGGCCTGCAAGTTGTGTGGAACAGACAAAGAGTGCTGGCCAGGTTGATGGAGTCTCAGATATGGTACCTGCCTGCCAGCTCTGTGGCTCTGTGGATGGAGGGTTCAGAAAAGGGACAATGGCTTCTGCCCACCTTTCTGTCTGAGAGGAAGCTGTCCCCAGCTCTTGCCTTGATGCCAGACACTCCAGTTCCTCCCTGCATGCCACTGGAGCCTTTCAAGCTGTTTCCCGAGTGCTGGCACTCAGAAGGAGTGAGTCTGAGTAAGTCTGTATGGGGGTTCTTCAAGGGGAACTGCTTGGGACTCCAGAAGTTATTTCCACCAACTCAGTCTCCACTAGATTTTGCAGCCAGAAGGTATGGGGACTTATCTTTCTGTCACTGGAATCCTGCACTGGGGTGCCTGTTGCAGGGCTGGGACTCCTCGCTCCTGAGATATCCCTCCAAAATTTGTATTCACCACACATGAATCATAAGTATATCACAAGTATATCATCAGAATTCTATACTATTTCAATATTTTAAAGTAGGGGTACCAAACCCCCAGGCTGCTGACCAGTTCCGATCCATGGCCTGTTAGGAACTGGGCCACACAGAAGGAGTTGAACGAAGAGCCAGCAAAGCTTCACTTGCATTACTGCCTGAGTTCCATCTGCTGTCCTTCCCCCACCTCCCCCACCTACCATCCATGGAAAAATTGTCTGCCACAAAATCAGTCCTTGGTGCCAAAATGTTGGAGACTTCTGATTTAAAGCCTATAACAGTTGTAGATCTTTTTCTAGCTTATTCAGAATTTACTATTGCTAGGTAACTGCAAATTAAAATATGTTCTAGGCCTATTGTAATTCTACCTGAGTCCACTTTTCTTCCCTTGAAGAGTAAATCATAGATGATCATTACTTGTTACATGCTAATTGATTTCTGTTTAATTTGGCTTCATTATGTATTGCAGTAAACAGAGTACTTCACAAGACTCTAAATGTGAGGTTTTCCTTTTAGTTTTTCTTTTAAGATAATTACTGTGTATGGGTAAAAATTTGGCTTATATTGGCTTAGTTTTCATACTCCAGTTTCTTTTAATGTGATTCATCGTAAGTTAAATGCAATAGTAGAAAAATCTTGATTGAAATGAGAAATAAATTTTAAGGCAAACACATTACTACTAATAGTGATATGCAAAGACCTGCATAAAGTATATGATATTCTGGAAAATTCCTACATATCACAGTGCTTGCTTAAGTACTAAACAACAAAGAAAGTCTACTATAAAAATAATTAGGAAACAAAAATGGTTGATAGATTCAGGCAATGCCTACTGTAGGACATTAACACAACATTCCTGCAGAATTTTTAAATGTGAAATAAATTAGAAACCAACTGTTTGTTCGATAATCATAGCCTTTGAATTTTTAAAAAAGTTATGGTTTTACAGAACTCAATAAATACTTGGGGGTGTTATATGAATACCTGTATTATAAAATACCCTTATATTAAATATATACATACACAGTTTACTATACTTGTATCATCTGTATGATTAAAAGAGAATACATATAAGAAAACAAATCAAGGATAGAGCTGCATGTAAAGAAATACAGTATTTTCATCTAGAGTGATAAAGAAGTGCACTTCCACTTGTAGACTAAGAGTGGGCATGAGTGGAAGAGTGGAATTTAAAAAGGTTTTCAGCTTAAACTACAGCTGTGCAACACGCAACAAGAGAAACACTGAGGACAGTGTCCCCTGAGCAATCAACAGCCATCAGTCGTTTTCTGGAATCAGTAGATGCAGATTGGAGTTCCATTTCCTTAAACAGATCCTCATTCTCTCCCAAATAATGGGTATATCTGTTGTCCTGAGAACTTCTATTGTGATACTCTGAATCTAATTTTCACCTTGGTTGAATAGTCAACCAGTTCACAATTTAACATGAATTTAGATAACCTCGAAAAAGGCTTTGTCTCATGTTTATTATACTAACTTTTCAAAAAAGATCAAGGAAATATACTTCTTTTCTTCTACTGACAACATAGATTTTTCAATAGTTCCGAAGGATGGATTGCTTATGTGCATCACTGCACTCTGATATCCAGAACAAGAATAGTAAGAGGCTTACAGTATCTGTGGAATTATTGTTAATTTTTAACTTTTAAAAGTTTTATTTATTTATTTTTAATCTTGTTTAGAAGTTCTGGAGGCAAGTGGTCTATAGGAGTTCTAGATGCTTTTTAATTAATGTTTTCTTAAATATATATTTAGAACATTAGTTAGAAATAATAATTATATTAACAACTATTTAAAAATTGGAGAATTGTTTATCAAACCCTCATATTTGAATATTACCACATGCTAGTTGAATAATACTATGGGATACAAATGTAATCAATTTTGTTGGTTGGTTTGAACAATAAAAATCTATATAAAAGTAGGAACACAAAACATGACATCTTATATCAAATTACCGAGAAGTTTTCTTTTAGAGTTCTCACTATATTTTTCCCCTTTGATTAGAATTTTTAGATGGACAAAATTTTATAAAACTTGGCTTTTACCCAGCCTGGAAGGCATGCCACTTATTTTTGATGTGACATAATATATATGATTCTCTTTTCTTAAGTAGCTGTGTGAAATTACTGCAGTCACACAATCTTCCTTGATGTAAGATTATGCAATTTGACTATAATATGTTCTCAAACTTATTAATTTCTTCAATTTTAAAACTTCTCAATCACGGGCAGTATTTTTTGTAATATGCGAAAGCTGCATCGTTGAAGATGGGAAAGATGACACAGGACCTGTCCTGTTGTCCAGAAAGCCCCCTGCTTTCACATCGCAATGATGACCACGTTGTGCAGGGACCCCCAGGGACTTTTGAGGCCCTGGGATCCACAGGGCACTAGCTTTCCATTTGTGCCTTCCTGCATGACTGTTTCACACAGTTCCTTCGTAATTAATCTTTTAATATGATTGTGATTTCACCCTACAATTTTGTTATAATTGACAGAACTTGTCCAAATCTATTGCTTCAGGCACACTGGCTGTACCTAATCTGCAAATATCAGTTAGGTTACCAAGATGGCTAGGCAAACACAGACTTCATCTCTAGGGTTATGCAGTAATTCTTCAATTAATTGGGTTTAAAGATCAAGTCATATTCAAACATTTTTTCTTTTTTTTGGAACTGGTGAGCAATAGCCAACCACAAAAGCGATATTTCTTGGTTTAAATAGAAGTGAACATTTAATATAACATCTACGTTAAAAAAGAACTAAAACAAAAAAACAAGTATGGAAAACCTTTCAGAATTATTGATTATTAAGTAATCTAAAAGTCAACATTTGTTCTTGTTTCTTCTTTGTGAAACAATGGAAAGTTGTTTTTGTTTTTGTTTTTTTTTTAATGTGCTCATAACAGTAGATTTGTAATTGTCCTGGAAAAACAGGATTTTTCTCTGTTACTTCTTCATTTCACAGTACTGTTTGCATTAGAACCCCAAACCATACATTATATAAAATACATTATGTTGTCAGCTGTATTGAGTTTCCTTGAATTATATTCAAGAAAAGAACTTGTTTAATCAGCTTTAAGTATAATCCTTAGGAATTTTATCCTGTGTATCTTTCTCCAATGAACATAGAAATGAAGAACCAGGTCTGACAGGTTTTAAGGTGAGGAATTTATTCAGAAATTTTTGTGTAACTAGACCTCCATTTTCTTTAAATCTTTAACATTTTAATAAATATATTAAACATGTGAATATGCATGTGCACCTATATATATTATACACACATACACATTTTACAGAGGTTCTCTCCTTTGAGTACAAAATAAAATAAAAAGTAATAACAGTAAAAAGCCGATGGGCAAAAATTGATTCATAAATGAGATGGTGGCATTCTTCTCAACACTCTTATTGGAAACCTAAATCTCAGTACATTCGTAGCCTGAGGATACAATGGACTTAAAGGATTTCTGTCTCTGAAGAAAAATTAGAAGGCCTTTGAGGTAAGGTAAATGGAAAAGATTGTTTGGGCAACTGTGGAGCTCTAACACTATTAAATGTTAAGCACCATCAGGGGGTATCTCGGTCATTAACAAGAGTGGCATGTGGGAGATTGTTTCAAGCAGGAGAAAAATCATAGATGCCTATGTGAAGGTGGACTAATGCCATAGGGGAATTCTGTCAACCAAGAAATGATATTTTTACAAAGTTATTGTAAAGAAAAAATGAAGAGGTTGGGCCATTTCTTCTTCCTTTTTTTGTGCAGTCTTCAGAATGTGAAAGAAAAAGATAGTTGTAAGAGAGGGGAGAGAGAGAGAGAACACTTACAGGTGAGCGAGTCACTCCGTGGCTTTCAAGAAAATCTTAAGATCAAGTAAAGATATAAAATTTGAGAATTATTATACTCCAGTCGTTTGGCATTCTTGACTGTTTGGTAATATTTTAATGCAGTGATTTTCAACCTGTGTGCCATGGCAGGCACACTGGGGTGCTGCCAGAATAGTTAAAACATACAATACCTGACTAGTTAGTCAGGGTGCTGACCTCTTTTCTCTTAGATTGTCAAATAAAAAAAGTGACAACAGCCAGTGCAACAGTAGCTGTTGGGTGTGAATCAATTGAAATTATACCTGTTTTTTGTCAGTTCAGCAAAAAATGTATTTTTGGTGTGCTGCAGAATTTTAGTCATTAGTTTATGTGGGCCATGAGATGAAAAACATTGAAAATTGCTATTTTAATGGGTTTGAAAGTTGGTTTTATGGGTGAGTTTTAAATCTCCAAGACTTTTTTTATGGTAATGCAAATTAACTTTTGCAGTCTTGCTGCAACATGCTTTCAGTTGAGAAGGGATCGTTTAAGCACTGGCTTTGTCTCTGACCGTGTTAGAAACCTGAGGACCACACGTGCGCACAGCACTGTATTTCCAGGCAGCTACTGTCACACAACACTATGCCATCCATCTGTTAGCTCTGGGAAACACTCCGAGATTCAGAGCTCTGGGAGACATCGATATTCTCCCAGATAGAAGCATGTACTGATGACAGTGGTTACATAAATGTCAAGGCCACGGAGGTGGGTTTACCTTTAGAGTGCTAACTCAACATCACACTTGGATTTCCATGAAAGAATAGATCAAAAATTGGTAGCCAATGGAGATGATATCTGAAATCATTAAAAAAATTAATATGATGCTTTTTTTGTATGTTATTTTTTATTTGTATGTTTATAATACCTCTTGACTTATACTGTATTCTAAATAAGAATACATTAATTTTATTTTCAATTTTCCTTTAAATAAGTTATACTTATTTGGTCAGGTAATTAATAATGATATAGTCCATTTAATAAAATTAGTTGACTTCAAAAACAATAAAGAAATGTTGATACTATGATGAAATGTGGATTTTTTGGATTCCATTTTTGGAATTAGCAGATTATATTGACCAGGAGGTTTGAATTTATTTTTAGATGTGCCACTTAAAATTTCTGAGGATGAGCATGTGATATCATTTTTTGGTAGACTTGTTTTAAAGCTGCAGTAGTTTTTAGTTCTTCCCATAAAGAGGTGGCGAAGTGTGGGGGTTTGCTCTGTTCTGCTTCGGGCAGCCCTGAGACTTCCAAACTGTTGGGGAGAGGGGGAAACCCCTCTTCTACCCTTCATTAGTTCTTATGGCTGGACTAATGATGCAGTAATAAGATGAACAGGAGACTAATAACAGGAGAAAGGCCAAGTTCATATATGCACATGAGAGGTCACCATATGATGCTCAGATCATAAAAGGAGGCTCAAACAAAGGATCAATCAGGCATCTTTTTAACCTTTTTGACAAAGGAACAGTGTGAAGAATTGGACAGAACAAAAGGAAAAGCAAAGAGAACTGCTCATTAGAAAGGGACGTAGGCAAGGTTTGGATAATCATTAATGAGGAATTTAAGCAAGGTAGTGACTTAGATGAAACAAGGTTTGTACAGACTCTTTGGCTAAAGTTTTTAATTCTAGCAATGGGAGTGTGTCCAGGTTCAGAAAGGACATCTTTCACATGGGAAACTTAGCTTCCGCTTTTAAAGGGGACAGAGAGGTCAGCATATTCTTCTTGTACTGGAAGTTTTTCAAGAAACTTTAATTCAAAGTTATCAATATGCTCTTGTGAGATATCTTGGGGGTGGTCTGCCCTGGGCCCAGACAAAACAAAGAAGCTTAGACTAGCCCCCTGGAAGATGAGAGGCCCGACCTTCCCAGACATCCCAGCTGAGCCTGTGCCCCAGCCAATCCCAGGCCCCAGCCCCTCTGCCAATTGACTTGTAGCAGTCCCACAGCTTCACCTTTAGATCTGCTTTCCTCAGAAATGTGTAAAATGGTGTAGTGATTACTGTCATCCAAAAGGCACTGGGTGAATTGGAACTTAGAGTCAGTTAAAAAAAAAATCTATAATTTCATCCCAGTATTTTAGCTAATGTGTTTCTTTTTTTGTGCCTATTTCATATTAGTTCAGCTCTTCGGTGGTTTTTATCTTTTCAAATGTGTTGTCATTAATCTGCCTAAGGTCTAACCTATTACTATGCTGGTGCTTTTCCAAATTTTTGTTTATTTTTCTTGGAACCTATTAGCGAACCCCCCCCCCAAAGTTATCAATGCCTATCTCCAACATACTTAACGAGTGTATTAGCTGATACTCAGATGTGAGTGCTTTCTCTTGCTCCTATTCTGTAGATAGAATTTTGTACTAAGATGTCTTCCTTTGATGTGGTTTGAAATAGAGCAAACTTATATCACAAGGGTATAGTGTGCTAACCCCATAGAGCTGACTGAAGATAAATCACTCATTTAATGGTCTCAGCTTGAAACCCAGGATGTTCGCCATAAAAGAAACAGAAGACCTCTTTTAGTCTCTCTGCCTTAGGTCAAAATTGGAACTGAATTTGTTGGTTATATATTCTTGTTCTAAGATCATTTTTTCACTTCTATGCACCTCAATACAGTTCAAGGTAATTGTTAGTCCTTTAAAAGAAAAATAAAAAAATAAATATAAAGGCCAGCAGCATGAGAGGTTACTTCTGAAATTCTCTGGTAGAATGTGTGAGGTCATCTTTAAGTCCCTGCCTAGTATCTGTATTACTAGCTCTTTATTTTTATGAATGCATATATTTTTTCAGGTTAAACAATGAATAACAGGAAATATTTTAGATGATTTGATTTCTGAAATATCTTTTAAGTTCTTAATGGATAAAATGCTTTTTAAGGTTACTTATTTTATTTTAACAATTGATAACAGAAGCAACAAACCTGCTGAATCTCATTTATTCAGGAAGTTCTGCCAGCAATGCAGAGATATGATCTGTTAAGAATAGAGAAGGGGGGATTCACATTTAATTGTTTTCACTGGATTTTTATATAAGGGATAGTAAAAGTACTAGTTATACTAGAAAACTACCAAATTAGTTTCAACTTCTCACTGATAATTAAAACTTTACACAGTACAAAGACAACTTATTTTTTTGTGTGTTTTATATTATACACTTCCCAACATATACCCCTGTATTTTAGTCCCTAAAAACTACTAGTTCTGCAATTCATGTGCTTTCTTAATTATATATGCCTTTGTATGAACTATTTCCTCTAAGTGGAATGACCTTAACACTTTCCTTACATAATAGTGTTTTATTTCTCTTTAATTTAAATACTACCTTCTCTTTGAAATGTTCTTAGCTTAATTCTAGTTAGATTAAACTGTGTTTCCGATTCTTAATATAAATGTGATAACTTTTAGCATTTATAAACCTGCACCCTACTCCAACTATGAGCCTCTACAGGTCAAAAACAATACTTCATTCCTGCATATATCACCTCCCGTGCCTTGTACACACACTGAGTTAAATAAATGCTGTTTAAATTGAATTTAGTGATACTTTCGTGACAGATTTTAAAGTAATAAAGATACTTCTGAAAAATGTTCAAGATATTTTTGTGGAGTTAGAGATGATCTAGACATATATTAAATGTTAGTAATATTATTATTATGGCATAATAAATATTATAATGGCATAATGAATCTTTTGAGACTGAAGTAACTAAAACTTCTAAATGAATCATTCATTTAAAGCTTGCAAGGTAATTGTATCTAATGATTCTCTACTTTGGTTAATAATTTGATATTGTTTAATATCCTAGTAATCAAAATGGAAAGGCCTTTGTTGTCTGGACCAGTAATATTTGGCTTCAATCTAGTATTCTGGGCTTTCTGAAAGTCTAGAAATTATGATTAATTCTATACTCAACAAACCACCCCGATGAGTATGTATTTTATTAGGGCACTTTGAGAAAAGCCTTCTTAGGTTTTCTTCATGAAGTATTTTCTACCTAAATGGTATAGTTTCTTTCTACACAAATGAGATGAATAAATAGAACATGTGGTGATAAACTCTTTTGAAAAGTTTCAATTCTTAATCCTGAGTAGGTAATCAGGGGTAAGAAAGTAGCAAGTAAATAAAAATAATCCAGATGTCATAGGCAGCTACATATAGGCATTTATTTGTTTACTTATTTATTTATTTTGAAGAGGGTAACCATTTCTTAATCAGATTTTGAAATTTTTTTGACAGCAAAATGAAATACTACAATAAAAATTCCTGTGTACATACAATTCTGCTCATCCTATCAAGAACATTTTTAAGCCAGGGTAGGGATCTTGTTTAGGAGAGGACAAAAAGAAACTCAAGGAGAGAAAGTCAGATTTACAAAAAAAATCAGGCAGTCTGACATATTGGAAATGAGGGCTCTAGAATGCCAAAAATAGGTATCTAAACTAGATCATTGGTGTTTAGATGGAGTATAAACAGAGAATTTATATACACTTATATGTGGAACCTAAAAACCAAAATAAATGAACACACCAGACAGAAACAAACTCATAGATACAGAGAACAAATTAGTGGTTACCAGATGGGAGGAGTTTGGGAGAAGGGCAAAAAAGGTGAAAGGGATTAAGATGTACAAATTGCCAGTTATAAACATAGCCACATGATATAAAGTGCAGCATAGGGAATATAATTGATGATATTGTAATAACCATGTATGGTGCCAGATGGTTACTAGAGCTGTTGGGATGATCACTTCCTAAGTTATATAAGTGGCTAATCACTATGGTGTACATCCAAAACTAATATAATATTGTATGTCAACTGTAATTGAAAAGTAAAATAAAAAAGAAATGATGGAAGATCTCTGTCCTCAGAAGACTATTAAGAAGGAACTGAACCCTGGCTGGTGTGGCTCAGTGGATTGAGAAGCTAGGTGTTGCGGGTTCCATTCCCAGCCAGGGCACGTGCCTGAGTTGTGGGTCCCCAGTAGGGGGCTGCATGAGAGGCAACCACACATTGATGTTTCCCTCCCACTCTTTCTCCTGTCCTTCCTCTCTAAAAATAATAAATAAAATCTTTATAAAAAGGAACTGAGATCCTGCTTCAGCCTTTGTAGATTTGTGCTACTGAGAAATAGATTTTATAATAGATCCCATTAGTGGTGAATAAGGGCCTAAAGAGGAAAATCAATTTATAATTCCAAATCTGATGATCTGTTTATGCCTCTGTATTACTTAGGCAGTTTTAACCACAGAGCAGTAATTTTGTAGGTACCTGGACTTAATGCACCAGCATTAGAAAATTTTATAAAATAAAATTTTAAATATTTGCACCAAATGTTGGAGATCATAAAGGATATCTGTTAGTTTTTATTAAGAAATATTAAAAGAACAAGATACTCTAGAACTAGCAATTAATATTTTATCCTTAGTATGAAATGGATAGTTTCTTGAGATAAGTGAAATATCAGGATAATTATTAAAATTGCTTAATAATGTTTAATTTATCCAGATTGTTCTTAGAATAGATGACATTTAGATAAAGAAACATCCTCATCTTCTAATGTAGAATTTAACTGTGAAATTGCAAAGGTAAGCCAAATTATTATTGTTATAAAAAGAGTAGAATACATTTTTTTACCTTTCTCTTAAAAAATAAGAGTACTTTTCTATCTCGTTATGATATGTTAAGTATCTAATGATATACACTTTGATCTCAACACATTACCCAGAATGCCTTGACAGAGCCTAGGGTTCTCACTGGATTTCAAGAGGAAGGTTTAAATTGGAGACTGAAAGAGGCCTGGAAGAGAAATGCGTTAGCTCATCCTGTGATGTGTTGCATGTCCATATGAATAGTTACTATACTGACTAAATGAGGTACATTTTTCAAGATCTAAATAACATCACTGGTGGACAGTGTAAATTTTGCATTACTTTATAAAATTTTGTGGCTCCAAGCAGTAGGCATTTGAAACCATAAAGAGACTGAAGAAAAAGTGTGGGATTGCCTTTGAGTCGCTTGTTTTCCCAGCAGCACCTGGCACACTTCCCTTGTTGGGCACGCATTGACTATACCTCAGCATCTGTGGATGGAATCTAAGTGTTTTGAGGAAATCAAGTAATTAAATGAGTCTGCTTCATAGAGAACATATTTTTGAGTTTGAAATAATATATTTTCCTTTACCAATTTTTTATCTACATGTTTCCTTCCAATGTAATTTTGTTGTCATGAGGTGTAGGAATAAATGCTATAATGGAATGCATCTCTGATAACATGGTTCTTTGGGAAAATTCACTTTTGCTGTGCGTCTTCTTTGAGACAGGAAGCCCACAGCAGATGGTGTGTTTAATGCTAATCTCCTTATTATTCACCACCCAGCATTGCAGGAAATCTTCCCATGGCAACATGTGGCCTGACTTAATGTTCACTCTTACCTTGATGCTGATTTTATCCCACCCATGGAATGGTACTAACTTGCCAGTAGCAGTAAAATCTTAAGACTTTGATTTAATTTTTGAATTGTTTTTCTAGAAATCTAACTCATTTTCCAGACATAGTCTATTTACAAATTTTTACTGTCTGGAATTCAAAAATTAAAACTTCATGGTTCCTATTTGCAACAAATGTGAGTCATTACTCATTATATGGTAAAGCTTAGTAGCTCTCACAGCATTTTTAAAAAATGAAAATAAAGGGATTTAATGTGAGAATTAGGAATGTTTGTGGAAATGAGGATTGACAGGGCTGTAGGCAAAGGTCATACTCACGAACCCCCTCTGTGCTCAGAACTCCAGCCATGTCCAGCACTCACTGAGAAAACTCTCCCACTGTAACCATCCTCCATGTCCACGTATGTCCTGTTCTTCTGTTCTTAGCACCAGCTTCAATATACAGGAGAAATTAATATGGCAATTATTGAGTTTATTGTATTTTAACAGCTTTATTGAGATATTCACATAATAGAAAATGTACTCCAAAGTGTATGTTTTTATGGTTTATTCACAAAGTTGTGCAGTCATTAACACTCTTAATTTTAGAACAATTTTGTCACCCTGAAAAAGAACCTGTACCCATTACCAGTCACTTCCCACCATCACCACCTTAGTATTTCACAACATTTAGCACTTCATGCAAAGTTTAATGGCCTTTTTCAAGCATGAAATATGGTAATATCAGACATACTATACTTGTCTGACAAGCATTTTATTGAATATTTCCCAGGAACCAGCCAAAAGGGTAAGTATTGAGGATATAAAATGAGCATAACACCGACTTAAGCAGTCTAGTAAGAAAGTAGTCTAGGAAGAAATAAACTCCTATGTATCTGTGCCAATAATTCTAGAAAGATGAGAGGAATATTTTAACAAACATGTTTTAAATGTATGTAATCTCAAAGAAAGATTGTGTTAAATTTACCTGAAACATAAAGCTTATACACATATACTGTAGCAAATCATTACCTTTTAATCAAAATACTCACTTTGTATAGTACTGACTAACAGAGTTTATGTCAGGTTTGAATCCATAGTCTCTCAAGATGTATAGACCTATTGATCCTGGACACTCGAGAATTCAAAGGTACATTTTAAAGGAAGATATTTAACATCTTCAAAATTCTTTTTATGGTTTAGATCTAAATTTGACTCTGGAAATATCACCTGGATTTTTTAAATTATCCCCAGGATCAAAGCACTTAATGTGCTGAATTAAAGACTCTTTGAGGATTAATTTTTTTAAGTTCATAAGTAAGAACATTAGCTTCGTCAGATGGATCTAAAATAAATCCCACCTTTGTCATTTTTCTTTCTTCCTACTTTACTCTTTAGATATTTGAGATATTTTAATATTTGTGTAAATACTCTTTTCTTTTCCTGTTGACTGTCAAGCTACTTCAGGCCATTTTTGAAATGAGTTAGTCATAAATAAGTCCAGTCTAACTGATCGATATGCCCATTTTTTAGGATTTATTTTTGCTGTAAATTCAATGTGGATTGATAACTTCCTGTCTCCTCCCATGTCCACATCATACCATGATGTTGAATGTCCAGGTTCACAGCAAAGTTTTCTGCATAGAGAATCCTTTTGTTAACTGGTATATATTTCTCATATTTTCTCATTTATGTTTTTGACCTTCAGTAATTGAATATGGCAAGTTTCCTTCCTTCCTTTTTTCCTTTCTTTCTTTCTTTCTTTCTTTTTTTTTTTTTTGGTAATGATTTAACATTGCTTGTCCATGTGGCAATATTTTTCCAGTTCAAAGTTTAGCATTTTGGCTGCTCATATACTTCTGTATATTTATATAAAGACTTTTTCTGTGGTAAATTGTATGATCTCTATTAAGGAACACATTATATATATATATTTATTTATACTTTATTTGTGGTTAATGGCTAGTGGAGAATGAAACTAATAGTTGCATCAATTTCAGAAGAAAGAGTTTCCTATTTATCACTCATGCCAAAAGGACAAACAAAGCAGTTAAGGAACCTGTAGAATGGAGGGGCTCTGATTAAATAGGCAGTTTCCATGGTTGTCTAAAAAAAATGGAAGAAAGTTTATTTTGCAGCCTCTAGTCTTGATTGGTTATCACTAAGCGTCCTTGGCCTACACTGACAGTAAAACAGAGCCCTAAATGAGAGTCTCAGGTAGGGATCACTGTGGAATAAGTTACCTTGCCTAGCAGAGACAGCTGGGCGGCACTCATTTGTAAAGGTTAAAGAAACTTAAAGACTCACAGGAAATTCAAGAGAAGAGAGGTGTGTGACTAGTTGGCAAAGACCCACAGGAACTCACTCTAGTGGTTCCCTCAATGCTTAATGAATTTGTTACCAGGTATTATGTGCGAATATGTTTTTATTGCTGTTGCTTTTAGTATTATTTTCACAAAAGAATATGTGCAGGAAATGATATGTTTCATGGATCATTTGAAGCTTGACTTTCACTTTCTTCTACTTCTGTCACAGACTGTTGGAGATTTTATGTAGTTCCTAGTTATTCACATCTGTTTCTTTCTTGTACAACGTGTTCGTCTGAGATTGAAGCATTTGAGGTCACTGTTTTAGAAGCTGCCTTGTAAGCAAACTTGCTAGTTCTTGAGCCTCCCCGAGTCAACCCTAATCCACTCTCGAAAGACATATTGAGGTTGTATTCGGGCCCTGTGGGAGACCAGCTACCGAAATTTTGTCCTCTCCCCATCCTTCTTTAAAGATGAAAAATCTGTAGCTCATTAAACTTAAGCAATGTATTCAAACTAATAACACTGAATTCAAAGTCAACCATCCTGGGTGAAAAGTCTCACTTACAGATGCTCCTCCCTGAGTAGGTCACCTTATTCAGATGCGATATTGTGAACTCCGGTGGTATAATGTCTTCCTTGAAATTACAGAACATTTTACAAATTATCTAAAATACCGTACATTTCTAATTCACGTGGATTTTAGTAATATTTGTTTTTCCACTTGCTTCAAGTATCTTTGTGGAGGTATTGAATATGTTGGGGAAATATTCAAAGTGTCACACTTTTAGACAGTTTGCATTATCTCTTGATAGATATATTGCACAAGGTTTAGAGAGAGACAAATACTAACTTTGATCTCAATCAAATGGCTAGTTGTGATAAGAGGAAGGCATGAGAAATTAGTATGTAATCAATTTCCCCACCTTTATTTCTGCGTCAGCACTTCAAGAAACAGTAAATCTCGGGCTGAGTTTATCAGCTGAGCTTACAGTTGTGTGCCCTATTTTTCAACTTTTCATGCATCTGTCACCTTCTAGGTTTTAGCCAAGTTTGCTGAATCCTCAGTCAACAAAGTGCTGAAATCCGTAACTCTGAAAACCCTCTTTTAACCAATAACTAATGCTCTTCAACTCAAGTGGAACTGCAAAACTTAAGAAAATATGAAGGCAATTCCCTATTAGAGAACCAGACTGCTTCCATTTTAATTTCTTTGAGGATACAAAAGTAATAAAAATATTAATATAAACTATACATCCTGTCCAGTGTGTTTCATGGCTATCAATTAGGAAAAGGACAAAACTCTGAAATAGGCTTCAGAGCAGACTATGTTTTCTGGCAGTTAATTCTACTCCAAATTTAAAAGTAACAGAATATTGATAATACACATATTATTCCAAAATGCCATTAGGAAAACAAAATTTAAATAAAAAGAAAAGCTTCCATCATACACTTCTGTTTCTATTATTTACTTGATTATCCCTGTTCCTGAAATACAGGGCACATTTGTTACTATTAACATGAATAATTCTACCCTTAAGGTGAGTCAATTCTGAAAAGAAAACTTTTAAAGAAAATTTAAAGATCCGTTTTGATTTCTATACTATTGACAAAGAGATAATATTTTTAAAGTTTTATTAATTATGTATTTATTTTCTAGTACACTGGTTTCTTGAAGAGATTCATACCAGTAATTCTGATTTCTTGTATCAATGACAGGGATCTTTGAAATTAATTTAAATTATTTAAGGTCATTTCTCAGACCTAGTTTACCAATGACTCACTCTATAAAGTTATGGGATATTTTTTATTTAAGCAGCTTTAACGTATTCATAATTTTATCTATACCAATAATTATGCATGTGTTATGTTAATATTATTGCTCTTAAAGGAAATTTACATGGGAAAAACAGAAGAATACAGTGATAGAAATGTCTTCCTCTAAATAAAATCACTGAGTTTTATCTATTTTTATTTTAATTACCCATAGAAGCTATTTCTCAATCCCATGGAAATGTACTGCATTTAGTGTTTCGATAGCTGCTTTTCCCTAGAATTTCATTCTACACAAGAATGGAAAATTGAAAAGGAATGAAACTGTGGCAAAATAATTGATGTCCCTTTAGTTTTTCCTCATGAGATTGTTCCCATAATAGCTAAAGTTCTCCTGATTTAGATCTCACAGTTTAACTTGTCAATATGTAATTATGATTCCAAAACAAAATAGCTTACTTCGCAGTTATGGTGTGGATGCTGTCACGCTGAATAAAAAAGATGCATTGGCTAGATGAAGGGACTGTCTCATTAGTAGTTTCTTATTTAATGATCCACCAAGGTTAGGGATGAAACTGTGAATGCTGTCTTTAACAATCTTAAGTAAGATTCCTCCTGAGGCTCTGTAATAGCTGTAAATGTTGGAGTCTACAACCTTAAATTTGACTGCTATGATTATGGGCATTAGAAAAAGAAATATATATATATATATATATATATATATATATATATATATATATACACACACACACACAGTAATATACAGTAATGTATATGTAAAGAAATCTATATTTATAATGAACATTTTGGATTATATATTAACCTTGCAGTTCTTAAGGAATAACACTTGGAAAGCAATAAAATGTTTGTATTTTTATAGTTAACTGGCTCTACAAACTGGTTTCTAACCTCATGCTGATTGTACAAGTAGAAGTGACTTGTTTTGAATTGTTGAAGAATTTCCCTTTGTGCGTTTCCCTCTGACGTAACGGTTTGTAACAGTTGCTCTTTTTGTTTAGGTTAAAAATAACCTGATATATTTAGTCTATGTACTCTTATCTGATGAGTTTTTGTACTATACCCATGTGTTAGTTGTAGTACAAAAGCATATAATAATTAGTGTATTTATTGAGCAGCCATTACATGTAAGACCATGCTAAAAAATGGCTAAATACCACACATATGAGGCCTGTCCAGAAAGTATCCAGCCATGCACTGTGAACGAGGGAGACTTCATCGAAGAAGATACAAGACACAAGAAACATTGTACACAGGACAATGATGCCTCGGTCCCCTTCAGAGTGGGCACCTTGGGACCTCACACAGTTCTCCCAATGACCATCAGCTACCCTGCCATATTTTCCTGAATCTCATTGACAGTTTGAAATCTCTTACCTTTGAAAGGTGATTTTAGTTTCTGGGAAAAGCCAGAAATCACAGAGTGCCAAATCTGGGCTGTAGGGGCCTGAGTCACCTGGGTGATTTGATGTTTCACCAAAAAGCCCTGCATGAGATGTGATGCATGAGTAGGCACACTGTGGTGATGAATCTGCCAGTCACCAGCTGCCTTTAGCTGCAGCCTTCTGAGTCATCTGAATAGTTTCCATGGAGGACTGTTCAAGCTCAAAACAAAATACGATGCAGATTTGTTGTTCTACTCACTTAGTCATTTTGAATGTGATGGCCACACAGTACACATGCTCACTCAGTGGCGTCTGCCTCAGCCACTGTCTAGTACAATGAAATCATCATTGTTCACCTATGCACATTCCAGTCCACTCTTCTTGGCTACCAGGTTATATCTATGTCACACAAACTGTTTTTGTTATATTAACAATGGCTATACTTTTTCTGGGCAGACCTCATATGATATATTTATACACACACACACATATGAAGAAAAAACCATATTGTATGGACTTGTTTAGTGAGAAAGTCACATATAATTGATTAATATATGAATACTACAATAAATTAAATAAAGAAAAAAGTACAAGTTGTTTTGTGTGTGAAGAATAAGTTGACACAGTTCAGTGGAGATGGAGGATAAGAAATGTCTCTAAGGAAGTAATATTTTAGCTAAGACCTAAAGAGTAAATGGTGTGTATGGATGAAGAGTATTCCACACAGTTAGAACAAGGAACGGTAAAGCCTGGAAAGAGTTAAGAGCAAGGCACTTCTAAGGAACTAAGTGAAGGCACTGTGCTTGGCGCATACGCATCATTGAAGAGGAGAGTGGCAGGCAGGGGGAGATCATTCGTGGCGCTTAGAACTCTCTAAGACTTTTCAGTGTTATACCAAAAGGAGGGAAGAACCTCTGCCTAATTTTAAGTAAATGCTGATGTGCTGATGTGAGGAAGATTCAGGGGAGATATAAGTAAAGACACTCAACAGTTTTGACTCAACAAATGGATGGACTATGGTGCCATTTCCTGAGGTAGGAGCCACCAGAAGAACGACAGAGTTGTGAGAAATACAATGAAATATTGCTATGTATTTTCAAATATAAATGTCCCTGTTGTGGCGAGGACACTCATCTTTTTATTTTAAGGAGGAGGCTAGCCATAATGAATCATTTGTGTCTAGAGCAAGGCCAGCTTCTACGGGTAAGTTCAAAGCCACAGGAGTTTGTTGCAAAATGAAGATCAACAGGATGACAACTCTGAAGAATGCGACTTTCTCAGGAATCATGGGTAGACAGGGAGAAAAACAAAGTGGTTGCTAAACACTTTGGCTTGAGGAAGTTATTTTGGGAGTTGAATATGATTTAATCTATTTGGAAGACCTATAAGGGAGTGGGAGTTTTAAGAAACAAAAGATTTAATAGCAGTAAGGAATACTTTCTTACCTTCTCAATGGCGAAGTGTGGAGGGATTGGGATATAGAACCCAGAAGAAAAGATTAAGTAACTGACACTCCATTTTAAAATAACCATGTGAATAGAGGATATACTGGTAGCTTATATATTATTAATTTAAGGTGACTCTTATCAGAACAGTTCTATTTTCTCCAGTTATCAGTAGGCTCTATCATTTGCCTGGGGCTTGAGACTGGCTCAGTGAAGAAAGATAGAAGAATGAGACAGTGGAAGGAAGGAAGCAGAACGCAGGTTTGAGGAGACAGGCTGGTTGGAAACAGTGGCTGTGGCGAAGGTGCTACAAACTAACGAACTAACCAGACAACCAGTGCAGTTGTTTCTGAGCGATGTTTCCACTTGAGCCTGGTGATCACAAACACTTAAGCCAATGATCCTGATTAGGTGATGAGATATTTCCCCAGCAATGGTTAGCAGCTGAGGTGTTAGAATGTAGGACACAGAAAACTGAATTGATGAGGAAGTGGTGGTTTTCCTGGGTGGTTTTGCCCAGAGTGACAAGGGCAGTTCAGCTACTGCTGAGAGGAATTTTATTGACAGACTATAACATTTTAAAACCAAAAACAGGGAAGAAAATAAAGCTGGAGAAGACTGATGGGGAGAAACAAAGCAAAGGAAAAATTAATTGGAGAATCGATAAGGTGAAAGAACACTTCAGTGAAATTATTCAGCATGCCTATGTTCATAGGCAAGTAGTGTTGACCAATTAGTTGCACTGCATTGCATTTCATTGTGTACCCCCAAAATCATGAACACTCAATTAATTTTGTGACTGTCACTTGATAGTGATAATTATAAAAATTCAGATCTGTAAACCACTTTGCAGTTCATAAAGCACTGCATCGACATAATCTCCAACTAGTATCTCCAGTTTATATGTAGCCAGATACCGTGCTGGATTCTAGTGCTTCGAGGTGAATGACTATGATCCACACCTTCAAGGCAGACACCTGAGGCAACAGGTAAGTCTATCTAGGAGAGACATGCAAATTTACATGTAGAAGGTGATGGTTGAATTGGATCCTAATTGAGTAGAGGAAATTCAGAAGGTTTAAGAGTTTTTTCCCAAGTTTCTATGCTCAAAAAGAATCAGAAGTTGAAGTAGAATCAGTCTTCTGACTCTAAATCCTATTACTTTATTTTTCCCCATTTTGACACACTGTCTGTAAAAGCACATATTTAAAAGTTAATGTCACTGCCATTTTTCTGCAAGAGCAACTAGAGCAAATTATAGATATAGACATAATTAGATGTTAATATTAATTTAGGCATACACAATAGCATATTTGTTTCCAAGACCCAGCCAAGAGAGCCAGGATACAAGTGTCAAATTGAGAAACTGGAAAAAGAAAAAAAAGATGTTACTTTTATGCTCACATATCAAACTATTTTATGGCCTCAGAAGAATTATTTGCTCATTCACTGTTGAGATTTCGCATTTGTAATTGCATAGGCAACAGACTTATCAGTCTATCTCATAAGGTTTTTATGAAAAATGGCTGATAAGAATAATTATATTAAAAACAGCAATATTTTAACAGTTGAACTGTCAAGCGATAATGAGGATGCTAGCCGGGAGTACAACTAATAATGTAGGGCAGAAGAGGACAATTATTTCTCATGGCAACAAAGTAAAAAGAAAATCAGTGCCATTTAATTGCTATTTTTAGGCTAAATAGAGCTTTCTGTGTCTTTGATAATGTCCTTCTATTTTACCATAACATTCAATCTTTGACTGAAACACTGTTTCACATACAGTTAGATAGGCAAATTATTTTGATAGGTCTACAAATACCAAGTGGAGGGTCAATGTTTTAAAATTACATGCATTTTTTGTTTATAAAGAGGTTTCAAATGTATTGGAATATTATTTGAAATAAGCCTTGACAGTTCACAATAAAGACCTGGGAAGAGCAGAATTAGAAGAGAATATCAGAATATCCGGTGTAATATGTCAAGTGTGCTATTTGAGTAGGATAACTTATCATGTCACACTGAATATTCTCTCATAGGAAATATAATTCAAATTTTATTAGACCACATCTAGTATATTTTGACAAAGCAAAAATCCTTGAGAAGTTATTTTGACCACTGGTAAGATTTGATTGTTATGACTGACAATGTTTAAAAGTATGACTTATAAGAAGTGATATGCTTCCATTAATGAATAGTATATTAAGATAGATTCTATCCACTCTGGTCAATTTTCCTTCCAGTATTTGGATGCACAAAATTAATCATGTTAGTACTGAAATTATTATTAAATATACATTCTAGACTTACTAATTTTTCTCTGTTTTTGAGAGGCAATCATTTAAGTGTTCTCTTATTCACAAATTCAGTAAATACTCTCTTAGTTTATGTCTTGTTACTGTCAAATAGGGATACTATAATTTTCAACTTCTACAATTTTGTGCTCAAATCCTTTGCCAAAAGCCTCCAAAACAGTAAACAAAAACTATCATAGCCTTAAAAAATACAAAAAAAAACAAAAAACAAAACAAAAGTTTGTCTAAATGTAACCACTTTGTGAAGCTAACCATTTCTTTTCTTTACTGAAATCTCACTGATGTTTACATTGTTTTCAGCATAAATCTTTTTATTTGATTAATTTTTAATTGAGAGGTTTATTGAGGTAATTGAAGATTCATGTGCAGTTTTAAGAAATGATACAGAGCCCTGACTCCTGTGGTTCAGTGGGTTGAGCCTTGTCCCACAAAGCAAAAAGGTCACTGGTTTGGTTCTGGGTCAGGGCTCATGCCTGGGTTGTAGGCCGGTCCCCATCTGGGGGCACATGAGAGGCAACCAATTGTTGTTCCTCTCACACATTGATGTTTCTTTCTTTCTCCCTCCCTTCCCCTTTATCTAAAAATCAATGAATTGAATCTTAAGAAAAGAAAGAAAGCAATAATACAGAAAGATCCCTAGTCCATGCTTCCCAGTTTACCCAGTAGTACCATTTTGTAAAACTACAGGACAATTTCACAGTCAGGACGTTGACCTTTATATGATCCAATTACCGCATTCAAATTTCACCAATTCTAATGGTACGTGTGTGTGTATTCAGTTCTATACAGTTTTACCCCTTAGGTAGGTTCATCACCCCCAGCAGTCAGGATACTGAATAGTTCCCACAACACAAAAATCTCGCCCACTGCCCCTTTTTAACCATACACACCTCCTTCCCATCTCTCTCTCTACTGCGCAACCCATTCTGCACCCCTGTTAACTAACAATCTCTCCTCCTTTTCTTAAATGTTGTCATCTAGAAGTGTTCTATTAACAAAGTCACACAGGATTAACCTTTTGCTGTCAGCTGTCCTCATTCAGCATAATTGTCTAGAGCTTTGTCCGAGTGGCAGTGTGCGTTAGTACCAGTAGCTTATTGCTTTTATTGCTGAGTAATATTCCAGCAATATTACTGGTAAAATTTATTGAATCATTCACTCACTGAAGACTCTCTGGGCTATTTCCATATTTGCCTATTAAGAACGAAGCTTCTACTAAACATTTGTGTGCAGCTTTTTGTGGTAACATGAACCTCTGTTTCTATGGGATAAATGACCAAGGGTGTAATTGCTAAGTCATACGGTAATTTTAGGTTTAATTTAAAAAATATTTTATTTATTTACTTTTAGAAAGAAGGAAAGGGAGGGATAGAGAGGGAGAGAAATATCAATGTGAGAAAGAAACATCGATTAGTTGCCTCTCATATGTGTCCCGATGGGGGTTGGGGTGCTGGGGGTACCAGGCCTGCAAACCCAGGCATATGCCCTGACTGGGAATTGAACCAATGACCTTTTGCTTTGTAGGACGATGCCTGACCTACTAAGCCACACCAGTCAGAGCTACGTTTAATTTTGTGAGACTTACACAGTGTTAGTTTCTAGAGAGGCTGTGCCATTTTACATTGTTACAAAATAAACAATGTGGGAATCTAATTGTGAATCTGATATGATCCCATGTTTCCTAATCCTCACCAACATTTGATGTGTTCAGGTAAGTTCTGATCATCTCATCTCTTGTCTAATAAAACTACACATTCTCTGAATGTTCTTTATAAATGGAAACACCTGCTAACCCATAAACAATCAAAAAGCTCATCGATAATGATTTGACTACCCAAGTTTTTGAGTATGGAGTGGACTGTATGGTAACCTTAAAAGATACATAGAGTAAGAGTGGCATATAATGACACTGATGGATATTCATGATGCATCTTTCAATGGAAAAAGCTTACATTGTTGTAAGTATTGTACATTATATAGAGGGAAGACTACCAATATGTTAATTATGGTTAATTTTGAGTAGTAGTAGTATAGGTGACTTTATAATTTACTTGTATTTATCTGCATTTTCTAAATTTTCTAAAAGGGACATTTAATTTTTGTGAAAACAGTTAGTAAAAACTCCAAACATACTGGCATGCTACCTACTACTTAGTATTTGCATATTAAGGCCCACCTCTTTGATGTTCCAGCAGTGTGAGGAAACCCTCTACTTTTAAGGACTTTCAGTATTGTTTTTTACTTTTCATTCACAAACATATCCCTCCTTTCATTCAGAATGTTGCTCAATAGGTATCTATATAGTTTTGTGAATATATTTTGGTTTTTCCCTCTTTTTCATCCATTAAGTATTAAAGGAACTTTTGGGTTTATCCTTTGCCCTCCAACACACTTTACATGTTCCTTACAAAACATTGTGTATGTGGGTATGTGTGTGCAAATATCTTCAGGTCTTAATTGTGCAGTGTCTTGAACTGCTTGGACTGCCATAACAAAACACACAGACTTAAGTAAGTGAAACTAATTTGTTCATACTTCTGGAGACTGCGATGTCCGAGATCAAGGTGCCAGCCAATTCAGTTCCCGGAGAGATTTTCTTCCTGGCTTGTAGATGGCTGCCTTTTCACTGTGTCCTCTCCAGGTAGAGAGCTCATGCGTCTCTGCCACTCCTTTTAAGGGCATCAGCCCTATCAGCTTAGGGTCCCACACTAATAACCTCATTTAACTTTACCACTTTCTCACAGGAGCTCTGTCTCCAAATACAGTCACAATTGGGATTAAAAACTTCAATATATATATTTTCTAGGGAGGGAGAGCACATTCAGTCTCAATATGCAGAGTAACACACAGTAGGTTTGCTTATTAAGCAATTCTTTAGGCTTTGGCTGCAAACCAATAGAAATGGAATATAAACCAGAAAAAAACATTTTTAACTAAAATGTACTTCTAAATTAGGCTGGCATAGATATAACTGCATGTGATTTACATAATAAGAATTAATATTTCAGGGCTTACTAGGATAATTTCTTACCTGTTACATAATTTTATAGTGAAAAGAAAAGTCACTGACTGTTATGTCAAATAAATTTGATGTTTTATCTTGAAATGCTATCTTTGACAGTTTTAAAGAAAACTTTCTGTTGAGCTAGTGATATTGGTGGTAGGTTGCGTTTCACTAGATGTTGCTCTAAACATGTTCTCTTGGCTCATTATGCAAAAGAAAGAAGTAAAAGAGCTTAAGATGTCTATGCATTTTTTTGGTAGGATCATACCTTTGTGTTTTATATCATTAGTTGATGTCAAAGCCATTGATTTATTATGTGAAAGATGGATTCACTGTTGCTACATGAAAGAAGTTGAAATAATGATTGAAGGTCAGGCAGGGATTGACATTTTAGTGTAACAAACGGGAGAGGAGGGAGCAAGAAAACAAGTGTCCTGGGAAAACGGAGCTGATTAAAAAACCAGTGTAAAGCAGTTTTTAAACCTACATATTTTGCACTCAAGTCTGGTTTACTACTGTCATACATGGAAACTCCTTCTTCCCACATAGAAAGTGAGCGTGATGTACATTCGGTCACATCTGTGTGGCTCCACTCACAGAGCTCTCCCAGAAGAAAAGACTCAATGCACCTTCTAAACGGAATTGACTTAAACTAAAACACACTGAATTATTTTTAAAAAAGACTTTTCCCTTAGGACTGACTGAATTTCCCATGAACAACTGAATTTTAAAGATTTATTTATAATATAAGAGTAGAGAATATTCCTCCTCACTATTTTCTTCCATTCATGTACCATTTTTATTTTTCACTTAATCCTGATGGATTTCCTGTGATCCTGTCATACTTTTCCACAGCTTCCTAGCTACCATTTGCTCATATAACTGTGAGATGTCAAAATCGTTCATTCCCATTTAAAACACTATGTTTTCCACTTCAGTGAATGCATAAAAATTTGAGCGTGATTTTTAAAGTAAGATGCTGTCTAATAATGTTATAACTAGATGTTAGAATTATGACCTAATTGACCACCAAGACTTAAGTGCTAATCTGATTTCTAAGACATGCAGGACAGTTCCACCCCAGAAAGAGTAAGAGGCCAGATCACTTCTACATGTCAGCTACTAAGGCCCTGACGGGCAATGCCACTGTAGTAAAAGAAGTACATGCGGTGAAGGGGATTATGGTCAATGACATTGTGATACACTTGCACTGCGACAGGTGATTATTCTACATTATATGAATGTTGAATCATTATATTGTGTACCTGAAACTAATATAATATTATATACCAACTATACTTAATTTTTTTGAAAAAGAAGGCAATACAGGAAGCTTTAGTCTATTCAGGAAAAAATAAAACAAAACAATAGGCTAATGTAGATGGGAGGGTAGTTTACAGGATATTGGACCAGGATCCCTCAAGAGAGTGAAGGTCATGAAAAATAAGAAAAGACTGAGAAACGGTCACTTACGGTGGGAAACTAGGGAGACATGACCATTAAATGCATGTGGTACAAGAGATTGGATTCTCAAACAGAGAGAGGACAACAATGAAAAGATTGACAAAATCCAGGTAAAATTTGGAGTTTAGTTGTTAATAATAGACCAATTTCAACTTCCTAGTCTGGAAAAATGAACCATGATAATTAAGATGTTAACAGTTGGAAATATTGAAGATATATAGCAACTCTCTGTATTACCTTTGCAACTTTTATAAAAATCCAAAAATTTTCCTAAGTAAAAGTTTATTTTAAAAACTCAGAAAAATGTATGTAAAAGATATAGCAATTTTGGTGTACTCATTTTCCTTTCTTTGAGTTGTGTGCTATATACTCTTACCTTTTCATTGATTAATTGTTTAGTGTGAAGAAAGGAAGACCAATACAGTCAAACCTTATTTCTATTCCTTTATTAGATAAGGTACAGATATATATATATAGAAAACAGAAATAATCTAAAGGCTCCTTGCTTCCTTAAATGGAGATAAAATTGAATCAATGTCCCTGGTTACCTGTGGAAATCTACATCTTTCCCTACATTTTATGAATATTTACAGTGGGCTCAAATTCTTATTGCTAGTGCACTTACAGAAGTTTGCTTCTTTAGAGACATTCTACTGACCCAAAAGAGGAGTAGAATTATTTCTTTTCCTCCTCCCTCCGCTCTCCTCCCTCCCTCCCTCCCTCCCTTCCTTCCTTCCTTCCTTCCTTCCTTCCTTCCTTCCTTCCTTCCTTCCTTCCTTCCTTTTTATTTTTATGAACACACACCACCAGGAAGTAATTTTTTAATGTACTAGACTTTTAAAAAATATTCTAGGATGGAGAGGAATCTGAGGAGTACATCACAGATCAACTACCTTCAAATTCATCAGTAAGCTTTCACATTTTTAAAAGTTTTTCCAGGGACTGTGCCACCTTGAATTCCTCCTAAGCCCAGCGCCATTCTGAAACTTGATTCTCACATTCTCTTCTTGTCTCTTTTCCAAATCTGTCCCTTCTCAGCCATCCCTACTACCACCTCCCTCCTAGAGCAAAACAGCTAAAACACAACCCAAGAATTTCTTTTTATAGGCAGAGCAGTGGAGGGAGTCTTCATTTTTGCTTAGCCTTTTACCACCATTTTCTAACTTCTCATCATCTCTCCCAAGCAGGGGAAATATGTGGCCAGATGTTTATACAATGAATGTATTTTGACTTTATACTTATATTCTGACAGACCAATGTTCTAGAGGGAATGCATATAAATATAAAATAATGAACGTGGATATCTGCATATATTCTTAAGGAAGGTGAGGCTGGCCATAGGTTTTATCAAGACGTGTGCTTTCATAAAACAGCATTTTAGCACAAGAAGAAGTCTTATCATTGGGTATGAAAATGTTGAATGATTGAGGGCCTAACTACCTCAATCATTGTGTATAAAGCAGAGCATGAAATTAGGATGGAAATAAATTGGAAGATTTCTCTGTACTATCATTAAAACTTTTCTGTCCAAATCTGCCCCTCTGCTGGGTGCCTGTGAACCTGTTGCTGAGAAAATGTGTTCCTGGAGTAGGTTTCACTGCACTTTCTGGGCTTCTCCTACAGCTTTCCCTGTGCATCTTGAAGGTACATGCATTCAACAAAACCAAAGAACAGTCTTTATCACAAAACTAGATAATTACTCTTCTGCACTAAAGTTGTTGTCACTGTTTATTTCTTTGCATCATTTATTTCCTCGATACAAGGGTGAAAACTTTCTATATCAGCATTACGATCAGTGCAACGTTACAATTTTAAGACAGCAATATGCCAGCAAAAGAGATGTGTGTAGCATCTTAGTACCAATCAGGCAAGAATGAGGATACGGCAATTCAGAATGTACATTTGTTGACCTGAAACAGTTAAACTATGTAAACATTTTATGATATAGTATATTTGTATGGTTTTCTAAGTGAAGAATATTCTCTACATGATGTCTAGCGGAGAGAAAGAGATTGCGTCTGTGTGGAGGAATACAAACTTCTCATTGATTTATGGACACACAAAAAATTCCTCAGGCTGCCAACATTTAAAAAGGAAACCTACATTATGTACATGATGTTTCTGAGTGAGTTTAATTTTTTATTTGCATTTCCTAGATCAATGAAACACGTAGAAAAAAAGCACTTGTGAGAGGTAACTCCCTATGGACTGCACATCAAGAAAACCTTAGAATATGTTGGTATTTCCATAACTAGATGGACTGTTTTCATGACAGAAATACTACCTTCAGAGAGGAGAATTCGTGTTACTGGAAGATATCTTGCATTTTCAGGAGACATTATTTGCTATCTCAGTGACATCACATGTAGTAATCCTCCCACTTTGTCAACTTTTTTCGATCAAATTTAAAACCATGTTTAAAATCTTTGCCAAGTCATTGATAAGAGAGTATCAAAATTTGCATAAAATTATTGAAGCAGGATATTAAATATGTCAAGGCCATTGTTCTTTTTAGATCTGCCAGCTCTATAGAGGATTCTGTTAGTCTGGTTTACTGTCGGCAGCAAAGCACGTTGATTTACCCCACAATGGCTTCCTAAGCATGGACTGAGTGTCAGACACACATTTGAGCTCCTGAGGATATGATTAACAATGACAGATAATGAATGGCTTTACAAAGGACCGAATGGAAGGACGGTAGAACTAATAATTAAAAAAAACTACATAAATAACATTTCAGTTGAAAAAGTGATGTTATAAAAATAAAACTCGATAATGTAATTTAAAAAATAAAAGAATGGGCAATCAGCCTACTAATCTAGAATGACTAGATCTGGAATCGCTCTCCAAGAGGTAACAGCTAAGCCCAGACTTGAAACCAGACAGATGTCAAGGTGGGACAATGGTTTTGGCAAAGAGCATTTCAAAATAGGACCATGTGAATGTCTGGAGGATTGAGTGGGCTTCTCTCTCTTGAAGAGCCTAGTAAGTGAGGCAGATCATGGTGGGATATGAGAGCAAAGGACCACAGTCAGATCACACAGCACTTATTCTGAGAATAAGGCGTTCAGTTTTATTTTAAGCACAAGGGCAAGACAGCTTGAGGTTTAAAACAAGGGAACTACAAGTTCTCGTTTGTAATTTTGGTAGATCACCCTGGCTCAGTTTAAAGATGGATTTTCCGGAGCAGCCCCCACCCTATAGAAGGGGAGAGAGTATTTTGGAGCACACAGCGGGCACTCACACAGGACATGTTGTTGGCTTTGGCTAAAGTAATAGCAGTGAAGAGACAGGGGCTAAGTGTTGGGCAGAATCTATTTTGGAGACAGAGCCAATAGGAGTGGCCAATAGATTGGATTTGTCTGTGAGGAGGTTAGATGGAAGAGAAAGGACTTCCACATTGATCTTTAGGTTTTGGCCTCACAATTGGGTAGATAATGATGATAAAGAGAATTTGGAAATGGAAATAAAGGGGGAACAGGTAGAAACAAGGAAGGAAGAGGTTTACACAGGAACTTGTGGGGAGAATCAAGAGTTTTACTTTGGCTAAGTAGAGGGACATATAAAACATCAGTTGAAGGTGTCAGTATCTGACATATAACTCTTCACACCTGGATGGTGTCCAGTAAGACCTGTGAATGTTAAGTAAACTTGGTGGAATTCAATGAATTTAACTAGAATAGAAAGCTTTTAGAGGACACATTAAACTGAATTTTCTTTAGGGTATTACAATATACAAAACATATGCAAGCATATGTGTATGCAGTACACACACACACACACATATTTCAGGTACACAAATATACAGAGACATATACCCGCAATTTTGAAGTAGGTAAGGAGTGTAACCATGAACTGCTAGTTGTGTTTTATTCTCTGTCATCAGGGATGGCTCCATGAGTCCTTGTGACTCAGCCACACAGCTCTCCACCTGCCTACTCAAGGAAGACAGCCTAGCTCTGACCACTGCTGCATTTAGTACAGCTGCTCTACTTAGATCTATTTCTATAAAATGAAGAACTCTTTAAAGATGTAATGATGTGCAAAACACAGCAGCCTGCATGGTAGATGGTAGGTGTGTGCTCTTACTCCCTCTCTCTCTATATATGTGTGTGTGTGTGTGTGTGTGTGTGTATGATGTCATCAGGGATATTAGAGTTACTTTTTATTGTGAGTGCTTCTTTTGCCTTTTAAACATGGTTTATGCTTAACTAGTGATTTACATCATTTATGAATCCCTAAAGTGCATAATCCTTGACGTCGGGACTGATGTTGGATCACATTTCCATAGGCAGAGTGGAGAGATGACTGGGCAGTGGTAGAATTGTGGCATTGGCCTGATAGTATTTAATCAGAGAAGTTAGATAACGTGGCCTAAAACAAAATGACATTTTAAGTTATGTTCCAAAGACAAAGATGTCTTGACGTAAATCTTCCCTTTCAACTCAGTGATACAAGAATAGCTTGAAGACAATTGCATTAATTGTCCATTTACTTGAATTTATGTAATTGCCTATTTTGACATCCAGAGTTAAGTGTTTCACTATTTATTGGGTGGCAAGGCTGTGTGGCCAAGGTTAAAAGGCAGGTAAGTGCCACCCAGGGATGAGACCAGTGCATGATTCAATGTGGCTGGGAACAGAAGATACAGGCAACAGGGCTCAAGTGCACAGTCTTTACCTATAGCAAGACAGGAGGGTGCACAAGACCCAGCTTCTTGCAATGATGTGGCTCCTCTCGGCCAGAGGATCCGCTCTGCAGCCCAGGCAGGCGATGTGGCTGCACACCCTCCACTTCATGCTATGGCAGAAGGACCCCAGTCCCTTCCCATGGGGTCTGAAATACAGAGAGCTCAGCGCATGCCTGAGGACCATTGACACATGCACTTAGAGAGAATAAAGGAAAACACATCAAGGGAAAGGTATTTCCAAATGAGGTGATCAGGCCAGCCCAGGCTGTGAGGGCTCTTTACGTCTGAGTAAGGAAATGTTTCAGGTTCAAGGCTCATTCTTAGACAGTCCTGCGAGGATCAAAAGTCTGAATGCACGAGACTGCCTTTCCCAACATCGAGGGAAACCAATTACTTCAGACTGAATAAGCTGGACACGTGTAAGCTTTAATTGTTGTTGTTCTCCTACATATGGAAATATGGCCCTTAGCTGTGTATGACAAAGCACCTACAGACATCGCTTGGAGAAATGGGAAGGGACTTTGCCTTAGGTTGACCTCTGTTTCAGTCACTTTATATCAGAAAGTTACTTTACTTCTGTAAAGCCCAGTTTCACATTAGAGATAATATCTGCTTCAAGCAACTTGTAGGATTAAATGAGACAACATGTAATAAAATATTGGTCATATAACAAACACACCATGTCCTCCAATATAACGTCAAAAAGTAAATTTTTCGAATTGGTGAGCATAAGGGATAGGTCCGAGAAATATGATTTCTTAGCAGCTTTTCCATTCACACATTTTTCCCTATATTACCAAGATTCCCAGATACCAGGAAAGTGAACATGTGAATAGTTTTAACAGAATGCAAGTTTGTCAATGGAGGAGTTAAATGTTTTATACTTCACTCTCCTGACAAATCCCTTCTGGTTCTGATCAGAAGTAAATCTTGCTAATGGAAACAACAGGTTTCAAATTCACTGCACAAGAGAAACTAAGTGTAAAGTTTCCACTCCAGGCCTTTTAATGATTTCTTTTGACCCCACTTCTCAAGTCCTCAAAACTCAGTGCTTGTCAGTTTTGTGGTTGAAGCACAAATTAGGAACTCCCAGCTCCCCCTGGTAATTATGTCTCACTTCATTACAGTCTTCCATTTGGCTTACAGAATTCTAGTTCCCTTAATTACAACTAAAAACAATCCTAGGAACAACTTATAGAATAAGCCATTTGAACCTTGCCCTAAGGAGTCTTGAGAACCAAATTTTAGCTTCTGGCTGACTGCATCTAGAGTGGTCTGAAGGGAATCCAGCATTTTCCAGACTAAGCCCATGCTTTGCATCGCTGAGTTCTGTTCCTATTCGCGCCTGCCCTCTCTGCTTGAGGTGCTGACTTGGGCAATTGCTCCAGAGGAACTGATGTGTACTAGGACACTTTCTGCAAGTTTCAGGGAGGGAAGAAAGGCTTTTTTTATTTCTGTCTGTGCCAAGCAAGGCTTTGGGGGTATTTTCTTCCTCAGCATCTCTTTAACTCTCCCCTTGTGAAACATCTTTCTGTGTACTTTGCAGAGGGCGGAATCTCACCAGAGGCCCTCTGAAATGACTTCAACAAAGCAGAGCTAGGATTCCAGTGTGGGGCTGCCTCCCCAAGCCCCTCAAGGGGCAGTTGCAGGACAGAACTGATGACCTCTTTTTAAACTATGCTCAAATTTCCATGGCACAAAATGCTTTTTTTAAAGTAAAAATTTGTGTAATAGTATGGAAAGTGATTTGCAGAAGCAGAATCTTTTTACTTAAATGGATTTTTCATGTAGTAATGGTGCTTTTTAGTAATACAGTGAAAGAAATAGTGGTATGGCTGGCTTATTAACATTTATTTATGTTCTTTGTCCATAATTTCATCATAATTCTGGCATTCTTTATATTTCTGTCATAACCTGGATGTGTACTTTTCATATATCTTTATAAATATAAATACATATATACGATAATCCTTTTTTAGAATATCTTCACATACTGGTCATACTCAACTTCAAGTGTTAACAGACCTCTATCAACTTGTAAACATTTATCATATTATATTAGACTAGAATTTTTTGCTTTAGATTTTCCTTTGTTCTTAAAAATGTGTACCAAATTATTGGAGAATCATATTATAACTAGTGCAGAAGGAAAATGATGGGTCCAATACAGAAGAACAACATAAATCATTGTGTAACTATGCACATGGGGATTTCTCCATTTATGAGCAAATGAGATTATATTTCTCTAAAATTTTCTCATATTCTGTGGAAAGAATGTCCTTAATAATAAAATAATCCTGAATATAAATTTATAAAGTAGAATATATTTAGTATTACTTATTAAAAGTATCCATAAATATATTGTTTAGTGATAATTTTGTATATTTAAAAATTTGCAATGTCACCTCTTTGGTTTAACCCAGGAAATTCTTCTATAATTCTAACCAGACTTTTTTGATAAATATTTATCAACTTCTATTACAATGTAATTATGTCAGGAAGAGTTTTGCATGGTTGATGCCCAAATAAAAAAATACATTCCTTTTCATTGTCTTCTAGCAGTTTTCCCCTGTATATTTTTTCTCTAATCTATTTGAACTTGAAAGGGTGGACTACTTCCTCAGCAGTGTTTCTGTGTCTCTATGTCCATAATCTTATTGATGGGCTCCTTTGTAATTTGTAAAGCAAAATTAAAATCGACCTGTAATCTGTTAAAACAGTGCTAAGCATTCACCTCAACCATTAGCTCTGATAACTCCTTTATCTTTGTGAAGAAGGAAGGCTCTTAAGTATTGATTTTAAATAACAAAACATAGCTGACATTCTAGCTTTTCCTATTACACGCAGAGGTTCATGGGTTTAGTTCTTCTTACTTCAATGGTTGCCCTATTTGTTATGAAAAAAAAGGCTCTATTATCTCAGGGAAGCATTGTGGAATTGTTTTCTTTTTTTTCCTTCCAAACAACTGTAGTTTGAGTGTTTAACACAATAGAAACCTAAATAAACCAATGTAAAGCAATAATTGAGGATATTTTTCTGTTATACTTTGATATTAAGGTTAAATATATACTCCAGGCAAGCCTCATATAAATAATTTACTATATAACTTAATCACCACGTTATAATACAATTTACAACACATAAACTATGGATTATTGCTATGGAAAGAGTAAGCCTCATCAAAAAAATTTCCGTCTGCTTCTGTATTTCTAAGTCCCTTGCAGTTAAGCAGGGTCATCTGACTTTTTCTGGTCAGTAGAATGTGATACAACATTTCCAGGCTAATAGAAAGCCTAATTCTCTATGAGCTGGCGTGACCTACAAGGCCACCTGTCCCACACGGAACATCTGCATCAGCACAGACTGTCAGCCTGGTCCTTCAGTGACTTTGGGAAGAAGCACTAACTGCAAAGGTCATATAAAATGCGCAAGAAATGAACTTTTAATGTTACAAAAATGTTTTCAGGGTTAATTTGTTATTATATCATAACCTAGCCTGTTCTGGATAATATGATTTCAGACTAATTCATAAGGAGAAATTATAATGTCATCATATAATGACACTGATATGTCCCATGGAAATTCACTCTAAAACTTTTAGAAATAACTTATTACAGTTATATACTCTGTGTTAAATTAGGGGGTTTCTTAATATTCTATTCAATCCCTTTCATGTCACGGATAAGAGTGAAAAACTGGAAGAAAGTGAAATTGTTCTTAGCAGAAAGAATTATCCTTACTATAATTCATCTTACCAGACAAGATTCAAGGTCAGAAAATCTCTGGAGTTTTCTGAAGAATTATAGTTTAGTCCTCCAAGAAGTCAGTTTTTAATTTACTTAAACATCTCACTAGATTTTGTTAATGTTACTTTCTTAGGTTCTACTGTCAAATGTCTTTAAAAGTTCAAAATGTGATTTGTTTTTATTCAATTATATGTACCTTTACTTAATTATCTCAGCCTCAAATTTTATCTTTAAAACCAATTAAAAAATCTAAGGATGTTAATATTTTATTGTTTTAATAAAAATTCATGTAAAATGT
The DNA here is from genome assembly GCF_022682495.2 of Desmodus rotundus. Lineage (NCBI taxonomy): Eukaryota > Metazoa > Chordata > Mammalia > Chiroptera > Phyllostomidae > Desmodus > Desmodus rotundus. The sequence goes on along the minus strand of NC_071399.1, from coordinate 66,197,561 downwards.
GATAAATTTGTTTTTTAATTGTATCCAAGTTACCTAAAATTCTAATTATGCTTTTAAAATTGTGAAATATTTAACAACCACTAAAGAAAAAGACGGAGTCCTTGCTATTTTCCTGATGTTGTGACCTATTCTATACAAACAAATGAAAACTACCTTTTTATCTTTGAAGACAACCCGCCCCCACAAACTAAATCACCTTTTTACAAGCAGAGAAATAGAGTTTATACCTTAATTCTTAAGTGGCAAACTACTTGCCATTGTAGCCAGTTTTCTCCAGTACCCACATCTTATACTCACGCTCTGGGAGAAATCAACAAACAAATAAACCCATATATATGTCACATTTACTTACAATTTAACAAAATTACATCGCGTCTTTGAGGACTGTCTCTCTTATTAATTAAACTGCTATTTTGGGACGCTGTGAACAAATTTAGAATGGGCTTTACTTTGCAATCAAAGCTTAGTCTTTGTAGCCTGTGCTCAGAACAAGGTGGAAACTCATTTCTGACGATCATGTTGTAGATGATAGAGGCCAAGAAATAAAAATGCCACAGATCTTGCCCTCTGGGTCTATCAGTGCCATGAAAAACATCGATGTCTAAATGAAAATCTTCAATACAAGTTGATTATTGTAACTGTTATAAAAATACAACTAATTGGGTCTTTAGTATCTGAAGAAAACTTAAGATAGTTTCAGGCAGGAGATCAAAAGAAACGATGAGAATCTGGAGTAAGCAAGTAACAAACAATGGTAAGAAAAACTGAAAAATATATTTTGCAGATAATTTTTTCTGAATATGGCCAGTGTTTGGATGATCAAAAGAACAAAGAAGTTGAACATTGTTACCTAGTTTTCTAGCATAAATGACCCAGCGATTTTCAGTGATTTTGTTAACTATATTAGAGCATATACAGAAACAAAAAGAAAAAACACTTGAGAGCAAGTGCCTTTTTGTGTCTGTGAAATAACTCTTGTATCTCTACTGTGAGTATATAACCTAGCACAGAGCTGGAATAGAAGGAGGACTTTTTCAAAAATGGACACACAGAATGACATTATATTTTATATTGTATTCTTCATGTTTCTGTAAGACCATCATTAATTCAAATATGAATTCACCATTAATTGTTAACATGTTTGTTTTCCTCTGAATTTATTGTTACTCTGTCATAACTCTTCATTTTTGAAGCTAGATTTTAATGCTATTAATCTTGCTAATGATGATGCCCTGCGCTTATTCAACACAATCCCACATCTTAACATTTCTCTGTAAGACCACAAAAATATCCAACAGTAAATCTATTTATTAGACTTTACTTTTTGAAATAAGTGACATGGATTTTAACTATTAATTCAAATTCAGGCAAAACATTTCATAGCATATTTAGATAGCCAGCTATCCATTTAATATCTTGTGCCCTTATCAATAACATTCTGAGGTTGATTAGAAATGTTTTATTGCCTTAATCTTTCAAAAATTATGATTTTTACAGCTACCTTCTTGAAAAAGATTTACTTCACTTTCATTTGATGAAAATGGTCTTACTATAAAATTGCAACAGAGAATATAATACAAATATCAAAACTGGACTATAGCTACATATTTAATGTCCAGATAATAATTGTGTAGCTTTCTAAAAACTTACTTTTAGGGGTTAATGGATACTTTGTAAGTGGTTAGAAAAAAGTAATTACTATTGATTAGCAATTGGCTAAGCTTCTCTAGGAAGGTTATTAAGGCCCTGAAATACCGAATAGAGTATTATAAATAATATTGTGTTCCCCCAAGTCTGCCTTGGACTAACAATCTCTGTCTGAATTGCCCTTCCGCCACAGTTTATGCATCTCAGAAGCTTTGATATAAGGAGCAATTTAGAACTAAAGACTATTTCAGCAATTAAAGGAAAGAATGCTCAGAAATTCCCCAGAAGCCATGTATACTCTAAATGAATGGAATGGAATAATTATAGAACCTATTGAAAATTACTCATTTGGTATAAAATTACTTTATAGAACTGAAAATAAATAGTTCTTCTGGATTTATGTGATTATAAATGAAAAAATAAATGGCTGCATAATGTCTAAACATGGGAATATTATCTAATTGCAGATGAAATAAAATGTCCATATTATATATATGTTTTTATATGCAGGAGACTTGATATTAGTAAGGGATACCTTTTGGTAGCCTAATAGATTTATAAATGATTGAACACAGAATTGTTGTATAGGTCCCTGGCACTCACCCAAATCACATTTCTATCGAGAGTCAGGTCCCCCCACCCCCGTGCATGCTATCTTAACACAAGTACCTGACTTTTCCGTTTTCCACATAAGTGTTCTCTCCCTCTCTGGGGGCAGTTTTAGTCCTAAATGAAGTAGTACATAAAGACACCTTACAAATCAACTTTACATGCTACAATTTAGTACAGATGGTATATAAATCTGAATCACAGATCTACAGCAGGGAAAAATTTATATTAATCTAACTTATTCAATAGCTTAATATGCTGTAAGAATAATCATTTTTTATTTACTCAGTAATTTATTCAAAACTATTTAGTGCATTTAACTATGTACTAAGCTAGGCATTGGGGCTACAAGGATACACAAGGAAACTGCTGCTGTTATGTTGGCTCTTTCTTCAGCCTTCTTCCAAATCAGCTCAGTGATTTTATTTAGAACTGCATGTTCTTTTTGACCAGTACAGGTGCCCATTTCTTTTATTTTACTATTTTAAATTATTAAGTATCTGGACCAGTCATTAACATATTGAACAGATTGTTGATTTTCACATGTACATTTTCCCCTCATAAAGATGCCAATATCTTAGTTAATTTAAATCTATCTGTTGCCTGGCCTGCAGTAGATTCTCAGCATGTGCTTGTGGAACTGAGCTGAACCGAGGGCTGACCATCTCAGCAACACGGGGGGAGCTGAGACAGGCATTAAGCTCTGACACTGCACTCAGTGAATAAGCAGGAGTTATTGGAATTATGCCCGGCTGATACTTGACAGAGAATGAAAACATCCAATTGTTGGTCTCCTATTAGGCACATCTGTGCCGAAAAGTCCAAGGTGAAACTTAATGGTGCCCAATGAAAGAGGTGCAGTAGCAACAGAGAATGGAGGGAGGAAGTAAACATCTGCACAGTTCACAGAAACATGGAGCCTAGGTTACCATGGACCAACATCTCAGAGGTCCCCCCGGCTGTGAAATTCTTTGTGGAACAGGACACCGAGGTCATACACACTCAAGTGGGGGATAATTTAGAATCCAGCATCAGTACCAGAAAGTTTCAAATAAGATCAGATATTTGGGGGCATATGGATAATACCTCACAGAGCCTCACTATTGCCGTGGACTGTGTAAGGGCAGAAATCAAGTCAAAGGAGACTGGAGTGGAAGTGGGTGGGGCCAAACTAGCATAATGAAGAGGCACCCCTGGGCTCATCTTTGATGAACAAGACAAAGAACTTCATTGGGGACTGACAATCAGTATTAATATTCATTGTGTTCAACCTGTTATAAATGGGTTCATTTTACATTTAATACTCAGCTGTAAGTAACAGAAAAATAGGACACTTGGCTCACTAAGGTAGAATTCCCACACAGAAAACATTTATTTCTTCATTCGTAAAACTGAAGAAAGCAAATGTAGGTCATTTGGCCTCTGAAATTGCATTCTATATTATATAATATATAGTTTTACCTCACTTTTTATTGTATTGATTTTTTTGAATTGTTTTGTATTGAATTGATTGTATTGTATTGTAGAGAATGAGACAGGAAGTCAGAGAGCAAGAGTGAGAGCGAGAGTGATTTGCTGTTCCACTTATTTGCACATCATTGGTTGTTTCTTTTATGTGCTTGGACTGGGATCAAACCTGCAACTTTGGCATATCAGGCCAACACTCTAACCAACTGAGCTACGCGTCTAGGAATCACTTCACTTTGCAACAAGAATTGTTCCACATTATTTGCAATGCAAAATAAAAAATTTTTACAATGTAAAAATGTATTGGTTTGGCCAAAAAGTTTGTTTAGTTTTTCCCATAAAATGTCTCTAGTAGTGCTTAGTTGTCTTTAACTTCATTTGAAACAATGTTGTTATGTTGTATTGTGACAGCTGTCATATCAGGGTGCATTTAAAAAAAACATCAAAATTGGTGAATTATTTTGCAGCCATTTTAATATTGAAGATGGAAGAATATATGTGACATTTTTGGCATATTGTGCTTTATTATTTCAAGAAAAATAAAAACTGAAACGTAAAAGAAAGTATTCGTGCAGTGTATGGAGAAGGTGCTGTGACTGATCAAATGTGTCAAAGGTGGTTCGCATTGTTTCTTGGTACTATTGACATTTTGGCCAAATAATTCTTTGCTGCAGGGCCGTCTTATGCACTGGAAGATGGTGAGCAGCACCCCTGGCCTCTGCCCACTAGGGGCCAATAGCGGGAGATAGCCAACGTACTCAAAATATCCAAATCAATAGTTACTGGTGAAAATGAAAAATGTGTCTTTTATTTTAACAAAAAACTGAATGGACATTTTGGCCAACCCAATACATTGATAGTAGATCGTAGCTTTGGAGTTGAAATTTACCAGGCTTTGCCTCTACTTGATACTGAACTCTACTGAAGAATTTCATTCTCCTATATCATTAGGGCATCAATGTTTACGTTTGCATTGTGAGGTAAATAATAAAGTACATGGAGAATTAAAAAGAAGTTGATGAGCTGTCAACACAAGTTGCCTTAAATTTGACACAAATTCTAGAACTCTTTTATTTCCTATTACCTCCCCCCTCCCAGTTTTCACCATGTTACCATCTTTTTTAAAAAAAAATTTTATTGTTGTTCAAGTATTGTTGTTCATTTTCCCCTAGCCACTCACTCCCCCTCACCCCACGCATCCCCACCTCCTACCCTTGATCTTACCCCACTCTGGCTTTGCCATCTTCTTTATAAGTATTTATAATTTAATTCTTTCTAATGGAGAAAAAGCCAAGGAACAGAATCAGGGCATATGATTTCAGGTATTTTTTCCTCATTGGTGATCTATGAATGCTATGATGCTATGAATCATATTCTCTTATCACTTCTGCAGTGAGATGCCTTGTGCTTCAAGCCTGTAACTAAGAAGTAACCATTTAGTTTCCCTTTGGCAAGAGGGCTTAAATGAGATATGGTCCTCTGGCATCCTAATTCCAAGGTCATTTTAGGAAGGTTAAACATCAAGTTAAGAAAAAGACACTGCTGGCCAACTTAAAGGGAGAGATTTATTACTAAATAAGCTCTACTTCACTTAGAAAATGAGAAATTAAAAAAAATAAATAACCGCAGAGTCACTCTGAGCTTCAAATCCCAGCTGACAAGCTTGTGGAAGTAGATTAGCTGCATTTCTGAAAATGTCATGAATTACTGTTTCCTTTCCTCAACTGAGGACAGTGTCGAGGGACTAATCAAACAGGTTGCAGTGAGAAATCAGTGATATTAGTCTAAAGTGTCATTTGCAGTGTCGTAAACATTCAGCACACAATGCCTCTCTAGTGTGCTTGTGAATCACTTAAAAGGTGAAGAATGACTGTTCTTTGATAAAAATGCCAGGCTGCTCAGTCAGCATCATTCCTCTTCCCTCCAACAGTTCTGTTAGATGCGGTTTAGCTGCAAATGACCCCACACCCAAAGCAGCATGTGGCAGGAACAAATAATAATTTATTTTTGCTTACATAAAAGTTTTGGGCTGCTTTGAAACTCTGAGCTATCAGGGATGTGGGATCTTTTTATTTATTTTGTTGAACTTAAAGTCCAACATAGCAGCTCTAAAACCCAGGCAGGAGGATGCTGGAGGGGATGAAGAAGAGGCCTAAAGCATCTTATAGATATTTCTTTTTACAATCCATTGCCCAGCATTTAGCCTTAAGGCAGGCTGGAAGATATATTGTGGTGGTCACATGCACAACTTAAAGGAACAAAGTAGGAAGAGATGTTGAAGAAAAACCAGAGTTCTCTATATCTTGTTTGTTTCAGGTAAGTCATCAAATAGTAATATTCTTGTACTGTAATTTGTGATTACAGGTTTTTAGATTGTGTTACTTACTAAGAATTTTATAAACCTTGCATGGTATTCTATTCTTTGAATTTTCCCCTTACGCTTAAGGCATTCAACAGTTGTTATAAATATAAATACAGAACAAATGGGCCAACAGTAAGCAGATAAGAATACAGAATGTATATAGCAATAACTCTAAATCAGCTAAAGTCTCTTATTAATTTTTCCCTGTACCTATGTTCTTGAATCATAGACCTAATTATCAGTTTTGGTTACTTTTTGTTATACACAGAAGTGAAATTTTATAATGGAAATTTCTTTCTTTCATTTGATGTTATTACAATTTATTTTTTACTAAAAAATCTCAAGAAAACATAGTGTTATCATGGTGTGAGTTTTAAGTTGAGTTTCCCATAGACTCATTTATTATTTTAATTAACACAGTATAAATAAGAAAATTAGCTTTATAGGTAACCCTAAGATATACTTAAAATTTAGAATACAGTATTTTGCTGTGCATGATGCCCACATTTTTTGGCCCAAATTTTTGAGGGAAAAAACAAAGATGTGCATTATACATAGGTATAATGATTAGATACCATGGGTATAATAATGAGTGTAATAATCCCATGTATAATGCACAAAAATGGGTGTGCATATTTTACACAGCACAGTTTTTGAGGATCAAAAATAAATCCTTATTCTTCAAACTCATACAATAATTAATTAGACTTGTCAGCTATCTTTAAAACCTTTCATGCTGAATATCCTTTAGATCAATGGCTACAATGTGGCGTGTTCCTTTTTTAAAAATGTTTTTTTTTATTGTTTATGCTGTTACAGTTGTCCTCACTCTTTCTCCCTTTGCCCGCCACCACCCAGCTCCACTTCCTCCCCTCCCTTAGTCAGCCCCACGGGTTGTCCCTGTCCAGGCATCACGCAGCATAATGTTCTTTGGCTGACCCCTTCACTATCTCCCATCCAGTCCCCCCGCCTCCGACAGTCTGTCCCACGTATCCATGCTTCTGTTCTTATTTTGTTCATTTGTTTATTTGTTCATTAGATTCCACATGCAAATGTATTTATCCTTCACTGACTGGCTTATTTCACTCAACATAATCTTTAAAGCTCTTCATGCTAAAGTATCCTTTAGACCAATGTTTCCAGTGTGGTGTGTTCCTTTTAAAAATGGTGTAGTATACTTGTATGTACACTCACACACAGGTATGTCTGAATGTATGTGTTTTTAATTTGTTTCAATGATTGGCAACAATGCATTTAATTGCATAATTGCATACTTGAGTAAGTTTGGAAGTACCAAGTTTAACAAAATTCAGCAGAATTTTATAATGAAATACTTTGGAGACCTTCTAACATATTACTCTGCATTATAACTCTTCCAGAATGGACTGTGATATGTAAATATATTTAAGCACAGATTCTGTATTCTAAAATGAAATAATCAATCTAATAGAACCAGTATCTGTAGAAAATACTTTAGGAAATGATAAAGATGACCAATTGATCTATAAATGTTTTTATTTATTAAAATTGAATCACAGATTTAGCGTGTAACCTGATTTACCATAATCCTAGAAAAGAGTCTTCATAGGGGGAGGGTAGGTACACGTGTCTGTCATTTTTTCAGGAGCACTGGGAATATCTAAAATGAAGAATTCATTTGTATAAAAATGATCTGAATAATAATCTATAGTGTATTAAAATGTATTGATTTTTTTACTTTATTTACCTGCCCATTTCTGCCCAATAATGAGAATTTTTTATAATTACTTTCTTTACTGCTCTCCTTTCATTGGAAATCATTTATTTATCACCTTTCATTTTATTTCACTACACATAGATTAAAACCAAAAACATTTATTATTGAAAACCTTCTGTGCACCAGAAATGATGCTTGGTGCTTGGAATACAAAATAAAGATAATCATGGATGACAATAAGTTTATATTTATATATTAAAAAAGACAACAAATTACAGCCTATCCAGAATATTACTTAAGATCAGGTAAAACTCTTTATTATTGATTGGAACAATTGTCTAGGATGAAGAAAAATATTCTTATTGTCAAACTCCTAATAATCTTTAAGAATAGCAACAGCATGCTCATAGTTGTTCAAAGACTAGAACACGATTCGCATTGAACCAGGTAATTTTGAATGAATGAATTGGTGAGTGACAATAGATACACGTAAATCCGGGAAGCAGAAATTGAGTCCTGGTTTTCCTAGCAGGAAACCCGGATTGAATAACTCCTGCATGAAATATGTACTTAGTCTAAAATGGTAGGCTTTTTTGAAAATTACGTAAATTTAAACATATAAAAAAACGTATTTGTATATATGTGCATATGTATATACATATATATTCTATAAGTATATTTTAAAGTCAACTCACAGACTTGGACCCTTAAATTATTAAACTAATCAGTAAAAATTCATAATAAACAAAATGAATAAGTACTCATTCAACAGGAAAACTTGGTTGTTCTTGCTGATGCAGTAAAGAATTATAGATCAGCAAGTCTGTTAATGTGTAAGCAATGTTAATTAGTGGTATGCTCTCATGGAAGAGAGTGGGAGCCTTGATGAGGTGCTGGTGAAAGGCGTAGGCTTGGGTGGCAAAAAGCAAGGGTGGTAAGAGCATCGGGTCCTTTGTCCTGAGGACTTACATAGTTGGTGAGATGGGGGTGAGGGAGTTACCTATTGATTGGTGGGTAAAGGTGGTGCCAGCTTCTCCCCAGGGGATGTAACTACACAAATATAGGAATATGTGAAGGGTTGTTATCCCAAGTTCTTACTCCAGACCACATTTGTTCTTCTTGTTGTAAAACAGTTACGTGACATGAGGCAGTTAATTAAGTTGAGGCAGCTACCCAAAGTTACTTATGGGCTCTTTCTGGAAGCACTAGGGACCCCTCATAAAACAGAGAGTGACCAGAAGTAGGTAATTAACCAAAGTTGTTCTGTGGACATTTTCTTGGGGACTGTGGAACCCTTCCTCTTCCCCTCCTAGATCTTGGGATGAACACACATTTTCAAAGGCTTTCTTTCCCAGATAGTGGAAAGGGTAGAATTTCAAGGACTCCCTTCCTCCCGTGCTAGCATAGTGTTTCTTGGGATGTTGGAACACATGGCGATCTTATTGGACCAGGCTCAGGACTGCTGAGTTACTGTGTGAGGAATGTCTTCTTCCTCCTCCCTGCCTTGGTTCACTATCTATCGTACCTAATACAACTTGAGAAATTAGGAAGAGAATCAAATCCACGTAAATGAGGAGGAATAAATTAATTAATACAATAAATAGAGGGAGTATGACTTAAAAGCAGAAAAATGGTAGAAGAGATAAATATATTTATAACTGGGATGATTCATCAACGAGAAAGGGAGAAAATACAGAGGAGTAGGAAAAACAAGATATAAATTAAGTAATGAGAAAAAGTACAAATTTAACATATTTTATAAGGATTTATCTTATTTTCTTAATTAAGATAATTCTGTACATCCTAAAACCAAAAGACAAAAACTGACATCAGAGGAGTGAATGCTTGAGTTATCTGAGAAGTCACACGAAGTTGTGGTCACAGACTCTAGAGTCAGCATATTGGGTCCCCAAACCTGGCTCTGCTAACTACCCATTGTGTGAACTTAGCTGAGTATGGAAACTCATGAGAGCATTTTATTTTTTCTTTAAAATAATAATAACAATAGAACCTGCTAAATAACACTGTTATAAGAATTAAGTAACTTATATGTAAAAACACCTAGTATAATGTAAATACTGAAAACAATGTGTGCACCTCTTTTCTATTATATGCACTATGTAAGTCCTCCCTGTTTAAAATAAAAATAAATGCAAACATACTGCCTTTTTTCCTAATATTTTGCATTCTACTTGTCATTTAATTTTGTCCTCATTAAAAACTAAAAAAACAGTAGTCTGACATAATGAAAGAGGATATATGAGGTCTTTTCAGAAATTGTCCAATCATGTAATAGGAAAACTAGAGACATTTATTGAAGAAGATACAGAATCCAAGAAACATTGTACATAGGACAATGAAGCTTCAGTCCGCTTTAAAGTAGACACCTTGGGACCTCACACAGTTCTCCCAATCACCATTAGCTGCCTGTCTGTATTTTCCTGAATCTCATCAACAACCTGAAATCTCTTCCCTTTCAAAGGTGATTTTAGTTTGGGGAAAAGCCAGAAGTCACAGGACACCAAATCTGGGATGTAGGGGGCTGAGTCACCTGAGTGATTTGATGTTTCATGGAAACACTTTGCATGAGTGGCATATTGCTGTGATGAAGCTGCCAGTCACCACTTGACCATAGCCACGGCCTTCTGAATCATCCAAATAGTTTCCATGGAGGAATGTTCAAGCTTAATGCAAAATTTGTTGCAGGTTTGTTGCTCTACTTGCTCAGTCGTTTTTGAAGGTGACGGCCGCACAGTACACATGCTCACTCATTGGTCTACCACCCTCACTGCCTCCTACAGTGAAGTCGTCATTGTTCACACATGCACATTCCAGTCCACTCTCCTTGGCTGTCAGGTTACATCGATGTCGTGCAAACTGTTCTTGTTATATTAACAATGGTTGCACATTTTTAGGGCAGACCTCATATCAATAATCAATACTGTAGATTAAAAATGTATCTACAAATAACAAAAGCACTTCAAACATGTTTTATGTTCACTAGGAAAAAAGCCTTATTTTAGAAGTAAAAAAAAATATTTCCATGTAATTTTACAAAACTCAGTCTTTCCCACCTGCCACTCTCATATACATATACCTATGTATACACATGCATATATATGCATATATGAGGGAGGGTCCCCAAAATACTGGAAATATCTTCTGGAAGGTAAGATCATTCTTACCTTTTAGTAAGCCCCTTGTAGTACAGGCTTCCCCTGTTGGTGAGTGTTCTAGGAACCCATCTGTGTCAGTACACCAGCTGGCATTTTTCGACATCAGTGAATTTTTTGAAGAGTCATTCAGTGCCGTTGCCCATTTTATGATGGGTGATTTATGAGCACACCTCTCCACACTTTGCTGGGTGTTCAGCAGTTTTTGATAAAAAACAGCATGACCCACTTGCCTCACACTCCCTATTCACCCCAAGTCTTGCCCCAAGCAACTTATTTTTTTCTTTCCCCTGATGTAAAGTCTTCAAAGGGAAACATTTTACCTATGTGGAAGAGGTGAAACAAGAAATGGCAGAAGCACTAAAAAGCATGAAAATCGAAGAGTTCAAACATGGTTTTGAGCAGTGGAAAATACATCTTGATAGGTATATTGCATCAAATGGAGAGTACTTTGGAGGCGAGTGAACTTTAAACATGTACGAATAAATACACAATTTTGGGGTTCCCCAACAAACTTTTAAAGAGATATACGCTGGAAAAAGGACTGTATTGCAAATTGGATAATTAGCAGCAATGAGTTGAGGAAAAAAATGACTCTTCTCTCACTTATGGTGGTATATTTTCCTCGAATTAACTATCCAAACCAAAGGAAATTTTAATTTTTTTTCTGGTTCTTAATTATGTCATGTTTAAATGGAAAAAAAGATATCAATGGCATTGTTGATAAAATTGAAGATCCTTTTCAATTTCTGTTTACTTTGGAAGAGTAATATATTTCTTAAATATGAAAGGGAAACCTGTCAGGTTCGTGAGTACTATTTACAATCACCACTGAAAAGCTCAAATAAAATTTTCCATGAAAATTAGAGTCGATATCATTCAAATGTAGACAATTTAAAGTAGAAAACATTATCACTATTGTAGTTATAAAAAATATTAATCCAAGAGTAAGAGATTCTTAAATTATAGAAAATGAATTAAATAACATTTTAAGAAGGAAGAAAAAATTAGCATTTATTATTTTTGCAATAGTAAGTCTTTAAAAATAAAGTAACATTTTGACTTATAAGGCTCTAACATTGCAGAGTCAAAAAGGTGTATTTCAAAAGGCATTGTTGTTAAATTATAATGTACTGCACCTTATCACACAATGAAGAAGGTGTAACTGTTCTTCTCAACATTCAGACTGTAGAAAAACAGTCACTAAAACATGTACACAACATAAAGCTTTCTACAACCTTCTTCAATTTATATTGTTGTTAAGGTCATTATTTTTTAATTAAATATTATTTAAATAGTTCCATGAGTTCATGTTTTTAAGTTTTCTATTACATTTATTGAGGTAGCACTAGTTAATAAAATTGTATAGATTTCAAGCATACAATTCTAGAATACATCATCTGTATATTGCATTCTGTGTTACCCAAAGTCAAATACCCTTCTACACCATACATTTAACCCACTTTACCCTTTACTTCCTCCCTTCCAGCCCTATTTCCCTCTTGTAACCATGAGTTAATTTATATATATACATATCTATTTGATTATTTGGATTGCGTACAAATGCATTCTAGCTTAGGTGCTTAATAATGTGGCCCTGTGTGGATGGAGAAGTAGGAAAAATGTCTCTTCTCAAGTAATTAAAGGTAAACAGCAATGTGGTAGACAGGTTCTTTATTGTCCTTCTATAAGGTTTGTGGAAATATGCATGGACACCTTTATCTTTTATGAGAACTGAGAAGAAAGATTGCCTGTCCCACAAGTATAGGCAGGAAGTGGGAAGGTTCTCACCACCATTGGAAGCAATGGAGAAAGCAGCCCCCTTTATTCCCGTAAGAAAACCTCCTGTGTACCTCAGTGGAAGAGTGTGAGAATGGTTACTTTAAGTCAATTTAATTAACCTTAATCTATCAATAGCCTTGCATGCTCTGTCAATTTAAATAAAGGAAAAAAAAACATTGTTATCAAATGGAGGATATAAAAATACTGTTTTTATTTTCTCCACTAGGATGTATAGTGCTCTCAGATTAAGCATAATGCTCTTAAGGTATCTTGGTCAGCAAAGTCCTGCACAGTGTATACAAGTCATAGCTTGATCGAAAGACTGGAAAAAGTGCTATTTAGCAACTGCCGCTTACACAGCAAATAATCACTGATTAGTTTAAAAGTTATCAATTGAATTCAATTTCAAGTTGATGCTGTAACTAGGTTGAAGGCAGAAGTAATTATAGAATAATAAATCTACATAATTTGTCAAATACTACAAAACCAATTTTATCAGATAGAGAGATAAAACTGATGTACCATCATCTAATTAAAACAAGTCCAATTTGTATTACATTTTTTGAAATCTTTCCTTAACTAATTAGATACGTTTTAATTTTATATCTATTTAACCTGACAATGAAAACCAATGGATAGGTCAATCAATATCAGAATGTTCCATTCGGGTTTACGAAAGGAAAACCAAATGTCAGGATTCCTCAATGAAAATAATTATTATGTTTGCCTTTATTCTAGGTGACAGTTAAAAAAATGGCAATCAGCACATAAATCAAGTAAAGCAAATTTAATACACATTATGTTTTTCTTATTCAGTGTGATCATATAATTTTAGGGTGATGTGACACAGTGTAAAGAATATCTAGGCTTGTGGGAATCATATTTACATTCAATCTGCACTTAATTTAAACTGCCTTTGTATGCACATTGGTCAAGGAATGTGGGATCTGCCTAAATAAAAATGAATAGCCCTTTGGTATACATGCATGTGTACGTGTGTGTGAATGTGTGTGTGTGTGTAAAACCACCCTTCAGATAGTCGGTTAAATACGTCTGACTGATTTTGGAAGTGCGTGTGAGAGCTCTGCGCGTGTTTGCCTGGTGTTGGAGTTCGGGTCCGAGGTTGCGGTAGGAGCTGGAGAAACGCTGGTGCTTGCAGAGCGGTCTTGCCCTGTAGTCACGGGAGGTGCTGCCATTTAAAACAAGGCCTCGGGACCCTCCCTGTCCGACACAGTGAAAGTTTACCTGTGTCTGGGTAGGTAAAAAAAATATTCAATAGACATTCATTTCTAATTCTGTGTCCAAACAATAAAACAAAGGCATTAATATACCGAACTTATATATAAAACTGCTGGAAAGGGAGGAGCTATTCAGACTATGTAGCGGGGCCAACCGGACTTGAAGGAAGTGAGGGTGTGATAGGGGAGGGAGTCTGGCTGCGTCCTCACTCGGACTCATTCCCTGAAAACCTACAGAGGGTGATTTGGGTCCTGATGATGTTTGCTTAGAGATGAAGTACTTACAGCACAGCACCACTTCGTTTCATTTCTATATTTGTGTCATTTGTTTATACTATGCCTTATTTGAAAAAAGTAGTTTTTAAGAGGTGTCTCTTTTTAATACATTTAATTCAGTTGACTTTTCTCTTTTTCAACTACCTTACAGTTACTTAGTGATTTGTGGGATAAATATAAGTTTCTCAAACTGACTAGATTACATACACAAATTTGAAGTACACATGACATATTCTGCTAGTTATGTTACTTTCCGTCCCAGCGATATGAAAGAATAATGTCAGTGACTTGTTGCAGTGTAATGTGCAGTTGAATTAAAATCCTTTAGTCCCCTTCCTCTAGAACACCGTCACGGTAATCAAAGTGTAGATACGGAACAAAAGGAAGTATGTAAAATATTGGAAAGTGAAAACATCCTAGTCAACATTCAATTGTAATTATCTTTGTATATGTTTCTCCTAGGTTAAAGGTTACATTTATGATCATATGAATTTCTAAACACATGCATTAATCTGAAAATTATAAATATTGTAAATTTATACTGTTGAGTATGTAATTCACCTTTTTTATTAGTAAGGATTCTCCAGAGAAACAGAACAACAGGATAAATACATAAACTTTTATTTTATTTATTTCTTTTTTTAATTTCCTGTTTGTTTGGGGGGTAATTATTAATTTATTTTATTTTTTAATTTGTTATGATTTTTATAACCCTCACTTGAAGACTTAGAGAGGAAAAGGGAGGGGAAGAGAGGGAGAGAAACACTGATGGGAGAGACAAACGTCGATCGGGTCCTCCTGCAGGTGCCCCGGCTGGATCTGGCACGCAGCCTGTTCCTGTGCCTGACCAGGATCAGACCTGCAGCATTTTGGTCCACAAAACTATGCTCCAACCAACTGTGAGCCACGCCAGCCAGAGTAACTTATTTTATTTCCATTTTTAATTTCTCCCATCATTAATTATTCCCCCATACCCTTTTTTACCTGTACCCCCATCACGCCCACACAATTAGCACTCTGTTGTCCATGCAAATGTAAAATACATACAGGTACAAAAAGATTTATTTTAAGAAATTGGCTGAGTCTGTGGGTGCTGGCAAGTCTGAAGTTCATAGGGCAGGACAGCAGGCTGGAAAGGTTAGCAGGGGTCACTGTTGCCATCTTTAGGCAGAATTTCTTCTTCCCCGGGACACCAGAGGGAGTATGGCCCTATTGACAGCTGTTGATTTTGTAATTGTGGCCTCCACACCTGTGTGAAGAGAAATCTCTGTTGTTATAGGCCACAAAATTTGTGATACTTTAATAGTCCTAAGACACCAATACACTCTCATTGCAATTAACTATTGGAGCTTTCTCCATCCTCCTTACATTACATTTGAAAAGAATGATGAAGATTCCATAGAAAATTCTGAAATGACATGTGTTAAATCGAAGAGATTCTTAGGACGATTTATAGAGAGAATCTCCTTTTTAGACCTTCAAAGTCTTACACGATACAAAAAGAAATGAAGTTGGGGAAGGGAGTCTTCTTCAATGGGAAATGTTTAAAATACCAGATTGGTTTGAATTGAATTGAATTGTACTGAATCCAACCAAAACTCCTTTCTCATCCGATTTGTTTTTCCTGCGAGAATTAACTGACCTAATCTGTTGTGTGTAGAGTACAATAAGTTACTCCCATTAGCGGAAGAATGAGCAGCCCAGGCTGTCAAAGACACTTTCAAGGTGTGTTGCTCAATTTAGATCCATGCTGCAACCAAAGACTCATTAAGCTCATCTAATTAAATATAAACAATAACCCAAATAATTAAGGACAAAGTCATGACCTTTGATGATCCCTTAGCTTTGTATTGAAACAAAATGAATTTTAATTACCATTAATGGTCTACCAACATCTAAGGTATGACGCAGTTATAATCTACCCACAGGGAGACCTCAGTTCCTTTTGAACACGAAGTATCCCTTTGGGAATGGGTATTAATTACTCTTACACAGAAACAAATGTACGTTAAGTTCTCAGGGCATTTTCAGACAACTGTCATAAGTGTACATAAAATTTTAATTGTGTCCTGAGTGGCTTCTAATATAAAATTACCCTTGAGAGCTTTTAGGACTTTAAACTTTAGTTACCACGTATAGAAAACTTAATAACTAATGTTCTGGTTATGTTCAGGCAGCACGAGTTCCACGGAATTCACAGGGATGGAACTGACAGTTTGATATGTGGTTCAAATCAAATTTAGTTTCCTACTAAAGTTACTAACTTTGCAAAATGGGCACTATGGTGTACTGTGTTTATCTGAACCTACAATTTGTTTTTCAATATATTCTTCATATGCGTGTATACATAGCTTTTTTTTCAAAATTTAATGTACTATTGCTCAGTTATGTTTAGAAGGCTATGTAGCAATTTATCTTTCACATTCTAAACTCTAGGTTTCCTTTTGGGTATCTCTTAGAAGTGAATTTTTGAGAGCCAGCAAAGCAAAAAAAAAAAAAAAAAGTAAATGTTCAACTTTTAGTGCTCGTAAAAATCTGTGTATGATCCCTTTTATTCTATAAAAACAAACAAACCCTAAAACTGCCTAATTTAATGCAGTAGCCATTTGTTTAGCTTAAGATCAGCCCCTGGAGCTGAGCTCAGCAGCGTGATTCTTCCATGTATGACTGAGCTGTATAATCATATCCTCCTGCCAATCATATAAGGTGGATTGGCTAGGGGATGACCAGATGAACATCGCTTAACTCACACCTCTGATTGTTAATTTATTGTTGGCTGAGGTGAAAGGGCAACTAGACCACATGTCTCCCATCATCCCAGAGGCTAGTTTAAGAAAGAGAGGGGAAGGGAAAGAGAAAGATAGGGAGAGAAACATCAATGTGTGGTTGCCTCTCATGTGCCCCCTACTGGGGTCCTGGACCACAACCCAGGGATGTGCCCTGGCTGGGAATCCATCTGGCAACCCTTTGGTTTGCAAACCAGAGCTCAATTCACTGAGCCATCCCAGCCAGGGCAGAAGGAAATAATTTTTAAACAATTCTTACTCTGTACATTTTAGACTGACAAATATTTTTATATATCTCCATATACATAATAAACTATTTATAGTTAATTTTAAAATTATGCCTCCATTTAATGTATTGTCTTTAGAATCATGAGATCCTGTATTGAAAATTATACTTCTCACTGAAGAATATTTTTGTCAAATATTTGACTGAGGTGAAGCTCTCACATTCCCTAGAGAGAAACATACTTCACTTCAAACTTCATCCCATTTGTGATGGTTAATTTTATGTATCAACCTAACTAGGCCACAATAGCCATACACTTGATCAAACACTGTTCTAAACGTTATGGTAAAGGTATATTTATTTATTTATTTATTTATGGTAAAGGTCCTTTTAAGTGAGATTAATATTCAAATCAGCAAACTTCCAGTAAAGCAGATTATCCCGGGTGTTGTGGTGGGCCTCATCCAATCACTTGAATGCCTTAATGGGAAAAGACTACTCTTCCCCAGTGAGGAGGTAATTGTTCCAGCAAACTGACTTTGGACCCAAACTGCAGCTCTGCCCTGGGTCTCCAGCTTGCCATCCTACTCTGCAGATTTTGCACTTAACAGCTTCCGCAATTGTATGAGTTAATTTTGTAAACTAAATCTCTCTATATATTTACACATGTGCGCTCACACACACACATCCTGTTAGTTCTGTTTCCCTGGTGAACCCTGAGTGATACCCCGTGAGATGTATTTATTAAAACATCAGGAGAGGTAATTTGGTAAAAGGCTTCATTCTGCCAGAAATATTCATCTGAACGTTTCAGTTTTAGACAATGTTTGCTGAACATTTATATATAGAAAAGTATTGAAAAGTATTGTCATTATTTTCCAATGATACACTGGTATGCTTTGTATAGATGTTTCCCTCACTCCTACTTGCTTCCAATATACACATTTAATTATCCCATCACCTTTCATTCTGTCTCTCTGAATAATGCGCAGAACCAAGAGTACAAAACACTGATTAATGAAAATATAAGTGAGGCATTTGTATTGTCTGAACTTCATCAACATGAAAGACTTCTTAAGAGTATCCTTGTCACTGAACTAGACAACCAAGGTAAATCTAATACCAAGTGTAAAGAAAAAAAATTAACTCTTTGTATCCCTGTGTTGCATATTTGGTTTACTAATGTCAAACAGCATATAATGATCCCAAAAAGCACTTTAGTTTTTGCACATGAGCAATTCACAATGAGTAACTTGTAGGGTTCTTTTAGTGTTTAATGAAAATTTTTTCACTGGATAGCTTTTCAGAAGAAGCCTTAAAATTGTGTAACATACTTTGGTCACTGAATGCTCAAAGCCTAGATGTTTTCTGCTCAGTGACTAAGTTATTCAGTGACCAAATGTGCCCTGGATAGAAGATTTATTTTAATTAGGAAAACTGTGTGAATGACTTCTGTGTTAATCTTTCCAGAGTAAACAGTAAGGACTTTTCAATAGTCTCGAAGGCGCTACATTATCTGGACCCTGGCTCTCTCCCTGACTGGTCTCTACACATCTCCCTCACTTCCCTCTGCAACAGTACCACAGGGCTTTTTTTTGTTTCCTTTTTTCTTCAAACATGCAAAGCAAATTCTGCCTGGAATTCTCTTTACCAGGTATAAACTTCTTTATTTCTTTGAGGTTTTCTGTTCGAATGTCATCTTCTCATTGGCCTTCTGCTCTATCAAATGGCAACCGACCCTGTCTGTACCCCCTATTTGTCATGTCTATCAAAATATGCCTGCTAATTACATAAACTATGGATTAATTGAATGGTTAATATAGACAATATACATTGGCTTCAGGCTCACTCCGCTCCAGGCCCTGTATCTGCCGAGTGATGTCAGCGCTCAAAACCCTCTGGGCATAATGCATCATTAGCTGACTAACGATCCCTGAAGACTCAAGGGTGCTCATAATCAGGGTGCTCATGATCACTATGTGCAGTTCGACTAGTGGTTCTCATCTAGGCAGATAATTAGAAATACCTGAGCACGCTTCCAGCACTCTGAAGAAACACAGGCTTGAGAGCTAGGCACTACCTCTATACGTTCTAAAATTGAGGTCTATTCTTTAGAACAATAGTGTTGAATGATAAATATGCTAATTAATTTATGGTTACTATTTTGATAATTCCATGATGTACCCCCAAAATACTTCAAAGAGATTTGTGAGAGTTTGTACTCCTAAAATTCATTGACTCAGTCAGATGTAATTCTGTAACATGCTTTTGTATTTCAGCTTCTCCCTTTATCACTGTTTTTAATTTCAATTCCTGATTATTTTTGCACATTTTCTGTGACAGTAGAAAAACATAGCCCTATAACTCAGAATTAGTGTTCATTTAACATGCGTCCTCTATAAAATATTATATATGTACATAATTTTAGAAGTTATATCTATTCATTAAAAATGTTTTCACACAGTTCACTAACATGTTAATGCTCTAATTATTTTTTATTAATTGTTCTTTTATTCTCTAAAATATAGCAAAATACTAAAGCTTTCTTAATTTGTTCCCAGCAGTAGAAGTCACATTAATAATTAAAAGATGAGGCTTCCTTTTTCAGGCTTATGTTCTGATCACAGACAGGTGAGGAGTGGTTGTAGCAACAGACGGGAAGCATTTAGATAGTGCTTGTCATAAACTCACAGCACAGCAACATTTTCAAAAGTCCAGTTTATTTCTGCATTGAAAGAAACTGTGCTAAATGAGCAAGCTAATTGTGGTATGTATGTATGTGTGTGTATGTATGGAGATACGTGTGTATGCATGTATTAATTTATTGATTGATTGGTTTTGCTACATCCCTCCTTGCATGGTAGAAAGGGGCACTAAGTGAGGAATCAAAAAAACCTTTGTTTGAACTCTAGCTGCCTTACTTTCTAATATGACCTTGAATCAGTTACCTAACAAACTCAAAGGGTTTATTATCTGTACAGAAGAAATATTTTTTTCTGTAGCTATGTTGGATAGGGAGGATAATCAAGTGAAGTAATCAAGTGCACACACATGCACACATGTGATCTTTAAGTACCATTTGGTATCTGGTTGACTATTTATTTCAATTAATATTATAAATAGAGTTACAGCTCTTTAAAATACTTATAGTGAACATTTTAAATTTCTTCCTTTGAAACTTTTTTTTTCTGGTAGCTGGCATCACATTCTTGGGGCGAACTGCCACTCCAAATCTATGGTTACGACGTGGGCTGTCCATAATGGCCTCATGTGGTGCTGGGAGCACTGAGGGCGTGCTATCCAAGTAGTGTTAATTATAGACCTTCCTGAGTATCATTTTAATTAGATGAGACAAAGAGAAGAGAGTTCTTTGAAATGTGAGTCTAGGATTCACTAGTAACTATGATACCTGCTTTCTATACAGTCAAGAGTAGCTTTTTACCTGTTACATTCTGAGTCAATCAAATTTGGTATGAAATTCTGGCACATCATAAGTTAAATTAAAATGGTACTTTAATTTTAACACGTGGTATGAACTGTTATATTGGGATTATTCTGTCTATTGGCGTTCTTACATCTGAGTTCCATAGTGGGCCCCTGGCCGGAACAGTAAACTTAAGAGTTTGCCATTCTAAGAGTTTCAACAAGAATATTTGTGATGATAGTATGGTACTTTGGACTTAAATTGGTTACTGAAGTATTCATTTTTTTCTTCTAATTTTGTGTTAGATAAAAGGGAACATCTTATTCTATTGATACGTATTACTCAGAGCCTTGTGGTGAGTGGCTGCAGGGGAAACCAGACGCATCAGAAAATGTTTTCCATCTGGATAGCAATTTTCAGTGTGCCCTACACACGGCTTATTATTTCTAACACACTAAATATGGTAGAGGCTACAGGCAGCTCTCCAGTGTTTCGTGTTTGGAAGAATATAAGTTAAATATTACTCCGTTACTGCTGTTTCACTAATACAGAATACCAAAAAACCTGGTGGGTCACTGGCTTGGTTTCTATTTATACTACATACACATAAACAATCAAACAGATTTGGAAAAAAGGTTTCAGTCAGTCACACTTTTTTTATTACAGACTCATTTTATGCTTTGGGTTCTGGGTGTATTTTTATATAATAAATTAAGGGGAAAAAAGCAAGCTACTGTTTTTATCATAAAATATGCCTGCCAGGTATTAAAAACTGTAGCTTTTGTCACAGTTGACAAGGGCCGTTTTTGAATTTGTTATAAATTTCAGAATCTCTAGCAACAGATCATGCTGCCAGTTTTCATGAGGCCACTAAACAGACTGTCAGAATTCCGTGTGCTGTGTTTATTAGATGGCTATGGGAGCGATCATCACCATTCCTATGACTTACAGGAATGTAAGCAAGAAAAAAAGGCCATTCTAAGAGCAACTGTACAGGAGGGAGGAAGGAGAAGACATACAATAAAATTTTAACCAAGGCATTCTTTAAAAAATATCATTCAGCTTTATGTAATTAGAGTTTTAAAATTGTCCCAACTCTTCTAAATTATATAGTTGTATCAAAATGACATCATAGATTTGGAACTGGCTGTATTTGCTATTTCAATTCACTTGATTCATTCTTTGAAGTAGAAATATCATTATGCATTATTAAATACAACATTTTAAAAAGTGAGAGTAAGAAAAACAATCAAATCAAAACAAAATGTATGAGGGGGGACCCCCCAAAATGGAATTTATTCATAAAACATTGTGTATTTATTCTTATATGTCTAAACTTCAGTCACTCTCAAAGTCTCTCCAGTTAATACAATACACCTATTGAGACTTTTTTTTCACTACTCAAAACAGTTTTTGAATGTGTCAATCTTGATGCCTTTTAGTGCTTCTGTCATTCTTTGTTCCACCTCTTCCACATCGGCAAAATTTTCCCTTTGAAGACATTTTTTCATCTGGGAAAACAAAAACACCACTTGGGTGAAATTGAGTGAATGGGAAGGTGGAACATGGAGGTCATGCCGATTTTGGTCAAACACTGCTGAACACTCAGCACAGTGCCAGCAGGTGCGCTCATAAATCACCCATCAGGAAATGGACACACATGTTGAAAGAGTCTTCAAAAAATATTCATTAAAGCCAAATGCAGCCTCTTACAATGACGCCAGCTGGTGCACTGATACAGATGGGTTCCTGGAACACTCACCAAGTGGGGGAAGCCTGTACTACAAGGGGCCTGTCCTCCAGAAGTTAATTCTTATTTTTGGGGGGTCCCCCTTCATAGACAGGCTGCCTTGATGATACTTTTGTACTGTTATTGTCAGTTTAATTTTCAAATTGTCTAATACAGACAGACTTCCTCCCTCCATAAACATATGGCCTACACAGAGCTTCAGAAGTCAACCAATCACACTACAATTGGATTTGTCTGACTGAGGTATTGGTTGTTCTTTTCATGACTTTATATTTGATTGCATTGTAATCAAAACATGTTAGATTATATAGTCAATTAATAACATAATTGAATAGCTGTGACAATATTTAAATTCTAAGTAATAGCATAAACAGATTAAAATAATATTGTGGTTGAATAAGTACATCCTGTTATGAATAAGTTATAACATTTAGTCTACTTAAATTAATTGACACGAAGAACATATGCTTAAAAGCAGATGTTTTCATCAGTGAGTTTAAGATTGGAATATAATAGTTTTAAAGTGAAGTAATTTTTTAGAAATACTTTGATAAATGCTTAAATTTTAAATAATTTACCACTTTCTAGTTATAATACATTTATACTAGCTATATGTAGAAAATGTATATAAATAAGCTTCAGAATAATTTTCAGGAAAAGTCTGTTATATTTTAATTTCAAAAAGGTTTTTTTTACTTGTCTTTATAAAGATGCCTTAGGTTTCTTAAAATTAATTTCATGTTTTTAAATAAAACTTTTTAAGTTTTGTTTCTAATGTCATTAAACAGTAAAATATCTAATCAACAAAACAAACAAGCAAGCAAACAAAATATAACCAGAAACATTGAAATAAAGAACAAAGTTACAGTAACCAGAGTAGACGGGAGAATAACAGGGGAGAGAAGGGGAAGGGTCGTTGGAGGAACAGGTATAAAGGACCCATGGAGAAAGTCAAAGGGGGGGTAGGATCCAGGGTGGGAGGTGGGGATGGGTGGGGCAGGGGAAAGTGGTAACCGGTAAATGGAGACAACTGTACCTAAATAACAATTGTTTTTTTTTTAAGTGGGCTAAAAGGGAAAAAGTGTAAATAGGTGAAAAAATGAAAATGAAAATTAATTGTACAAAATGTGAAATACTTCTAAACAAATTGTTGTGACCCCAACATTTTTACAAATTAATAAACATATTCAAACTAATTTTAAAAGCAGTTGGATCCACCCTGGTTGGTGTGGCTCAGGTGGCTGGATCATGTCTCGTAACTGCAAGAATCCAGGTTCAGTTCCCGGTCAGGACACATACCTAGGTTGTGGGTTCAGTCTCTGGTGTAGGGGCTTAAGATTGCAGTCCAAGCCCAGGCACGTGTAACTCCTGGTGCAGGTGCATTTGGGAGGCAACCGGACGGTGCTTCTCTCTTGTGTTGGTGTTTCTCTCCCTCCTTTCTTCCTTAAAAAGCAATGAAAAATGTGCTTGGGTGAGGGTTGAATACATAAATTAGTAAATAAAAAAAATAAAAGCACATGATCCTTTATCTATAATATCTTCTCTGTAGAATATTGATCAGAAATGGTGTTCACTCATCAAAAGTGAAAGAAATGTACTTACACTAATTTTTAGGAGATAAAGTTTTGCCTATTAGTGGCAAATAAAAACTGGAATTACTAAGTGATTGTATATTTTATAAACTTGATCTACAGATGCCGTATTTTTACTGTTACTGTAATTGTAACGTTTCTGCCAGTTTGTTAGCCCATGCCTTTTATAGTAGTTTTTTTTTTAGCTGCTTAACTACCTCAGCTCTACTGAGAGGTATATATCAAACTTACAGACCTCTATACAGAAACATTTTTAAAGCATACTATATTTTATCACTAGAAAATACATAGTTTATAACTTAATTCAACCCAGTGGCTATCTTATACTTCATGTCCAACTAAATATTTGAACCACTTCAGATTCATTTTATTCTCAGTTTTCATGTCCTCTTTAAAAACTTTTTTATTGCAAATTTTTTGGAAGAAATAGAAAAAGAAAAAGTCCAATATTATAGATATGTAAGTATAGAAAGTAAAATTTTTCATAACTTCCTCTCAGTCTTTAGTCTTGTGTATTTTTCAACATTTATAAACAGAAGTAGATAAAGATATAAAAGAAATCAAGTCTTTTTCATTTTCTTTGAACAATGTATTTCAGACAACATTCACATCCTATTATTCTGCTGATTTCAATCACTGCATAGACTACCCACCACTGAAATTAATTGTCTCGCTAAGGATCTGGCTAAAAAAAGAATCTTAACGTCTAGGGAGCAATGATTTTTAAAAAAAAATTATTCACAAAGTAGTTATTATAGTTAAAAGCAAAGGGAATTGACTGCTCACTTATAATGAATATTCAAATAGTTTTGCACTTTCTATTTATTTTTACATATCCTCAATATTTGATTTAAAAATATACATACACCATGAGATGTAAAAAGGGGTTCAGTGGTTCACTATGAGGAAAGAAAAAGTGAGTTCAAGTTCTGAAAAGGAGTGGAGTAAGTCTGCGACACAGCCACAGTCGGCTGGGAGCATTGGCACCATTTCACCATGGCTTCAGGTGAAGGCCTTGGTTTTCTGCCTCCACCAGCAACAACAGGAGTCCAGCAGCCCTGAGCCCCGCATGGGACTGCCAGGGTGCTCCAGGGCCTGTGCATGTGAGCTGCTCCTCAGCCTGCACGAGACGTGTCGCCTGGACCGCAAGCTAACCCTTCAAGTTCTTCGAGTTGAGCATACCTTTAAGCCACTATATTGTATCCTTGGTTAAATAATTTTTTAAAACTATAACTAGTTCTCATATTGTCACTTAGATTCAAATTGTACATCACTGTGCCAAAAATGCTGGAATAGCCAAGCGCTGATAACAGGTAAAAAGAAAAGTGAAAATCAAGGAGAATGACTATTATGAGACTGAAATGAGCAATTAGAAATTGAAATCAATCAAATATTCATATATTCAGAACAGGAAGTGTGTTTACAATTAATTACTAAGAATTTAAAACATTTACATTTACTTCCCCATTTACAACTCATTTTTAATTCCTTAACTATTAAAATCCACTGGTCTATTTGTAAATCTTTTGAAATCCTATTTGGATAACTTCTATGCTGACTTATAGGGCATGTTTAAACATGGAGATTTGATTTAAGGATTTCCAGCTTATGAAGTAAATACAAATAAGATATCTTAGGATGGAAGAAACAGAGCAATTAGAGATGAATAAAAAGTATTTTTCTTATTTTATAAGGGAAGAAATTGTAACTCATAGAATTTATGTTAATGAGAGCCTGTAGCCTAAGTCTCTAAGTTCCTTTTATGTTATCTTTTGTTAACAATCCCAGGATGGAAATCTACCTTAAAATTCAACGAATTACATGCTTGTTTTAATGCTCCATTAATTAGAATGTATAAATAGTATTTTTTAAAGAATATTTATTTAACCCTTGTTGGTGTGGCTCAGTGGATAGAGTGCCGACCTGTTAACCAAGGGGTCTCCAGTTCGATTCCCAGTCAGGGCACATGCCTGGGTTGTGGGCCAGGTCCCCAGCTTGGAGCACATGAGAGACAAGCACACATTGATGTTTCTCCCCCTTTCTTTCTCCCTCCATTCCCCTCTGTCTAAAAATAAATAAAAATATTTTTAAAAGTAAAATAAATAAAAATCTTCAAAAACAAGTAAAGAATGTTATTTAAAGCCACAAATGTTTCCTTCTTTGTCCAGGAGCCATCTGGCATTTTACAGATGTAGGGAAGGACCACCACTACAAGCAAATCTCGAAACATAATCAGTGTTTGTTAGAAAAGCTTTTAATATTTAGTTGAGTCTTTTCTTTCTCATCAAGTACAGACTCTTGATAGTAAAGAATTGCAAATGAGTGAAAAAGTTTCAGACCATAATAAGATTGCTTCTAGAGGTGTTCATCATATACTATCCTTTTATTTTAGCATTATGTCTTGTTTGTAACTGCTTTCCACCGATAGATTGAAAACACTGACATTTAATCAGTTTTCCATATATAACTTTTAATGAGTACATCACAGCAATCCATCCAGATTAGATGGAGATAAATAGACTGTTGTTTTCTTCTAATTGACAGAAATATAATGCGGCCTCCTCCTAGTCTCAAAAAATGCAGAAGTGTAGCTATCTGTTATCAGCAAGTTCTCATTTGTCTTTTGTTCTGCAGAGTAGAGTTCTTATCACCACCTGAGTCTGAATCAATATTACAAAGAATGCAGGGAACAAAAGGGATCAAAGATGGCAAAAAAAAAAAAATGAAGACAATAAATTTGTTTATAACAAAACAGGGGTTTTGTTTTTACCGCCAACACCTTTTAATTCATAAAAGTTTTGTTTAAAAATCTCTTTTCTTAAGGCACTGCAGTACTATCATGATAATAAACATGAGAGAAAACAATGGAGGATTTTTTTTTAATGAAAAAAACCCCAAAACATCAAGCATAATGGCTGGCTTGAGTAAAAAGGATAAAATAATGATAGAAGTCAGTGAATTTCACTGAAAGGCAGTGCAAACATTTCAAAAGAGATTAGTAAACTATTTCAGAAGACAACCTTCTCCTCAGAGTAAATCCTCAGACTGATAATGCAGCTAACTAACATCAGCAAAGAATTTAGTTGTGCTACTTAATTGGATAAAACATCGTATTTCCTTACTATCTACTTATTTGCTGGCGAAAGAAAGGGGAAAAGTGTGTTGGTGGTATTAACCTTACTTTTATGTTTTTATTGGATTGGTAGACCCATGGAAATAGGCATTACTAATGTACACTGATGATTGACCTAATTTCTAAGTGACACTTCATTAGTATATATTGTGATCCTAGATTAATGAAAAATGGGAGACTTTTTCTTTTTCTTTTTAAAGTCATAGTTTACATTTAAAAAATGCCAAATGACATTTAATAGTTGGCACAGAGATAAGAATCCCCCCAAATAAAGAGATGGCTATGTAAATAATCTAATAGATATCTAATTTAATAGATATCTAATACTCAAAGCAGTGTAGTGAGAAAGAAGTAAAATGTTACTAAGTCACCATTAGGTATTCATCTCATCTGAGATGATTTCAGGAGATAAGCCACACACTGCCTAAAAATAATGAGGTTGGAAAGGCCGGCCACTGGGAATCCTTGTCACAAACACCTATCTTCTTATGCTGTGACAGTATTAATAATTTCTTTCCATAGACAAAAGACCTTCAAAACCCCAAACCATATTAGAAGGAAGTAGGAGAAGCTTGAAAGTAAATGAAATGAAAAGGTACACTTATGCTTAAGACTTTAAGCAGAAAGTTATTGCTTATTAAATGTCACTAACAGTGATTGACAATACAAAATACCAAAATAACTCAACTATATAGGTGGGGAGAGATGCATGTGCATATGTATGTATTTTTGATCTATTGTATAAAAGTATTATGCTTACAGTTATGACTGTAATTATCATAAATGTTGTGAATCATTAAGTTCCTGGAATAGAAGAAGTTTGTTTGTTTTTCTGAAACAAGTACAGTTTTTTTTCACAGTATGGTGATATAATTCCTTTCTAGTATGTGCTATAAAGGGGTGCAGAGCAGGGGCTCCCGAAAAATAGCAGAACATATTCCCCACAAACCTCAACTGAGGGAAAGGGAAGCAGATGATATGGCATTTAAGATACTTTGAGGAACTATGGCAAGTTAACAGCTCTGTTGCAGCCCTGGGCAAAAGGTGTATGTGATTTTTAGAGCATGTAGTGACTCGTTACATAGCCAGGGGGGGTGGATGCCCCTGTGTCATGGGGAACTCTTGCCCTGACTAAATATGGCAGCCAAAAGTAGGTAAAAGATACAGGGGAACTGGCAAAAGTAGCACCTCATAGGAGGGGCCAGATATGAGATCACATAGGAAGTTCTGGGCCAAACATTTAACAGGCAGGCTGAAAGAGAAGGGAATTCCATTCTGAGGTCTGAAAGAGTGGAGGAAGAAGCCATGCAGGAGGAAAAGGTGGAAGGAGAGAGCTGATGGAGCTGTACAGGACCTGACTAACCAATCCTGGATCCTTGGGAGATGGTTGGAACTGAACTGAACTGTGACCAGGAACGCTGAGATGCCAACTTCTGCTTTTCTGAAGGACATGTGAAGAAACCACCCTCTTGGGACTTGTGCCTCCCTGGACTCCACCAGGATCCAGTGTAACACAGCACATGTTTCCCTGAACTACTGCATGGAGGCTGAGAACCATGTACCCCCTCATACAGATCGATACTACATAAACACAAGATAGTACTGCTGTACCCAGTACTATCTCTGTCCTGTAACTGTGGTATATATCATGTTTCATGTCACAGATATATACTCGCTGCCTTATAAAAGAAATATAAGAAGAAACAAAACAGATCACATCTATCAGATACTGTTGCAAGCAGAAAAAAAACTTACTTTAAAACAGACTTTTTGTAAAAGAGAGATTGCATAATATTCAGTTCCAACATGGTTTTATTCAGTATTCTAGAGACAATCAGATTTCATTACATCTCAACAAACAGTGCAGTTATCAGTTTTTGGAACAAATGTGACTCTAATGATGTGCAAACAAAAAGAAAAAAGATACAAACCCTTTTGTTGTTCAAAAAAACTTTAAACAAAATAGTAATAAAAAACAGTTATTTTTCCTCTGAAAGAGTTCACTTTCATGCAATAGGTTCTATTTTCTCAGCTGTCAGTACTATTATTGGTGTAAAGACTGGGTGGATTGCTCGAGTTTTCCAATTCCCTTAAGTGGAAAATCAGCTTGTGTCTGAAGAAATGATGCATTTCCCGTCCTTTTCAGCCTGTCAGTGTTTGAGAGTCTTTAACTTCAACTTCTTTTTTGCCTTTTGAAATCTGACACTGATTTGTCCTGTATTTCCCAGAGGCCTCTATGTGCAATTAACCATTGGATTCACTAAGTAATTGCTTCATTTTTCATGTAAAATGCACTTGATTTATTATATATGTGGAAGCAATGGCAGAGATAGGTCAACTGCAGTTAGAGGAGATTAAAGGAGATGTTCTATTTAACTGTGGATGCAATCAATCCCCATAAGATGGTGAGAGAAACAGAAGGGTGCCACTCAAAGTTTCACACTCGTTCTCTCGATGAGTTGGCCACTGCCTTGGCAATTAACTGAGTCACGGGAGGTCAATTTTAAAATCCTGCTATTCAATTTTATTCAAGTGATCAGTAGAATGACATATCAGTCTGGACAAAACCAAGAAAAAAAATGTTTTAATTCTCAATGAGTTTTCACAGGTCTCCTAAACTATAAATCAGCATAGCTTTACTGTTTAAAAGGAAAAAGGAGACCATTGTTATTGTTCTTCCGCTCATCCTTTGAGGAGAATTTTGCTGGCGATTGCTGTGATAATGTAATACTTTTCTAAATGGATTCTTCCTGTCGATGGATAGGTTATTCTGACTTAAATAAATGATTCTTTGCAGTGTAATACAAAAGGTATGACTAGCTTAGAATGAAGAGAGATTGTTTCCTTTTGACTGGGTACTCACGTTTTATGTGCAGTTTAGTAGTTGATACTGTACAGCTGAAAATTACACTTCAGTTGCTTGGGAAAACACATTTTAGCGAGATGCCAGTACTTTGCTCCTGTTTGTACAATTGCAGTAACACTGGGAGCTTCCTCAGTAGAGTAGTTTCCTTCTGTGGGGCTGGCATCTGTAGAGAGGATAATTGAGTGACCTTGTATCACTGAGGAGGAATGCCAAGTCGGAAATGGAAGACTCCCCTGTGAAGGGAACTGCTGAGAGTTTTCATTGCCCGTGATAACAAAGCAGGGACGGATTTTGCAGAAATTATAAAGCTAGCTCCAAAGAGACCAGAGATTCTCTTCCTCTGCCATTTCTGTTTTTATATTTCTAATTCTAGATATCTCAGAGATGGTGAAATTGCAGGAAGGAAAAGGAAAAAAAAACACTCTTTCAGAGTTATCACTCTAACAATGTATTATTTATTTTTTGTATAATTTAAGCTTTTTTCTGTAAGAACATCTTCACCCCTTTTTTTCACTAGTGACTATGGCATAACTCACCAACAGGAATACTGTAATTTAGTTCCTTTTAGGGTCTATTTAGGGACACATGTGGATTTGATTTATGTACGCATAATTAGTATCTCTGATAGTTTATCTCAAATAAATGCCCAATTCTTTTATGTTTTCTATTTTCTGTTATGTTTAACTTCCTTACACATTTTAGGCCATTGTGTCTGGCCCAAAAGAGGCAACAATTATGTTTAAAAGTTAAAGAGGCAAGCAGCTTTTCTTACTCAGTTTATACCATGAAGAACATCGTTAGTGCAGAGACTATTACCAGTTCACAAAGTGAAAGTCTGCAGGGCAGAACTCCCTACTTTGGAGTGTCAGAACTCTCCACATCGCACCTGAGTATTATTATCTACTGGATATAGATTAACAGAGAGCGGCAGAGACGAATGCAGAAACAGGGAGACTGATCATCTGTTGTCCAAAGTCATAGGGAAGATGTATATCTAACATACAAAGTGATGAATTCGGAGAGTTCTCTATCGCTCAGTTTAAAAAGTGACGTAACAATGTCGTTGGTCTGGATGTTGTTTTTTGTGACGGTTTGAATAAAACAAGGTGGCCAGCTCTATGTCACCCTGACACTCACTATACCTGGGAGTGATTGAAGATGGAAAATGAAAATGAACAAAACAAAAAGTATAATTTTTACATAATCTGGTATTTTCCCCAAGTCCTGGAAGACTGCTAATGTGTCCTGAGAAGCTTTTTTGGAGGATTAGTGTGATTTAATTTCAGTGTCCCAAAATAGAGGAGGCCTAGGAGTGAGGGGTTCCCAAGAACATGCGTGTTTACACTGCACAACCGCTGCACGGCTAACTGCTCGCATCTGGCCCAGCCAAGCATGGGCTGGCTTTCCCTACCACCTCGGCAGTTGTGTGAATGCAATGATACGTCCACAGTACATCTGTGCAACTGTGCCTGCGCCAAAGATAATCACAGAGCTTTATCCTTTATAAACAACCTAAAGCACAGACTCTTTGTTAACATTTATTTTCAATTACAGTTGACGTGCAATGTTAAGTTAGTTTCAGGTATACAACTTAGTAATTAGACATTTATGTCACTTGGAGTGATCACTCTAGGATGTCTAGTCTTACAAATTCTTATAAATTCTTACAAATTCTCTTCTTCATGAAGATTTTGTTAAAAACAAAAATAATCCTCACATGTCAAATTTAGGTGACTTTGAGACACTCTTGTTGGGGATGTGGCCAGTCTGTTTTGAACTCTCATTTATGTGATATTTGGCTTTGTTATGTTTCAGATTTTTTTATGATATTACATTTCAAGTATTGAGAGAAAAACCAGGGTACCAAAAGCATCTTGTATATAAACTCCCCATGCAGATAGAACTGATCCTTTTCTAAGTACTCACAAAACGAAAGGACACGTTACGGCCAGTTTTAACAACTACTGACCACAAGAGGACCTGTGCAGCGCTGTCACTGTAGGTAGGGGCAGGGAGAGGGGCGGGGAGGAGAGAGCGATTTCAAAGTATTGCGTAAGTTAAAAAAGTACACGGACTATAAGGCTCGATATTTTGGCATTTGGCTCAGCAACATTTCTGAAATTTGAGCTGTACAGACTTCCCTTTCTGAGGATTCTGTATTCTGACAAAATTGTTCATCGAGATATTTGTACAAGATGCAGTCCTCTTATTTTTGTCTCTTATTAACACCACAGGGTCATAGTCACTTTACACAGCATTTGTAACGCAAACCTCCGGTATTTTTTCTTGGTGCTCATTCAGTTCAAAACTAAAATAGATAACATTATTCCTTCTCTAAAGTACTTGCAACAGGGAGACTCTGATTAGTGGAAGCATTCACCCCCTTCTTGAAAGAAATAGAGAGATGGCTTTACACTCACAACAATTATTTATTGTATTCAGCACTAAGTATGCTTAAGCCTGTTGTTCAGCCCCAAGAATATATGAGGAGTAATATTGCCATAACCCCTTCTAGTGGGGGAATTAGACTGATATACAATTAAATAGTACAAATAAGTTCTTTGAAAGGAAACAGCTGTGCAGTGAAGATGCACATAAATGGAAGGATTTAAACCCTTTTTAGGAGCTAACATCGAAGAATTAAATTGTGTTGGTTAAGGGAGATGGCTAAGGCAAGAATAACATGCAAGGTCTTAGCTTTGGCAGCGGGGGAAAGCTGGGGATTTTGAGAGAGAAGATGATAAACTTCATTTTGGACATGCTGATTTGGAAGTACCTTTGGAGAGAGCAAATGCAGATGTCTGGGATGCATTGAATATGTGTTGTGGGGAGAGGCCAGATTACAGCAGTTTAAAGCGCAAATGGGAGATAAAGAGCGAGACATTCAATGTAGAAAATATGTTTTAAAGGAATTTGGCTTAAAGCAGCAAGATTGAATGAGTGGGTTGATGAGACTGTGTGTGTGTGTGTGTGTGTGTGTGTGCTCTTTGGGGTTTTTTTGGCTTTGTTTGAAGATAGAAAAGATTGAGATATATGTAAATGCTGATAGGGGAGTGCCTGAGGAAAGCACTGAAGACTAAATAAGGGTCATAAACTGATAGTATTTAGTTCCAGGGAAAGGAAGAGGACATGGGTGCAGAACACACATGGAGGGACTGGGGTGTGGCAGGGGTCTGGTGAAGGTGAATTTGAAACACCTGAAAGCAAAGAGGATAAGGAAGGAATTAGGGAGGATTGTATAGGGGTGGAAAATAGAGGGTATTTCCTACTGATGAGATGTCTGTTCTCAAGAATTGATACGGCCTACTGAGAGGCAGAGGGAGACTGGTGGAGGTGAGGGGTTGAAGAGAGCCTGGGGCACTGAAAATGCCTTTACAGAGAAGGGGACTGAGAGAGATGAGAACTGGAAGTCGCGCCTGGCCACACCAAGGGACACACACACAGCTGAGGTCAGGACCACAGATGAGTATGACACTATCCCCTGAAATTCTGAGGTTTTTTCCTCAGGCATGCAAGTGCACACCCCACCCTGCCACACACACACACTCACTCTATAGTTTTAATAGAGATTTCTTCCAAAAATTACCAGTTATATGAAAACAGGAGTAAAAGACGGCAATTTGTTCAAACACTGGAGGTTATCTACATATGTTGGTTTGAGAATAATGTTCTCTATTTTAAGAATGAACATTGTCTCCTTTTTTGACTTCCCAACATATATCCTTATAAACTGCAATATATTGGCTTGTGTTTGCTTTCCTTGAAAGCTTATATCACCATTTGAGTCCTTTCGTAGTGCTTCACAAAGTCTGAGTTAACATTTGAAGGGATGGAGTGGAATAACCTCGCTGCCGTTCCTCTCCCTTTCGATTGCACTTTTAATAGCTCTGCGTTTCCAGATTTCTCCATGTCACTTTGCAAGTTCAAATTTTAACATTGCCATTAATCCATTAATACCGCCCCCTTTAGCTGAAAAAGGAGTTCTTAACAGGTCTTGCAGTTTGTCAGACTTGCCTTTAGAAAATCTTGAGTGGAAAGAATTCTGATTACTTCGTCTGAAAGTCTTTATAAAAGTTCAAGACGCACAAGACTCACAAAACTAAAATTGTCAGTCTTCTGTGGCAGAATCAAAACAGATAAAAAAGGAAGAGTAATAAGAAAAAATAGGACACACTTGATGCAAATGGAATTCATATTTCAAAGGCAATTTATAATCACTTTGTACGCTTATATAACTATGAAGATGTGTCATACATAAAGTACTTTCAAAATATATTTATCACTTTCAATTTATTTTATCTTAATGGATAATTCCTATAATTAGATTGTGATAAAAGATTTTGAAAGCTCATCTTGGCAAAAACAACATGAACTCATTAACGCTGTTCCCACTATTTATTCATTTTCTTTCTCTCGCCTTTCCACCTGAGGTCTGAATCAGCAAGCACATTAATCAGCGTTTAGCATCAGCTTACAATGGGTCGGACTGACCTGATCATCTGCATATCAGTGGAGGTTTCATTGGTATAATCCAAACCTAAAATATGTAATCGAATTTAAAAATGTCTGTTTGTTCTCTTAGGTAAATTATGTTGTTAAGTGTCTTTTAAAAGTTGAAATCTCTAAAAACCAACAGGAGTTTTTCTCTATGATGCATTTTTTTCCTGTGCCAACAGAGAAATCCTTGTTCTGAGCGTGATTCTATAGATGTTATCACTTGACCTAGTCCTCTTTTAAATAGTAATACAAAGAAAAGTAAAAACAATTACAATAACAATAGTAATAACAAGAAAAGCATCCTTGTTTAATCTTTTCTCTGCCCCGAATCTAATGCCTGGCTCTTCTAGAGCAGTTCTCACGGGTGTCTTTGTATCATGGTCTGTGCATGTAGGACTGTTCTTCCACACAAGTTAAGCTCATCGGGATTCTGGCTCGGGGAGAGAACAGTGCTCTTCAAAGACATGCATTGTTACTTAAACACATTGAGTTATTGTCAGTTTCTGTAACAGTATCACCACTGGGCTGTTTATTTTTCTTGTATCAACTCCTTTTATTGACTTCACCTTTGAGCAAGTACTCAAGCTCTTGTTATTCCATTCCTACCTATAAAACAGCCATGGTAATAGGGCTTATGTTATAAGGTTGTTCTGAAGATTAAATACATCTTATCCACTGGCAGATAGCAAGTGCTATGTAATTGTAAGTTATAGCAATAATGGCAATGAAGATGGAGGAGGAAGATGAGGATGAAGCTTGTCACAGAAAGGCAATGGTGCAGAAAAGACAAGAGTGAGTTAACGTTCAAGAATGCTGATGATTCGTCCCTGAAAAATTGCTGTGACTTCACCTAAAATCACTCTTGCCTTATAAGGTTATTTTCAAGAATCACCAGGAACATGGTAAACTATCTTCCAAGACTATTTTCAATCCAGTGAACTAAATTGAGGTTGTATTTATGTATCTCCTAATAGCCAAATAAAGAATATTTTATTAGTGTCCTGTGACTGCTGCAACAAACTATCACAGGCTTGGTGATCAGAGACTCTTCTCTCCTACCTGTGCAGGCCGGAAGTACAGAGTCGAAGAGCTGGTAGGGCTGTGCTCCCCCTACAAGTGTTAGGGGAGATGCCGTTCCCTGAATCACCCAGTTTCTGTTGGACATTATGAATTCTTGGCTTTTGGCTGCATTGCTGTAATCTCTGTCTCCATGGTCACTTTGCCTCCTCCTCTTCTTTCTGTGTGCCCTTTCTAAGGCCTCTTGTCACTGGCCTTCTGATTCAATGAAGCCCACGTGAAAAACCCAGGATAATCTTATCTCTAGATCCTTAACTTAATTACATTTTCAAATAATTTTTCCCCCAAATGATATCACATTTACTGTTTCAGGGATAGGGACTTGACCCTCTCTCTTGGGGGGGGGCCCATTCAATCTCCTACATATATAGTTAGGTAATGGGATGGCTGTGCTTTTAAATATTTGTGAAATTGCCATTCTTAATCAAGTTCGAAATTACTTAATCTACTTTCTTAATTCTGAATGCTACCCAATTCTCAAAGTGGTGTCTCAGTCAAACCTCATCCAGGAGATCTTTTCTGGCCACTTGAGTGTACATCAGATTTCCATTTTTCATATGTCAATAGTATATCTTGTCTCCGTCACTTAATTTGGTTCCTGGTCATGTGCTATCCTAAGACATTAGGTGTTTAAAGAAAAGTCCCATGTTTTTACCTGGCCCCTGATATTCTGATTCAATTAAGCTTTGGAAGGGTTTCTGGTATTGGTATTTTAAATATACAATCAAGGTACAGAAACACTGACTTGTACAGTACTTCCTAAAAGCTTGACGTCAGAGTTATCTTTCAAAATCTAATGCAAAGCTGTAGAATCTGTCTCAGAAAAATGTCTACATGTGCACACAAACAAAATAGTGCATTAAAAATGTATCCATGCAGGTTCTTTCACAGATGCCCTAACATTAGAGAGATTAAGAATCCCTAAATAATGCATTTATTTTGGGAATTGTTTCTTAGATCAAATTTTTCCAAAGTAAGCCTCGCCAAGTAAGTTAATTTTTCTGGGACAAATTTTGCATTTTTAGGATTCAGTCACATCGTGGGTTAAGCCATGCCCCTCCGTGTATAAAAACGTCTGTCCGTAACACATACCCCTAGTGTTATCGGTGTCCTGAGGCCTAGCACGTACATTGGGCTCTGCTGTATTTTCACTCACGATAAGAATATCAATGCTCCTACAGAAAGGTAGCTTCTTTTGACAGTTTTTATAAAATTGGAATTCTATTTTACCCACCTATGATACGATCTATGATGCTCATAAAAATAGTTTTCTTATTTCATCTTCAAAGAGGTGACTGTTTTTTGAGTGACTGACGGAGAGCAAGATTCTTCATCGTGTGGCAGAAGCTTCTGACCTCATCATGGCCCATTTCCTTCCAAATTGCACAGGAAAATAAATGATGAAAAAATGGGAAGGAAATGTTTCGGAAACAATCTTTCATGTTTCTAACCACATTACACAACACATGGAAAGGCTAATACTGCATTTTATCTCAGTTAGTGTAACTCATAGCCGGGCTCTCAGCAGAGGAAGAAAAGATTTAAATGCAGGTCTTGGTTTAATTTGGAACTGATTGCTCATTAATCTTTGGAATAGGTATGCAAGCTGTCTTCCAAATGAAGGGGAGGCTGTTGGCTGCTTACCCTAAACCCCACTGTGCTGTTTTCAATTTGTTTTTCCGTATGATATTTAGTCTTTCATTCAGTGTTTAATACTAAACATTAATGGGGAAACACTGCTTAATGAGCTGTTGTGTTGGGCAGAATGCAGTGAAACACGCCTCCTTTGCAAGAGCTTGCCAGCTTGTGCCAGAATTTAGATAGTGTCATTAATCATGAAACGTTTCATTCTCCTCTCTCCTAGAAGACAAGGGTTTCCTGATGTTATGGAAACAGGCCCTTTTAAAACTAGGTATGAATTAAGACATAGGATGCCTAAGTACAAGACATCATATGGTTCAATTACTGTGAGGCAAATATCCCATTTATGGTGCAGAGTGCTTCTGTTGTGGACTTTATTAACCCTAAGGAATAAAATCCAGAGTTAAAAATGCATCCTGCAAATGTATGGGATTTGAAGATTCTGCCATTGGACAAGATCAGCTAAATAATCAGATATCTGATAGGTCAATTCTAAAGGTAATGAGCATTACAATCAGCTTGGCTGGCCCCACGCAGCTGGCTTCGCATCAGAGGTTTCTATGTGGCTTTGTACCTGCAAGGTGATCTGCAGGACGGCTGCAGGAGAAGGGTGCAGTGCGCAGTACCCGGAAGTTTCTGCCCTGATGTTACCGCCCACATACTGTTAGGAGAAAAATTAAATGCATTCAGTTCATGTTCGGATTACTGATTATATATATATATTTTTCCTATCAACAGAAAAGAAGACCTAAGGAATTTCAGGACAATTCTAAATTCCAAATTAAACAGGAGAGAGGGAAAAAATCACAAAGTACATATTTAATAGAAATTCAGGGAAGTCTGTTGTCTCTGACAATTTACTACATAGTACTTAGTTTGAGAAGTTAAAGAAAAAAGATGCTAAAAATAAATAATGGGATTCAGGTTTAGGAAAGGACATGCAGAGGTCTACAGCCACCAAGAGCCCTGAAGCTCATTCTCTGATCAGAGTCCCAGTGCTTCCTCTGTCATCCCTAATAGTCAGGAGGGGACAAGACCTCCTTTCTTTTTGTCATGAACCTATTTGGATTGCTACTTTGGCAGCAAAGGACAATCTGAGTAATAGGAAATATGTGTCAATCAAAAAAGGTTTATTTAGTGTAATCCATTGTCAGTAAAATGCGAAAGAGTAGATTCTGTTTTAATGGGACTGCCACTGATTACTGGAAAAGAGAAGCCCGGAATCTGCAATCCCTAGTCATCCTGGCTTTGCCGACGATTTCCAGTGGTCTCAAGCTGCTTTGGCCTGCAAAACAGGAAAAAAAAATATTCGACACAGTTTATATAATTGAGGATGTTACTGTGTTGTGCACGTGTGGATTAAAAGGCTTTTTAGTCACTTCAGGATCATAACCTGTTGTGGGGAAGGGAGCTGGTTTGTGTTTTGTCTGTTTCTCTCTCAATGTATAGTGAAGACCCGAAGGTGTGAGGCTCACACATTAAGAGGATTCACAGACTAATGAAACCTAGGGCCAAAAAGACCTTAGGGAGTCTCTAGACTAACTCATTTCTATTTTTCAGATATGGAAATTAATACTCAGACGCTCTAAGTGTTCACCAGAGGACACACTGCTAATTAAAAACAAGTCTTAGATTATCATGTGTTCCTCTGACTCTTCCTCTGGTGAGGGTCAGGCTGATCCCACACAGCTTTTGTCCAAATCCTCACCAGTGGTGTACATAACCCAGTCAGTGGTGAGTCCACCTTGATCGGTATGACCAAGGATACTGATTGGCTATAATAACAAGCAGTCTCTCATAGAGGACTTCCCAAGTACCTGACTCTTATAGGGATTTATATATATTAACTTACTTAATGCTTACCCGCTCCTAAGAGGAATGCACTGTCCTCACACCTTTTTCACAGGAGGGTACCCAAGCACTGACAGCAGAAATAACCCATCCAGGTTCACAGAGCTCTCGCTGTCAGTCAGCTTTCCCAACGCAAAACGTCGCTCCCTAGTCACTGGGTCCTAACAGGTTCTGCCTCAAACACAAACTATTTGCAGAAGCAGACCATTCTCCACGAACCCTGAGGAAATGCTAATGTTGTGTCTGGGTCACTAGACAAGATTTTCCTTATTTAAAGTGGTTTCACTTCAGAGGGTTAGTTGCCCTGTGTATCCTCGAGCCTTTGTGAGCACCACCATATTGTTCTGATGAGGCAATTTGCCCTGATTTCAAATTTTGGGTTAGGGCTTTGGTTCCTCCTAATCCTAAAAGCTTTAAGATTCCTTCTAAAAATATATTGACCTCCCCTTGAATTCCTTTGCTCCTCCTACCAACGGGAATGCAGAGCAAGAATTTTGGTGTATGGCAAGACAACATTTTTTTTTTTCTCTCATCTGTCTCACTTATATTCAAAGTAAATTTCCATTCCCCCTAAGTTTATGTAATTTACAACCCCCAGGTGCTTCCTCGCAGAGCAGACACCTGCTTTGAGGTGACTCTCTTTCTAACCCTAAATGGCAAATAGGCTAACCTCAATTTTGAATCACCTTAAGTGTATTATTTTAATTCTGTTTAAAGCCCCTGTCTTATACATATAACTATGCATTTTCATAATATTTAAATTCTATTTAACATTAGATTAGATACCATTTAGATTAGATAATATTCAATTAGATTAATATTTAAATCAAGTGTTTATTTGGGAGAGGGTGTTGCCCACTTAGGGTCAAGCATCAGCTATTATTTCTAAATTTTACTATTAAAACTCTTTAAAGTATTGCTCTGTTGTGACTTGCTTTCATGATATAAGAAAATAAGATTGGATAAAATATGCTAACTTATCTTGTTGAGAATAATATATCCTATAATGTAGAACATATCTATTCATTTGCTTATTCATACATTGTACCTCATTTTTTGTCATGCTTGCTTCTAAGTGATTTTATTGTGGAGAAAAAGTTTTTAAAAATTGAAAAACTAGTAAAAGGAACAAACCCCAAGAATTCTGTATTAAAAGTGTGGAGTGCAAAAGTATGGAGTGCGTGCCAGGGCTGGAGAGTTAAGATTAGCCACTAGAACTGAGCTTTAATATTAGCTCTGGGTTTCCTGAAGGCCAATTTTTAAAAGGAAGGTCAATGGATTGGGTGGCTGTCATCGTTTAATAAAGGGAAGCACAGCAGTTCATTAGGAAACACACACTTCCCTTTAATGTTGAATTCTGGGAGGAATTTCATGTGAGTTTTTAAGAGAGTCTTTAAAGAGCACAGCGGATGTTGTCCTTGATGGCATTTTTAAAAAATTACAGAGACTTCTAAGAATGACTGTCTCATTCCAGAAGCTAAAAGCATAATTATCGTCAAAGGTCCTCGGAGCCATCTTTAATCCCACAATCTTGCAGCCCAGATACTTGGTGCTCTGGTGATCTCACTAGATAAAGGGATCAAGCTCAGAGAAAATGTGGTTTGTATCATAATTGGATTTCTTGCTCTACAGTGATTTAATAAATCAATTAGGTATCAAGGGTTCAATACGTCCCCTGAGCCAAGTAAGGTATTTTAAGATCATACTGAAAATATACATTTTTAACAATTATCATTAATCTCAAGTAGATTGCATTTTAGTTGAAAACATAAACTTACTTAAAGGACACTGGAAATGTACAGCTAAATTATATTTTCTGTGTTCTATTCTGGATTACATATAGCTTGCCGGGTGTTGGCAAACGTTTTCTGTAAAGGGCTAGATGGCAAAGGTTTTAGACTTTGCTGGGCATATGAGGCATCTGTGGCGGCTGCCTGCTCCTGTCAGTGTAGCAGGAAAGCAGCCAGACAATGCTCAACAAATGGGCATGGCTGGGTCTGGCCAGCCGGCAGGAGTTTCTGCACCTCTGTGGTAGAAAATACTGTGTAACTGCATTCCACACAATGGGACACAGACTACAGGTACCTTAGGGTTTTAAGGGGAGGAAGATTCTTAAGTAAGGAGATAGTTGCCAAAGACTTCAACGAGGAAGGTAAATTTGAACAGGTCCCGAGTAGATAAAATGACAAATACACCTACAGAGCATGTGTGTGTGTGTGTGTGGATAGTTCTGGAAGGGTGGCAGCTTGTCACCTTTCTTTTACACACTTCTAGGTGTGTAACCAAATAGCTAAAGACAAGGAATTGGATAGTCTCTAAAAAATAACTAGATTGCATATTTAAAATACTGAATCGCTCACAAAGAATGTGGAAAAATGATAAGCCATGCAATAATGTCTCACTTCCTTTATAAGCATTTTTTGAAGAACTTTTTTTAATTTCACAAATGTGTTTGTAACTGAATGCAGATCTGTCTGCTTGCTGCTCTGAAAGTCAGTCCTTGAGAGGCAGGTGCTGATGTAAAGGAAGATGAGGGACTCATGTCTCAAAGCCCACCTACACATCTCAGTGGAGGCTGAAGTTTTTATAGGGAGGGAAAGGGGAACAGAACAAAAAGAGTGGGGGGAAGGGGGTCAAGTTGAAGTTCTCTGTGTGCCGATGAGCACAGTCCATTCCCATAAGGCAAGTGATTGTCCAGTGTGTGTGTCATCCTGGCATCATCCTGGCTTCACCTCATCCTGGC
Source organism: Desmodus rotundus (assembly GCF_022682495.2). NCBI lineage: Eukaryota > Metazoa > Chordata > Mammalia > Chiroptera > Phyllostomidae > Desmodus > Desmodus rotundus. Next base: position 66,155,725 of record NC_071399.1, on the reverse strand, counting down.
TTCACCTCATCCTGGCTCCATTGTTGGAGGTCATCAGACCTCCCAGATCTGAGATGCCTGAAGGTCAGAGTCTTTTATCTTTTGAAGTTAGTTCCTAGGATTGTTATACAAACATACTGTTTATCTACAAGCTACTTAGTAGTCAGAGTCAGCATTTACAGAAACTGTGTCAAAAGAATGGCGGGGTGGGTTACAATTCCCTTCTGTTACAATTCCCACTGTTACATGTTAAAGTGTTTTTTAAATTAATAAATATTAGAGTGCAAGTATCAAATTTTGTAATACCATTCTGATTTTTTTGCTTTTACTGAGTACTAAATGATAACAAAAAGAGAAGCACATTTTTTAGGATTATTATTGATAGTATTAGTGGTATTCAGTAGTTCTCTTGGCTTTACTTGAATGGTAATAATTAAACCATCTTAAACTACTGTATGCATGTCTTTGATATTTTTGCAAGTTGTATCCATTGGATACTATATGTATTCTCTAAGCATTTGCTTTATAAAGTTAATGCATAACTTTTCCAATTATACTGAGAGAAATAAAAGTGCATACGACTATTACAGTATTTTAGGTTGACGAAAGTTAATAAGGGAAGTAAAGTTATATGGGCCACTATTTTTTAAGTTAAGGTATTTCTAATTATATTCAGAAGAAATTTGGCAATAATATTTTCAACAAGAGCAAACCAGGTGGGTATGGGAGAAAAATGTCCCACTGTAAACTTGTAAATGTGGTAATCGTTGTCCTTTGTATGGAAACACAAAAAGCAATACAGGTTTCTCAAAAGTGTAACTGATTTTAAGGCTAAATCAATGACAATCTGACACACTCTATAGATTTAATATGTATGAAGTTTTATACACCCAGAAAGGTGATCACGTCTTTTGAATCTTGATTACTTGTATTCTCAAAGAAACTAACAGGCAATGAGTTTATATTTGTGAGACACTTGTAGAGAATGCTTCTACATGGTCCACAATTTTCTATTAATTTTATTTCTCATGTGTGTTTTTACTAATATTTTTGATTTTTTTAATTATGAAAGATTTCCAATATAGAGGAAAAATGCCTATGTACTCACTCCCTGAATTTAGCAGATGTTAACATTTTTCTCTTTTTGCTTCTGGCTGCTTAATTTTTTATGAAAGAAATAAACCATTGCAGATACATAGTCTCTTTCCTTTTTCTGCCAGCCTATCATTTGTATGCATGATTTTAGGATTTTTCTACATAGTTATGTATTCCCGAAACAATATATAATAACTATTTTCTTATTTGGAATGCACCTAGATAATATAATGTATTTATCCCTTTGCAACTTTTATTTAAAAGTCAGATTATTTTAGGAATATTTTAATAAGAAATTTGATTAGCTGAATTTATTAAAATAAAGTTACTAAATATATTAGCAGTAATTCTAATTGCTTGGATGATAATAATATTGAATTTGTTTAAACATTAATCATAGTTTGATTTATTTTTGTTTTAGCTGTTGTTCAGTTATAGCTGTGCTGCCTTTTTCCCCCATTGCTCTCCCCTGCCTCTCCAGCCCCTCTCCCACAGCCAATCCCCCTCCATTGTCCACTCCTGTGAGCCCTCTGTTTGAGTTACTTTATTTGACCCTCCCACTTCTTTCCCCCATTGCCCCACTCCACCCCCCTCTGGTTACTTTCAGTTTGTTCTTTATTTTGATGTCTCTGGTTCTATTTTGCTCATTTGTTTGTTTTGTTAATTATGTTCCATTTATAGGTGAGGCATATGGTATCATATTTTGATTTCTTAATGAAATATGATATATTACATTCATTTGATCAAAGCAAGGTTTATCTGAGTCCCTTAGTAACACATATAAATACAGTTTATTTATTACTTCATTTTTATGGTTTACATTATTACAGATGTCCTCATTTTCTCCTTTGCCCACCTCCCTGCCACCTCCCCCACCCCTGCCCGTGTCCCCCCATCCCTCTGGCCATCCCCACACTGTTGTCTGTGTCTACGGGTTATGCATGTATGTTCTCTGGTGACTCCCTTCCCTTTCTTTCATCCAGTTGCCTCCAACCTCTGACCGCTGTCAGTCTGTTCCATGTTTTCGTTTATTTATATAAAATTGGACATAATGCAGTATCTCGAGGAAAATTCCTCACAAATCATCTGAATCTTTTGTCCTTTATTCAGTAACTGTGCTGTTTATTTTGGAGTGATGTTGCTACAGCACCAGGAAGGAGACTGGTAGCACTGGCTCTCACAGCACTGGCAGAATTCTAGGCATAATCAGGGAACTGATACAGTTCTATGATGATGAAAACAATGACTTGTAAAACAGAACAGAAATAAATACATATTTGGGCCCTGGATTTAAACTGAGACAAATGTCTCTGTATGAAATAGACTATTATGGGTTTATCTTCAATTCTTTTCAGAAATACACTATAGGAGACCAGTGGACCAGATAATCACATATAGTTGAAAGTGAACGATGCAGTGTAGCCACTCATTGCTTTTACATTATGTAGTAGGCAGAAAATTGGTAAGAATTCAAAATGCCAGTAAATAGCAACCTTTTCTGAATAGAGGTTTCCAGAATGCTTACTAAATAAGACAATAGAAGCTTGCTAAATCAACTGGCTTTCTCATGTCAGCCCCAAAAGCACACCTGAAGAATAAATTCTTTCTGCATTGAATTCCTGAATTCTGTCTAGTATGCTTTAAAAATTTTAATGTAAACGTTCCCTGGGGCATTTACTATCTATACCTGTTTTGCATCTCTCTCTTCTTTTTGTATGTACTTCATTTTCCCATTCATTAATTTGTGAACTGAAAGATTTATTCTTTAGGTGCACTGCCATTCTCTGTCTACATGCCAGTAAATGTCCCTGCAACATGTCTCAAACCCACCACTAAATGAATGTTATATTGTACAGACCAGGTCTAGGTCTTTGAACAAGGGGACTGTCCCAATAAGTGTGGCTAATTAAAGTAAAAAAAAAATATCGAATCACATGAGGGACTTAGGATATGCCAGGCAGTAATGTCATGTAAAATAAATTTGAGAACTTTTATTAAGTATACAATACTCTGTATACCTAATCAAACTTTACTTAACTCAGAGCTGTTAAACTAGGTTTGCAAATACACAGTCCGTATTTTCAAACAGATAAATCTCCATTCGGTCTAAACCGACCTAGTGATTTCTGGCTGCTTATTTTGTTTCTTAATATGTGGATCTGGTCCCAGGGTCACAGAACAAAATTCACCCAAGAGTTGTTGAATCAGCTAAAACAAAAGTGCCACGTCAAAGCTCCTTTTGCAGTTTCTACATGTCACTGCCAGGAAATAGCTTTTTGAAAAGGAGTTCTTAAATTTAATCTTCATTTAATTGAATTAAACACACATATCTGACAAGAGAGTAAGAAAAAAAAGTTACCTGATTGCCAAACTGTTAAAAAAAATGAATTGGCTGGATCTTTTGAGGGAAAAATATCCCGACTTCAAGTTATTTCAAGGACACAGGGCATTTTTTTTACGTTAAGAAAGGTTACACATTTTTATTCTGTCAGCCATTCTATTGTTTTCATTAAACACTGAAGAATGAAAGACCATGAGAATATTCAGCTGCACCTGATAAGATTTTTTTTTCTTTAAAGATGACCCAACCTTTGGGAGATGATTTATGAAATCATGGTTTTCATTATTGGACTTGGTGCTGACTGTGTTGTTTTTGATTGATGGGCCTATAGTTTTTGTCTTCTTTTGTCTTCAGTAGGGAACAAGGGCATAAGAACACTGCTAGTGGTTGGATGAAATTATGTAAAAGGTGGCAATATATTGGGGGAAGTGGTTTGAAGGAAAGGTAAAGAAAAGCTCTCAAATATCTTAGACACATCATAAAGCATGAGCTTTGTTTTATGTTTTTAAAAATAGATTATTATTTTAAGAGTTTATATAATCTATAGCAGACAATTTGTGAAAGTTTTCATTTGCTGTTGATGAAAATAATAGTAAAATGCAAGCAAAAGGGCATTTCATTCACCCTGGCATATAAAACGTTCTAACTGACAGAGAGAGACATCTGTTGTTTTACAGGAAACAGAAAATATACTTGCCTGTCTTTATAGTATATATAAGAATGTGTCCTTTGTGCTAGAGTTCATAGCTCTGCAGCTCAAAGGGCAGGGGATTTCTCACTGCATAAACAATATTCATTATGAAATCATTTTTTTCCTATTTTTTTAAAACTAAAAACTGTGTATTTGTGTGTTTTCTCTTTATAACTTCTCATAATAATATAGGCAGTCCTAAACATTGATGAGAATAGCCTTCCCTACAAAGCCTGGGCGTAAAGCACCTGTAAATATTGATGAGGTCCAGCCAGGGCTACAGAGAGTGAGAAACATCTTTCTTTTCCTTTGAAATATTGGCTAGTTACCCTTAGAGCCTATTCTCAATTAATATTTTGTTCATTTCATTTACTTTGTGAAAGGGAAAATTTAAAAAGAGGTTTAAAAGACTCATATATTTTATAAAGGACAAGTCTTTATATATATTTGATACAACCTGTTTATTAACGATTAATAGCTGTTTTCTTTTAAGTATGCATATTGTATGCATATAATTCTTAATGTATCCATGCATATCTATTTGTTGGGTAATTTAAATTGTTTTACATGTTTTTGTAAATGTTCATTAGAAAATTAAGCAGGCCTGGATACAGGCTTAAACACTATGAAAGTTGTGGGACCCTCCTTAAGAAAGGAGTATAAAATTGTGAATAAGGACATTGTTTAAGGAAGTAAAAATTAATTGGGGTGAGACCTGTACAAGTGAGAATCCCTAAAAGTTAAGCTTCATAACTTCACAGTAAACCTGTCTGCGTTCCTTTTCAAAATGGAATGGAGTAAAAACAGATTGTCCAGGATAGGTAAAATAGATTAGTTATGATGACCTAACCACTCTACACAACCTCCACCACCCATCATCACCATTATCTCCCTCCTCATCATCACTTATTGAGCACTTATAAAATGCCGGAGACTGTGTGATCTCTTCGTGTTATATTCTCGGAGGCATGTGTGATCTTCTGATCTGCATTTTAAAGATGAGGCAATTAATACCGAAAAAGGTTAAGTCATATGCCTCAGAGCATGCAGCTAGTAAATGGGGGGATGCAAATTTCTATTCACATTTATAGGGATTTCAAGTCAATGAAATTAAACAGGATGCTATCACATACTGTATATATACAATGAAAATCAACTACAATGCAAAGCTAATGCAGACATTTTCACATCTGTTCAGAAAAATACTCAAATTTATGGTGATTATGTGTTTCATAAATACTTAGGCATCTTAATGTGACAGATTTAATATTAGAATTTTCCTGGATATTAATCCTCAAGAACTCTGGAACATTTGAAGCTCATCACAATTTCAGGCTTCATTGACATCATTTACCCTACGTGTTTATTGAAAGAGTCATTTTCCTTAATGAGCAAAGGAAACACGGCTGCAACAAACGTTTTGGTTTTCAAATTTTACCTTTGCTTATAGTTGTGAAACACTTAACAGCATATTGATGAGAATGTCAGGTGCCATCGTAAAGCTCTATTTTGCTTACTTTTTATCCCCTCAAAAATTCAAACACAACTACTCTGTAGGTACAGGATGTATCTTAAGATGCTAACAAAATGTTTTTAGAGTCAAAATGTATTAATACTATTCAAGTCTTGACTGCTTTATAAATAGAAAACAGAAACAGAAATTATTAAATTCCTGAGCAGCCAGTAATACATTAATTTTTAAAATGAGGCACAATTAAAATGTACAACACTCAATAGTTTGGTCAAACAAAATTTTTTATTGAAGGTATAAAATAATGATGTATATTGAAAACTCATAATTCAGTGTAGTGGTTAGGTCTGGCTCCAACCATTAATAAACCCGAAGGATACTTTCCGACAGAGCTTTTCAAAATTTTCTTCTGAACTTTGCTCAGGGGAAAAGAATGAACAATTAAAACGAGGAGAGAGGGCCTGCGAATTCAGATCTAATTTATATGTATTTGTAATTTCTTTACCTTGTAAGTACATTAAAAATTTAATTTTATCTCATTATATATTCATGTTATTTTCCTGGAAAAATGTTTTAAGTGTGTAACTAAATTGCATTTTTGTTTCCAAATCTTCATGTAAAATGTAAGCGCCAGGAAGATATTACTGGGCTCTGTGTGAATTGCCAAAGCAGAATTTGCACTGGACACGATTAATCAGGCAAAGGAGACTTTATTTAATAGAGACAGACTCACAGAGAGAGAGCAGGCTGACAGCTCTGGAGGAGATGAGGGGCTGGAGGGATTATGCCAAAAAGACAAGGAACTTATGGACAAAGACCACAGTGTGGTGATAGTTGGGGGAGAGGGGTAGCTGGAGGTGGAAGAGGGTGTATGGGGGATAACTGGTAATGGAAAAAAATACAATGAACAATGAACCATTAAAAAAAGACTATTACAACAAAGGATAGAAAATGAACTGCTAAAATTAAGGGTGGGTAAATTTTTAAGCTTTCAGGTGAGTTAAAGAAAAAGTACTGAGGGACATTGTAGGAAGAGGTTGATCAATGTCATGTGTCAAGATCATCTAGTTATTCCAGAGTTTGCAAATGTTTTTTTTTTAATTTTTTTCCTTTGATTAGGCCATCTGTGTTTGCTAACTGCTGCTCATCTAAAAAGTTAGGCTCCTAAGGCTCCTACAGAGACTGGGAGCTAGGGAGGCCAGTTCCTTCATTGTTTACATTTCAAAGAGATGGTTCCCAGGTCCTTGAGAGAGACATATCCTAGGTTGTAAAACTAGCCAGAAGCTGGAAGAAGATTCATAACCATTTCATAGAAGCAAAAAAAAGAATTCACAATTTCAAATTTTCTAAAGTGCTCTAAGGAAAGGGAGTTCAGAGGTCTAGAGTCAGGAAGAAATCTGTCTAAAATTTAGTGAAGCTGAGGAGAACCTGGAGCTCTGTCACAGTACAAATATAATCCAGTTTGAGAATCTACTGGTTTTATTACCAGTGGGAGTGGGGCTCTTTCATGGGATCCTGAGAAAAGCATTTCATGGACCCACACACGAGAGATTGTGGTCTGGCAAGATTATTCAGGTAGACATAGACGGCCACCCCTGTGTCTCATCTCCACCAGTCCCACCATGGAAAAACTCAAACCGTGTTTTCAGCAAGGACAAAACAAAGACCAGTGCCCAGAGTTTCTGTCTCACATTAAAGCTTAGTCCATTCCAGACTTTCTCACCATCCAGCTAGCTTGGCTTGTGTTCCTGACTACAATCCATTGCTGTGCTGTGGTATCCAGACTTCTGCCTGGAGCCTGCATTTGGAGTCCATGCAGCCTTTGGTCACATGGCTACTAGGGCCACATGGTTATGGAGTGTGGGTCACCGAGACAGAGCTCATCTTTTTCAGTGGGATTCTATTATCTTGGGCTTGGGAAGAACCTGAGCTTTATCAAAATAAGCAGTTAACTGCCCAGGCTTTTGAGGGCTTCCAATGAGTCCACTCCCTAGCCAATTGATCCCTTTCTCAAACTAGACTGAGAGGTCTCTATGTCAAGCATGTCTCCCTGAACCTTGACTTCTATTTTGCAAGCACTTACCTCCCCCTGTTCCCCTCAGCAATCCAGTATATCAGGAGAGCTGTTAATCCTTGGCAGGGCAATACTTGATCCTCTGGAATGTGTAAAGCTGAAGCTTCCTGGTGAAGCAATAATGTCTGATTCCCTTTGCTTTCTTCCTGTGTTAATATCTAGCTAACTACCTATGCTAACAGTTTCTTTTTGTCTACCATAATGTACCTCCACCCATTTTACACCTAATATTAGGTAACAATCTTTCCAACAGGTACACTCACAAGTACTTTTTATATGCTAAGCAGAATTCAAAACCCAATATATTCACTATCTCATTCAATCCTCACAACATTGTGAAAAGTCTTTCTCATTATCACCATTTACCTACAAGGGAAGAGTAGTTTAAAGGGCTAATAAGTAAAGCATCTGGGCTTTGAACCAAGGTCTTTCTGACTTCAAATAGCGGTAACACTGTATTACTTCCCAAAGAATGTCTCAAAAGAAAATAACTTCCAGTTTCTTATCGCAAACATAAGCATGTTTTCATGAAACAGATTGGATAGTATGACATCTATTACTTAGTCTCGCTATACTGTGTAGGATAGTGGAAATAATAAGACAGTCACCCATTAGGCCAATGTGATGGATGATACTGAGTAGTGGTATTTGGTGTGGGCTCTTTGTGAATATCCAGGGGGTTCCTGGACTCCCTGTCTAATGAAGTCATAGTGTTTTGTAATGCTGCTTATTTGACTGCAAAGTTCTGTATTTCAAACTATGTGCTACTCTTCCATACTGTGATTACCAGTGAGCAAGACAAAAGTGAAGAATGCGATGTCTGTTACCTAACATAGTTTTTAATGAAATGTTTTGTTAGCAAAAGACTCCTAAAAAAAAAGAGAGAGAGAAAGCTAATGTGTTTTTGGCAGGCATGCAAAGTCACTTCTAGGACATGGGGACACCCAGGCCTTCGACCGGCAGGTGCTGTGCAGAGCATGTATTTTTCCTCTGAGCATGTGGCTGGGAGACCAGGATGGTGTCAGGTAACCTATTCAGTTTCCTGAAAGTGAGAAGTGATTTTGGTGTGCTCTAAGGATCATTTACTGCTCTATGATTCAAAACTTTTCTTTTTGAGAAGATGGCCTTTGTTTTTAGAAAGGAAGATAAAGAAGCTCTTTCCAGATTTGCCTACACTCATACGACAATGGATTCTCACTCTATACCAAAGGTTCATTACTCTGTTTTTAAAATTACCTGGAGACCTTATAAAAATACAACTGCCTAAATACCTCTCTACAAATTCTTACTCAGTTGAGCTGGGTGGAGTCTGGGCTTTAGTAATCTTTGAAATCTTCCCAGGTAATGCTAATGCTTAGGCAGAGTTGAGATCCACTGCTGTAAATTTTAATAGTTTATGGTAAATCAAATAAACATTAACCCATCTACATCAGGTCAGGGATATAAGGATGTGGCTAGCATCTGCCATTTCTATGCGAAAACGTACAGTCTTATAGACATCTAAGTGTTGTTAAAAGCAAACCATAGCATCAAAGAGTATGTTTCTTACTAGAATCAGGCACTATGTATTACTCCTTTGTAAAAGCAGCATAGTTTAAAGGAAAGAGCTTTGGACTAGTTTTCCAAAGAACTGGGAGTATTCTCCCAAACCTTTCCCAAAATAGCCTAGAGGACTGTATCAGCCTATTAACACACCAGACCTCAATCTTTTTCCCCTAAATATGGTCTTCCCTTTTTGATCTTATACATCTAGACTTTATTTCCCAATAATTCAAGTTAGGCATTATTAACCCCATTTTAAGATGACTAAGTTACAGTAAAAATCATTGTTAGTAATTTGCCCAAGATCATACCTTAAGTAAGAAGCAGAGGTAAGAATTTCAAGTCCATTGAGCTTCAGGGTGCAATAGGGTAAGGTTCACTTGCAGACAAAACTTCTTTACCTTATTTAAACAGAAAGGTGTGTTTATAGATTCAGTGAATGAACTGGAGGGGCAGGCTCTAGGCTCAGCCTCCTGTAGTGATCCCCAGTGCCCAGAGTCTCTGGTTTTGTCCCTGGACTGGGAAGCTCCTGCGGGCTTGGTGAGGAGCCACTGAGTAACAGCTGCTGCCAGAGACATGCTGTTGGAATCCGCACCAGTGAAACTGATTCATGGCACTTCTGCCCTTCCCTTAAGTCAATTCTAAATATAAATCTAACAACAGTACATCTTATTGGTGAAAAAAACCTAAATTTAACCCAGACCATGGTTGTAAAGGTATCTGGGAAATGTGGTTTTACTCTTCCAGTTTCCCCAGTATTGAAAGGTATACAAGAAAAAAGTTGTATACAAGAATATCTAATGTACACCCTCCACCACAAATGCCGTCTTTACTGTTTATGTCTATAATATGTTCCTGCTCTGATTGTGAAGTGAGATGTGCGGGGAGTGTCTAAAATAGCAGGTCATTTTCAAACGCAAATTATCGTTATTAAAGGGTACAAATGATAGGTAGCACTCACTTATACCAACATTTATTTAGAAGCTGCCATGTCTCAAGAACCATTTTAAATGCTTTATATCAAATAATCTCTTTGATCTTCCTAGCAACCATACAGACAAACAGAGGCATCGAGGTTAAACAGCTATCACAGGTAACACAAAATAGAGCCAGGTTTGAAGCCATTTAATCTGCATACCTACCATCGCGTAATCCTCTGTCTTGGTGGCGGACATAGACACAATTACACTTCCATCGGATACTGCGATGCTTTACAACTTGATTAATGCTAGAACATGACACATACAAAAAATGAAGCAATAAACAACACCCACAAACCCACACATTCAGGTTTCCTGACAAAGGAGATAAATGGAGTAGGCCCATAACAATAGAGGGGTTGCAGAAGGAAGATGAAAAATCCAATTCGCCCCCCGTGTAAAGTTCAAAATAAATTATTGCTTTAGGATTTGTCCACCTATGATACCCATTCTGAATTTTGGCTGCATGAAAATGAAGAAAAATGTGTTTCAAATTAAATACATTTTGCCTTAAGGAGCTTCAGACAGTTTGAACTTGAAATGCAGCCTGTGAATGAATATTTAATTTCACTTTCCTTATAAGTGAAGTTGAATCACTTTTGCAAGTCTGAGGGTGACAGTTTCAAATTTCAGCTCAGGCAGGCAATCAACAGAGAATAATATTACAGCAGGAGAAAAAGTTGGTGATTCAGTAATGACATTTTAATGTTACAGCACAGAGTATTGCTATAGAAATCTGCAATCCCTTGTGATAGTTTTCTGTTGACTTAACAATCAATACAATCATAACAATAAAAATATGCAAGTCCCTAGCTGGAGGCGATGCCTAAGAATGAGAACTTGTCCATCATTTGTTACAACCTTCCAGGTTTCCCTACACAAGAAAGAATTTTCCATGCATTTAATCTCGTGTTATAAAGCAAGGTATAGACCTTTATAGATATTGAAAAAGCGTTTCTTCCTTTTGGCTATTTACTAAAGCAAATGCAGTTTTACAGAACACCTTTCTTTCTCAGTTAGCTTCTGAAACTAGCGTTTTTTACTGAAATGGTTTCAAATGCAATAGATGGTATCTTTTCATCATTAAGCATTTATTAACCTTTCTCGTTGTGTGGCACCACAATCAGGATTTAAAGCAGATGTGGTTTCTGTCCATCAGAACAGAGTGGCCTCTAACCTGCTCAGGAGCCACAGAATGGACTTCTGCCTGTACTCACTGATGTAAGGAATAGTGACTAGCACAGACTTACTTTTTCCTGCTAACGATATTTATAAATTGATCTTCTTTCTTATTATGATCCAGGAGCATTAGCTTGTTTCTAACATGTTTTCTGTTTCCAGGGAATTTTGAAATGGACTAATATTATGTCTGCCTTCCAGGGAAGGATGAAAGAATGAGAAATATCAGGAGTTTATAGCTTTTTAAACTTTGGGTTAATGGAAAATGATCATAGAAATATTTCAGGCTTCTATTTTGAGGTAGGTTGACTCTAAAAAATGTGGGAAGATGTAGGTCCATTAACATATGAATATTGTATCATTCTTCCCTTTAAATATTTCTATACATTATTTGTTCATTTCAAACTATTTACAGACAATATCTGTCTGCCAAAATAAGGAAGACATGGGCATGTTGTCTACACAGAATCTCAAGAGGGAGAAGAGTAAGAAACTATAAAACCATGGTTAGGAGACTGCTCCACATATGTGTGAGAACTGCATGGAGAGGTACCGATTACTCTCTTGCCCTAGTAAACGCATCTCCTGAGGAGTGGTCCATGGCTCTGCCTCCACAGAGATAACCAATGTTCACAGCCTCTGTGCTCAGAAAACTTTAACCTACTGCAGGTATACTAATGAATTACCTACAAACAAGCCACCCAAACCTTAGAGGTTTGAGGTTATAACCATTTTCTTTCCGTGGGTTGCTTAGATAATGTTCTACTGGTCTAAGCTAGGCTTGCTAGTGAGGCAGCCGTCAGCAGAAGCCAACTCTACTGGTGGTCTCTCATGCACTCACTCACTCATATGGCCAGCCCACTCTTCGAAGGAAGAAGCTGAAAAGAAGTATGGACTTATCACTATAAGAGGACTTAATATTAAGTAACATAATTACAAATACCAAGAAGTGTTTTGAAGGAACTAGACCTGGTCATGAGATAGAGGTGGGCCAGGCCTAAAGGGAAGGAGGACCAGCCAAGGCATAAAAAGGAGATATCAATCTGCTACCTGAAAGGAAAAAAAAAAAATCAACCAGTAGGCACAATGGCTTATCTTGGAGGGGCAGGAAAAAAAGGGGATTTTGCAGAGCAGAGATGAGAGGTCGGTGTGTCTGAAGAATACTAAGCTAAGAAGCAACAGGCTTGAAGTAAAGATGGATTTGCATTAAGAATCATTCTGACTAGTGGGCTCTGTGGACTGTGGTTACAAGTTCTGAACTTTTGTTTTGGCAGTTATCACAAATTGTCTGTCTTTTCTGTTGTTTTTTGTAGCTTTTTAGCATTGTGATGATATCTTATATCTCTTTATTTAACAAGGTCCTACATAATTTTTAACTCTAAAGGGTGGTCAAGAAATACAATCTGAGTGAAACAGATAGGGGAAGAGGTAACAACAAAAATTTGGAAATATTAGATTTAAATCAGTCATTTAAAGTTGTACATAATTTAAAGAGGGCTTTTGCTTTATGATTTTGGATCTTAAAATATGGTAAGGATCTCCTTTGTAAAGATAAGGAAATGAAGCTTAACTAAATAAAGTTAGTTGCTCAAATTCACCCAGAAATTATTAGTGAATCTAATTTTCCTTATCAAACACTACATCTTTTTTCATGCTTTCTTTTTGTAAAAGAATAAAAAGAGGATATATCAATAAAAGAGTTAAAAACAAAGACTAGTATTTTCTGAAATAATATTTCTAAAGTATCATTTAGGTCTACAATGAAAAATAATAATTTTGTATATTTGGTAAAATGCAGATTTTTACTAAATCAAAAAGTTTCCAAGGGGACTCTGGGAACACATTTTTAAAAAAGATTTTATTTATTAATCTTTATAGAAAGGGAAACGGAGGAAGAAAGAAAGAGAGAGAAACATCAATGTGTGGTTGCCTCTAGGGCTCCCCCTACCGGGGACCTTGCCTGCAACCCTGGCATGTGCCTTAACTGGGAATGGAACAGGAGACCCTTTGGTGCATAGGCTGGTGCTCAATCCACTGAACCGCACCAGCCAGGAACATGCATTTTTATCCCCTTTCCCAAAACACTGAAAACACTGATACACTGATACATTTTGGAAAAACAATGTCTCCATGCTTCTTCAAAGGGTAAAGAAATTTATTCTGAAAACTTTTGGCAAATAAATTATTCCATTGCTTAAGAATTAAATAACATTGAAGATTAAGCACAAATTTATGAAAATAAATTAACAAGCTGTAGTGTAATTCCAAATTGTAGATAATGTGCATTCTTGTGGAAGTAATTGACTAGATCTTATTTATTTTTCAATGTATTAAATTTATTTTATTAAATTCATATGACATTTGTTAATACTGTTGTATTAGTTTCAAGTATACAGTTGTATGATACAGAATATGTACGCTGCACTGTGTGCCCACCACCCAAAGTCAAATCACCTTCCATCACCATCTGTTCGGCCCCCTTTACCCTTTACCACCCCCACCCCCTACCCTCCGGTAACCACCAAAATTTTGTCTGTGTCTGTGAGTTTCCGTTTTATAGCCTACCTATGATTTAAATCATGTGGTTTTTAGCTTTTTTTTGACTGATTTATTTTACATAGTATGCCATTCTCAAGGTCCACTCATGTTTTCAGAAATTGAAGTATTTTTTATGGCTGAGTAGTATGACATTGAATATATGCACGGCATCTTCTTTATCCAGTCCTCTGTGAGAGGGACTTGGGTTGTCTCCACATCTTGGCCACCATGAGTAATGCTGCAGTAAACTGGGGTGCACATATTTTTGCGAGTAAATGTTTTTGAGTTTTTTGGATAGAACCCAAGAAGAGGGATTGCTGTGCCATGTGGTGACGCTGTTTTTAATTTTTTGAAGAACTGCCCCACTGTTTTCCATAGTGGCTGTACCAGTTTATATTTCCACCAGCAGTGAATGAGGGTTCTTTTTTCTCCACAACCTCTCCAACAGTTGTTACTACTTGTCTTGTTGATAACAGCTGTTCTAACAGGTGTGAGGTGGTATCTCATTGTAATTTCGATGTTCATTCCCCTAAGAGCTAGTGAAGTTGAACATCTTTTTATGTCTGTTAGCCATTTGTTTGTCTTCTTAGGAGAGGTGTTTGTTAAGGTTCTTTGCCCATTTTTAAAAGGGATTGTTTGTTTATTTGGTGTTGAGTTTTATGAGTATTTTATATAGTTTGGATATTAACCCCTTGTCAGAGCTGTTGTTTGCTAATATCTTCTCCCACTTGGTTGGTTGCCTTTATGTAGATTTCAGTATATAGGTTGTTCACATCCTTTGTCAAGTTTATTCCTAGGTATTTTATTCTTTGTTGCCATAATTGACTAGTTCTTAAAGGGATCTTTTTACAATGGAACTTTTACCTTACTGATATTTTAACAAATTGACTTGAATGTTTACTTCTATTTTATTTTAAAGTTTGTTTTTCACTTAGTTATCTTTTATTTAGTTATCGAGACATTCCTCATAAGCATGTACCTCTATATTCTTCACATCATCGTACAGTACAAGGGGAAAATTGTTGAAAAGTTTGGCAGATAAAATTGCTAATCTAAGAGGCCATTGCCTTTTGTTAACATGTTTTTATATAGTTTACTTTTTATAAGAATAAATCACTTATGTGTTATTAATACCTAATAAAGTCTAAGGAAATACTTTGATCATAAGAAATTGACTATAATTTTATAAGTAGTCTATTAATAGAGCAGGCCTGTCCAACAAAAGCATGTGAGCCAAATATGAAATGTTAAACTTTCTAATAGCTGTGTTTTAAAAAGGTAAAAATTACGTGTGTGCTACAATAAAAATACCTTATGCAATGTGACAGGTGACATGAAGTTTCACTAAAACGATAGTCTCTTTAACACAATAATATTTTACTCTGTTTCTGTTTTATTTTAAACTTAAAGTTTCACTAATCAGATTTAGCCCCTAGGCACATCTCAAACAGCAAATAGCCACGTGTGTGTAGTCGCTACCCTAGGGGACAGCCCAGAGAGACCCTCAAAGCAGGCCATCAGAGAAGTGCAGAGAAGCTGCCGTGTCAGCGATACATTACGTAAGCCTTTATATCACCTTCTGGGTGCCTAACACACAACTCTGACCAGAAATCACTGAAGGGTTTTCAGACTATGAATTCCTTTATGGCTTTCCTTTCCTTTCTATTAGATGACAGCTCTTGGTCAGGAAAAAGTCACTTAGCTCTACTTTCTTTATCCTTCCCAGAACGCTTAATGACTCCATTTTAGCAAAATGCACCTACCTCATTAATAGGTCTTCAGAAATGAGTGTGCTATTGACTGGTGGCGGGGAGATTTTTCGGTAAGTTTGATTTTTCAGTTCTTTAGGATGCAGATTATTACAGTGATTAATATTTCTTGAGATTCTCATTTATCTTAATTGCTTAATATGCCTGCATATTTGACCTACTGGAATTTACTATGATCATTATTGTTGCTGACTATTGAGAAAGTAACTTTCTAATTCTAGAAAGAATTGCTTAAAAATATAACCTGCAATTAGGTTACCTGCATTTGAATGAGGACCAGATCATTCATAGTTTCTGGAAGAAAATGGGATGGGGGAAAATAATAACGCTTATAAGGAATGGAAAGGAAAATTCCCTAAAGTCACTCCGATCATCTCCTCTATGTTCTTTAATGAGATTCTTTATAATGCAATAGAATACAGCTGATATTTGAGAGAAAACTGTTTACTAATGATTCACCACATGATGAAGTACTTTGGAGTCTAGGCTTGTCCTTGATGGGGAAGTGTCATGTAAAACACTGACTTCTGGTGTCTCCCCGTCAGGAAGGAGATGCTGCTCTTAGAGGAAAGCTGAGCACAAATTTCACAAGTAACACAACTATTACTTTCAAAGTTCCCAGCATGGAATGATCATTAGAATGTGCATTTTAAATTTTAAATTAAATGAGATTTTATTTTAGCATTTCTTAAGTTTGGCCCTCATTTTGTTGAGATTTCTCCACCCTCCTTATATTTTATTGTGATACATTTGATGTATAATATCATATAAGTTGAAGTGAATATATACATGTGTGTGTATATATATACACATTTTTGAATATGTAAGCATATATATGTATTCAATGATTACCACAATAAGGTTAGTTAACACATCTATAACCTTACAATTATTTTCTATTTGTTAACAACTTTAAAACCTCCCCTTAGCAACTTATTCCTGAAGTTTGTACCCTTTGACTCCATTCATCCATTTTCCCCACCTCCAGTCTGCACCACTGTCAACGACAGTATGTTCTCTGTTTCTGTGAGTTTATTTATTTTAGATTCCACATCTAAGTGAGGCATCACGCAGAGTCTCTCTCTGCCTAACTTGTTTCACGTAGCATGATACCCCAACGTTGTTTCATCCACGTTGTCACAAATGGCGGGATTTCCTATTTCCTTTTCTACGACTGAGTTACGTGTGTGTGTGCATGTGTGTGTGCACACACCCATATAATACCCCCTGTTTTCTTTATCCATTAATCCATAAATAGACATTTAGACTGTTTTCATGTCTTGGCTTTTGTGAATAACACTACAATGAACATGGATAGTGTGTGTGTGTGTGTGTGTTTATCTTCGGGATAGTGATTTCTGTTCATTTGGATATATACCCTGAAGAAGGCACTGTTAGCATTACTCTAGATACTTTATATCTATATGGTAATTCTACTTTTAATGTTAGGGAGAACTTTTATACCATTTTTATGGTAGCTGTATGAATTTACATTCTCACCTACAGTGTACAAGTGATTTCTTATGCTTTTCATAGAACTTGGTGATTCTTTTCCAATGGAAATAATTGCAACTAATTTCCAGTGGAAATATTTACAACTACTCTATTAGTTCAGATACTAGAAGTACAGTTAAACCTAATAAAATTCTTGAAATTTGAATTATTTTAAGTATTATCTTTGTCAAGAATTTTTTGTTATTGTTAATCTCAACTGAATTTTAAAAACCTGGATAAAAAGAGAGAGAAATGGGAAGTAAATTCCCTGTCATATAAGTGGTATATCTCATTTGTAATGAAAATAGTAATATTAGGAAATTAATTAGGTATTAATGAAATATAGACTACAGAAATAAAGAAGGAAAAAAGAGTAGGAAATGCAGGAAAACCTACACACCAAGAGTATAATGTAGTTTTTCTTGTACTACACATAATTACTCAATTAACTTGGTTTGGAAACTAATAAATAATAAAATACATTAATGTTATAATTTTCACAAAATAAAAATTATAATTTTCATAAAATGAAATTGTGACATTTCTGATTTTGAATAATACCAATCTAAATAACAATAATGAACCTTTTTTGAGGTCTTCCTAAAAGCGTATTACCCTGCTAAATATTTTGTGTACATTATCTCATTAAAAACTTACCTTGTTAGGAAATTTATTTTCTGTTTTATATATTTTTTCTCAAAAAAAAAGGAGGAAGCCCTGGCTGGTGTAGCTCAGTGGATTGAGCATAGGCCTGTGAAGCAAAGGGTCACTGGTTCAATTCCCAGTCAGGGCACATGACTGGGTTGCAGGCCAGGTCCCCTCTGGGGGCATGCAAGAGGCAACCACACATTGATGTTTCCCTCTCTTTCTCTTTCCCTTACCTTCTCTCTAAAATAAATAAATTAATTAATTAAAAATTAAAAAAATAAAAAAGAAGGAAATAATAGAAATCACTGAGACATACACAGAAATTGCAAGCCAGAATAACAATGATTGTAACACTGGAATTTCTCTTTTATGCCATTAATCTGACATGATACGAATTAGAAGAGATGATTATAGGGGACTGCCCACTTTTTATGTGTCATTATGTTTTCCACATAGTGCAGTTCTGTCATTGCTATTGTACTCGGTAATTTTAAAAGGAAATGACTCACGCATGTTCTGACTCACCACCCACGCCCTGGGCTGCGTGGTGCATGCCAGTCGAAGCCAGATTTTGATGACTCCACTGACAACACTGCCTCCATCGCCACCAAACTGAGGATCGGGACTTCCTGCTGAGTCACAGAGCTGCTCGGTCACACAGCTAGTTCATTGGAACAGCAGTACTCCTTACAACTTGCCATACTCTTCGACTCATTTAAATAAATTAATGTTTACTCTGGTCTTTTATTTGTACTTAAATTTAATATCATAGAAAGAAGTTAAGTTTTCATATATGGGTATTTTTCAGTAAAAATATATATTTCAAAGATTTAGTATGAAGGGAAGAATAAGCTTAAAGAATCATTTAAACATTACTTTTTCTTATTTTTTCCACTCAAATATTACCTATCTTTTTATTTCAAGCTGAGGTAGTATTATGTTTTAAATATAGCACAAGGATAAAATATGTATGTTATAAAAATTTTTTCCAGCCCCAAGTTTAAAAGCTTTTATTTTGTCTCTTTCCTTCACATTGGCTTTTAAGCATTTAGGTCTGACATATCCATCAGAAAATAAGTAAACAATGATGAAAAGTAAAATGTTTCTTTAACGCTTCATTCGGTTTGTTGTTCTTTAAGTGAACTATTGCCATGTGACATTTCAGAATGACATCCTAGATGTTTAAATCAAACAGTACCTCACGTCCTGTGTTTTGACTCTGTTGATGGAAGGAAACTTTTTCCTGTAGCTGCCAACTAACTTAAGAGCCAAACCCAAGGCTCAAATGTAAGAACTAATTTATCCAAAGTCAAGATGAAAATCGCTCCTCTATTTTTTTTTACCTCTTATCTTTTCCCACATCGTATGGGATAAGATGTCAGCATTTCATATTGTTATTTCTTGTTTATGTTTTCAAGGACTTACTGCTAGCACATCCATTTAATACTGTGAAGATATTTCTTTGATTAAACTATGGCATGTTCTACTTGAAAATCACAATATTTGTGTGATGGGAAAAAAGAGGAAATTATAACATTATAGATAGAAGACAAATTCCAAAATATTGCAAGTTCCTTTTCAGAAGACAAGGATGGTCAGAAAGTGTGTTAGTAGTCATCCCCACCAACACTTTCTGCCTATGTTCTTTCAACTGAAGGAAAAAGACATTATGCTGGATATATTTGGTTGCGATTTAGGGAGAGTGGAGTGATGAAAACAATGAAAGTGCTTATAGCCATTTTCCTCTCTATACAAACTTTTTTAGCTGATGGTTCCTCATGGGGAGCAAATTGGTGCTCTGTAAGGAATACCTACCTACACGTCTGGCAACCTGGGTTATCAACCCCTTTACGACCACCTAGTAAGGCTAACAATGTCTCCCAACTTCTTTTGGTCTCAAATTTCTAACTGTTAATATGTGGCATTTAAAACATGGTCTCTAACATCCCTCTGGGCTATAAACATGACAATTTGAGAAGGAAAGGCTGATTGAGAAGGCTGATTATTCAATATAAATTCAGATTTATATTGACTATTGGACTTTAGGGCAGAAGAGAAATTTAACTGAAATTAATCAAACAAAACTTAGTAAGTTTAGGCATAATATAGAATAAAGCATAACCTCCCTTATTCATAGACAGATGTTTTTGAGCACCACTCATTTCTTGTTATGCTTCCAGTATATTTACTGAAAACAAGAAGAAACTTTAACAAATCCATTGCAAACACAGAAGTGTTGAAAAAAAATCTTTGTGAAACTAAATCACTAACCATAGCCAATAATGCAATGGTTATAACAGTCTTAAAACAATAACATACATAAATAATCTCATACTAACTTGGGATTTTATTGAATATTTTTTCTTAAAAAAATGAAACTTTTTTTTTTGGCTTGTATTTGGTTTTGCCACTAACTGCACTGTTAAAGATGTAATTGCTTGTGATATGAGGCCATGTTCACTATTAAATAAGGAACAAGCAGCTAATTGTTGGTACAAGTATGTGATTATACCTCACTGATGAATTATTGACATTATGTTCCAGGTTGTTTCCAAATTACTAACTTGTGTTAACCTGAATAGGTAATCTCAAGATAGATGTTTATATAGAAAACACTTATTAATTATATATAATGAATGTTGGTTGACTATATATGTGTGTGTGTGTGTGTGTGTGTGTATAAAATCACACTGAAAAGGCTATAATGCATCACATTTGAATAATACTTTGTCCCGAGGGCTTAGTGTCAGCAATGAGAGGAAAAAATAAATATACCCATGAAGAAAACATTTGTAGAATGGAAGAATGAAATGTTAGGACAATTATCATCTAAAAATAATATTTTTGGATTTGTGCAATAGAAAAGGAAAGAATACTTGGCCTGCACAATGTGAAAGACATATGAGATAGTTTGAATAGAGTGGACAAGGAGTGAAACGGGTTAAAGGCATTAATGAGTTCCATTAGTGTACTAGACAATTGTTAAGTTTTAAAAATGTGCTCTAGTGTAAGTAACAACTATTTTAAATACAGGCCAATCAACATGAGCTAACCAAGGTAACTTTTTTTTTCTAGTCAAGGAAATGAATGCAGAGAGATATTTTAGTGTTAATACCATGAGAAATGATAACAATAATAAATATCACAGTTTATTATTATGGGTCAAGCATAATCTTAAGCATTTTAAACATAGAAACCATATCATCCCTTCAACAAGGCAATGTGGTTAAATACCATTATTACTTCTGTGTTACAGAATAGGAAACTGAGTCACAGAGAAGATGCACAAAGTGACTTGCCAAAGAACACTCAGTAAGTGATAGAGTCTAGGCAGTCTGATATTTGGAGTCTATGCTTTTAATTACTAGCCAGGATGAGTGCCTAGTGGCTCCTGCAGAGATCAAGGGCGGAACCTGTAGTGGCATACACGGTTTGTCGTTGGGAGGTGGAAATGCAGCCAGTAGAGGGGTGAAAGTAGCCATCACTGTGTTCTCTAGCCAGTACTAAATGAAACAACTCTATTTTTTACAGCATTCTATTTGAAGAAGTAAGGTTTTAGACTTTTGACCTATGGATCCAGAGTTCTGCTCAGCAAGCAAGCATTAATTGATTGCCAACTGTTTCCAAAGCACTGTGTTAAATCTGTAGTGTCACCTCAGTGCTCACCAAGGAAGGACTGCATCCTGATTGACCAGGGGTCAGTTCCCATCTTACTGTGGAAGGGGCATCTTTCCGTAGAATAAAGATTGAAATGATTTAACAGCTTTTAACACTTTATCTCAAATTATTTATTCTGGGGAGAGCAAATCTAATTTTCTTTAGTGTTTCTCAAATTGTTATCTGGTGACCACCTGTGCTAAAAGTTCTTGAAGTGTGTTGTTTTTAAAGATTTTATTTATTTATTTTTTAGAGAGGGAGAGAAACATCAATGTGTGGTTGCCTCTTGTGCACCCCCTACTGGGGACCTGGCCCACAACTTAGGCATGTGTCCTGACTGAAAATCAAATTGGCAACTCTTTCATTTGCAGCCCTGCCCTCAACCACTGAGCCACACCAGCCAGGGCTACTTGAAGTGTTTTTTAAATACAGGTTGCTAGACTCAAGAATTAGAAAGTAGATTTTGAGAGGGAAGATACAAAAGTCTCCAGGTGTTTGCTAGAAACAATTTCTTTTGCTTCTTTTAAAAATTATGAAAATTTTTAGTCATAAGCATAAAGAAAATTGCATAGTGAACCTATATCTACCTATCTACTGAGTTCAGCAATTATACACTTTGCCATATTTTTCAACCTTCTCCTTTCCTTCCTCCCTCCCTCCCTCCCTCTCTCTCTCTCTCTTTCCCTTACTTTCTTTCTCTTCCTTCCTTCCTTCCTTCCTTCCTTCCTTCCTTCCCTCCCTCCCTCCCTCCCTCCCTCTCTCTCTTTCCCTTCCTTTATTTCTCGTTCTTTCTTTCTTTCTTTCTTTCTTTCTTTCTTTCTTTCTTTCTTTCTTTCTTTCTTTCTTTCTTTCTTTCTTCTTTCTTTCTTTCTTTCTTTCTTTCTTTCTTTCTTTCTTTCTTTCTCTCATCTTTCACTGAAGTAATTTAAAGCAAATCTTAGCATTTTATCTTATGTAGTTCAGTATGAATCGTTAGGAATGTGGATGTTTTCTTATATAACTCATTCACATCACACTTATTAAAATTTATAATAATTCATTACAATCATTCATATCAAATGTCTACAATTGGCTTAAGAAGGGTGTATAGTTGTTTAAGAATTCCCACCCTGGCTGGTGTGGCTCAATGGATTGAGTGCCAGCCTGTGAACCAAGGGGTCGCTGGTTGGATTCTCAGTCAGGGCACATGCCTGGATTTTTTATAGCATTCTATTTCAAGAAGTAAGGTTTTAGACTTTTGACCTATGGATCCAGAGTTCTGCTCAGCAAGCAAGCATCTCCAGCAGGGGGCCCATGAGAGGCAACCACACACTGATGTTTCTCTCCCTATCTTTCTTCCTCCCCTCTCTCTCTAAAAATAAATGAATAAAAATATAAAAAAGAATTCTCCATACCCACTATATTTTATCTTTTTTTCATATAATAAATTTGTTGAAGAAACCAAACCATGTGTATGAAATCTTCCATAGTCCGGATATAGTTCCATTCTTTAATGTTTTTTTAAGAAAGGCATGTAAATATTTTAATATACACATATTTTAAAGCCTGCTAACCCCAGAGTTTTGTTGTTGTTTTGTTTTGTTTTCTGGTCCAATGTTGGCAGAGATAACGACTGATGGGGACCAGTGGTCTATAGACAGAGGACAGGTAGATAGATGCACATGTATTTACTCTACTTAGGTGATTCTTATATGCAGTCAGGATATATGTATCTTGTTACATTCATGGCCAGTTCAAAACAGCTGTTTTAATCAGTTAATGGCTTATTTATGATGTCCAAACTACTTCCACTAGATTTGCATTTCGTTGTCTGTCTGGCTCGGTGGATTGCTGTTGATGTCGGCACCATCTATTCCTAATATTTTATTTTGTGATGAAATGCCTTAGTATCCAGGTAATCATTGTTAGTTAGTATAATTTTCATGCCCTGAAGGTTGAAAGTTTACTGGTTTTTAAAGGTCCACCATCCTAAAAGCATGCAAGTCTTTAAATAGAAAATGTGTTGGACAAGTAGCTTTGTTTAACTTGTGCTTTAGCCAACCAGAGTCATCTTCAAGTAATGCTCCGCATTTCTACATTTTCATCGACAGCTTGTTTACAATCCATTTCCTTTCGTTTTTGCAGTTTGACATAAATTCACATAATAAATTAACAAAATTATTTTTAACTAATGTCTTACAAATGATATTTATTCAATTATTTAGTGACAATGGTCATCATTGCCATTATTATTGATTAGTGACAAATCACTTTACCCCAAGTATTTTACTGTTATATTGAAACATGTTATTAAAACCTTTTAAACATTGAATAGTACAAATAATTATGTTTTATCATGCAGTATACCATAATGCAACCATATGTCAAAATCAAATATATTGACAAATCTGCTGTTTTTATAAATCACCCAATTTGTCTAACTGCTCATGATACTGACTACCACAGAGCAGGGAATTAATATTTGTAGAATGTATGAGTACATTATTTTGATGGTAAAACAGTGTTTTAAGTGTATGTTATGACGTATTCATGGGTACAGCAATTTCTTGGTAATTGCAGATTCATATGAGTTAGGTTTATGTGCATTTGAGAAATCTGAAATGAAGTTACTTTTATTTGACCATTCACACTTTATTTTTTTTTTTTTTAATTTATTTATTGTTATTTAATTACAGTTGTATGCCTTTTCCCCCATCCCTTCACCCCACCCCAGGTGAACCCACTTCCCTCCCCCCTCTCCACCCTCCCCCTTGGATTTGTTCATGTGTCCTTTATAGTAGTTCCTGTAATCCCCTCTACCTACTGTCCCCGCCCCCACCCCCCACCCCCGCCCTTGCTATTGTTACATTGTTCTTAACTTCAATGTCTCTGGTTATATTTTGTTTGCTTTTTCCTTCTATTGCTTATGTTCCAGTTAAAGGTGAGATCATATGGTATTTGTCCCTCACTTCCTGGCTTATTTCACTTAGCATAATGCTCTCCAGTTTCATCCATGCTGTTGCAAAGGGTATAAGCTCCTTCTTTCTCTCTGCTGCGTAGAATTCCATTGTGTAAATATACCATAGTTTTTGGATCCACTCGTTTGCTGATGGGCACTTCGGTTGCTTCCAGTATTTGGCTATTGTAAATTGTGCTGCTATGAACATTGGGGTGCACAGATTCTTTTGGATTGGTGTTTCAGTGTTCTTAGGGTATAATCCCAGCAGCGGAATTGCTGGGTCAAAGGGCAGTTCCATTTTTAGTTTTCTGAGGAAATTCCATATTGTTTTCCACAGTGGCCTCACCAGTCTGCATTCCCACCAACAGTGCACTAGGGTTCCCTTTTCTCCGCATCCTCTCCAACATTTGTTTGTGGATTTGTTTATGTTGGCCATTCTGACTGGTGTGAGATGATACCTCATTGTGGTTTTAATTTGCATCTCTCTGATGGCTAGTGATGCTGAGCATCTTTTCATATGTCTCTGGGCCTTCTGTATGTCTTCCTTGGAGAAGTGTCTGTTCAAGTCCTTTGCCCATTTTTTAATTGGGTTGTTTGTCTTCCTGGAGTGGAGTCGTGTGAGTTCTTTATATATTTTGGAGATCAGGCCCTTGTCTGAGGTATCATTGGCAAATATGCTTTCCCATATTGTTGGTTCTCTTTGTAATTTGGTGCTGTTTTCTTTAGCCATGCAGAAGCTTTTTATTTTGGTGAGGTCCCATTTGTTTATTCTTTCCTTTATGTCCCTTGCTTTAGGGGATGTGTCTGTGAGGATGTTGCTGCGTGGAATGTCTGAGATTTTCCTGCCAATGTTTTCTTCAAGGACTTTTATGGTGTTACGGCTTATATTTAAGTCTTTTATCCATCTTGAGTTTATTTTCGTGTATGGCGTAAGTTGGTGATCGAGTTTCATTTTTTTGCACGTAGCTGTCCAGATCTCCCAACACCATCTGTTGAAGAGACTGTTTTTGCTCCATTTTATGCTCCTGCCTCCTTTGTCAAATATTAATTGATCGTATAGATTTGAGTTTATTTCTGGGCTCTCTATTCTGTTCCATTGGTCTATGAGCCTGTTTTTATGCCAGTACCAGGCTGTTTTGATTACCGTTGCCTTGTAATACAGTTTGATATCAGGTATTGTGATACCTCCTGCTTTGTCCTTCTTTCTCAAAATTGCTGCTGCTATTCGAGGTCGTTTATGGTTCCATATGAATTTCTGTAATGTTTGTTCTATATCTGTGAAATATGTCATGGGTACTCTAATAGGGATTGCATTGAATCTATAAATTGCTTTGGGTAGTATGGCCATTTTGATGATGTTAATTCTTCCAATCCATGAACATGGTACATGCTTCCATTTGTTTGTATCTTCCTTAATTTCTTTCTTCAGTGTTGTGTAGTTTTCTGAGTACAGGTCTTTTACCTCCTTGGTTAGGTTTATTCCTAGGTACTTTATTTTTCTTGTTGCTATATCGAATGGGATTTTTTTCCTGATTTGTGTTTCTGCAGTTTCGTTGTTGGTGTACAGGAATGCCTTTGATTTCTGGGTATTGACTCTGTATCCAGCTATTTTGCCAAATTCATTTATTAGGTCGAGTAGTTTTTGAGTGGAGTCTATAGGGTTTTCCATGTACACTATCATGTCGTCTGCAAACAGTGACAGTTTCATTTCCTCCTTTCCAATTTGGATGCCTTTTATTGCTTTTTCTTGTCTGATTGCTGTGGCTAGGACTTCCAATACTATGTTGAATAGGAGTGGTGAGAGAGGGCATCCTTGTCTTGTTCCTGATCTTAGTGGGAAAGCTCTAAGTTTTTGTCCATTGAATGTGATGCTGGCTGTAGGTCTCTCATATATGGCCTTAATTATGTTGAGGACTGCTCCCTTTATTCCCACTTGGCTGAGTGTTTTTATCAGAAATGGGTGCTGTATCTTATCGAATGCTTTTTCCGCATCTATTGATATGATCATGTGATTTTTGTCTTTGCTGTTGTTGATGTGATGTATTATGTTTATTGATTTGCGAATATTGTACCATCCTTGCATCCCTGGGATGAATCCCACTTGGTCATGGTGGATGATCTTTTTAATATATTGCTGGATGCGGTTTGCTAATATTTTGTTGAGAATTTTAGCGTCTATGTTCATCAGCGATATTGGCCTGAAGTTTTCTTTCTTCGTTGTGTCTTTATCTGGTTTTGGGATTAGGATGATGTTGGCTTCATAAAAAGAGTTTGGGAGTCTTCCATCAGTTTGGATTTTTTCGAATAGTCTGTGAAGGATAGGGGTTAGTTCTTCCTTAAATGCTTTGTAGAAATCTCCTGTGAAACCATCTGGTCCAGGGCTTTTGTGTGATGGGAGTTTCTTGATGACTGCTTCAATTTCCTTTGCTGATATTGGTCTGTTCAGGTTTTCTGCTTCTTCTTCAGTCAGTTTTGGAAGATTATATTTTTCTAGAAATGTGTCCATTTCATCTAGGTTTTCAAATTTCTTAGCATATAGGTCTTCATAGTAATTTCTTACGATCCTTTGTATTTCTGTGGTATCAGTTGTAATCTCTCCACTTTCATTTCTAATTCTGTTTATTTGGATCCTCTCTCTTTTCTTCTTGATAAGCCTACTTAAAGGCTTGTCGATTTTGTTTATCTTTTCAAAGAACCAGCTTCTGGATTCATTGATCCTTACAATTGTGCTTTTAGTCTCTATGTCATTTAGTTCTGCTCTGATCTTGGTTATTTCCTTCCTTCTGCTTGCTCT
The DNA here is from genome assembly GCF_022682495.2 of Desmodus rotundus. Classification (NCBI taxonomy): domain Eukaryota; kingdom Metazoa; phylum Chordata; class Mammalia; order Chiroptera; family Phyllostomidae; genus Desmodus; species Desmodus rotundus. The sequence goes on along the minus strand of NC_071399.1, from coordinate 66,128,535 downwards.
GGGCTGTCTTTGTTGTTGTTCCTCCAGTTCTTGTAGGCGTAGGGTTAGGTTGTTTGTGTGAACTGTTTCTAACTTCTTAAGGTAGGCCTGTATTGCTATGAACTTCCCTCTCAGGACTGCCTTAGCTGTGTCCCATAGGTTTTGGGTTGTTGTGAGTTCGTTTTCATTTGTTTCCAGGAAGTTTTTGATTTCTTCCCTAATCTCGTTCTTGACCCATTCATTGTTTAATAGCATGCTATTCAGTCTCCATGATTTTGAGTGTTTTGGGTTTTTACCCTTGGGGTTGGTTTCTAGTTTCAGACCCTTGTGGTCAGAGAAGATGCTTGATATGATTTCAATTTTCTTGAATTTGTTGAGGGTTGCTTTGTGTCCTATCATGTGGTCTATCTTTGAAAAAGATCCATGGACACTTGAAAAGAATGTGTATTTTGCTTCTTTGGGATGAAAAGCTCTGTATATATCAGTTAAGTCCATTTCCTCTAGGGTATTGTTAAGTGACACAATATCTTTGTTAATCTTTTGTTTGGAAGACCTGTCCATTTTTGATAGTGGGGTGTTAAAATCCCCTACTATAATTGTGTTGCTGTCAATATCTTTCTTGAAATCCTCCAAGATTTTCTTTATGTATTTGGGTGCTCCTATGTTGGGTGCATATATATTTATAATGTTTATGTCTTCTTGGTGGATTCTTCCTTTGAGTATTATGAAGTGACCTTCTGGGTCTCTCTTTATGGCCCTTCTTTGGAAGTCTATTTTGTCTGATATGAGTATTGCTACCCCTGCTTTTTTTTCCTGTCCGTTTGCTTGGAAAATTTGTTTCCAGCCCTTCACTTTCAGTCTGTGTGAGTCTTTTGTCCTGAGATGGGTTTCTTGTAGGCAGCATATGTGTGGGTCATGTTTTCTTATCCATTCAGCTGTTCTATGTCTTTTGATTGGAGCATTTAATCCATTTACATTTAAGGTTATTATCGATAGGTAGTTATTCATTGCCATTATTTCCTACCTGTGTTCCTCTGTCTTTCTCTTTTCCTTCCTTTCCTTAAAGCAGTCCCTTTAGCATCTCTTGCAGAGCTGGTTTGGTGGAGCTGTATTCTTTTAGACTTCTTTTGTCTGGGAAGCTCTTTATTTGGTCTTCTATCTTGATTGAGAGCCTTGCTGGGTAAAGTAGTCTTGGTTGGAGGCCTCTGGTTCTCATTACTTGGAATATTTTTTGCCATTCTCTTCTGGCTTGGAGCGTTTCCATTGAGAAGTCAGTTGCTAACCTTATTGGGGCTCCCTTGTATGTTACTTCCTTTTTCTCCCTTGCTGCCTTTAAGATCCTCTCTTTGTCTTGGAAATTTGCCATTTTAATTATGATGTGTCTTGCAGTGGGTCTCTTTGGGTTCCTCTTGTTTGGGACTCTCTGTGATTCCTGGATTTGGGTGACTTTTTCTCTCCTCAGATTAGGGAAATTTTCCATCATTACTTTTTCAAACAGGTTTTCTATCCCTTGCTCTTCTTCTTCTCCTTCTGGTATTCCTATTATACGGATGTTGTTACGTTTCATGTTGTCCTGCATTTCCCTTATTGCCTCTTCATTCTTTCTGAGCCTCTTTTCCTTTTCTTGTTCCTTCTGGGTGTTTTTTTCTACTTTATCCTCCAGCTCGCTGATCCGATCCTCTGCTTCATCAAGTCTGCTTTTAATTCCTTCTACTGTGTTCTTCAATTCAGAAATTGTATTCTTCATTTCCTCTTGGCTCTTGTTGATATTTTCTATTTCCTTTTTCATGTTGATATAGTTTGCAGTGAGTTCATTGTAGTTTCCTTGTAGTTTCTGGTAGTTCTCTTTGAGCTCAGAGAGCTCAGTGAGCTTCCTGATGACCATTGCTTTGAACTCAGTATCTGATAGTTGACTTGCCTCTTTTTCGGTTAGTATTCTTTCTGAGACTTCCTCCTTTCCTTTCATTTGGGAATTGTTTCTTTGTCTTCCCATTGTTTGTGAGGCTCTTCTTGTTGGCCTCTGCTTCTTAAATTGCTTTGTTCTGAATCCCTGGGTTTATGATATGAACTTCTATGGTAGAATGCCAATGGGATTCGGTGGTGCTGTCTCCTTACTCTCCTGTGCTCACTGGTCTTGAGCTGACGTTTATGTGTTTAACACGGTCTAACTCTAGTCTTTTCAGCACTCCAGGTTTTGTTGTCGCACCTGTGGGAAAAATAGAAAGGGGGGGAGAAAGAAAAGGAAAAAACAAACAAACAAACAAACAAAAAAAAAAAACCAAAGATGGGAAGGAGGGAAAAAGGAAATAGGAAAGGAGGAAAGGGAGGAAGGAGGGAAGAAGGATTAAAGAAAGATCGGAGGCAAGATAAGAAGGAATTTTAACAAAAATTAAAACATAGAAATAGATAAAAGAAGGGAGGAAGAAGACATAAAAATGGTAAAGGATGGGAGGAAGAAGGAATGAAAGAAAAAAAAGAGAGAGAGAGGAAGAAGGAGTTCAGGGGGAAAGGAAAAGGGAAAAAAAAAAAAAAAAAAAAAAAAGGGGGGAAAAAAGAAAAAAAAAAAAAAATCTTCTGTTGGCTTTAAACCGTTCAGGTTATTTCTGCTGTTGTCCTGTCTGTGCAACGGGAGGCGGTGGTTGGAAGGATTGGTTTCACTTTTCTTCCTTCCTGGGTCACACTCTTCACTGTTTTGTAGGTGTGGTCCCTGGCAGGCAATCAGGCCGTTGATCAGCCAATCCAGCAGCTTTGTTCTTGGGACTCTCGAGTGGCCGCTCCAGCCGCTTTGGCTCCGGACGCGTGCGCGCGCAGCAGGGGAATCCAGCCGCTTCGGGTTTGTGACGTTATTTGGGCTCTGAGCGCGCAGCCGGCCGACCGATCCAGCCGCCCAGGCTAGGGAGGCTGGCGCGCCGCAAACTGCTGGTTCAGCCGCCTTGGTGTTACGTCTCTCACCAGCCCCTTTGTGCTTGGGAAGTGCGCATCCAGCCGGCCCTACGCTTGGTGAGCGCGCAGCCCGCCGCCGAGCCAGAGGCTCTACGCTTGGGGGCCCGATCCAGCTTTCCGGGGCTTGAGACTCTCGGGTGGGCGGGGCCGCCCTGGGACCGAATCACGCGGTCCTCGGTTCCGAGGTTTTGGGTCTGTGGGTGGAGCAGCTAGTCTCTGCTCCAAAAGATCTCGGAGGTTTCAGGTGTGGGCGCCCCTCCGGGGTTTCATGTACGGGCCCCGTTCGCTAATCTGCGCGCGCGCTACCGCGCGCAACCGGACCTCAGGTGAGCGCCGGTGCTGCTTATCCCGCGTTCCGCGTTCGCAGTCCAGGGGTGGAGGGGGAGGGGCGCCAGGGGCCTCGGCCACCACCGAGAGTTCTCTAACTAGCCCCTGAGTGTCTCTATTTTCTTTTTCTTTTTGAGAAATTCCTCCTTTTCAAGCCCCCCTGGTCCAATCAAGCACCTGGCTGCTCACAGCGCAGCCTGGCCCTCTCTCAGGACTCCTGCAGCAGCCCCTGCGCCAGGGCTGGCGCCTCTGCAGCCCTTGTACCGCGCGGTCCCGGGTCCCGGGGACCTTATTGTCCTTGAGCACTCTTCTTACCGTCAGATCTTTCAGTGTCCTCTATCTTTGGTCTCTAATCTTCGTATATGCTGGAGTACTGTTGGCTGTTCGCTCTGCTCCTCAGATCAGCTAGGTATTTCCCTGGCACTGAGGGGAAGTGAATTCTGCTCCCACCTATGTTGCCGCCATCTTCCCTATCCGACCATTCACACTTTAAAGGGTATAAAATACTTGTTATGCTAATCAGTTAAATTACTGAGGTAGTATGAAACATAAGTGGACCACTTTGCTTGGTTAAAATTAAACCGTATATATTTTTGTTATTTGCTCAAGTATGTCAAATAATATACAGATATATGCTAAACTTAATAATACAACTGTTGCTGTAATAGAAGATTTGATTATTAGAAGGGAGATAAAGAGAACAACCTTCAGTAGCTCTGAAAATTGAAGTTAGGAACAAAATTTACTGCTTTGTTTTATAAAGAAAAACTGGTTAGCTAGTATTCAAACCCACAAAACTATATTCGCTAGATTAATATTAAGTACAATTGAACTTCTCCTTATACCAAACATGAGATTTACTAAAATCTAAAAAAAGGTGTAAGTATAAAATTCCTATACGTGATTTTCCTCTAAACATTTTTCTAGTCTCTGGAATATGCTCTATTAAGTTTATAATACTTAGGAAATATGTCTAATATTTAATTTATTTATTCCGTAGTATTCTAGCTGAGATTGCAGCTTAGGGTCATTCCATAGGTGGTGAGAACCCACTCAGGATTACTTAATGAGGCAGGATCTTCACTTCATAATGAAACATTCCCTAAGACTAAGTTCCAGGATCATTCTTAGCTCCAGTCTGCTCACCTTTTCTTTGCAATAATGTCTCTAATTTGTTGCATTAATTTGTATATATTTCATGTATTCACCAGAGAAATTCATTTAATTTGATCATGACCTTATTATTCAAAACTTAAATGTGAAACATAACCTTTTCTCCTCAAGTGGTGTCACAAAAAGGTTGCATTTAGTTGTGCAGCAGATCAATGACTGTCATGCAGAATGAGGCTCCTACCAGCTCTGAGTGGCATTTGGTGGTTATTTATAGCATGGCCAGCAAAGCCATCTATCTTTTCTGACAGCTTGCGGTGTTGCTAACCCAACATCATGTTTTCCTCTAATGCTACTTGCAAAACATCCACCCATGTACTCATCACTCATTTATGCAACCCAGATTTAAACGAATACACATTGAAGACCTATTTAATGCCAAGGATACCTTCCTAACTTCAGGCAACTTTAATATGGAGAAAAATGGAATGGCATTGAGATATGTCATAGAGACTCAAGGACCTTACTGCATTATAAGGGAGTATGACCATGAAGGCAAATAACTGCAAATTAAGGAAGGTGAAAATAATGCCATGAAAAAGTGGTGTCACAATAGAGGGGATAGAGAGTAAGCATCTCTTCTGCTATGTCTCTCTCCTTGGTATTTCTTTTAATGGAGGGAGCTTTTTATTTCAGACGCCCAGAGATGAGTCTTCGCTCTCGTTACATGGGTCTAAATTGGTTCAGGGTTGTCCCTCTTAAAACCAGACTTGTGTCTAAGAGAATGCCATTCATGTGTGGATTTGGTCTGGGTTATCTGCATCAATCGCTTCGACACAAGGTACAATATATAGAGAGGACGGCACCTATCGGTACACACTCCCCTGATGCGAAACCAGCTTACCTCAAAGCACATGAGCTACAGAGAGAATGAAGGGATAATGGACCATATGTATATAGAAAATGAGGAGAGGGAATGGATGCTGGTTAGAAATCAACAGCTATCAAAAAAAAGTGCCATACTGAAATTTTACCTTTTCTTCTGAGAAAAAAAAAAAAAAAAACAATAAAGCAAATGGATGCATTCTGTTAGAATTAACTCAAAAATGTTACTGGGACAAAAGTAATTGGATTTATATGATATACAGTATATGAGTTAAACCCTACAATATCTAGGCAGTAAACTGAATAATTCAGAACAATGTCAGTCCCTCGTGAGGAAACCAATTTCCTAATGGTATCTTCCTTGATTGAAGGGTGGCAACTAAGGAAGAAACAATCAGCTTTCTAAGCTTTGAGCTTGGAAGCCAACATGTCACTTAACTCACTGATATGGTGTATTTAGGAGACCTGAACTGGTACTAGATCAAAAATGTTTGTATTTTCTCTGGGAGCATAGTAGGTCCTTCCTAAATACTTGCTAACTAAACACATGCATGTGTGGACACACACCATGCACCATTACTTTGGCCACAGTTTGTTTAACTCTGGGCAGCAAAATTTACCTGAGAATTTCAATAAAACTAGCTTCTCATTGAATTTCTCTATCCGGTTTAAGCTAAATGATCCTTAACCATTGCCTAAAAAAGAACTATGAACTAATCAAACTCGATCCATATAGCGTGGTTTTATACAAGTTTACTTTCACTAAAAAAAGAAGCAACAAGGCAAAGAGAGGGCCCGTTTAGTTAGGAGCAGTTACAGTGTTTAGTGTGGTTTAATTTCAGTGTAAACCAAATGTTGAAAAGAAACTGAGAAGAAGCTTGTAAAACTAATACTTCATAGTGAGAGAATATCTCATTTCTATGAACTGTGGGCTTAATTAGCTTAAAAGAAAAGGTAGGCTTATTTCAGACAAGCTGGGATTCTCTACAGGGCAGCCTGAGGCAGTGACAGACATGCTGGGTAGAGAAAAGCCACAAAAAGTTCTGACCAGAAATTAATGTTATACATATTTAACTTAGCTGAGAAAGAAAGCTTATTTGGATCAGTTGCTGAGAAGATAATTGCTCTAGCTTTACTCAGAGTTCTTTGTGTCATGAAAATTTTTTTTCTGTGTTTTATATGCTTTGGTTTATCCATTAAGAAGTGGTAAACAAGTTATATCTTTATCCAGTTAACAACTCTCTGGCTTCAAACACTCTATAGGGCTACTACCTCATCCATTAAAACAGTTTCACATTAGGAGCTGATGAATACCTGCCCCCGAAAAAAATAAAATAAAAACATAAATCACAGAAATAGATGTAACAAAACAAAATCCACCAAACCTATGCTAAGTCTCGTGAATATGTTCACAAATGATCCTCTCATATTCTTGCCAGCTGAGTTAACTGGCTTTGAAGTTCATCCGTGATTAAAGAAACAAATTAGGAAGAGGAATGGGCACCAAGGAAGGCCACCGGCATGGCTGGGTTCAGGACCCAGTGCGTCTGCAAGTTTCAGTGTCCTATTCTGGGCTTTTCAAGTGTGAAAAACACTGGAAAACTCAGGAGGCCTTGATGACATTTATGTTATTCAGCAAAGGGCAGGTGTTTCTATCCTTAATGATGCCTCTGGGTTAACCATTTATATTCAGCACTGTCTTAAGAAGTCAGAAAAGGAGATATGAGATTTAGAAATATTTCCACCCAGTGCTGGAGTTTTTTGTGTTTAGACAGGTGTTAGGAAATCACTAGCTTAATCATTTGTTGAGACTACTGTAATTGAAATAGTTTTCTTGATTGGGGACAATAAAGGCTGAACATTTTGGGACCTTGGCTCTGTGAGTTCTGATCATGACTCAAACTGGTTGTAATAGGATGTGGGTCATTGATGAGAATCCTTCACTGATTTGCTCCCTACGTATGTGATTTTCTCCCTATGTCGGTGTTCAGTGGGATCAACAAAATTAAACTGAATGGGGAGCATATGAAGTTGACATGTTCCTCAAGAGATTTGCAGTTAAGTAATTGGATATATAAACTGTGGTATATAATGTATATTAATAAAAGATATGATGAAGAAATTTTGGAATAAGAGAAAGGGGCAAGAAGCCCAGGCTGGTGTGGGCTCATTTGGGGAGTAGACAGATTAAAATAGTTGTCAATGCAATCGTATAGTAATATATAATACATAGCATCAGCCATCAGTTATGCCATAATTAGGAAGAAGCGTCATGATGAGTAATTCAAAAGAGCAAACAATAAAGTTAAAGATGATTTAAATTATTTTGAAAAATATTTACTTATATGATGATCCTATATATTAACACTTTTACAAGTTGTTAAAATTATGAAACCACTAACAAATAGCGGACAAAGTATTTACAATGCAATTAAAATTCAACTATGTTTGTGTGGTGTATAAACACACATATACTTTAGTTTTATGTTTTACATTTTGTATATTCTGGTACACTCACCTGTGGAAACTAATTAATAAACTAATTAATGAAATGTCTTTATTGGTTGGTTTGTTTTATATGTTTTAATACACCTGAAATATGTTTTAATGTAATACAATGTAGCTATTCAATTATATTTTTCTCAAGATGGATTACCAGCATTTTTATGGCAGCAACTCATTAAATAATTAATACTTATTACAAAGAATTGAACTATTACTGGTACTATACAGTAAATTTTCACAAATATATAAATTCTCATGCATATGTATATATGCTCTACTTTATTTCTATAAATTGTTCCTCTACCAATACAATATTAATTTTATTACTGCAAGTCTATGGAATTTTTTTACCGGTTAAAGCAGCTTTATTTTTCTTTTCCTATTCTTGGCAATTCTTCATTATTTTTCCCATATAAATTGTTTGATTTTATATTTGTGCCACGCAATTATTTCTAAAAGTTTCTTGTCTTTTCCTTTTGATTTAACAACATTCAAAGTAATTTTTATCAGTGTTTTATGATACCTCTTTCATTTGATCTTCTAGTGTGCTCATTTGGTCCTTATCAGTGACCATCCCTTTATCAATTCACATACCCAACTGTTGATTGGGAAGTCAGGTGTGTTAGCACCAGAATTATCTTGCTACTGTATTTGAATTTATATAAGCCGTTTTTCCCCTTGAGCAGTTCTATTTCACTGGATCTCTTTTGCATTTCTTTGGACTTACATCCCTCCAGATATTACATTACTACAATAGCTTGATTTTTATTACTCAATGTTGGCTTCTTCTAGCTCAGAAGTTGTTGTTGGTGTTTTCTACTGTCAGCAGTTTGGTTGCTGCATAAATCACTCTTTGTGGTTTGAGAACAAATGTCAGTTCTCAGTTATGAGACCTGCTGGGTGCTTTGGTTCTGCTGAAGGGCACTGTGACTCTATTCCACATGCCTCGTCCATTTGACGGCTCAGTTCAGATGCTGAATGTTCTGTAACACAGAATTCTGCCAGCCAAGATCTTCACAGGATATGACCAAGAACTTGAGTTGATTCTCACCAAGTCAAGTTTTCTCTATGGATTTGTAGTCCTCATTGCACCTAGCTGGCCTATCAGTTTGACTCATGTGAAGCAAAAATGGGAACTGATAATAGAAGAGAAAAGATACTTTTTAAGGTATATATGTACAATTTACCCAATATAACTCTCCTTGATACAGATTTGTAATGTTAGCTCCTTTTTCATAAAGTAAGTTTGGCAAATGATGGGAAAGCATGTTACTATGTCAACAGTAAAAATATGCAGGCTATGTTGAATTTGCCAACATAATTTCTATGAAAAAGAGAACATCTATAAAGGGGAAACTTAGTGAGAGCACATATGTATTTTTAATAACTCAATAACTATAAACTAAACCTTCATATATAAATGGGAATTGTTCCTTTTTTCCCTAGATAATATCAAACTAAATGTGTACAGAATTAGACAATGGTTTGAGGAATTATTGGATATCACAAATATATCTTTGTACCCTGTGGTTTATACAGCAACATCAATCATTTACTTAGTTCACATATTGAGAGCCTAAAGTTATTTGCTAGATGTTCAAAGTACAACTTGATTTACAAAGGAAATCTCTGGTAGTGCATCCTGAAAAACAAGATAATAATTGTCAAAATCTTTGTAAATGTGTGTAGTGTTAACTTGATGTATTCCTACTAAAATATGGCAATATGTTCAATGTTCCTTTTAAAAATATATAACACAGACAAATTAAGCTTAATGAATTGTTAAATCCACTAGTCTCTTGAAAACTTTGTATGTACACATTATTAATGTTTCCACAGAATTTTTTAATGAGGTGCTATTAATGGCATGGATGCACTTTCTAGATCCCTTCTAAGACTGCATGGCTGGATAACAATCTAGCGGCCCATTATGAGCTTGGGTCACACATTGCCAGCACCAGCCTCATCTGACTGATGTCAGCTTTCAGCCAGGTTGTCAGATAGCTGTACATATGTATGCAGTAATACCTCTTTTCTTTCCTATTTGTCCTTTGCATATATGAGCTCCTGAGTATTGGGACCAAGTCTTATTTAATATTGTTAAATCTGAATTCAGACCTCACTGGCTGATATCTGTATATGTTAAATATACAGGAAATCTTTGCTATATATCTTTAAAGAATTTTATTAATTTACTTTAAACTGCCTAGTGTAGTATTTTATAAATTTAATGGTTTATTATCTCAAAAGAAGTCATTATTAAGAATAATTATACATTTCAAGAAATGGTACTTGCACCTTTAAAAGTAAATTTTAAATGACTAGTACATGAAGTAATTATAAAAAGCAATAGCCTTAATGAAGTTATTTTACAAATTTTAATCACATTTTCATGGCAAAACATTTTACTTAAAGAAACAAACAAATAAAACAAAAGTAGTTTTAAATTTTTCTTAACCTGATCTTCACATTTTCAGGAATACTATTTAACTGTCAGTGCTGAACCCCTTAGAATTTATCATCCACCTTTCTACTTCACTTTCTTGCAGAATGAGATAAAAAAGTGACAGATATCAGTGTTCTAAGATTGATTTTGTGAACACATAAATAACCCAAATTTCAGGGAGATCCATTTTTAATACTAGAGTAGAACTTTAAAAGATACATATGTACATTTATAATTCTTTATCTAATACATAACAAATATTTTTTAAAGCTTGTCTCATTGTACAAAGCTGCAATGAATGTTTTAATGTATTTCATTTTTACAAGTGAGTAAAAATATATGCATAATTATCCTTGTTTTACAGAAATAGAAAAAAAAGTCTCAGAAGAATTAACTGACATTCCTGGGGCAGAATTTAAACCAAAAGCCACATCTGAATTCAGATTCACACTCTTCCCGTCATGTGAAGCTAATGCTCTCTCACTGTACATACATGTTTATGTGTTACATAATTTTTCTGGTAATAAATAGCTACTCTTCAAAGACATTGACATGAGAGTTTCGGTATTATTGACAAGAAAGTTGTACAACAATTGCAATTTAATCATAAAACCCATTTAAATTCCATGGGTACTGTCATGGACTGCCCCAAAATATACTGGCATAGAATGTACCCTTCTTTCTCTAGTTTAAGGTAGGTTATGAAGACAATACTGGTTAACAACCTATAATTGAGACCTATAATTCCATTTTCTGGTATAAATACAGGTTCCAAAGTTACTTTTAAAACAGAGGATTGTCTTTTCATCTTTATGGAGATATAATTGATGTATAGCATTGAAATGTAAGTATACAAAGCAGTGGTTTGATATATCTATATGGTGTTATATGGTTACCACAAAAAGGCTAATTATCACATTGTTACCCTTTCTGTGTTCCTGTGGTGAGAACATTTAAGATCTCATCTCTTAGCAACCTTTAAGTTTACAATACAGTATTACTAACTGTAGTCATCTCACTGTGTATTACATCCCCAGAATGGTCATTTTATAACTGAAAGTGTGTACCTTTTGAGGAAAATCTCCCTGTTTCCTTCGTTCCCAGACTCTGACAACAACTAACCTACTTCCTGTTTCTTGAGTTTGGCTATGTTAGGTTCTTCCTATTGGTTGAGATCTTGTTATTTTTCTCTTTTAGTCTGACATATTTCACTTAGTGTCAACTCAAGGTTCACACGTGTTGCAGAAAATGGCAAGATTTTCCTCTTTTTTATGGCTGAATAATATTCAGGCTTTTAAAATATATCCCATTGTCTTTACCCCCTCATTCATCACTGCACACCCTGCCTGTCTCCACGCCTTGACTGTTGTCAATAATGGTGTGATGAATGTGGGAGGGAGAAAATCTCTTCAAGGCAGTGATTTCACTTGCTCCAGATATATACCCAGAAATGAGATTGCTAAATCATATGGTAGTTCTAAATTTAAGTGAAATTATTTTGAAATAAAATGAGTTTTTGTCTTGCTTTTGTGTGTGGGCATGAACATATGCGTGTGTTGGTGATCATAGTGTTCCCATGTTGATGCTGGCATAACAGAAACTTTTTCATCTCACTTTTTAGGAGATTGTTATATGGGAAAGCTATAACAAATTTGACTCTTTAGCCTGCCTATCTCGCTTGTCCCACTAAATAAAGGTGCTGACAAAACTGTCCCCTTCTCTGGTGATAATATTGTTTGAATCTATAATTCCCGTGGGGTATGTACTTGTTTCGTATAAGACAAAAGTACAAATAAGACAGGAAGACAATACATTATAGTTTGGAGCCCATTTTCAAATCAGAGAAGCCCATCACCACTTTGAAGAAAACATTAAAAAATTCTTGAAGACAAACATTCAAATGTAACTGCATGTCTGTTCTCTGCATTTCCAATGAATTAACAATGTCCAAAATAGATTATGGACCTTTAGAACAAGAGTCACAAAGGCCAATTTTTCCACCATCAATCATCTGGTTGACATTCTTCTTCATAGCAAAAACTCTCTGCAGTGTTTATGAATAACAGAATGAAGCACAGCAGAGCTTAGTGTATGTGGGAGGAAGTGGGCACCAATGGCCAGGGCAAGAGAGAGAGCCAGAGAGTCCCTACAATGTTACTAGAGAAGCATGCATTTTGATGTCAGGAAAATATGTTTCAAAATTAATTCATTGTTTACATCAATGATGCTGATTAGATATTTAGTTTTACTTTATTATAACTAAGAGGAATTTTTACTCTAAAGTATTGGACAATTCTCAGAATTAATGTAATATTTGAAGAGATTAAGTAGAAGAAAAGGAATAAGGAAATCATGTCATAGTAATAAAAATGCTGCTGCTGCTTTTGGAAAGCTCCTTGTTGTAGATTCTTGTTGTTGCCTAACCAGTATCCACCCCACTATGGAACTGCTTTGCTTTCAGAACATGACCTTGTTTGGGGAGACAACATGCCCAGCATCATGTGATTCATTGTGACTTATGAAAACCTACCATGAAAATGTGATTTCACTTTGTCAGGCACTTAATTTCTCAGCCTTTCTGTAGCTAGAGTGGGTAGAGTGCCCAACTTCTGCTCCATTAGAAACAAGGGGAAGTCTGCCTGGAGAAGGGGATTGTGAAACTACCTTCAGATATTACCCCTGGAGCTGCAGTAGCCACATTGGGAGACTGAAATGACCAACATTAGGTCAACCGACCAAGTGACAACAAACACTAGAAGAAAGGTAGAAAGGGACTGGCCCTTAAAGATATTGTTGAGTGACAGCTTCATCATTTGTCTTTCTATCACCAGCCACCTTGTTCTATGGGATACTCAGGTCTTGCTTAGGCCGCAGTTAGAACTATTGCTTCTGTCTTTAGTTTGATTGTTTTTGTTTTGGTTTGGTTTTTGCAGCTGAAACAATTCCAAACTAAGAATCTCCCCTGACTCCCTGCAAGTAGATGAAAGGTTCATATCAGGAGAGTTTATAGATTTTGCTATACACACTGGGTTGATTCATTTATGAACTTTGTATTTGTTTTATTTTGCATTATTGTCTGTGTGTGTGTTCCTCTGAATGACTTGCACTTTTTTTCAATATTTCCTGAAGTGTCTTTTAATTACTTCTGCTTTGGATATCTTTCAAACCTCTTAAAGAAGTGGAGATTTTAGATTTTGCCTTATTTAAGAGATTGGGTAGAAGGAAGTAGATTATGATTGTCAATTACTGTTTCAGAGACAGAACATGTGTAATTAGATCTACAATTAACTTTGAGTAATTCAACATTGTGCCATGCTGTTTAAACTGATTTCACAAAACAGATGTGTTAAATGACAATATATATTTTCTCATAATAATTCCTGTGTAGCTTCATGGTCATTTAAGGTTATGCTAGAAAGAATTATGAGATTATGCAAAATAAACCAAGGGTTTGCAACTTCAGAGGATGGATACAGCATGGCTCTTGTCACTTTATCTTGTCTTCATGCTAATTACATATTTTCTTGTCTGATGTATGTAAATTTAAGTGTGGTTCACATATGATTTATAAAAATAATAAACTCTGATGGCAAATGTATGGGCCAGATGTTATAATAAGTGTTTTGCAAAGTGATTTTCTAATCTTCACAAATAGACTTAGAGATAGGTACTATTATTACCCCTCCGTTTCAAAAGAGGGATCCAAGTCACAGAGACTTAAAGCAATTTGCCAAACGCCACGAGCCAGCAGCAGTAGAGACAATGGAACCCCAAATGTCTGTTGGAAAGCTATCCATTGATGTCTGTAACCCGCTGACAACCCACCCGAAATCTCATATCACTTAGGTAAGCATCACATCTCAGGTAATTGAGGTAAGCATAGATTCCCATAAGTCAGATCTTAATTATAGCTACTTGTGAGGTTGACCTCTGTGAGGAGCATTCTGGTAAGTGCTTCAATATGTATGATCCTGCTTAATCCTCACAGTAATTCCATTAAGTAGGTATTGGTACCCACTTTTATGGAAAGCAAACTAAGGTTCAGAGAGTAAGTTGCCTAAGCCATGTAGCTTATAAGAAAGTGACATCCAAACCTTTAAGGTGCTTCTGACCACAGATTATAAACTCTTAGCCAAATCTTTCCTAACAAAATGTGTCATTTTATCATCTTATTTCACAAACACATTTTGCTTGTTTTTGTTTCCACATACATACATTGAGGCACTCTTGAAGCACATGTCAAAATTTACACTCTGTATTTCTCCTAATGACTAAAATCAGTGAAATACAGGTAATTGTTTAAGTAAAACACTACTGAAATATTCTTGCTATAATTCATATACCATTGACTAATAAACTCTTAGGAATGTTAACAAATTTAATTATCCATAATTATATTTCACCTGCTTGTTTAAATTGGTATGGCCTAAGATCTTTCCATGCTAAAATGTAATGTTTTAATCAGCACTGTTTGTTTGACAAGCTGAGGGCTGAAGTTACATGATCTTCGTCACATTAATGTCACACCTTCTTTCCTGACAATATTTTCTGGTAGGAGTCTTCCAAAGACTCCTAGTTTGTGATAATAAAATAATGCCATCTGCTTCTAAGAAGCTATTTATGTTCTCACATGATATAGAAGAAAACAAGCATCCCATTTGCTGGGCTTTCAAGCACTGATATATCAGAAGTGTACATTAAATCCACTTTGAAACACAGATGTTGTAATTAAAATCTTTTAAAATACTGGACATGTAACCCAGCTTTATATTTATAGTTATAATAGTGTTTCTAATCAATCAGATAATAGTTTAATATAGTTATATTTAATTAGGATTATGGATTGTCAAATATAATAACAAGATTAGAATATCTCACCAAATGCATATAACAGTAATTCTATTGACAATTCTTTTTATAAGAAAACAATATTTTATCTATGTTTGTGTAACAATAATTTATGTAGCATTAATATTATATGGTATGTTAGTGATTTAAAAAATGCAAAACTCTTTATGTAGCAATAATATGTTGAGCTTTTACCTGACAGTGGACAGATGCAAAACAAAATCCGAGACAGGTTATATCAGGAAAACTTAAGCAATGAACTGTTTTTTTGTTGTTGTTTTATAAAAGTAAGTAAGTGGGTGTTCGTAAGTGTGGACAGGATAAGAGTCTGGGAACCATGGGTTGGGTTTTATTTTGTTCTTCATCAGTGTCTGCATTGATCTTTGGAATTAGGCTGTGTTCTTTTCACACAAGGCATAAAAGCATCACCAGTTGGCCAATAAGTGCATGCACACGTAAGTGCTTCCATACACACAACACATACATACTTACATGCACACATACATAGATTCTAGGGCAATTGTCTCAGGGAAAATGTTCTGAGATCTTTAAAGAAAGAGAAAGAACCTAGATCTGAGCGAACAAGAAGCAGTGAAGGGTTCTGACAACTGAAAAGGGGGAAAACCATTCAATCTGAAAGGGCAGACTCTTCCAAGAGTTAACTCTAAGAACAATAAAGAAGAATAAAAGACAAAGGACAAGGGAAGAGTCAAGGGAGAGTAGCTCAGTTAAGAAAGAGACCTGGAGGTGAACTAAGGACTTCGAGTTTAGAGAGAGAGAGAGAGAAAAAAAAAAAAAGAGTGAAAGACCATCTGGCATTTGTGCTTTGTGGAAATATTCAAGCTGAACAAATGTTTTCAATCTATTGTGACAAAGTTTAAGTCTTAAACCTCCCCGGACGCCACTGGTGATCTGAGTATTATTCTTTCCTGATAGATCATTTTGAGGTACATTGCTAAGTAGAACTCATATCAAATATATGTTCATTGCATTGACTTTCATTTACTTTGGGCAGACATACAAAGAATTCAGATAAGAAAATATAGCAAAAAGGTAGAGGGGAGAAAACAACTGAGAAAAGGAAGAGATTCATGCAGGAATATTTGGAAGCTGCAAAACATACTATGGAAGTTTCAAACACATGGTCTCACAATGGATAAATTTAGGCACTTTACATATGAGAATAGAAATGTTTTAAAAGTCATTGTCACTGAATCAAATAGGAAGTAGTAAAATATCATTGAATCGAGCAGCATGTAGTAAAATGTCATGACAAAAACCCTTATAAGGAGACATATTTTCTGCAAAGCTATTTCCAAGTCCTAGTCACAGCAGGGGTGTAAGAAGGTGATTAGCATATTTTGTGCATCGACTATGTGCCAACAAATGTGCTTCATGCATATGGTCTCTTTTAGCAAAACTGGCAGATATTTGCTAATCTTGCATCTAGATAGTATCCTCAACCAACAACAAATGCTTTTCTCATGCTGTAAGCATGTAACACTTATCTAATGAAAAAAAAAAGCGTCTTGTTATATTCAGCAATCTCTTTTCCTTAGAAATTGTATAGAATTCATCTCTTCCACCAGGCTGGGATTCTTTACACATCTCTTAACTTAATTGGTTATGTATTTTACCTATTTGTTGTGACATGGTGCCCCAAAATGACATTTACCCACATCAAAAAAAGTTTGTAGATGTACACACAGTCATGGTTATGTAATAATTCTTTGGGATTACAATGAAACTCATTCAAGGAGGCTCTAGGTAATTCCTTCTGCTCCGCCTCTGAATTCATTGGTGCTAAGAACAAAAAACACAGTGACAAAATCTTAAGAACCCTGAAATTTCAACTCTGGATTAAAAAGCTAAAGGGTTTGTTTTCTAAGGAACCATATGGTGATTCAGTGATAAGAGCCAAAAATATTAACCGTATTTACCTTTCAATTCCAGTTATTTAAATAATATTATTAATATAAATTTTCTGTGTATTAAATAGTATATTTATTTATATGTCTTAATCCTACTGAGTATTATTATTTGTATATATTGGCATATTTTATACCATAACTTTAATGATTTTTAGTTCACTGAATATTTTCTTCTGCAAATAGTAAAGGTCTTTATAACCAAATATTGGCTCCATGTACCTTTAAAACTTTCAAATCAGCAAATATTTATTGGTTGCTTACTCTGCCTTACACTGTTAGCCACAATTCAGCCTATTGTACACAGCTTCAGAGTAGTACTTTAGATGGTAGAAGTAAATGTCTCTTTTGTTTGTTTTCCTGTGGTTTTCTCATTTTATTCATTGAAATTATGTCTTCAAAACAGTTAGCATGTGTATGAACTCAGAGAAGTAAGAGCCATTTTATTCATTAGGGACCATCTCTGTGTTCTATGTGCCATGGAGTTGCATTTCCGGACCCACAGTGTGGTTGGTCCATGCAGACAGGTGAGCAACAGTGAGAACTGAATGTAAGCTTGCAAGTTGATTAAACTTGGTCACGATCATCAAAATATATGCAGGTTATCCATGCCTAGGTTTACAATAATATATTGAATGCATTTGTTGTTACATGTGGTTTCCTTAAATGTTGATGTGGAATAAAGCTAAATAAATGGTAGTTTTATCTTAGAAGTTTTTGGTGGACATTAGAATTTGTGATTTGTATGTATATGTTGAGATTAAAGAGTTAATAATCTTATACCTTTTATTAAGACAGCTATTAATGGCAATGTTTGTTAAAGACAAACTTAGGCAAACATGTAGAGAGCGACAAATCCATAGGAGACAAAGAGCCAGATATATTTCTTTTGTGGATATTATTTGAACGAAAATTTGCTTTTCTTTATGCAGCAGTATGGAAGAAGCTTTAGCAGTCCCCAGGGAAAAGTCAAGATCTGCATTTAAATAAAGATATTAATAACTTGAGCTAGGTCTCTCTTTAGAAAGCCGTTAAGTGGTTTAAAATATTTTATATAGGTAAGAATGTGAAGTGAATTGCTAATAACGCATACAGAATTACTGTGAAGGACTCTTTTGTCATTTATCACATTGTATGAAGTAAATTACTAGTTACATCGTAACGTGAATTCTAATACAGGCATTAGTCAGGAGTTATTGATAGAATTTTGATAGAGATATACAAGGTTAGTTTCAGTTTGCGCTTATTAGTAGTATTTATTTTAATAATTTTAACTTGGGTTTCTAAGTGGGTTATGTTTATGAATATGCCAATAGAAATTTAAATGAACATATAATACCTTCATTATTATTAGTTTGTCATTCATACTCATGTTAGATTATTGAATTATTTATATTAGATTATAGTAAGACTGGCAAATATTAATACTTCAATTCTTATTGCCTGCTAATTTTTTCAATATTTGCTATGCATCTACTTTTTTTCTAAATTAAAATCTCCACCAACATAACATTAAAAAATGATCATGTAGATAATAATTATAAAATGTATAATTTCTTCTGTAAGATTTAGTATTCCTGTAAAGTCCAAAGGAAGGTTACCTAAGCTGTCATGGATTAATACCTTAAATTGTATAGAAAACTACAACTGACAATTGAAAGTTCCTCAGGTACCTACTGCAAATAAATTGAATGAGAAAAACAAAAATGTATATAATATACTACGAAGCTATTGTAAGTTCATGGTAACATATTAGTATTTAAATGGAATAAATATAACTGGAAATTATAAAGATACAAATATGGTAAATAATAACACACTGATTTTCTATGCTTTAGGAAATGACTCAGTGTTTCATTGAATTATCCATTATTAGGATAATGTTTCCTCAATACAGAGTATATACAAATGCTTGGCTTTCAGATTTTCTTCCTTCTGTCCAGTGCTTTCTGAGTTTGAGAAGATGCTAACAATAAGACAAGGTTGGATGCATCAACCATAAAACTTAATTAGAAAGTTCTTAACTTGAAAAAAAGATTTTTGAAGATGAGAGTTCTGGAATCATTTTCCTCATTGAGGCTTGGCCACAGATGTCCATAGTCAGTAAATGCAAGTAGGAAAAGCAACAAAGCAAAATTGTTATAGAATAGATTCATTTTTATTTCTGACAAGGATGAACTACATTTGTATTTAAATGAATACAACTGTTATGTGATGAAATATGATTTTGGAAACCACAAAATAATTCAAATATTGACCTAAAACATTCTTTTATGTTTGTTTATATATTCCTTTGATAATAGAATGATGATTATGAAGATATACTCTGGAGCTAAATGCCAGGGTTCAAATTCTGCTTTGTCACTTAGTTGCTATGTGAATTTGGACAAACTATCTCTTTAACCCCTGTTGCTTCAGTTTTCTAACCTGGAAAAGGGGATATTCGTCATAGGATTGTTACATAGTTTAAATATGTTCACCATAAGTAAACCTTTTTGTATAGCATCTGGCAAGTAGAATATGACATAGAGAGGGGACCCAAAACCCCCAAAATTTATTTATAAAAAATTGTATATGTATTCTTACATGTTTAAACTTCAATCACCTTCAAAGTATTCTTCCTTTGGTGTAACACATCTGCCAAGACATTTTTTTCCACTTCTCAAAACAGTTTTTGAACCTGTTGATTTTGATGTCTTAATTTTAGTGCTTCTGCCATTTTTTGTTTTACCTCTTGCACATTGGCAAAATGTTTCCCTTTGAGGACTTTTTTTCATCCAGGGAAACAAAAAAAAGTCATTGCGAGGGTGAGATTGGGTGAATGGGAAGGGTGGGGTTTGGGGGGGTCATGCCGTTTTTCGTCAAAACTGCTGGACCCTCAGCACAGTGTGAGCAGATACACCTGTAAATGACCCATCAGGCAATGGGCAAACACATTGAAAGTGTCTTCAAAAAAATTCACTGAAGCTGAACACAATTTTTCAAAATAACACCAGCTGGTACACTGATAACAGATGGGTTCCTAGATCTCTCACCTAGTCGGGGAAGCCTATACTAACTACAAAGGGCCTGGCCTCCAGAAGGTAATCCCAGGTTTTTGGGGGTCTCCCTGTGTATGTCTTAGCTATTATAATGTTAAAAATATGCCAATGTTTCATTTATGTCAAAGAATTGAACATTCATAAGTTGATCAACTTGGGATCCATTTTCTTCACATTAAAATTATTGCCAACTTCCATTCTCTCTCTCTGTCGAAACAGCAACTCTGTAAGATCAATTAAATGAATTGACTCTTTTAGCTTAACTTGTAAGAGCTGAGTAACTGTTAAGAATGTCTTTTGCTTATTTTACAATTGGTTCTCTTTGTTGTCAAGGTAACAATTTAACAGTCACCTTTTCTCAAGGCCTCCTTCCTCCCTGAAAAGTGACAGCTATAAACTGATCAGTCTTTTTAAAACTGTAACCAAAAATATTAAGTAGAAAACACAAATTGAGTTTACGAGCAGGTATCGATATTTTAAGCACTAGGCAGGGCCTATGGTGGTCTGCTTTACAAGATAAGGAATTTGCTTCCCACGATGCTCAGTACAAGTATTTTCTTCATATCAGATATTAACAATTGAACAACAATAATAAAGGTCGCCTTTTATTGAATATTTCCTATTTACCATCCAGTGTGCTTTATGCACTTTACATGCATTTATTTATAAAGAATAATCCTTCTAAATCAACTGTCAGATACTTTGTTTTCATTTTGTAGCTGTGAAAGTTTGGACTTGGAAAAACAAAATACTTGTCCAAGTTTGCACACTAAGAAGTAGAAATGATAAGATTTGAACCCAGTCATGTGTCTACACAGTCTTTAATGTTAATTCCTACATGAGAATTCAAAAGTTGTTTTGGGTTTCAAGGCTCCTGTCTGTACACATGCATCTTCCCTGGCTGTCTCCTCCAGGTATTTACAAGATTTCTCACTTTCAGCATTGTGTACCTTATCATAGAAAGTGGAGATGCGTTTGCAAATGCTGTTTAGTGAGGCCTTGCTTAGGTGAGCTTTTTTTCACAGTTACTGACCCAGATTTTTGTAATCACCAAATACTCTTCAGTGATATTGCACTTTTCAAAGATGCATTAACACTTTCAGGTGTTCAGAGTATTTTAGGGACCAGCTGTAAACTAATACTTGGGAAACTGAGTTAGTGCATCTTATATAAATGCCTACATTTTAGGAACTAGGCACTGAATAAATATGGCAAGCCATGTGTTGGGTATGAATACATACTAAAACAACAGAAATATATATATACATATATATATTTCTAAGTATAAAAGTGCCTTAAATCATACTATTTCTTTCTGGATTTTATTTTCTTATTATTTTCTCTCTCTCATCTATATGTATATATACATACCTACAGATGTCATACACTCAAACTAGCAAGTGAGAGTCTGTTATAGTCTTTTAATTATGGAAACAATTATACTAACATAGAAGTGGCTTAATCACTTATAGAGAAAAATAACATTTATATTACAAAGGAACAAAGGGAGGAGAGGGAGAGAAAGGTAGAGCTGGTGTATTTCAGGAATTCACCAGAGACCACTGTAGAAAGTGGACGAAGTCTAGAAAGACAGGCAGGTAGTGTAATTCACTTTGAAGGACGATTAAAGTGCTCTTGACCATGAAATACTGTGGCTTTCTTTATCTGTTGCAGACAGAGCCAATAAAATGTCCATGATAGAAAGATAAAAGAAAGAAGAATGAAAGAAGGGATGAAATGAGAGAGAGAGAGAGAGAGAGAGAGAGAGAGAGAGAGAGAGAGAGAGAGAGAGACAGCGAACCATTAGGGAATGAGCAGCCTGCAGAAAGTAGTAATGCAGAGCTCTGTGGACAAATGAGAGGTGATCTGAGGTAATCATTTAGTTATTTTCATTGCAGGATCGCTGTGCCTTTAAGGAATATTTTATAATTTTAAAAGTATAATAATAATTCTCAGTGGCATAGGAAGAATTACATCAATACCTACTTATAAGAGAGCTTATAACATAAAATGGATCCAGTTTGAAGTATTTGGTTATAATTTGCACAGATCTTTCCTTCTTTGCTTCTCCTCTTCCTTTCTTCATTTTTTTCTTTTTCCCTTCTTCCTCTCTCCCTCCTCTTTTTCTTTCCTCCTCTTTTCTTCAGTTTTTCCCTCCTCTCTTCCTCCCTCCCTGTCTTCCTCCTTTCTCCATCATTCTTTGCCTCTTTTTATGCCTTCTTCCCTAGCTCTCTGAATTTGATGCCTTTTGTAAGTAAATACTAATTTACTTTATACATTTAAGAAAGTTTCTGATAAGACAACAGAATATGTTTTTTTTTTCATAGAAAATGTTTCTTTTCATGCAAACCGGTATGTTACTATTCTCATTAAAACAAATTAAACCATCAACTGTAACATCATATCTAACTATTAAATTATAAGCAGCTTTGAAGTGATATGAAAAAAAATTCTATCTAAATTATAAAATCAATAAATGTAGTTAAAATGACAGGGGACATGAGGAAAACATTAGTTAACTTATCAAAGGAGATATTTTTGACCCACTTTCTTTTCAGTCCCTATAAACATACCCACACACACACATATAAATGAGTCCTTTAGAAAGCATCTCTACAGAATATTACTTTTTAGAATAATGTTTTTGCATATATCTTGCACAATTTTATTTCTTAACCCTGTCTCTTTCAGTTCAGAATGACTGTATGTGGTGGGCATACTTGTACCTTCAGTTATTTAAACCTTTAGAAAGTACATAGGCAAATGTTAGAAAATTTCTCTATAGAGAAAATGCTCACAACTATGTTTAACTCATTACCAGTGTGGGTAGATAAGTAACAATGCGTGTATCCTAAATGTTAACACAAAACAAAGCATAGGTACATAGTCCATTGAATAAAGGATTATTTCATCATCTGTACTTTATCCATGAGTAAGTTAGGACGGTAATCAAAATATGCGTGAAGCGTGATGTGCCTTGCATTTGAGAAATGTGTAATAGATAGTATTACTATTATCGCTGCACCACAAGCAGAGTTTGCATTGCAGAGTAGAAGGAATGATGAATATTCTTTTCCAGAAATTAGAGTATGTGGCTGGCTAATAAAAATTGGACAGTACTAAGAGATTCATCACTAGGTGAGTCATCCGCCTTGTATTTGTAAAAGGTTAAGTGTGACTACTATGTTGAAAATAGACTAGGGCATCAGAGCAGGGGCTGAGGTGGTGGTTTAGATTAGGGTAGTGGCAGTGGAGGTACTGAGAAGCAGACTGAATCTCAATTGATTTCTAAGGTAGAGAGAGGATTTGCTGACAGATTGGAGGTAATGAGTAAAAAAAAACATCCTAGGATGATCTGAAGGTTTTCGGACTTTTCTTCTGAAAGAGCTTGGTGCTGCCTTTTTTTTTTTTTCCGGATGAGAAGGAGTCTAGGTTGGACAGGGTGATACTTGGAGAATAACATAATAGATCCATTTTGGAAATGTTGAGTTTAGAAACCCTATTAGATATTCAATTGCACATAAGATGGAGTTGAATAAACAAATCAGGAAGGGACAGTGAGTGGTATAAATTTAGATTTCAGAAAAGGGAGGCAGAAGAGAAAGTGTGATTAGAACTGAGAATTCACTATAGGATTTAGTAACAGAAAGATCACTGTTGACATAGATAAGAGAGGTTTCAGGGTTTTTTTTTTTAAGTAACTATTAAACCTTTTGGAAAGTGTTCATGAAATAATAGAAAGAGACAGATTGGAGAAACAAATATTATCATCTTTTGATAATTTTTTTGCTGTAAATGAGAGAAGAAAAATATAACTGGAATGAGGGGTCAAAGTATATTTTTAGTTTGTTTTTGTTTGTTTTATTTTACTTTCTCTGATTGATATGATCCATTAAAATGTAGATGGTACTGGCTAGAGGGATAATTCTTGGAACAATGCTCTTGAGTTAACAACAGGGTACTGACAACAGTGCAGTGATTGTTGGGGGGAAGGATATAGGGGGACTCAAAGGTAATGGAAAAATACAATACTTTTTTAAAAACAACAATGTATTGTTATCTAGAGCACAGGGAATGGCATCTGGAACATGTCCTTCCACCGGGATATGGGCAAGAACCAATCACAGGAACAAGAAGGAAGACTGAGAACATAGATACAGATATAAGTTGGCTGGTAGAGGTTGGGTGCTTCTGCTTTCTCAGTGAAATAAATAGCAAAGTCATCATCTTAGAATGAGGCTGAGAATGAAATTATAGGAAGCTTAAGGAGGTAGGGGAAGATATGCAATGCCTAGTGAGTAGACTTGGGTAACTTACTACGAATGGAGAATCTCTGCAACAGTCCACAAGAAACCAGGATCCAGTGTCTTAATAGAGGAGTCCTGGTGAGCCTGAGGGTTGGGATTAAAGACACAGAAACTTTTCATCCTGGTAAAATAAGTCATTTCCTGCTGTTTGAATTATTGTTATATGTGTACGTACTAAAATATATGTAAACATATAAAGAAATAAATAAGCTTAAGTATTAGCTTCTTTGTGAAAATTTGAGTGAGGGCAATCTTTTGTGGGACTTGGAGCTTCTTTAAGTCATCTCAAAGACTTTTAAATATAAACAAAATTGTGAATAATTTCAAGTATTCTTATCCACATGATGTACCTCTAGGTCTAAAACAGTTTTTCCAGAGTGTGTTCCCCAGGCACTTATGTTAGAATCACTTAAGATACATCTTACATGCCAAGGCACATCATAATTACATTACCCAAGATTAAACGCAAGGACCTACATCCAAGATTACTGTATCCAGCAAAGCTATCACTTAGAATGGAAGGGAAGATAAAGTGCTTCTCAGATAAGGTCAAGTTAAAGAAGTTCATCATCACCAAGCCCTTATTATATGAAATGTTAAAGGGAGTTACCTAAGAAAAAAAGATCAAAAATAGGAACAGTAAAAATGACAGCAAACTCACAGTTATTAACGGCCATACATAAAACAAAAATGAGAGCAAACTAGGCAAACAACTAGAACATGAGGGTTGTCATTAAGGGAGTGGGAGGGGGAGGGGGGGGAAGGTACAGAGAATAAGTAGCATAGATGATAGGTGGAAAATAGACAGGGGGAGGGTTAAAATAATGTAGGAAATTTAGAAGCCAAAGAACTTATAAGTATGACCTATGGACATGAACTATAGGGGGGGAATGTGGGAGGGAGGGGGGTGGGCAGGATGGAGTGGAGTGGGGGGGAAATGGGACAACTGTAATAGCATAATCAATAAATATATTAAAAAAAAGATACATCTTACCACACAGTTTCCTATCATTCCAGGTAAATCATTATCTCCTTGCAAATAAAAGTTCCAAAGCCACATTTTTATTTAATATGAAGCATTAAAGAAAAAGTAATGGTGTCAGATATCTTTTCAGAAAGATTACACTCGACGTAGCATGGAGAATAAGCTCATTCTTTATGAGTGGGACTTTCCTGAAATCACATTACATGTCTTACAGTTGGGTCCTGAACCTAGGCAATAGGAATAGAAAGTACAACGATGTTCTCAAAAGTTCTTAGCAGATCTTAGACTCTATAGAACTTGGGATTCAACAGGTATTTGATGGGGGAGGGAAAGGAAGACTTAAAATAATCTCCTTATTCACTGTCCGAGAGAATGCTGTTACTATAAACCAAGATAAGGTATTCACGACAAAGATCAGCGTGATTGGTGAGATGGGGAAAGTGGGAAGTATAGAGGACATTAAGGCTCAGCAGTGGCTTTGTTGAACTAGAAGCAGTAGCATGTTAATGAACAAGATAGCCGTGTCTAATATGAGCATTTTTCTTTCTCTCTTGTGCATGGAGGAGAAGGGCATGCACAGACAGAAGACGGGTGGGGAGGAGAGAGGGAGAAAAAGGAACTTTGTAGAACTGAACTGAATTAAAAATTGTTAACAGAGATATAGTTGCATTTCTGTGAGAAGAAAACAAGAATTTGCCAATATTTGAAAAAAATTCCATAATGTACTTTCTACATTGTCAATTGTGAGGATTCTTTATTTCTTTTTGTAAGCTTGGTGCTTCTTGAAGAACATATTGAAAACATTAATATTGGATTTAAGGCAACCTTTCTTTATTTACCAAATTGTAAGAACTCTGTGTAAGAGTCTAATATTATTTTTGCTTTTAGCTTAAATGTGAGCTTATTGAATTTACCTACAAACACATTTTGATAAAACATTTTATTGGCTAATAAAGAAGACCTTTCACTTCAAAACTCATGAATCTACTTTATTAAAATAAATGTAGATATCTAGTTCTGTGGAATTTACTCAAATTAAAAATTCAATGCTTTTAATAATACTTTCACAAATAAGCAAATTGAGGCTCAAGAATAAATAACATTTCTGATGTTATAGTTAGTGGAAGAGCCTAGTTCAGTATTCATTCTTCCACAATGCTGTGGCTAGGTTAAGGTAACCAAAGCATGAGAAGTAGTTTTGATGTGAATAAAGCTAGACAGTGTACTGCCTACCTTAATAGTATAATTATATTGAAGTATATAAATCATACTAATTGAGCTGTCACATATACTTACGTTTTACTAAAATTAATTTTATATGTGTTTAACTGGCAATTTAGTTGTAATCCACAGCTCAACTGCTTAGTTGGAGTCATTATAAATACTGTTATATTCAGGACATAAAAAGATTTAAATAATCTCTAATGCATTTTTGTCATCAAAATTTCTATGTTTAAATGTCTGAATTTAGTAAAACACTTTGGTTCCCTATGAAAGTGTTCTCTTTTTTTATCATTTGAATTCTGTTAACATCGAGATTGTATTAAGCCCATCCAAGTTTACAATCCATTACTTCTGATTTTCACAGGCTGGTGTTCTGTTGATGCCACAGTAGTAAATCAGTACTCCTCCTTGCTATTAAATCACTCAAGTCACATTCCTTCAATATGGTACAGATATATAAACCGTTACTGCTGAAACTTCACTTTCCACCAGATGTTTAAGAAAGGCTAATAGGCGCTTTGATCAGTGTGGCTCAGTTGGTTAGGCATCATCCCACAAAGGGAAAGGTCACCAGCTGGATTCCAGGTCAGGGCACATGCCTGGGTTGCAGGTTCAGTCCCTGGCCAGGGTGCGGCGGGCAGGAACTGATCAGTGTTTTCTCTCTCACATCGATGTTTCTCTCCCTCTGTTTCTCCCCCTCTCTTCCCCTCTCTCTAAAAAATTAAAAAATAAATAAAAGAAAAGCTAATAGGCTTTCACCCTAAATATGGCTTCATAGTTACCTTTCTATAGAAAACCTGTGTTAGATATAGTTAGATGGTATCTTTCATGAAGGTAAAGTTTAGCCATGTAGAAGAGGATGAAAACCTAATTGCAATAAATTAGGTACATTCTTTATAACTCTTTCACATGAAATAGAAGTTATAATCTAGGAATACAAAAATCCAGTTTCCAGAAGATCCACCAACATTGTGATACCCTCTTCCTGTTCTAAACCCTCCCTTTCCTAAGAGTGTCTCCCAAAGGTAGGAAGCTCTTCCCTAGCTCTTTCTTGCAAATAGTCCACTTGCAGACCCCCATCCAGAGTAAATGGAAAAGGAACAGTGTTTTTTTCCTTTTCCTTTAAGTATGTCCAAGCCTTTGATCACTTCTATTATTGCACAGTCCCTGTACCTGGCTATTAAACTGTGCGATTTTCCTTCATCATAGAGTCGGGCTGCTTCAGGTTGTGCGCAGTGTACTCTGTCTTCTAATTCCAGTAAAGTCAATTATATAAACTCTTTTACTTTTACAAAATGCTCTTTAGCACACTGATTCCCTCATAGCAGGTAGACCAAGTGAAAGAGAATTGTGGAACCTTTTCAAGTGTAACTGTGTTCTGCGCAGCAGGTACATTTATTACTAATGGGTAAAATAGTCTCTTTTTTTAGCTACATAATGCTTCTGAAGGCTTCCGTTTTCTGGTTTTGATAGACCTTCCGGTTACACTGAGAGAGGAAGGTGAATACCATTGATCACACTACGAAGTTGCTGCAGGAACACCTTTTTTTCTTTTCTTTCTTTTTTTTTTAATCATTCGCTTTGCTTCATAAGTCAGTGACTGCACTTGTCTTAATGAGGTGATTTGCATTACCTACTAGGGTCCTTTCTGGCTTAAACAGTTGAATCTGTCTCCTGGTCTGTAAAAACACTCGTAAGGAGAGGATATTCCATATTTTGGCTTCATATTTACAAAATAAATAGGTGAACAGAGAGGATGCTGTCAGTTACTTTGGTTCATATAGTGTAAAACAGGCATACTTTCTAATTTGGGCATCAAAGTTAAATTCTTAATTTCATTCATCGTTTTGCCTTCCCACTTCCAATCAGGCATCTATTTATATATGAATGAATAATGCAGAATTATATGTAGATTTATGACTAGCTTAAGCCAACATCTGATATAACATTCTTTGCTAATAATGACTAATTGTACCTTTGAGAAAAACCTGAGATTTTAGTGGTGGAGGACAGGAGAAGATAGTCTCTCCTGCTGTGTATATAGTACTTGTGCATCTGAGCACAGTATTTCCTAGAGCCAATAGACTTTAACAGCATGAGCTTCCCCAGAGGACTTGATGAAAATGCAGAATTCCAGGCCCAAAGCTATTGAATCAGAATCTGTGTTTTAGATGCATATTAAGCGTTGGAAACCCTGGTTGGCAGTCTCTGTTTCTGCATTCTCTCTCTCTCTCTCTCTCTCTCTCTCTCTCTCTCTCTCTCTCTCTCGCTCACACACACACACGCACACACGCACACATACACACCCTCCCTAGCTTGCTGTTTGCTATGCCATACAAGTGCATATGGCAGAGCATGATTAGGGTAAAAAGGACTTCCATCAAATTTTCTATACCATGCTTTAGGCCATTCTGTTTTCCGAAACGATCTGGAATTCTGCCATTCAGAAAAGAAGGAATGCCTGTGTATTCCTTAAAGAAAGCATTGTTGTGCTCTCTTGAATTCACAGGGTAGAGTCAAGCTGATTGTTTATCATCTTAATAAATTCTGTCTATGAGGAAGCATATGACTAATGAGTAATTCTCTTCCTTACAAAGTATCACTTCGGGGGTGATTGAGCCTCTGCTTTCACCACAATTACAAACTTTATATATCTATACATATATATGCACACACATATGTTTGAATATATTATAAAATGTATTATAGTATTACATAATAATATAACATATCAGAATACTGTATAATATAAATATATATTTGAACATGTATGTGTATATATAAATACATGTGTGTATATATAAATTATATATGGGTACATGTTTGTGTGCATGTGAATATGTATATATATATATAAATTTATGTGTGTGCATATATGTATATATATAAATTTATATGTGTGTGCATATATGTACATGTATGTAAATTTGGTGAGCCAGACACGCACCATGCAATGTGTAAGTCATTTTATTTTGGCTAGCTTGTACAGCTGGTGACATCACATTTTGGTTTATACCAAGCAAACTAACTTCTTTCTCACAATCTCTGACTACTAACTGTTGAAATTTGGGGGTAGTGGAAAGTCACTGAATTCACTTTACTAAACTCCTCTTGTATAGTGGAAACCAGGACTTTCTCCCTCAGCTCTCAGGAATGGCCGTGGCTAGCGCAGTTTGAGGGACTGACCTGCATGCAAGCCCTCAAGCTTTTAATGTCTTTATATCTCCTTGTGTTTCAGGAATTTAGGACATTAAAAAAAATTAAATGTTTGAATCATAAACCAGTATTTCCAAACTGGTCTGCACATTAGAATCATTTAGAATCTTTAAAATATTCCAAGACTGGGACCACATTCTACACCAATTAAGCCAGTCTCTGGGAGTGATGCATTGATATCAATATCTCTTGAGGTTCCCCTGCTGATTCTAGTGTTCAGACAATTTTGAAAGCTACTGTCATACACAAGGATGTGATCGTGGATGATTAGAACTTTAATATTTAGCTCCCCTGATTATGCTGCTGAGTTTTATCTTCAGGTGAATAACGCATGTCCTGATCAAACTTCCCAAATGAATGTTCTTCCTGAATTCTGTATTTCTGATAATGACACTTTCATTATTTATACTATAAAGATCTAAATTGTCAAATTATCTTTGACTCCTCCTTTTTCCGGGTTTTAAGCTTCACCTCTCAAATCTAATTCCTTCAAATAAGTATGTTGAGAACTGATTTTAGTGAGGGTTTTCTTTTTTTGTCCCTATAGCATTCTGAACAGACTTTTCTAGATAATTACTGTAATGAATCAGGAATGGTGCTAGGGAGAGCATGATTTACACCATTTGCTAATCCTCGTGGTGTAAATTCTCACATCATAGCAATGATGGCTTGCAAAAAGTATGATGTTTGACAATCAGCTCTTGCAAACTGGTACAGGCTGTTTTCAACACCACTGCATCAGGTACTAACAAACACAGGTGTTGAGTAGGGTCACTGGATAAGAAACAGGAACAGTAGGGTAAAGGCTCTGATTACACAGGATTTTTGACATAAACATCTGTTTACTTGTATGTTGTTTAACTTTATATTCCAGTTGGCCATTTATTTAATAACTGAAGAAAAATTACATTTAGTATTGTTATAGTTTTGTTCAGTCTCCCTGGCAATCACATACTGCCTAATGCAATTCATGTTGTATCTAAAGTAGCTATTTATTGAATCTCAAGGCACTCTATGACATTTCTCTGAAAAACAAAAGGACCGTAGCGTGACGAAAAACAATAGACATAAAATTGTAGGCCTCACATTTTGTGCATATTGCTTTCATGTCATGGTGTCTCCCGCAAGTAAAGCAGAACAATCTATGTTAAGTGTAATAATTTTTTGCATAGCTCATTAGAAGGACACAGTTTTTTTAATGGATTAGAAGATGTGTGCTTTAAAATGTCTTTTAAACTAAAACCATTATGTTGCTGATCTCCTTTCAAGAGCAATATTACTTCTAAACATTTTATACATTCGACAGAATCCACTAATTTCAACTCAGTGAAATATGAAAATAGAATGTATAGTATCCCAGAGGAACTTGAAGATTAAGAATTATTTTGGGCTACAGATGATTTATTTAGCTTTCATATAACTGAAACTATGTGAAGGGAATTTCCTAAAATGTAACCAATGTGATTTGTAGTCTTAAATTCCACTTGAGTGCATAATCAAAGGAATGTATGAGTCAGGCATAATCTTTTAAGAAGTTTTAATGTGGTGGTGATATCTTAGGCACTGAATCCTGATGAATTGATTTTAACACTTTGAAGACAGTTTCTTGGGACATTCCTTAGTGATGGTCAGGCAGACGGCTACAGTCCAAATTGTTGACCAGTATTAACCTCCTTGTTTTAACATCTAATAATTTGTCCAAACAGATTATGAAAAATACCTTTGGGCAATTTCTTTTGCGGCATTGATTTCATTAGTGCTAATAATCTAATTGGTATTATTTTTAAAAATGAAGAAACAACCTGAGTGTAGGTGGAAGCTTCCAGCATTGTCACCTCTGCCAAGATTCCCTAATGATGAGGATGGTGTCACCAGCGAAGGGCTTGCGTGCTGGAGGAGCTTAGGCAATTTTGCAGGTGTTGAGTGAGAGGAGAGTCTACAGCTTCTGCTGTTTCTGTCAGTTAGCAGCTATACCTGTCTCTCCCACTGATTCATCTATGTGACCTTGGAAAAAGTCACTTAAAACCCCGGGTAGCTTTATTCCGCTAACTTTAAAACAGGAAGATGGTTTAAATTTAACCATCTCATTGTAACATTGGTACCACATCCATTCAGTGCTTTGCAGTCCCACGAGAAAAGGCTTTTTATACTTTCTTGTTATCTGTTAGTTATATTCCTACTTTTGAAACTTGAGTTTCCCTTCACTTGGCAGAGTTTTCTGAATACCCACCATTTCCCTCCACAATTATTGACACCCTACTGTCAACATGTAGAAAATTCCCGTTAAATGAGCCTCATTGGGCAGGCTGAGAGTTCGTTCCCGCATGGCTTCCTATTTCTTATTAAAGTCGCTTCAGGCTGATAAAGCTCTTCAAATTAGAAAAGCTAACAGTCCTGTATGCGGATACGTGTATTATATTTCTAAATTACACAACTGCTTTCCTCTGTCTTCCTTCTCTCTTCCCTGTTGTTGAAGTCTATAATTCTATGTATTTTACTTGATAGGGCTATTGATTTCCTGTCGTGCTAATTTTAACTGCATATTTTAAAAAATAAAAACAGTATTTATACTTTATAACTCTAGCTGAAAGTCATTACCTGTCACACAAATCTGAAAAATTAAATAGTATATGATAAAGATACTAAAAGGGCACTATCGATCTGACAAAAAGAAGAGCGTAAAATTCATGTTAGTTTCCTTATAGTTATTGTTCCTCACTTTTCTCACATAGAATGCAGATGCTTTTTGAACAAACACACTGGAGCTGTAAACTGGAGACGCGCTTTAGAGAATGATGTTCTGCATGATAAGAACAGCCCCTCACGGTAGTTTTGATTGCTGTGCATGATTCACACAATCTGTATAAATGGTAAAGGGTTC
The DNA here is from genome assembly GCF_022682495.2 of Desmodus rotundus. Taxonomy (NCBI): domain Eukaryota; kingdom Metazoa; phylum Chordata; class Mammalia; order Chiroptera; family Phyllostomidae; genus Desmodus; species Desmodus rotundus. Next base: position 66,095,910 of record NC_071399.1, on the reverse strand, counting down.
ACGAACAAGCCCAGAGCTAACTTTGAATCTAGCATCCAATTTGATATGCAGATATTTATTGCGTGCTATAACATTAAATATTAATGCACAGCTTTAAGCATGATAACACATTTTGTCTTCAAGTTCGTTAGAAATGTGCGGAAAACTGGCACCAAAGTGGCTGGATGCTGAAGTGGCAATCTCCTAATTGCTTTTCTCGTGCTCCTCTAAGAAAAGTTGCCATTTACTTTATTGTCTTACATTTTGAAGCTCTCCAGAAATTTACATCAATGAATATATCTTCAACCTATTACCTCAGACTCAAAAGCTATTAAACTCCAAAACAACACTTTAAAAAAAATCTAAAGTAAATCCTCACATCATTTCAATCAATAGCTTCCATGTGGAGGGCAGAAATGGGCACCTTTCTATTTTTCACCCAGTGATAATACCCGGTGTCACAAAAGCTGTCACTCTCTGTCATCCGCACTGTTGCACTAGATGACAGCATGGTTAAGAGCTGGACACTCGGGCTCTGTGAACAACCCCGAAGCAGAACCCCATACATATACATGCTTCTGTGACTGAGCTGGTTGGAGCCTTTCCTCTGGGTCAACTTCTCTGTAGCCAACAGCTTGCCACGGGCTCAGTAATCTTTGTCCCGAAACATCAGACTCCTGAAAGTAGTTTTCCCTGAAATTGGACTGAAAAGAGACAACATTGAAATACAAGTTATTATTTCCAAAAGTCAGCAGCATATTTTAGTCCTTTGAAGTTAGAAATACCCTCCAAAAAGCACATTGCTTTGATTTCATTTAATGGCCACGATATATTTGTCACTAGATTTGGATTTTTTTAACCATATAAACATTTCTATGCCTTGCAGAATGTTATCTTTGTGGACAGTGATGTACAGTTGACATAATTTGAATCAGAGTTATTTAATTTTAAAACTAAATGACTAGGTCTACTTCATTACAGTAATTTTGCAGTGTATTTCCTAATGGGGAAATTTGGAAATGTCATAATTATTGTAGTGCCTAGTAAATTTATATTTAAATACCATTTTGTATAGAATCAATTTACATTTCCTATTGTACCAAATATGTATGTAGCCTGATTACATTCCACCAGACTTTCAATTAAGTCAAGTATAGGTAAGTTAAACAGTTTTGTTACCATTGGAAGTGGTGGAGAAAGTCAGAAAGAGAGTGAGAAGGTGAAGAAAGCAGTAGAAATCAGCAGTACACACCACGGAGAAGAAAATGATTTCTCTTTGTACTTTTGCTTCAGCTGGATGCACTGTGGCCCCCTAAGTTTAAGTTAAATTCAATACATAGATTCCCTTGTATTGAAGGTAAGTCTCTGTCGAAAAAATAAAATAATCTTTGGAGCATAGACTATTGGATTTAAATCTAACTAAATACTATGTAGTTTCTATTAAATTTAGATGTCATTACATGTAAGCAAATGTGAATACAGTTATGATCTGAAATAAGTTAAGCAGAAAACTACTGTATGTGAATAACTGCATGGAATGTATAAGGTTGAATAAGACCAAAGTCAAGAAAAAGCAGGTCAGCTATTATGTGTGATTTAAGAGACTCTGGTACCAGATTTTAGAGAGTTATAGTCTTTATTTCTCACAAGATATCATTGTCATGAAAATGTGATTTGTCTCCCTGCTCGTAGCAGTTTGTTAGGTTCAGTACAGAGCTAATTTAGTGACCTGTTACCAAATCTTTAGGACTTTGAAATATACAATTGATAACAATAGGAATATATATGTAAAGGACTTAAAAACAACAGAAAACAGGATAAGCTAAATAATCTAAATTATTATTTAAGAATAGAGCAAGTAGTTCTAGAAGTAGCATGTATAAAAAATTGAGCAAAAAATAATTCAACACTTTCTCAGGGAAAATGTTTTAGAGCAGAGGAAGGTGATGGGAGTTGGTATGCTTACGGCTATAAAGGGGGTATTGAAATCTCGGTATGCTTTAAATAAAAAAAAAATGGTTTAGTGGCTGCCAGCTTTGCTGTACTTTGCAATTACCTGGGGATCTTTTACAAATATTAATGCCTGGCTCTCACTTTCAGACATTCTGATTTGATTATTACAGGGTTGGACTTAGGCATTGGGATTTTCAAAAGCTCCCTAGGCTATTTCAACGTACAGCACTGTTTGGGGATCACTGGAAAGAATATAATGCCATTTAAAAAATAAAAATATCAGGGAAGATTTTTTAATAAGCAATAATTTTGTGTGTTTTAATTTGTATTAATTGTGTAGAAATCAAAATACACCTTTTATGTTAAAATTATAAATGTTCTCTTTAAAAGGAGATTTATAAGTGATGCTGATTATTTGGGCTGTCAACAAATGGTTGATGCATTTAGTGAAATTCTGCATAACATTGAAAACAAACATATTGAAGCCTTAAATATTAAATAGGTTAAATGTCAAAATAATAAACTGTATTGAAAAAAGAAAACTTAGGAAGAATTCATACAATATAACTTTCATAGATAGTAGGAAAATATCTAAAGTAATTGCTTTTGTTTATGTAATAAATATAAGACATATGAATAGGCATGGCATTCACTAAATTCAGGATAGTGATTACTGTTGGGAAATGTGGAAAGAAACCGGATTAGGAAAAGGTACAGAGTTATTATTTTTAATTTAAAAAAAAATCCCAATTCAATACAGCAAAATGACCAGATTTGACAAAACTGGTGGCAATACACATGTGTTTGTTACATTATTCTCTGTACTGTATAGTGTTCTCTGTACTTAATACATTCCATAGCACCAATAAATAGTGTTGAGAACACTGGATATCCACATACAAAAAATAAATAAATAAAGTGGATCCTTATCTTATACTGCATACAAAAATCAAATCAAAATGGCTTAAAGACTTAAATGTAAGACCTGAAACCCTTTATCAATGGCTTTTTTGAAACGACACCAAAAGCACAGGCACCAAAAGTAAAGGTAAATAAGGGAGACTACATAAAGCTAAAAAGGTTCTGCAGAGGAAACAATGCATCAAATAAAAGACAACCCATGGAATTAATAGAAAATATTAGCAAACAATCTATCCAATAAGAGACTATTATTCAAAATATATAAGGAACTCTTACAGCTAAACAACAAAATGCACATACTCCAATAAACAAATAGACAAAGGATCTCACAAACATTTTTTTTTTCCAAAGGAGACATTCAAATGGCCAACAGGTATATGAAAATGTGCTCAGCATTACTATTTATCAGGGAAATGCAAATCAAAGCCACAATGAGATATCACACCACATCTGTTAAAATGAGTATTATCAAAACATCAAAAGACAATTTTTCTCGAGGATGTAGAGAAAAGAGAGCTCTTGCCCTCTGTTGGGAATGTAAATTGGTGCATCTATTTTGCACAACAGAATGGAGATTTCTCAAAAAACTTAAAAATAGAACTACCATATGATCCAGCAGTCTCACTTTTGATATAAATCTACTGTCTCAAAGAGATATGTACTTTCATGTTCTTTGCAGCATATTTACAGTGGTCAGGATATGGAAGCAACCTGACTGTACCCACAGATGAATGGAAAAAGAAAACGCGGTCCATACGTAGACTATTATTCAGCCTCACAAAGGAAAGAGATTTTACCACTTGTGACAGCATGGATGAACCTGGGGTACATTATGCTAAGTGAAACAAGTCAAAAAAATGAAGACAAATATCACATAATTTTGCTGATATGGAGAAACTTAAAAAAAGAAAAAAAAAAGAATAAAAAAAGCAACTTCAAATGACCAGTAACAGAAAGCAGAGTGGTGTTTACCAGAGATTGGGGTAGGAGAAAAGGAGAGATATTAACAAAAGTTACAAACTTTCAGTTAGAAGATGAATAAGTTATAGGGACTTAATTTATGGCATGGTGACTATAGTTAATAATGATGTGTACTTGAAATTTGATAAGAGAGTAGTAGGTCTGAAGTGTGATCACACACAGCATATCTATGGGAGATAATAAATTTGTTAATTGATTAGATTGTAATTGTTTTACATTGTACACATACATTATCATATGGTACATCTTAAATATATACAATTTGTTGGTCAAAAATAAATTTAAAAACATGTTCATAGCAACAATGAAAGATTATTTCCAATTTTACTGGTATTCAAACCACACAAGAAAGAATCAGGTTGTGATAGTTAGAAGAAAAAAGGAAAAAACCTAAACTAACTTATGGCATATTTCTAATCATTTAACAAGTGGAGAAACTGCAATAATGAGATGCTTGTAGTCTTATCATAGGGAAAGTAAAACTGGAAGCGGGGTTTTAATACAGTATGGTCAACCCCCCAAGAAACTCAATAGAGAGACAATTTGAGCTCTTCATTATTTTTTCAGATTATTTCATTAATGTATTTGCTTTTAAAAATTCAATGATTAGATACAAAGCATTTTATTTTTAATATTTTCAGATTATTCAGTGTATTTAAATATGCTCATTTAGAAATGTTTTATTATATCTCCAATCATTCTAAACTCTCTTTAAGGTACTACTATGTGATCTATGAAGATCAGTGGACTCATAACACAGAAAAATAAGAAAATATACCCAAGCATTATTGTTCACATAATTTCATAGTCTGTGTACAGCTCGCTGAAGTTTCTACAAGGGCTCTAGGCTAAATGTCTTATCTTTGAACTAAAATTACTCTAAAATTAGTTTTTTTTCTTTCATTTTCTTAGCATATAAAACTTTAACGAGGCATTATATTGACTGGATATTATTACTTAAGTAATAACAAATAACAAGTTCAAATACAACTTTCTAAATTTGTGATTATCTTCATAGTGGAACAACATAAAAAATTACATTTTATAAGAGAAACTGTCCCTTACATTATATACACAATTTTGCTCTAAAAATATAGATCTTGTAAATATGCATGAACATATTGAGCAATTTAAAATAGAATAAGTCAAATTTGGAAGGATCATTCAACTCGAATTAACCAGAATTTAATTATTTTTTATTATTTCTCACTTTCATTCTTAAAACATTTCTTGGGAGTCAGATAAGTGCCTCTTCATATTGGGCCAAGACTGAAGCACAGTTTGCCCTCGGAATCTGGTGCATTATGGGAACAACAAAGGGTGTTCTTAATAGAATCTTTTTGTTTATATTTTATATAATGTTTAAACTTTTGTAGGACTCCTGTTATGAATGGGGGCAGAAAAATTTGTACCAAAATTATTCTATTTTATATAACTTTTTAGGTTTTAAAGTATAGAAATATGAGTGAAAAGGCAAGGAATTTGTGGTCAGCATTGATCAGTGTCGAAATAAGAATGAAAAGTTAGGCTGGGGTTAGGAGAATTGACATGAAAAAATGTACAGAGAAAATATGTTTATTTCATGATTAAATGATCAAACTTACAATTAAATTAGTTAGGTAATGATCTTTTTGCACTTTTTAGTGTAACTGCAAAAAATATGTGAAAAGAAAATTGGCAAACATGTCTGAAAGACAAGAATATCAGAGAAAATCAATACAGATAATTGCTATACTCAAACACTTACCTAATTAGGAAATATTCCTCACTGTTTTTCAAAAGGATTTCCTCATACGAAGATAGACACCTGGTAATTTTTACAACCTCACATTCAAGAGAATCAATTAATAATCTCTTAGGGCTAATTTATAAAATTAAGATTTTCTTTCCCCACATCTTGCCAAAAATATGATATGCAAAGATCACGCTTTGAAGGAGGACAGAAAACCTCACCGGTAATCCCCTGACCTTTTTTGCCTTTCCTTCTTCAACAGAAGAGATAGACTGGGTCTTTCCTCTTCAAGTCTTCTATAGCTTGAGGCAATTCATCTTTAAGTAAAGAGCATGGCCTTGCTGTCTGTAACAAGCATTTCCAGGAGGGGACAGTGCCTTCCACAGCACTCCTTCCTTTTGTCCATCATACATCACTGGGGAGATCACGTCTGATTTATGTTTTATGTACATATGGGAGACAGATCCTTAGAACCTTTTTTTTTTAGTCACTATCCTATGATTTGTGTATTCAGTGCATCTATGAATGTTCTTAAATATTATAGGCATTAATTAAAAATGATAATGAAGAGATTCAAGTTTGTTATTTTTCTCTGTTTCAGTCTAGTTCATTATATTTTATTTGCTTATATATAAACTTTCATGTAGCTGTGTGACTAATGATTTTTATTTTTCAGCTACCCCAGAAGCCACATATTATTTTTAGGAAGAAAATACATTACTTAAAAAAAAAAAAAACAGGTCTTTATTTTGATACTTTTTTTTTTTTTTGCCCTGACTAATGGGTATTTCTCAGTGTGGACTGAAAATATGATATGAACCTTATCAGAAAGGACAAAAAAACAAAGAAGTGTCTTAGAAAGTGCCAAAGGTACAAATTGACATGTAAAAAAGTATTGATTATGCTATAAGAAATCATAATTATTATTCCCAAGGCACATAGATTTTCTTCTTATTTTTAAAAGAAAGTTATAAATACTCTTTAGGCTGATGATTGACAATAACTTCAATGGAAATGTTTACTTTATTTTTATTTCTGAATTATTAATGAGATATATGCATATATTAGCAATAATACAGGAATCAATAATCCAGTAATATTCATAATATTTCAAGATTTTAAAAAGCCAACTTGGACCAAAGTAGAATTCACTGATGTTCTAATGTCTGTTTCTTAGGAGAAATCTGACTTCGCCCAGCTTGGACTCTGCACCCAGCAGAAACTTGGCCACTGGGTGCCTTCAAAATGAAATTTCCCTAGATGTCCCCATGGGTGTCCACACTGGCTGGGGGATTGTTGGGAATAGAAGGTGATTTAATTAACTTCAAGAGTGTTTATGTTAACACAATTAAAAGTAGTTTATCATTATAACAGTCACTGGGAGGAATAAAGCAGAAGAACCAGAGACTGCCCTTGAAGAAGCTAGTAATTTTCTGCGGATAGATTATAGCTCTGGGGACTTGCAATAAGGAAATAGTGGAGCACTGCATGACACAGATTATCACTATGCTGAAAATGCTCCCGACAGCTAGTGGGAAGAGTGGCTCTCTAGGTCAGCTCACTTTGTTCAGGACAGCTTTATGTAGGAAGTTAGACTTGAGATTTTCTTTGAAAGAAGTACTGGAGTCAGAATCTTTAAAAGTAGGATCTTAAATGGAAAGAGATAAAGAGAAAAGAAAGTTTTAAGATTTAGCCTAGGTGTCACCTCCTTCTTATCCTGACTCTTGCACGCTGAGTTAAAATTCCTTTCAGTTTCTCTCGGTAACTCATCTATCTATAGCATTCACTACCACATAATTAGATAATTTCTGCCCCTCAACTTGACTAGGAGCATCTTGAGGACAAATGTTTTAGTGTATATTTTTAATAGCTAGCACAGTGCCCAACTAGGTATTACTTTCCAAGTTTCTCATACCTAGCACAATGCCAGGCTTCCTTAAATGTGGGCTCTTTGGCTAGTTGGATGGATGGGCAAGCAAACAAATGAAATGGATGGATGGATGGATGGATGGATATATTCAAACTGCAAAAAATTAGCTTGGTCAAAGTTATATAAGAAAGAAAACCAAGGGAGTGGTAATAACTTTGAGGGGAATGTCCTGTCTGAACCCATGTACATTTAGATTAAGTAACATATTTTTTCATGTGGGCAAGGTAAATAAGCTCTATTTATGGAGCTTAGAGACCAGTGGTATGAGTCTGAACCTGACTTAAGAACCTTTGAGAAAGTCACTGAGAGCTCTTAGTCAAGAGCATGGTATCATGAGAGTAGTAATCCAAATGGACTGAAAAGGTTAGAGATCAGCAGGCTTTTGCAGCAATCAGGGCATAGAGCAATGACGGCATGGGCCAAAGGAGTGACAGTGAGAACCCAGGCGGGTCCTAATGCACTCTAACGAAAGGATCTCCAAGAAATGCACACGTACGGTAAATGAGGATGAAAACAAAGGCTCAGTCAGAAACCCATCCAAAATGTTGGCTTGGCTGTTGGGAACATTCTAAAATGTTGGCAGAATTGAAAATTTGGCAAGATAGTCTGCTTGAAGAAGATGGGTAACAAGCTATGCGTTGGACCTAGATAGAATAATATATAACACACTTTAAATAGTAGTGAGAAAGGCCAGCTGTGGGCCACATTAACTAGAGTTCAGATGTACTTTCCCCCTCCACAGAAAGCATCCTTCTCTCCCAGGGCCCCTCTGTGCTGCTCTTTGCAGTCTTGCTCTCAGCTACAATGTCAAGTAATTTTCTCTCGGATACTAGCTGATAGAGTGTTATCTCTCACAGTGATGTGTTCACGTCCTTCGGAGGGTTATTAAAAACACAAGAGTCAGAATTTAGAATTCTGAAATATTTAGAATTCTGAAAAGAATATTTCAGAATCTAGGCCATTACTCAAGCTTAGAAACAAACAAACAAAAATGCTGAAGGAAATATTGCCAGCATTATCAATTTTATTGCAAAGCATTGCTACTGTCATTATTATCATTGAACTCTAAGAGTACGTAGATTCATTCTAAATTCCTAAATAATCTGGTGAAAAGAGAATTTCCAAGATCTCCAATTTACAACTTTAAATACATTTTCCACGTGTTAATATAATATTTTAGGAATTGATGTATTCTTTTTATTTTTATTTTTTATCTTTTAAAGATTTTATTTGTTTACTTTTAGAGAGAGTGAAAGGGAGGGAGAAAGACAGAGAGAGAGACATCAATGTGTGAGAGATACATCAAGCATCAGTTATCTTGCCCCGCACTGGGGGCCTGGCCCGCAACTCAGGCATGTACCCTGACTAGGATCTGAATCTGTGACCTTTCTGTTCATGGGCCAAGGCTCAATTCACTGAGCCACACCAGCCAGGGCGATTTAAAAAACATATTGTTGTTCAATTACCATTGTCCCAATTTCCCCCCATTGCTCTCCCCTGCCCTACCCAGCCCCCACCTCCCACTTCAATCCTCCCCTGACCCCCCTTGTCTTTGTCCATGGGTCCTTTATAAATATTTCTTGACTTGACCCTTTTCCTTCTTTCCCCCATTATGCACCTCCCTTACCCCTGTATTCTTTTGTTTAAAATGAAATACTCTAGATATAAAAATACTTTGTTTTTGTCCTGCATGTCTCACTTGCTAGCTTTGTAACTTCTTGGAATTGATTTAGTCTTTTGGAATCATAGATTCCTCATTTGCAAACACTTTTTGGAATGTGCATGGTGCATGTGTGTTGAATATAAAATGCATTAGGTGAGAAACATTGCTAGTATTATTTTGTATACTATTTAAAAGTTTATTTTGTTGTTAAATTAATAGTAGCTGTAAGTAGTAATTAAATAGTAGTGTAGTAGGGAAAAGGCATATTGGAATTAATCAAAGTTGTTTTATGTTCAGGCTCCTATTAAAATGTCACCATAGCACCTGCTTTTGAAATTTCAGCTTGAAACAATGGAGCTTCCTTATTGTTTTCCAATTCTAAGATTAGGTAAATCATATTAAAACACAATCTGTAGAGCAAATTCTGCAGAATATAAAAAATAGACTGTTGTCTAAATTAGATTTATATGTTTTCTAAATTTCAACCTAGAAAAGTAAACTCTATCATTCATTTTGTGTGGCATAGACCTGTCGTTAAACATAGAGTTTTTTGAGTGAATTTTAAATCCCACTACCTTCCTAAAATATCATAAATTTTGATATAAAATTACAGAAAATACAGATTACTATTTGAAGATACTGGCAATGTCCCAAGTCTGCTTGAAAACACCATTGGTCACTTACTTGTATTGTTCAAACACGCTCTTTGTGTTCTAATGTTTGCTTTTTCTTTTTCCTCTGCTCTTCCCTTGTGTCTTACAACTGAAATATGACAGATCTTCCCATATCCATCTGCATGCTCAGTCATCTTTTAAAACCTCTGCAGGGTCCTCTACCCAATAGGAAAGTGTTTTCCCATCTCTGACTCATTGCTCTTTCGTCACAGTTTTATAGAACATATCCTGTGATTCACTACCATTGTTCAGTCACTTGTTCTCTCACGGTCATAAACGCGGGAGGTTCTTGAATGCAAGGACTCTTTCTTCATAATCTGTAAAACTTTTAGCACATTGTATCATAGCATACATGTGTGTATTTGGCATTCATTAAATATGTTTTGCAGCATTGTTGCAAAATGGCAATGACTTTATGTTGGTATTGGGAAGTTTTACACCATCTAGGTTTTTGTACAGTATTGACATATTATGAATAAAATCAACTGCCGGCCACTGAACTTTTATTAGATTAAATGTGATTGTCCATATTTTTATTGTTTCTTCATTCTTTGAAAAATAAATTTCTTTGAAATGAATGATTGGAAGCATTGAAGTCAAATCACTGCTTTTATATTTTATCATGGCAATTTCCAAAGCAACATTCCTGTCTACTGTGCAGAGGAATCAAATTCCATAAAGTATATTGTAGAATATTCAACTATTTTATGTTTTAGAAGTCACAATATCATTTATGTACAATTAATATAATTAGTACATATAGGAATAGTTTTTAAGTCTTAAAAATAATTGTACAAATGCATGATAATCATACTTGTTAAAGCAATATTGTAAGTAGTATGCACTAATGTAAAATTGGGGTATAGGAGTTTGACAAAACTTTAGAAAGGCAATATGCATACATTTAAATGCATGTTTTGACTATTTCATTCATTTGGAAAACCCTGCCAAGAAAGTCTTATTATTTATTTACTTATTTATTAAATTTCTATTCAACCTACACTTTATCTGTAAGAGATGACTTAACACTTATGTGAGGTACCCATGAAAGTATTAAAGTCTCCCTTGTACTCAAAACAGTGGAAGATGATAAAGATCAGGAGAGAATCCCATAGCCCTAAAGCTAAGATGGCAAAACAGAATGTCAAGTTCAGTTCATCACTTTTGCTCACAAAACAAATAAACAAGCAAACAAACAAACACTGCATTGTTAACGATTCCAGTGGAAGAAACGGGATGGAAGAAGGCAAATGGGAAGACATAGTAATGAGAAATAAAAGGAAGATAAAATAATCACTTTGAAGTTCTGTCTTGCCATTGCATGGCAAATTTAAGTATGAAATGATGTTCATTTTTATTCTTGTTAATTTTCCTGTTTGTCTGAAACATTCTGAAAGCCTTTTCCTCATTACATGTTCAAATACTAGTTACTAATTGGGTATTTAATATTAAAGTACCTTAAGATAAAGAAGATTGTAGAAGCTTGCTAGGAGAAACAGCTGATTTTATCCCCTTGTTTCTTGCTGAGATGCATTAAGAGAACTGTCTGGACTATTAAATTTCTTTATATCAAAGGCTTCTCATCTCAGCTGGGGGCTGAAGGGTTGATTGAAACCAAGAAAGAATTAGACAGCTAAAGGGACCAAAAGCAGCATAACGCAGCTGATAAGTTTCCATAATAGATACATTTTCAGCTAGAATTATTTCATGTTTCAAAGAAGAACTTACAGCATAACGTAATTTTTCTGGAACAAATCTACTAACTTGATTGTATGGCTGTAAAAATTGTATGAAACCCCAAAATAGTAGGAAGCAGATGTCTTGGTTCTTTCTATTATAAACAAATAGATCTTCCTCTCAGCTTTATTTTCAAGTATTTTTCTCTCACTAATATGGTAATTTTAATATATACCCTAATTTACCTTTGTTAGCCCACAATTACTTCTCTGCTCCCGTGTCTTTGGTGTACTATTACCAAAACAGCATGAGCTTTATACAGTACATATCACCAAGATAGGTCAGTCCATGAAATTTCAAAGATTTTATTTTTACACTCAGTTTTTTTTTTACCTCTCCTTATACCTCAGTCTCTTTAATCCTAGGATTAACCTAGCTATGATTCTATGGCTCTTTGCTTTAAAGCGTTGCAATATCTTTTTGCTACATAGTGAAAAGAGCTAACGCAGGACTCCAATTAGGGCCTGACCCTTACAATGTGAAATGCAGCACTCACTCAGTTTATCTCACACCTGCACGTGGGCTGTGCATACACATTCACTGAACACAAAGTGCGGCTCTGTCTCTGGGGATGTAATTGGAGTTCTGTGGGTCTGAACCATCAAAAATACACTCCGGTAGCCGCTTCTCACAAAACTTTGTGAATTTCTGGCATTAGGTCATCCAAAAATACTGCACGATATAGATTTTCACATCTCAAATCCACCATTTTCTTGGACTTGCATCTGTGTCTATTTGGGGCTGATAAATTTCTTTATAAAGAGCCAATAACTAAATTTCCCACTAGCTTTTTACTTTCTTTTTTTACTGGTTAATGAGAGAAAAGGAAAGAACCTATTCAGCCAAATATTACCCAATTAGGACCTAATTACAATGTGATAACTAAATGATCAAGGCACAAATGACTATGGTAGGGTTCATAAAATGAGAAAGAGGTAGGGGGTTTGCAGTTCTCTGAACTGGTAGAAATGACTCTCACTACATACTTTTTTCATTACATGAAAGTGTCTTGAGCTAAATGAGTGATTTGGTAGAGATCCATGCAAGATCAGGAAATAATCATGTTTTACCTTGTCCTTGCAACGTTAAACTTAATTTGTTAAATATTTTATAAATTATAAGACAATTAATAATCACTTCAATTATTTTTTTCAAGTAATTCTAATAACGGATTAGCTTTACCCTAGGTAACCACGCTTTCTCTTTTGGTTTTATTACGTTTTTTAACCTTTAGGTAATTGGCATTTTTACGGAACTACAGTAAGAGACAAATTGATAAAAAGGAACTCAGTCCTAATCACCTCATAGAGATTTATTTGGGCACAAAATATTTAAAAAGATAAGTAGAGGGAAATATGACATTATTTTTATTATTAATTATTTTGCAAAAAGAAAAAGAAGGCACAGTAAATTTCTTGGGAGAAACTGCATTAGTAGAGAAAGATTCCTCTGTCATAGACTCAGAATATGTGGTAGTTATTTTAGTTACATATCTTAGAGCATTAGCAGTGAACACAGTGAAGTTTATAAGCCTAATATTAGTAGCAAGTCTCCCAGGCTTTTGGTAATATGAACTCTGGATATACAGGTTGAAGCAGAGCTGTGAAGCACACATGATAAAATAAAGGCTCCATTGATAAAGGAAATCCATATTGCCGGTGCAAAACCATAGCAGAGCATTTCAACAGTGTTTATGGGGATCAGAAAAATGACACTTTATAAAATGTATTTAATATCTATGATTGCAAACAGATAAACATAAAATCTACATTACCTGTTTTTATTGAATACCTTTCTATCAAGTAAAGAAATATGCTTCAAATAACTACATGTTCATTGTCATGTCCATAAACTTATAATCAAGCTAAATGTTTAGAAAGAAAATGTTAGCTTTATAATTTAAGAGCCCAAATACCCAGCTAAATTTTATGGGTCCTTTTGTTTATTTCTTTGCTCCTGTTTATTTGGGTTATCCATTGATAAACACATTTTTATCTATTTATTTTTCTTAAAATAACTGTATGTCAGGAAGTTAGAATAAAAATGAAGGAATACTATTATCTAGACTCCGCAGACATTCTAGATAAAAACATTTCCAACATTTAACTGACTCTACAAATTTAAGATATCTGATTATGATAGACATCAACATCTTTATATTTAACATTAACATGTTATTTCTTCATCTTCACTCAGTGCCCAAGGGAATCAAAATGAATTTTTTTAGCACCTACCTCACCTTAAGTATAGAATGTACTTTAACTTACAGAACAGAAAACTAGCAACATTCTTTTTATATGTAACATAGATATTTTAAAATTTCATATAAGTTCTTGTATGTTCCTTGGACAATGCTAGCTTATTCCAGGCATACCTCATTTTGGAGCCTCTTCCTCGTGCTTATCATATACAAATTCCAATGACACTTTTGTTTGACTGACTCACTATACATTGAAATAAACTTATGAGTCCATACTGCTTATGTTATATCATAATTCCCAGATAACTTATTTCCTTATTTTTAATTTCCAATGGCATATTTTGTCTTTAATATAAGAATTAAGTGTTGAGCTGGCAAGCTTATTAAATGTTGATTACTCTTTTCTAGGGCTATCAGCTGACACTGGAATTAAACTCTGCTAAGGAACTTTCTGTTTCAAAAATAAAAAAGATGCAGATGATTTTACCTGCAACCAACGTAGAAATATATACTTACATAATATGCACACACAGAGAAACTGAACATTTCCCTTCTAATGCCTATTAGTTTTGAGTGTTAAAACTATGTCTAATATGCTATTTTTTTAATTTAAACTTTCTAGGATTACAAATTATTTTTCTTTTAGTATAACAAACTTTTAGTGTAATTTTCATTATAAGTGCATCACTCTTTGCTCCAGTTCTTATAAAATATATTTTCAAAATATCTCCTTTCTAATGCAAAACATTCTTGGCAGGGAAAGAAAAAGTCTTATTAAGTGAAAGCAAAATAATTTCTTTCCATGTGGAAGCTTTCTAACAGTTAAAACTCATAACTTCATTTCCTGTGCCTCTGAGCTACACTATGTAGCAGTCAGTCCTAGGAAGTTATAATTAGACATGTAGGATAATTCTAATGATGTCTTACAACTGATGAAATCAGTCTCAGCCCTGTCTACCACCTGATTACCATGGAAACCATTGCTGGCCAACTGAGTAATTCTGATCAAAAAGAATTATTATTAATTCTCTGAGTATATGTTGGATAGGGATTTGCACAGCTTTTGTTAAAGTTTTTTAGTGGAACCTGAAAGGTCCAGTAAGGGTAAATATTAATTCTTAATGTGCTGGAGAGCAGGAATGGCTTAGTCTCTGTGGTGCACACCTGGCTCTCAGTAAATCAGATATTAACAGATTATGGGATCAGCCTTGCAGTGCTTAGGGATTAGAGATAAACAGGTGAATTTGTAGAAGAGGAAAATAATTTTTAAAGCTGACTTAACCAAGTCATTGCTTTGTCAAATTAGAGTTTAAACAAGAAAGAATGTGCAAGAAATTTAAAATTTGTTAAGTAACCTTTGTAAGTTTCAAGAAATTGAATGATAACATTGAAGTTATTTTCCTCCTTGCATATATCCGAGTATGAGATGCGGAGGGCGTGACCAAATACCCGTGATGTCACAGCCTGTCTTAAGGACCTTTCCCACACATCTGAATCTAGATAGCTAACTTCCTGTATTGTGCACTTAAATTGTTAATAGGGTATATCTCAAGTCAAGTATTCTTAACCCATTAAAAATGCAAACCACTAAAGATAAAATAAAATTCAAAACTAGTGAAATCAAACTTGACATAATAAATATGGGCAAGAACTGAAGAGAGGCTCTCAGTTAAAAGTGTCATTATGTAAACTCACGTCCAGGTAATATTGTGACAAACCAGTGTTTCCCAAGCTTTCAGTTTATAATCCAAGACTAAAAGAATTCGTATTAGTCATATTATTAGTCATATTAACATTTTATTCTATCAATTAATCATGAAAAGTTTTCAAACTCTTTTGTCTTGCTGGCTTGTTTGCATTATATTACAATGATTTTGTAGAAGTTCAAGATTAACAGCAACATAGGAACTAATTCATTCAGACCAATGGTAATTTAAAACTTTAAAAAATACCACATTTTCCAAATGATTATGTCAGAATTAACAAAGCTACATCCTCTTTGATTGGTTAAAATCTATTATCAATGCTATGTAAAAAATGGATTAGTCTGTGGGCCAAAAGATGAATGAATTTGTTTGAAGTATTTATTGAGTATATGGCTTTGTCTTAAATCTGTTTATTTTATGAAAGATAAAACCAAGTCAATATTTTCTAAGTTATCCCTTTACTAACTTAATATAGTTCTTGTCTGTTTTAGTTTTTTGATGTGTGTAGTTAGCTCCTTGCTTTGCTGCTGTTTTGGCATTCAGAAAGAGTCAGAGGGTTGAATTAGCCTTTGTGCCATGTATTTTTGGCTTGCCTTGATGAAATGCGTTAACTTCTACAGCTGTGTAAACTGAAAAAAGAAATACCACATAGATATGCCTGGAATTGGAACTACAATGCACACGTTTTGCTAACTTAATAAAGTTAATTATGAAGGTAAACTATGTATATTTAATATATATTTTTGTTGGTAGTTAAATCTCAAAAACCTGAAAAACAAATAATAGCACAATGATCAAACAAACAGGTGCCACTATGTGATATTAGAGTCCAAACATATTTCTAAATAATAATATTTCTAAAGCTCATGTTAAAATGATTCAGAGCAGGTGCACCTAGAAATAAAAATGAATTTATTACTTTAGTTAATAAAACATATTAGTCTGAAATCTAAATTTTATTGATTTGAATAGTTAACACATTTTCCATATTTTGATAATGTGTCCCATTCTTTGGAAAAGATCATTCATTTGTTTAGCATTGTAGATTTTTTCCATTACATCCTTTTTCTATGAAAAGAATGTTGGTCAGTGACCTGATGAACAAGGAGAAACATTATTTTTGAACTTTCTCCAACTAATTCATTAAAGAGCTGACTTAATAGTAACCTTTGATTGGAAACCTCTGTGTTTTTATATGGAGGAAGAAGAACCTGTATCCTCTT
Organism: Desmodus rotundus; assembly: GCF_022682495.2. Taxonomy (NCBI): domain Eukaryota; kingdom Metazoa; phylum Chordata; class Mammalia; order Chiroptera; family Phyllostomidae; genus Desmodus; species Desmodus rotundus. The sequence goes on along the minus strand of NC_071399.1, from coordinate 66,079,211 downwards.
ACTGAAAGTCCAGAGTATGCTATTTTGTTCCCACTTTTTTCCCACTCTTCTTGGAGAGTACATTTATGTAACCTGGATATTCTCCATGGACCTTTGTGGTGATGGCTGACCTTTTATTTATTTGCTTTTTCATGCATCTATCGCAAGGTACTCACAGGAGAGTAAGAGCCAGTTTTGATACAGCCATCTTTTGTCAATACGAAATAAACCTTGTAGAAGCTGGGGAGAGAATCCTCCCCCGGTCCTTGTATGTGGTTGGAAATCATAACAGGTAAACTTAGGATGTGGCTACAGCCAGATAAAGGTGTCTCACATTTAGTTTAGATTAACAACCCAACTAAATTATTCTTCTGGAATAATGGTTTCAAATTGCTATTTACATACATAATCCTGCATCTAGGTCTTAGAATATGTAAAGAAATGGTTTTGAGATTTATCATGTGGAAACCCAGGAACTCTATAGAAGAGAGTAAATGCAGTACAGTACTGAGAAGTCATGCACTGCCTTACACTGGATTTTTTTTTAGATATTATAGTGTTTTTCATTATTCACCAACAATTATTATTTCTCTTCTTAATTCATTAAAATAAAGCCTTAATAAATTTAATAAAATACAAAGTAATACAATATAAGTATAAAAGAACCAGATAAATACTGGTTTTCGTTTTGAAGGTCATCACTGTAAAGATAGTTTATTAGTCTTGGTTTCTCTGTCCGTGCCTTTAGGAATTCCAAAATAAGCCATTGAGGTTAAGACACTCTATCCATAACATGTTTTCGAATTATCTTTGAAAATATTTCAGAAAACCAATTTTGTTGAATGGAACATTTTAATTAATACCTGTTTTTCTGTGCAAACATTCTAAAAATAAAAACAATTTTGTGCTTCAATGTGTTTTTAGGTAGTTGTCCTAATAATTTCCCTCCCCTCTTTTAAGACACAGGAAAATTGAAAACAAACCCATCCAAGTCTCTTGAATTTTCATTGCTTTGAGAATATGAAATTTGTCTCTAGCTTTGGTGCATAATTTGCGAAAACATTGGTGATATTCAGACTTGTTAATACAGCTCGTCTGGCCGTGGCCAATAGAGAAAGCCCTTCATCTGTCAGAGTTCTTACAGACAACACACTTCACTGGCTGGTGAAGTCACATCCAGAGGGGTTTTAATGTTCTAGAGATGTAAATGGAGTGTATGGTAGAATGGCAATAAAAAAGCAATTTTGTTTAGGAAAACTCATTTCTTGATGTATATCCTGTGAAGGATTATTGTTTGATTAAAATAAAAGACATTAAAATTCAATAAAGACAGAACAATCATGGTTGAAGGAAGTTGAGTCATTTTAAAGTTAATTATGCTTGTGGTAGATCCTGTGGCTGATCTGTGTGATGCAAACTCTCTGTTTGCATGAAATTTTATCCTGTAAACAGGATGAGTAATGTCTCTGTGTTGGACTTATGGAGGTACATGCTAGCAAGGAGGAAAAATAGAGGAAAAGAAGCACTAAGAGTAAGAATAGGAGGGCTCTTTACAAAAATAAAGTTTGAAAATAATGTTCTGTTATGTACAATTGTCAAACTCTTGCCTTAATGAAAGAAGAAATTGAATAGGGCTTAGTACTCGGGCTGTAGAAGACCCTGTCCGTCTGTGTTCCTATTCCTTTTATTTGTTACCGATGTGCCTTTTGATTTGACTTCACACCTTCTAATTTATTATTACATCTATCAATTTGAGCTAATGGTATCTGTTCTACATATTTCATATTCCAAATAATATAAAACATTATATACATTGTAAAATTAACATAGCTTCAAAATATCTTTATGAGTAGATATGTTAATAAATATGATATCCATTACAGTAAATGATTTAACTTTTTATGTCTCCAGCCAAAGTCTAAAACACTTTTCCAGATATCAAACACAACAAATTGACATTAAATTGAGCAGTGACCTTATTTTTGTTGGCCGTGGTTTAGGCAATTTCCCCTGTAAAATGGCAGTGATATCCGTGTTGGCACAGATGCCTCCTGGATCAAAACAATTCAATGCATAAGGGAAATTCTGAGACATTTTCTATGGTTAAACCGCAAAGATTCCTCGTACAATTGTTGCTGCATCGGCTTAAGTAGCCCACATGAAACTGCCTGTTTATACCAATAGTTTGAAGGAAAACTCACATCATGTGCAGAGAATTAGTGTCCACCTTTCATTCGGTGTCAAGAACTACTCATCAATTATGTCATATATTTAAGAATCCTTGTTGTTTTCTCTCTTCATATGACTAAGCATTTTACCTTGTGCGATGTATGTTTAGTTCCAGCTAATCTTTAGCTTGTTCAGCAAATGTACCCTTGAGAAATTAAGAATGAAGTAGGGGTTCCCATGAACAAACTTGCCTGCTCCCTGAATGTTGAGAATAATTTCTCTAACCCTTTGCTCACTCCTCTACAACATTTGATGTGTGGCGGCTGCTGTGGGCACACCAAACCAATTAGAATCTCGTGAGAGCCATGGCCAACTTCTGAGGGGGTGGTGAAACACTGAGAGGAATACATATGCAAAGTTTTGTGTAATTTATAAAACTCCCTGAGGTCTAATACTATGGATAAATTGTACAAATCAATAGCACGAACGACCTCTTATTTTAAAAGATAAACCCTAACTAGGAGCCTGAGATAATAAAGACACCCAACAGTAGTAGCCATGGCAGCCAGCATTTATTGACTGTTCACTGCATGAGAAGTAGCATGCTTTAATATTTTTTTAAAAGCTGAACAAATGTGCTGTTTTATTATTAACTACATTTCATAGGAGAGATAATTAATGCCTATCTACATTACATTTCATCCCAACTGCACGTAGATAAAAAGTGTCTATTTCAGATAAAACTCAGGTGAAATATAGGACATTAATTAACACAATTCCTGTCTTGAAGACACAAGGTTGGGCTTTTAATGAGCAATAGAGATGTTCCGAAGGACAGTGTCAAGCTACACCCTCAAAATCCAGGAGGAAATGACTGTTTTATCCGTGCCTAGTCACACAATCTTTGTGCAGAATTGTCTGTAGAAATGTTTCTCCATTATCTGGGTGTCAACCACACCCAGTTATTTTTCGTTTAGGATTAGACTGTCTTGACTGTGAACATAATGGGATATATTGCACCAAATGTTTCGGCATTGGGGAGAGCTCCTATCTTTTTTCATTCTCCTGGAATATTCATAACTACCTTTGCTTACTGGGTTGGCTTGAGGGCTAATATTAAGGTATGTTTGCTGCTATAACAATCCAAAATTTCAATGACCAAACACAATACCATTTATTTGTTCTTGTATCACTGTCAAGAGTGGGTTAGAGATGAGGTTATTGTTACATGATTTGCTAGGTTCTTTTGAATCTGCCAGACAAGAAAAGAGAGATAAAGGAGGTGTGGGGGGGATTTTATGAGTTACGCCTTCAGGTGGTGAAAACACATGCACGTATTTTAGTCATATCAATCACATAACTGTTATCCACCAGTGAGAGAGAATGGGAAATATTTTTTGATTCATGCCCAGGAGAAAGGGGAAAATTGTTTTGTAAGTAATAAATAATGTGGAATAATTTTGCCTGGCCAGCTACCACTGGGAACAGCTGTTTTTTTCCTAGAAAAATTCTTCTGAAAACGTTTCTAAAAAAGGTTTGTTAAGACCTTCCAGTCAAGATGGAGGCATAGGTAAACACACTTTGCCTCCTTGAACAACTACAAAAGAAATTACAACTAGACTACAAAACAAATATCACCCAGAACTGTCAGAAAAATCAAGCTGTATGGAAGTTCAGCAACCAAGGAATTAAAGAAGCCACATTCATCCAGATGGGTATGAGGGGCAGAGATGCAGTGATGGGAGGAGAAGCATGGAGATGTGGTGTGGCTCAGAGAGCTGGCAGAATGGGTGGTCGCACATTCAAGTGTGGTGGATAAACACCAGGAGTCGTACCTTGGGAGTGAGAGTCCCAGCCCTAGGCCATACCACACAGCCCAGGGTTCCAATACCAGGAACATAAATCCCCATAACTTTAGACTATAAAAAGTGGTGGGCTTTGTGGGGGTGGTGGAAGAAACTGATGCATTTTCAGGAGACTCCTCTTGAAGGGCCCACATGGACTTAGGACTTACACAGACCAACCCCCTCTGGGATTCAGCACCAGGGCAACAGCTGGAAGGACACCAGTTGCACATGGGGAGAGCTTGAGGTGACTGGAAACAGGGCAAGTGCCTAGAGACAGCTTCCTCCCAAGTAAACCTCCAGAAGACAGGCAGTGGCATTGTCCCCTCTCTGAGCCCTCTCCCCACACAGAGCCACAAAGCAGTGAAATGGGTTGTCCTGCCCTGGTGATTACCTAAGACTCCGCCCCACGCAATTTACAGTTGCCTTTTCTACATTAGGCCACGCTACTAAGACAGGCAGTCACAGCAGTTCTACCTAGTAGACAGAAACAAACACAGGGAGGCTGCCAAATAGAGGAGACAAAGAAATATGGCCCAAATGAAAGAACAGAAAAAAACTCCAGAAAAAGAACTAAACAAAATGGAGATAACCAACTTATCAGATGCAGACTTCAAAACACTAGTTATCATTATGCTCAGAGACTCATTGAATATGGCAACAGCATAAAAAGACCCAGGCAGAAATGAAGCAAACAAACAGAACAGGAACAGAAAGAATCATAGATATGGAGACTTATCAGCTGGGAAGGGTATAGGGAGAATGGAAGAATAGGTGCAGGGATTAAGAAGCATAATTGGTAGGTACAATATAGACAGTGGGATGTTAAGAATAGTATAGGAAATGGAGAGGCCAAAGAAGTTATATGCACAACCCATGGACATGAACTAAGGGGGAAGGATTGCTGGAGGGAAAGGGGATACTCGACGAGGGGGGAATGGGGGAAAATTGGGGCAATTGTAATAGCATAATCAATAAAACATATTTAAAAAAACAATAAATAACACCCCTACCACTTTGCTGTAGAACTACCCACTGATTCAAATTAGCTATGAACATTATTCAACCCTGCTTCCTTTAATAGTGCCTACATGTATTTGAGGTACGGTGGCAATGCCCAGTTTATTCAGATAAGATGATGTGCCTCTGATGACAAAGAGTGGCCAAGATATCTTTCTTAATAAATACACTTTTTTTCTTGAAGTATAATACCTGTAGGGTAAATAAAAGTATGCACACCATACTGTACTTTCACAAGCTGAAAACCACCATATAAGCAGCACCCAGATCAAGAGACCTAACATTACCCATATCCAGAATTTTCCCAAGGGCGATCTTCCAGTCTCATTTTAGTGTATGTCATTTGGTGAACATATGTACGGAGTTATTTTAGGTATATACATAGGAGTGAAACCGTGGGACATAAGACATGTATTTTTCAGGTTTAGCTCATAGTGTCAAAGCCAAGCAGTACTCCAAAGCTGGTATACTAATTTACACTCCCACCCACGGTGTGTGAGATTTCAGGGTGTGCCACGTGTTCTCCAATAGCTGGCATTTTCTGTCTTTTCTATTTTAGCCGTTCTATTGGCATGTAAACTATTTCATTGTGATTTTATTTCTATGTCTTTGATGGCTAATATTATTAAACATCTTTTCAGCCACAAAGTTTTCTGGATTATGTGAAAAAATTCTACTCCTATTTACTTGTTTTCTATTTATTTTTAAAGTATAACTTGAAATATTAGAGGTCCCTTTGTTTTTTTCCCTTGTTCTCAACAAGAATAAGAGAGGCTGGAATTACCCATAGGATGAGATCTTCATCTGAGACCCCAGCTTTCTCATCACAGAGTAAACTGAGAATAGGACCCCTATCTTTTTTATCATAATTCTTTTAGTGTACACAGAGAGAATCACCTAGCTGCACTCTCAGCTGAACAGAGCAAGAAAATGTTTTTATTATAACTTTTTCAGTTCAGAACATGTATAGTTTCTGAAAAGTGTTTATTTTGAAGATATTAGTAAGAAATATCTAACACGATATTATATGAAAATTACCCGTGAAGCTTTCTCATAATTTTTAACTCTAACAAGATTGCAATCATATGTTATGTATAAGTCTAAGCAATTTAAAGGAATGGAGCATAAGCCTATACTATCTTTATGTCAACACTTATGCCACTTTCATGGAAATTAAGGTGCAGTCTAGGTTTCCAAAGTCAACTCAGTAGGGCTAAGATGACCTCAGGGTTAAAGTTAATCTATCAGGCTGTGTTCAGAAAGAGAGTTCTGGACGTAGAGAGAAGTAGAATTGGAAAAATCTGGAAGCAAAACTGGGAAAATAAGTTACTTATAGAACTAAAGGTAGATCAAAACCTGTTTCAATATCCAACATGGAAGAGATTATGGTGCCCCTCTCCATATTAATTTAAATTAAAATAATACTAGAGCAAACATAAAGTCTAGCAAATGAGATTTATTCTCATGGTTGCTAGGCAGTGATTTTTTACGTATCAAATTAGTTTGAAAAATAATGCCTTTGCTTTGCTGACATCCCAACACTGCCACACACGTGAATCATCAGAATGAAGACGGAGAGAGAATCATTAAAATCTAGCATCCCAAGATGATACTAAAAAGCACTAGAGAAAACTATCAGCTTTCTGTAGAGTTTGTCTCCCATTAAATCTCCAACCGTGGATCCAAATACAGGATTTCTTTTCTTCGTTCAGCTTTTTGTGACTATCCGTAGCTGGTTAAAACAGAAACATTTTGTAGTCGGCCATTAAAGACGGCATTTTATTATTCACAGGCAATATCTAATATTTCTAGTCTCCTCTTTGTCTTAATGAATTCAATTTTAATGAACATTAAGTGAAAGTCCTTTGTTATATATAATATGAAAGCCTTAGTGTATGAATGAACATGAAATGAGTTGATCTTAGGGAAATTATTGATACATCTTAAAGTATTATGTGTGCTTTTACATATTGGTGACTTTCATACACTGAGTTGCCTCAAATGATAAGAAAGCAATTAGCATGTTACCAATGCAAATACCATGATAAGAGTTTTATATTGAATTGCCAGCTTTGATAAAACCCTAGTAGTTTCCATTTAATAACTAAATTATATGCTCTAGAACTCAGTGTAGATAATGTACTCATACTCACTATGAACATGACATTTAGAGAGTCATGTATTCTGTTTTTCTGTTTCCAAGTGCATTTCCACTCACAAGGAATTAGATACAGACAAAGTTGCTTGTCAGAGGCACAATAATTCAGTTTTGTTTTTATTTTAATTCTTCAGTAGCAAATAATGATTAATGATACTGGGCTACTTTTACAAATGTAATTGTTGCCATTTCCCCAAACATATGTTGCAGTACAACTTACTAAAAATGAACGGTTTCCCAAACCATATAACAAAGTCCTTTGCACTTCTGTCGTCTCCCTTGATTGACCTTCTCAACTTTCCACAATCCAATTCATCCTTCTAGTCTTACGTCAACCCTTACTGCCAATGCAGCCTGTTCTAACTTCTGGGCATCTCCTTCTTTGGTTCTCCTAGCACATTTTTTACACCTTATTATAGCATATTTACATCATTATTGAATTATATTTTACATAATTCTCCTTTTTTATTGACTTAGAATGTGACTCGTACACTTCTCATATTATGGCCGGCATATCACAGAAACTTCCACACATGTTTTTATGAATGAATGTGATATAGTTTTAGAAAATAGCTTGCTAATGAATTTAAAATATGTGAACGTTTTAAAACTTTCATTTATTCTAAGTTCTTAGGATCTTTTATTACTGATAATTTTACTACTATTGTTCAATTTTATTGGCCTTATGTATACTTTTATTTAGTCAATGAACATCCATCATTTAGTATGTACTACACACTGAATTCTACTAATCTTGAAACAGTGAGCAAAACAAATTCTCCACCTTAATGCTTTAGAGTCAGGGAAGGTGGAACAATAATTGAATACGCCACCCATAATGTAAACCCAAGATGTGAACAGCCACTTAGATTACGTTTAAAATATAGGTCATTTGAACTTACATTTAAATACTGAAATTCAGCTGAGAATAAGAACAAATAGTACTTGAGGTGTGTTTTCTAAGTCAAATTAGAATTGCTTATAGATGTTCAAATGTCCCAAGTATTTCTTTGTCAGTTTAAAGAGAATTGGAGAGATTCACCTGAAAACCATATTACAAAAGAGAACCAGTGTCACCTGTGATCAAATTGGTTTTCTTCCAGACTTTGATACAGTTCTTGAAATTTCCAACCCTTTCCACAGTGTATGTTGATAATATTGTGTTTTACATATTTGTATTTCTTCATATCCACTCTAAAGTGGCATTGGATCCAACTCTTTCAATGCAATTGTATTTAACTGTTAAGTCTAGAAAACTAATTACTGCCTCTTAACCATGGATAATATCTCTGATTATTCTGTTGGTTTCAAGCAAAATTATCCCAATGAAAGGTCAGTTAACATTATTGAAATAAAGATCCAATTGTGAAAATCTAATTAAAACTCTTTATCTTTTTCTGGGGAAAATGCTTATTTGACTAACACAGTAGTTTAATATAAAACAAAAAGGTAGACATAATTTGAGAGTATATAAAAACAATAAAAGTATATCTTATCTAACTTAAATATGGACAAATTTTATTGAGACCTATGTTTAAACTGTATTCTTAAGTACCTGGCTTAACAATGCATCAATGAGATACTTAATATCAGGTTTTCAACTGCTACAAACCAAATAAAAGGTACACTTTAATATGAATGAACAAATGTCTGTAAATGGATGTTGAGAAGAGAATCCATTTCTGTAGCATATGAATTGTGTATATTAGCATGCAGGCATTATTCTCTGATCTCTGTATTGGTTTATGAAATAGATAAATGGCTTGAAAAATAAGGAAGGTTTTCATTAGTTCTCAATCACACATTAATTAGGATAATTTTTGTGAGTACGTTTTGCATGTTAAGGTTAGTTAGATTTGAAAAACTGAGTGAAATAAGGGAAGATTAATTGCTTAGTAATCATAAATATAAAATTTTGGAAACTCCAAAGGCACAAAATTTAAACTAATAGTTAACATTTATTCTTTTAATTAACATTTGGCAAGCCTGCTATTACAAGTTAGTTTGATGTAATTTAGTTGATGAAAATTCTAATTGATATTTAATAAGTGTGTTGATTAAAATATATGTTGTTTCATCTTCCATTTCAAATGACAATTACCTGCTTAAGCATCCCTTTCATTTCACAGACTAATAAGTACTATAGAATCTTAATATTCCTTTGGCCCCAAGACTCTTATTTATATGATTTATTCTATATAGGATTTTCCCAATACAGAATTTACTTCCTTGTAATAAATTAGACATCTTCCTAAGGGCATTATGCCATCTTCTCCTGGTGTGCACAAATTATGTTCTGGGAGTACTTGAAGCACCCTGGGACTCTGTGAACTTGTACAGGCCAGGGGGGTTGCTGTTTAGGAGATAACCACGTAGACTACATGGTATTCACCATTCCTTCTTCATTTCTGAACTTATTTTTATTTTCTAACCATCATCTGCAATTCTGCCTTCTTGCTTTCTTCCATGTCTTCAGTCTTATGTGCATTATTGTAAGAACATGTAGTGAGCCAGAGACTCACTAGAGGTTCCCAACAGCTGAGAAAGACAGGATCCAGTCTAGGAATTTCTCCTCTATCTTTTAACCTTCTCCAACTTTACATTCCTCTAGCCAACATCTTTCCTTCTCCGATTTTCTGTAACGATTGATGAAAAGTTCTAGTTTCCCTACTACACTCATTATTTCTTTTATAGTTTGCATTTTTCCTTGCTACACCCTGCTACCTAAAGAGGTTTCTGTCCAACTTGCCTTTCATGACAATCCATCAATTCCTATAATTTTGCTAAGAATTACATATTGAAAAATTTTAAGTAATCTAAGTTTCCATAAAAATGAATGCCATTTAAGGACATTAAGCATGTTATAATATCATACAGTAAAAATTGTGAATAATTATTGCTGTGAAAATGCCCAGGATCTACTTGGCTCAGGAAAATCGTCTCGAGTCTCAACACCACATGCTGTCACGAATTCCCAGAGGCAGCTGTAAGCAGTCTTCTTGCCTTGCATTCTCCTGACTCTGTTTTTTGCTGTATACATTGGACATGTTAGACCTGGCGAGACCATATTTTATTTGACTCAAGAGATCTATGTTGAAAAGTTTACTTAAACATAAATATTTTTATCTGCTTTATTTGCTAATTTTTTCTGTACTATAACGAATATGCAGAAATAACTTATTTAAATAAGCCAAAATTTGTTTAAGTGTAAAGGACAGTTTACACAGAAGAAAAATTTGCATCATTGTAATATCACTAAAAATACAACCAACAAAAATTCTTACCACTTGAAGTATCTTCCTGGAAACTATTTGGAAATACTAAATTGAATATGCTAAGTATTGTGCTTAATAATCAGAATCAATAAAGTTGGAAGTCTGCTAATTGACTAAATTGGCTTGTCATTCCACGTGTCTGTGAAACTCTATCAGAGAGAAAGAAGAGACAGGAACCCTAATGAATCTCAGAAGACATTTAAATGCAATTATGATGTTCTTGCAAATCTATTATTTTTAAAGACTCCTTCTGTATTGGCAATAATTTTAAAATAATACATGGGTTTGTGAGTGTCTTGCTTTTGAAATATAAGATATTAAAATGAAAGCCCTTTAGAACTATTTTGATTTTAATAAAGATTAAGTCAACACATATTGCTAAACCCTTGTGCATTCATGTTATACAGTAGAAAGCTGATATTTGAGCAGCAATATAAGAACTTCAAAATATGTGCTAATAGTAAGTATGATACATGTCATTTGTGGACTTACAGTTCTAACAAACTATATTGTTGATAAATCAAGATAAATACTGAATAGTTGGAGTAGGACTGTGGAGCACAACGGAATAGACACAGACCGATTTCTCTCTCCCCTCTGCCATTTACCAGTGATCTTAGTATATTCACCCTGTCTGGGTGTCAGTTTTTAACACTGTAAGATTGATATTTTATTACTTACCTCATAGCACCAAGTTACTAATTAATCGAACTTATATATCTAGAAGGAGCTAAACACATTTTAACTTATTAATTGAATCAAAAATAGACTCAAATTTTGCTCCTTTAAATAAGAATGTGAAATAATGGAACTTCATAAACTATCAAAGACACAGACCTGAACTGAGTGGAAAATTGCCCTTCCTATTTCCTCGAGGTACTTGCATATGTTACCATCAAATTTCTCCAGAAAGGGTCATTGGTAAAATGTACCAATTGCAGTTTCATTGAAAGGAAGTGATCAAAGGTTTTCAATGAACTGATATTATCAAACATATGCAGTCTGCAGGTTGATTTGTAACTGTATGAATCGCCACAACATATCTCCTTATGATTTAAAAATTAACAATTCAAATGTCTCCCCAACTTTGAGAGAGAAAAGGTTCTTTTGTGCTGCGCCCCAGACCTTTTGTGCCCACACTGTACAGTTGGCTCCCCTCGCGGTACTCATCATGCTGCATTTCAAGTGATTGTTTCCATGTATGGTATGGCTCCCTTCAATTCAGTCCCTTTAGCAACATTCCAAGACTGCATGTGTTGGTGATAACATGAATCAAAGATGTTATAGGCTGCTATCCCTGTCACCATTTCGGTGTCCCTTATCTACTAAAACAGGGCCAACACCTGGTTGCAACTCAGTACGTGTTTGCTGAATGAATAAATAAACACACGATGTTATTGTACAGGTGCTAAATTATTGGAAAGATTTAGCAAAATCTTTGAAAATGCATCCTTCATTCTTCCTCATAGACCACCCCAAGCCAACATTTGCAGCTGTGAGGCAAATAGAGAGCTACTTTCTCATTGTTACTCTACTTTTAGCCTGGCCAATTCTTATTCTGACCAAAATGTATTCTATTGACTAATGTTGAATCATGCCCTTGATATACTAAGTGAATGAATTAGGTTAAAATGAGATGTGTAGCTTGATCCCAATCTTTAAAAAGTGAGAGCATGTCAATGTATTAGTGAAAATATAGGTGAACATAAACCAGAATGAATGCTGGTAGTAGCTGTCATTGTGCAGTTGGATTAAGAGTAATCATTATTTCCCTGAGTGTTTTTGGTAAGCATGTATTCATTTTACAAACAGTAAAGGGAAACTATTTTAAAAACAGAGATGTGACTTTGACCAGAAACAATGTGGATTAGCCCGAAGGTCTGCATTTGCATCCATCTACATAGGAGGGTGTTCTTTTGGCTACCTAGAGAGTAGCTCCTAGGAGCCTTACCCCTAGCACGCTTCCCTCATGGGGGATGGCGGGCAGTCTGTAGAGGTGGGATTTGCTGTGTCTCACTAGCGTTCGCATTTCCTTTAATGAGCTCTGTCATGCTGAAGATGATCCGACCCTAACTTGCTAACTTCATCACCGGTGCTAATACCTGTAATGAACCGCCTCTGAGCGTCAACAGCAATCAGTGCTGTGCACTTGTCTGCTAGAGAGTCAAAACAGTTGACCTCAGTTTTTGGAACTTTTAAAATAACCAGCCACACTTTTTTCTACTTTTTTTTAGCTGTTGTCCATTATTCTGTGTCCTTCTATCTTCTGACATTATGAACGATGTCCTTCCCCTAGTTACAAGGTTACCTTGAGCATATTTATAGAGCAAGTTCAGCTCCCTCTGAGGGAGCTCTTCAGTTTTCACTCTTCAAGCTCAGTGCTTTGTATCCTCCAAAACTCCTTTTGTAACATGTTTATTCTGGCAAAAGGGTTCTGTATTAGGAAGCTTTCTTTTTCTATATCTGTCTTGCCCACTGTAGGTGCAAAACATAAAAATTTTAAAAGAATATAAAAAATGAAAATAAAAAACACAACAAAATAGTCAGGTCGCTCCAGGATATCTTTGTTGTCCATACCATCATCATTATGTGTTACACAATGTCTTTTTTCCTCTCTTTTTTATATTGCTGGTTCTTCACGGAATAACAGTGGCTTATTTCTCCTACCGCACTGCACTATTTTGTGCACCTTTTTATTAATCTCTTGATTATCTCACACATGTCATTCTTTAAATACTTTATTTATCTACAGTCTGAGGTATAATCTTCTTTTTTTTTGCTAAATTGCAGTCACATCAGAGTGAATTTTCCTGTATAAACATATTTTTGCCACAACAGAACACAGTGTGTGTTCTTCCCTACTTCAGATCACTATTGTAAAACGGATTGTGCTGGAACTAATATAATTATATGCACGCTTCAATGAAACTACAATTATCTTTCCATACCTCAGCTCTTTCTGTCAGACTGCGATCCTATTGTACATCATGAAAATCTGGCTATTATCTCACTAAAGTTTTAGTTATTTGATTATGTATAGATTTATATTATTTTTAGCAAATTTAACTTTGTAATGTTGGGGCACATCATTTTTCTAAGGTTGAACACGCTCACTTCTATCAGGTTTGAGCTAATAATCCATTTTTGTCAATTAAAATGATTGGCAAACGATTACAAGATGACACAGTCCCAAGGCTGTCTTGAGAAGATTCAGAGTGACCTCGTTTTACGTGCGCTCCCTGTGATCCCTTTCCAAAGCCTTACTCTAGTCCCAGAAGTCTGAAAATAAAAACCGTGATACAGGTTTAGCAATATTCTGTGAATTCTGCAGGATACATGTTGGTTCTGAAGATTCTTATCAATATATTAACGCAGTCGTTATTTTTATAAGATTTCCTAACTTTTCAGGATTCATTGATTGTGATTTTTCTCTATCCCTTATGCATTGTGTTATACAGAACAAAATCAGATATTAAAAAAGGTTATATGGAAATATTATTCACCATTTAATACAGTCTATAAAATTTCCACTGATTTTTTTTCAAAAAAATTAGCAAAAATAGTATAGACCATTGTTCGAAACACTATGATTTATAAGAAAATTCAGTCTCTTTAAATAATCAAGGAGAGAGAAAAATATCAAAGTTTTATTTGCAAGCTTACTTAAATATATTCAATTACTTCAAATATGTAATGCTGGTTTCTATATTGCTTATATGTATTAGCATTTTATTGTGCTCAGTTAATCTTCTTTAATCATTATCACCAAGAAACTTTTTTCTGGAAGCTATCACCCTTTTTGACGACTGAGTTTACTGTGAATAATACATGTGAGATGGAATACCTGATGCCGAGGACGCCCAGCTTGGTCGGTATGACGACGTGGCCCTTCCTCACAACACTAGACTAGCTTTCACTTGATTCTTGATGAAGAACACTTTAAAAAGGATGGGCAGGGAGGCGTCCTGACACTTTTCAGTAAATAAGGGAAGACATCCTCTGAGGATGCAGTCCAAGTAGAAATGGGACAGTGGCCCAGATTTCATTCCTGGGCTCCTGAGTTCCCATTTACAACTATGACAAACAAGAGCAAAACCTTCCGTATCTGCGACTAACACAAAACATGAGTCTATGTAAACCAGCTCCTTTGTTTTCCACACGTGGCATTAAGTGGATTTAAAAGGACATTTATTCATAGAAGAGTAAATGCAAACAATGAAAGGAAATGGAGAGACATCATATCTGTAATTCAAGTAAGTAAGCGGGCGTGTGTTCATTCCGTCAATGAAAGTGCAAACAGGGGGGTCCTGTAGGTGTTCAGGGGTCACGTAACCAGGGCTTAGCTGTTATGGTAGCAATTCAGCTTTGCAAGAGGATATCTGTACCAAGTACATTAAACAATTCTCCCAAGTTCATGGCATACATTAATGATTTTTTTTAAATTAGCACCATTAGAGATTTTGAATTTTATTTTACCTACATAGAAAATATTTTGTTTTTTCAAAATAGCATAATCAAAGTTTCGGATGCCAACAGAGTCATTAAAGCCTACTCCTTTCTTTTTTCTCTGTGTGCTAGTGAGCCGTATAAAACAGCACTGCATAGACAGCTCTTCCATTTCAGATTCAATGTATAAAACCAACATTTATAAAATAGATAGCAGTTATTTTGATATAAGATTCTGTGATGAAATGGTCTTATTATGTCATGTTCAAGAAGCCTTTTTAATGTGGAAATCCACTTGTAGTACCTTTATTATACAAACAAGGGTATCCACTTTAGTGAATATCATAGAGATAGTAAAAAATACATGGTTTATTTAGATGTGGTAAACTTTTATCAAGACAATAATAGAAAATGCAGTAAATTACTTCGTAAAGTGTTGGCCTTCAATAAGTGCCAGATAAAGTTCACTTCAAAAATTTCAGAAACTTGAAGTTGGAACCCTGAATTTCCAATGAATTAGAAGTGTGTTGTTTAATTTCCACATATTTTATTTTAATAATAGTAATAGTAATAATAATAATGGTACTAATAATAAAAGGACCCCTGTGAATAAGTGTTTAACATTATATAGTATAAATTTTCCTGTGTATATTTTTAGGAAAAAAAGAAACCTAAATTTGCTCTCTGGAAAGTTCAGCAATAGTTTGAAAAACAAAATGTAGTAAAATAGGTGCTCCGGCAAATTAAAGGACTATTTAAAATATTAACCACTTCCACCAAGGTTTTGTCTCTAGGTGTGATTTAAGTTCACAGAATATATTTATGGTTTAATTCTACTGGCTATTTAATGGTGAAAAAAAGACAGAACTACAGGTCCTACTGCTCTTATTGACTGTATTAACATTTGTTACTGGATACTCTGGTTATGGGAGGGACAGTGTTTTCTTTTTCATTTATGTGATGAGTTCAATAGAAAAAATCATTTACCTACTACCTGCTGAAGGGACTAACATGTTATGTGGCCAATTTGATCACTTTCTTCCATGATCAATATTTAATAAATCAAGAAAATTTTTACTCCTAACTCTATTTTTCCTGTCATGGATATCAATCCTCATCAGCTTTTGTCATTACAATATTATGTGATGACAGGTATATTTATAACTAATTAGTCAGTAATTTATCTTTTAATAATTACATTTTATTTTTATGTATATTTTATTGATTATTCTATTATACTAGTCCCATTTTTTCCTCCCTTTTACCCCCTCCACCCTGCATTACCCCTCCCATCAGCATCCCCCTCTTAGTTCATGTCCATTGGTCATACATATAAGTTCTTTGGCTTCTCCATTTCTTGTACTATTCTTCACCTCCCCCTGTCTATTTTGTACCTACTATTTATGCTTCTTACTCCCAGTACAGTTTCTTTTACTAGTTACATTTTAGAATCATGTCTTTATTCCTTGTTGCTGATGAGATTTGATAGACATTAAAATTCTTAGCCATAGAAATCACCCATCTCTTGAACAAAAAACAAATTTAGCAGACTTTTCTTAAGAAACATTTTTCTTTGGTCTACTATCCACATATGTCCAAATTCCCCAATTTATGATACATACTAGTTATTCTAACCAGAATGCTTCTGTATAAAAACTATTTCCCCAAGTGTTTGGTCTGTACACATACAACGTAACAATTCATAGTAGATAATCTTGGTGATCTGAACACTTACCACCCCAGCTCTGTCCTCTATTCCTAAGATGTGGTTTATGCCTTTGGAGAATCTTTAGAAGTATTCTAGTAGAGCAAAGGCACATTCACAGACTATTTTGTTTGGAAATAGGATTAACCTTGCAGTCATAGGGATAGATTTACTTCCCCCCAAAAAGATTGACATAAAGGTCTTTGATGAGCTTGGAAAATTAAAAAATAAACATAATTACTAGCTATATTTTGATTGTATTTTTGCTTTTTCTTGGCAAATCATGGGGTACTGAGTTACATACTCAGGGGGACAGGGGGTCAGTGAGTCAATGTAAATCATCCGTCTGCTACACCATTAAACATCACTTCAGAAGGCCAAAGAAATAACTGTTGACTGTGGACAAAGTTGTCAAACCTTAATGTTCTTTATCTGTAAAGTCTTACACAAAGCTCTTTAGTCAGGAAGTAAGATAAAGTATTATTTGTTTCAGAGTGGAATATATTCAAAGAAGATATATCATGCAATATTCATCATTTTTATACTTAAAGTTAGTGACATAAAATGATGAACTTAATGGAACTTCATATTTTTATTTTTATTCAAATTATACAAACTAATCAAGATGCACTAAAATATTAACATTCCATTTGTTATCTTTTGACCATCCTGGTGCAAAAACATTCTTTCTTTAGTAAATGAACTATGATTATATGTGTTGCCTTTAGATGTAATTGCAAGTATCATTGATGAAGTTTCTAGGTAACTATTTCTTTACTCTTCAATACAGTATACTTTACTATTCAAATAAAGATTGGCTAGTATAATCCTAGGTATTGCTAAAATCTCAAAAGATATTATACACAGTTTTAGCCCTGGGTCTCTAACCTGTAAACTCCAGAGAAGCTTACCAAAAAAAAAATTCAAATAAAGTGATGAATCTGGTGAACTTTTCCTTTTTATTTAATTCTTTTTTTTTCCATCTGTGTGTGTATTTGTTTTGGTAACATAAACCTTTGGCCAGTGTACAAGGAATGTGGTAATAGTACTTCCTAGGATGACCAAATACTTCTGGGCAAATGGGAATGGGGTAGGCACAAGGGCTATTGTGCTGTGTACATAGTCTCACCTAATTCAGTTTAGGTTTGTGTTTTCTGGTCTGTTGCCATTATAGATGATAAAGTCTCAGAGTTAGAGGAGAGCCCATGTGTACAGGTCAAGTGAAGCTTAGTTTCTCTGTATACTACTCTTAAATGGTCTTAATTGTTTGAATAACTGGTGAAAGAAACTCATCTTTCCTCTAAAAAATACTTGGCATTCTTAGGCTTGTTCAGATAAATAGTTTTTGTTTTAATGGATCAAAATTCATCTTTTTAGCATCAGATAGGTTTTTTTTTTAATTTTTTGTTGTTGTTCAAGTACAGTTGTCTCCATTTCCCTCCCATGACTCCCCCCAACCCCAGCCATCCCCACCTCCCACCCTTGATCCTACCCGCTTTGGTATCGTCCATGTGTCTTTTATACATGTTCCTTGACAACCCCCATTATCATCCATAGTTATCTCATTTAGAATCATATGGGAAAATATAATGTTTCACCTGGTAGTATCATTACGTCACTTGAAATATTATATGACATTACTTTTGTCTGAATGCCTGTTTCCTTCTGATGTTGGTCTAAGTTTTTACACCTTCAGGTGGTTTTCTCAGATGTGTCTCCCAACTTCATTGCTGCAGACAAAATTCTCTGGGTGAAGCCTACGACTTCGTTAATGCATGCTGCTCTGCCGTCCAGGCCACGGTCCTGTTGGGCTCCCTGTGCATTTGGACTTACACTGAGTACACACCCAGGAATACTCCCTGCTGCAAAGTTCTGTCTGCCAGTTTGGTAAACTGATACAGATTCGGGGTAATTGCAATGGTGACTTCTGAAAATAACACCCTACCTGAGGACATTAGTTACTCTAATTTTAGAAAAATATTGACTATAAATTAGATATTTGAGAGAAGGGGTGGACAGTATTACAACTTGAGAACTATCGTCCAATTGACAGACTTTTGGAGTCCTAAATGTGATCTAAAGTAGAATGTGTAGGAATTCTTAAGATTTCATTTTCTAGTGATATTTTCTTACTTTTAAAATGTTTTCTTCTTTAGCCTAGTAACATACACTGTCTGCCGGGTCACATAGATGGCCGGCAGTATCCAGATATTGTCTCCTTTCGATTTGGGCTCACACGGTGGTGACAGAGGATGGTCTTAGATTCTCAGGTCGCACTGAAAAACAAACAAAAGGTTGTATTCCCTATGCCGTTGCCATTCGTTAGAAAAAAATTCTTCCCTCCACCCCACCAAATAGCAGGATCTATTACAACAGCTTGGGATTCACTGAAGCAACAACACAGAATTTCGCAACGAGGCATTCCTCCGGCTTCACATATGTTAACACTGTTGCTCTAGACTAAATTTCAAAGAGAAACCAATAAAAATTCCTGACAGTGGTCAGGAAGTTGTTCTGACGACCTTACACATTGTAAGTCCATTCTTATAATATTTATTTTTTTAAAAAAGAGAATTACTGTATAAATTCACTTGAATTAATTTACAATCTCCGAATATATTAAGACAGCGATCTGATATATTTATACTTTTACATCGTTTGCCTTTTAGAATCAAAATGTGAGATATGAATTATACTTCTTTTACTTCCCTAAGGTTTTTTCCTGATTAGTATATATCTCTTATTATTCAGGTCTGTATTTTATGTCCATGGTACTTTTTTTCTGTCTGTCTTTGAGATGATATGTCTTTCATTCTTCAAAGTGGAATGAGAGTGGGAGGGAAATCGGAAGCGCCTTCTGAACAGAGACAGGGAAAGATAAGGGAACGTAATATAGCATAGTCAGCAAATGATAGAGCATCCAGTGCCAAAACAATCTGACAGTTGTTATACATTGGAAACTACTTAACCAATTATTGAAGAATGCATTTGCAGGTGGTGGGAAATGACATGCTGTGGACTCTTCCTAGGAAGAGGTGGCCTTTATCATAATGTGGACAGAACTGCAAGTGTGGCAACGTAGAGTAGGTGGCCGATGAATCGCAAGTGTTTTCTGGAGCAGATGGATTTTGGACAGGCATTTTGGAAGCTACTGTTTCCATTAGAGACACTCTCTTGAGCTTTAAATTTGTAGCACAGCTATTTTCATTTAAATAAGAAAAGTGTAGTTATGGATAAGAAAGGTGAGAGGTGGAAAATGAAAATAATGGAGAACTGAGTTTTGTTTGGTATTAAGGGTATCTTTAATCAGAATGCTAGTTCCTTTTCAAAAACTTTATTTTCAAAATTGATTCAGCTTTCCTGTTTCAAATATTTAACCCCAGATACTGCATTTGGCTTTACAATTTCATCAATTTCTCTCATTCACATTTTTAGCATCAAACTGTCCATCTATAAATACCATATGTATGGCTAAGAAGTTATGAACATCTTCCTCTGAGTAATGCTAGTTCTTCTAACAGTGTATTATTTTTACTCTGCCACATGTCATATTTTGTCCTCTTTTCATAGTCTGTTCATTCACAAAGGAAAGCAGATATGCATTTCGCTTTGTTTGTGCATCTATAACATTTTTACTATTTTGAAACTTAAATCTGTTTATTTTCTGGGGGAAAAATTTAAAAAAAGTATAGCATAATAGTTTTCATGTTGAAATATTACACTTCCAAAGCTGCCAGCAAATTATAGCGAGAAGAATTGTACTAGTAATTTGATCATATGAGCAAGTCTTATCTCTCAGAATTAACATATGTTCCACATTTCCAGCAATATTTAGTGGCTTCCTGCACCTCCTGGACTTCATTAACCAATTTCATAGGCCCAAAGCAAATGTATTTATGTTTTCTTAAGGTTAAAGTAAGAAGATCTTCCTCAAGATTATAAATGCACAAAGCAAATGTATTTATGTTTGCTTAAAGTTAAAGTAAGAAGATCTTCCTCAAGATTATAAAGTAATCCATGCCGTCTGGTGGATTTTGTCATGCCAAATATTCTCTAACAAGGAAGGAAATAGTTGCAAAGAACTATTCTGCTTTCTATCCAAAAATATAATGAACCTGAAGCTGGCTCCAGAGTTTTTTGTAAACTTTGGATAACAAGACACCACTTTATTCTATAAAAGCTGTACAATGTGACATATGCCAAAGTTAATAACTACCATAGTTAGGTCAGCATCTTCACAATTTTGTAGAAAACCAGACCTATTTGTTTATTTTCACTGTACTTGAAAAACACTGATACATGCAAGCAAGTTGATCACATGAACCCCAAACTGCAGGGTGAAATTTAAAGTGTTAGGACGGAGATGGAAGTAAATGAACTGCCTAAAATATTCGTGTATGTCTTTGTCTTTGTTTTTTTAATGTAGTCTTCTTTTTAGTCTTTTAAGGTAGAAATGTATTTTTTAATGTTCAAATGATATCGAGGAAAAGCACATTTTCTCTCTATTAATCTAGATAATAATTTTATATAGAACCAACTATGAAGGACACATGGACAAAACCAAGGGAGGTGGAAGCAAGGGAGGGTGGGAGGGGGTAACTGTAGACAACTGTAATTGAACAACAATAAAATAACTTAAAAAAAGAAAATAACAAAAACATTTTTCAAACTAGATTCCCAAAGGACCTTTTAAAATCTGAAACTGATTGTATGAACATGCGTTTAGGTGATACCTGGATAATGCTGCTTACAGGTTTGTCCCATATCACATATTTGTAATTAGTTTACATACACACGTACAATTTTTATTCTCAACTCATTACAACTCAACCTTTACAAGGATTTTTCAAATGAAAGATAGTCAAAAGTCTTAGAATTCTGGGAATAGATAATTGAATCTAAAAGGAATATATGTGCATATATCTTTTCAGTGGCTAATTATTAAATGTGTGGATATAGGTACGTGACATACATAGGAAAATAAGAGTAAGTAATTATGAACCTACTAAAGTTGAAATAACTTAATTTTATACTTTAAGTATTTAACAATCAAAAACTATGGCTTTGAGATCATGAGTCTACCGGCACATGGAAAGACGGGAAGATACTGGAAAGATGTGGAATGAATGAATTGTGAACTCTTGCATTTTTTTCCTGTAAGTTTCTTTGTGTTGTGTCCATTTAAGTCAAACACATAGGTATCAATTTTCAGAACAATGTAGTTGGAAATGGGCACATGATGTTTGTTAACAATAAAAAGGCTTGTTAGTACAAGTCTCTGTAGACCCCGCTGAAATGCACAGGTTCATAAAATAATGAACATATTCTCTCTGTGTATTTGTTTTGCTTAAGCAGGGTGTTCAACTTTCCCTATAAAATGTTTAGATGTTGAGAGCAGCAATTTTCAACTGGTGTGCCACATAAGTTTTAAAACATGCAAAAGCTGACTATTTAGTCAAGGGCACTGACCTCTTTTCCTTTAGAATGTCAAATAAAAAGAATGACAACACCCAACACAATAATAGCTGTCTGGTATGAATGTATCAAAATTATACCTATTTGTCAGATCAGCAATTACATATTTTTGGTATGCCATAGAATTTCAGTAATTAGTTTGTGTGCACCATGAGATGAAAAATGTTGAAAAACCACTGATCTAGAGCACTGTACCACATCCAGCCTTCAGTTCATTCAGCATCATGCCAGATTATTTTTACTTAATTAACAGAAAGGCAAAAATTGGGAGCAGTCAAAGGGGAGAAACTCAAACACTAAAAGTGAATACAAATTTGGATACTAGGATTGGTATGGAAAGGAAAAAAGGATGCAACTTAATAGTATTTACTGTTCTTTTATCTGACTGTATCTAGTATTCAGAATACCAATTATCTATCTCTGCTAAAGGGAGAAATAATATTTAAAATTAAATAAAATATCATTTAATTTATACATAAACAAGAAATTGCTGTAAGAGTTTATGATAAGAACTTTAAGTAGCAAAATAAATAAAATGTTTTTTTCCCCCAAAGAAAGGCACATTGCAGAAAAATGAGTCTGTCTGGCCTGGGTTTTGAATGTAATTTGAACCCTTCATGGGTATTTTCCAAATGGACTTGGCAGTTCTCTTGTACCTGCTCCCAGGAGAAGCTCAACAGCAGATAGTCATTTGTTGTCATATGTTGCCTAAGTAAACCATGGGATTTGTTAGTTGTTGTTTTTAAAGGAGATGTAACTACTTGAAAATATTCTGCAGAGTGACATCTCTGTTTCCATGGGAGCAGCCCACATTCTAGTGAATAATATTGGATTTAGGTATCCATTGCCACATCATAAATAACTGTCTGGATCAATATTGAAATAAAAACAGAAAATGTTGACCATAAATTAGTAAAAGTTGAACACACTTCAGAATATAAATCCATTTCTTACACATGCACATATTGGAGTTCTCCTCCTCCCTGCTCCAAGGTGTTCATTTCAGGATATCCATCTATCTATCTTCAGTGATCAAAGTCAAGTGTGTTAGCCAGGTCTTCAAAATTACAATAGCTGCAATTTCAGGAATTTTTATGTTAACATTTTAAGCAAAGATAAATGGAATTTCTAAAATCAATGCACAAAAGAGTGATCATTCAACTCATCAACTTAAGGAGAAATTTTCACTAATATGGACTTCAACCTTCATATAAAACACTCTAGTCAAAATATTTTCCCCAGTAATATGACTAAAGAATACCGATTATGAGTAATGATCTAAGTTTTGGACATTCAAGCATCAAAATCTCAAAAGGGAAAATAAAATATATGACCAATATTATTTTTTAAATTGTACTTATTGCTATTGCAGGGACTAACAGGGAGAAGTGTTGAATTAACTCTGTCAGCAGTTAAGTATTTCAATGCTTTTTGGAATTTGCAGATTTTAGATCTTCTTACTATTCATGCAGCCCATTTCTTAATTGGAAGTTTTTCCAGATCTTCAGCAACACAAACAGGAAAAATTACTAAAAATCTTTCATTTTCTTGAAGGAAAAAAATAGCATTTTCTCTTCCATTAAGGTCACTGATGCTAAGCTTGTGGGCCAAAATAATTGTATGAATCCAACTCATAATTAACTCAGAAGGCCCCTGGTCAGTGTATAACACCCACCTATTCACTTGGCTCCTTACGTCCCCACTCTCTACCACATTTCTGTCCTGAAGGAGCTAACCCGCACAGCCAAAGATGTGGGCAAGACTGCAGTGGCTGGCGAGTCTCCAGCTCTCTCGTCTTCCACGTTCCTGGAAGCAATCCTAATAAGTAAGTAAAACAATCAGAAAGCGACATGGACACAAGCTGCAGTTTCTAGTGGCCACCCTGGAAAATTCAGCACTACTTAAGGGATTACAGCTAATTATTAGTTGCATGTGATTATAATTTGCTATTCTCACTGTTCCCTACGGTGTGAGCATGCTACAGGTTTGGACATTGTGAAACTGTGTTAGAACGCTGATCCTCAGGTGAAGTACCACATTTCTGTGGGTAGCCTTCCTTTAAATGTCATCCTGTTAATGCCATTGAGCAGCTTCTTGAAAAATAATGAATTCTGAAATACAATTTTAATTTTTAAATTTCCATCATTATTACAGATTTAAAATAAGTGCAAAGGCTACTGTCTCACACTTGGCAGATTCAGCTTATTGCTGATATCCAACTTAAAAATGTACAACTGATTTCCCGTGTGAAGCAAGTTTTAGCCAACCATCTGCTTAGGAGAGGGAAAGGCAGACAAAGCTCATTCTTTTCCTGCTGCTGCTTCTCACTGCTGTTAGGTGGCTGCTGGGAACCTTAAAATAGGTTTGCCAGGTCTAATGTTTCAGATAATGGGGTAGGCATATGTGTCTACCAGAGATTTGGGGCTGGGTGGGTTGTACTTAGACCAACAGGACTAACTAATTTATTAGGTACTGACACTTATGAAAGCCATAGGTGGGGGCACAGATGTCACCAGCGTGTCCTGATTCCCATCTCACATTCAGGACTCCACAATTAGAAGACAGGATGATGTTGAATATGTGGGTCACCTGGGAACCTAAGTCTCGATGTAAATGTTATTGTACTACCTGGATCCCTCAGTCCAGTGGATTACAAATTTCAGGATGGATATGTTAGAGAAAACCAGTTTTGGTGCTGGCTACAAATTAAGTGAATGTATTAGGGAAAAAGTGAAATTCTGGAGCTGAAGAATCTGTGGTGATGTAGAGATGTAGAAAAGGTTGGAAACGTCACAGTTCATGATGAGCCCAGTTGTGGAAAACCATTTCCGGCATTGCAGAGTCTACCTTTGCAAAAGATGCTTTAAAAGGAGCCGTAAACATGGAAACAACTAGTGTAATACCTAAGAAAATACTTAAATCTGCCAGACAAAGCTAGGTTTTGACATACAGGAAATATTTTAATCATGTTTTAAGAAACTATGGAATTCATAGGAAAGAAACATAATGTTGACAATGTTTTCCATAGAGATTTAAAAAATTTTTTATGAGCATTTATTTTCTGTATTTATTATCTGATATTTTCTTTGCTCTGGCTCCTTAAATCATTTATCAAAGTTTTTGTGGTATTCAAAGATTCAATCTCTCTGCTTCTAGCCAATCCAGGCACACATGTACTCATCCTCCTTTTAATCTCTTCCTCTCCCCCTGAATTCCCATCCTGTTCCATTCTGTCTTCCTTCCATTATATTCCCTAACCCTTACATATAAAGCTTTTCTATACTATCTGCTTTCCTTCACATAATCTCTTAAATATGTTCCTGTAAATTTTGAAGTAGGAAGGTTTTTTCTCTTATATGCCAGTGCAGAATTTTTTTCCAGAGAAGCTCAAAGGCTAAAGTTTATCAAGTGAAACAGAAATACTAACGTTGAAGCAAGGAAATGTTTGCTATTTAATGCCATTTTAACTTAAACCTATTCACTGATTTAGTGTGCATAACCTCCATAATTTTGATTTGAAAAAAAAGAAGAAAAGGAGGGAAAGAAGGAAAGTGCGCTTATGTGCCTTTGCATGTGGGTATTCAAAATTCAAAGCACTCAGACATTCACAGGGATGCATCTAAATGTCTGAAGTAGGTTCTACTATTTAGCTGAAGTAAAACAATTAAAACCGTAAGTCACAATCATGTTTTCTCTTTCCAGAGTGTTAGAGAATATACACCAAGAGTATAACCATCTAGTCTCTATGGTATTCATTATCCTACCTGATTCATCCCCAGTGTGTGCTAATGAATATCTAGAAAAACAGTTCCGTTTATGACATTTGCCAACAGGTAAAATTCTGTAGTTCTTATCAAGAAAGCGATAAAGGTGGACAATTTGCCATTAGCCATACCCTGGCCCTTGCTGCCTCCCTGCCCTTCCCAAGTGACCCCTGCCAAGAAAGGATAGGTTACAAGTCTGGATATTTTCACCTAGACGTTGTTTAATGTCTCAATTGTGTGTCTCAGCTGTACAATTCACTGTGTTCTACTGAACTTGATTTATTTTTAACAATATTTAAGATACTAAAATGTGATAGACTGCTTAGGTGAATTTTTATTAAAAAAGTACATGTAATTTAAGAATGTTAAGGGAGTCATCTGAGGGACTCTTTGTTTCAGCGGCTGCAGATGTATTCTGTTTTATTAGAAATTAGCAGGAATCTCAGAAATACCAAAACTGATTGAATGCAGTTGTTCATGTAAAATGACCAGTGTTATTAAAGCTTTAAAGTTAAGAATGAGAGATGACCGCAGGTTACAATTTCCCTGTAAGTGTTTTAGATCCTACAATGATTCATTGACATGTTCTAAATTATGTTTACCTACACAGAAGTTATACTTACAGGAAAATCCCCCCCCCCCTATGATTGTATGAAGGCTGCCCAAGGGTGGGCCATAGTTGGCTGCCTCCGCTGCTGCGGTGTCACAGACAAAATTTAAATGTTAAAGAAGGTCCCTCTCTTAGTGAATCCAAACCTGGGTCCTTACTGAACTCAGCATTTAGCATGCAAGAGAAAGCGTAGATTAAAAGAAAGAAATTCTGTAAAGGAACATCCTAAGCCTTGTCTTGGGTGGTTTTGTGTATATAATTAAGCATATTTATTGCTGCTTTTTTCATTGCTTGGTTAGTATTACTCGCACTTTAAACATGGAGAAGTTTGCTATCTGAGGACAAACGGCAGAAGTCATTCAATAGGCGGACATTGCTCCAGTGGGAAGGTGTACCCTCTAATGCTTTTTAAGTGTTGTCTTAGGGCTCGAAGTGAGATCTGTGCTTTGCTTCTGAGATAAGCACGTAAACTCTGCTTTGGTAAGGCAATGCTTTTCTTTGAGTCGCCTCTTCGGTGCTTCTCTCTAAACCACTATGTAGGGTTTTGCTGAACGTGGAAAAAAGCTTTCCTGTAGCTAAAACTTTCCTACGTATTTTAAATAAAAAGTTGGCTATATTAGGTAAAAAAAATAGAATAAAAACTACAGTTTCCCAGCATGCGCGCGTGTGTGTGTATAACTGGCAATGCTTAAGTGGTTATTTTTTGTTTTGTGTTTGTTTTTGTGTTGTTTTTGCACTATCCCAGGCACTGGTGATACTCTGGTGAGTCAAACCACATGACCTTCCTTAGATGGTGTAAATTCTAAGTAAACCGGAGATTACAGGTATAACCTGAATTTAATCATATCTAAACCATGTGATCCTAACTTGGCCAATTACTACCCCGTGAAAATGGATATATATTGCAAATTCTCTGAATCACTATATGATTATGGGTGAATAACAGATAATAATCATGCTTTTAAAACTAATGTCACATAATTAAAATGAAGAACCTAAGATGGGACTCCGCTTCTAAGAAGGGTACAGTATAATGATTAGTACATGTTAGTTAGCATCTATCAGTAGTGCTCCGTGTGTGTTAGGATTCTAGCAGAAAGAGGAACAGTTTTCACATTGCACGTGTCACAACTATCTCCAAACGTCACAGTAACTCTGACATGTGTATCGTCACCCCGTTTCACAGCTGAAGAGTCCGGGGCTCAGGGCACCATCAAGTTAAAACGTTCCCTCGTCTTACAGCTGCTTCTTGTCAGAACGAGGACCTGAACCATGTTCGTCTGGTGCCCAAATCCATCTGTTTCCACAGCGGTGATCTTACACTTAATCCAAGGCCTGCATTGCTTGGAGCAGCCCTTCTTCTCGTTCGTCCTTTGTGAGAGAGAAACAAATCATGCCTTTCTCCATCCCCAAGCCTGCATTCTGAAAGTAGCGGGAGAGGCCAGCTGAGCTCTTCCTAGAACAACACTCTGGCTACACAACCTTGGAGCAGATATTGGCCTCCCACTGCTAAAATAATCTCTCTCCAGCATCACTTCCTCCTTAACTCATTCCATTTCAAACCTGTCCCCTATATGTAAGGTCCCCATAGAAATTATATTCCAAATGGGGACTTTTTTGAGGAGTAAAATGAGGCTCTAATAATAGTTACTCAGAGTTGACAGTTGTAAATCAGCTCTATCCTGAAGACACCAAGATGCTCGGTCACCCTATGTATAAGAGCCCAAGGTTGAGGTCATATGTGAGATTCGGAAAGTACTGAGCATAAATGAAAGAAAAAAAAATTTTTGACCTTATATGTGGATTCATAAACATTCCCCCCTTAAGGTGAGGATAAAGTCGATATATTATTAATGCAGTCCTCAGCCCGCACTCAGTCATCTGCTATGGCTGCCTAATACCAACTTCCATCCACCTTTCTTCTCGCCTTCAGACCAAGGGGAGAGCAACAACTGGCACCTTCTCCTTGTAACGTTTAAATAATCAATCTTCTGTTCAGCGGGATCTATGGAGAAAAACATTTTATTTTCTCCTGCAAATCCTTCGGTCAGTGCCCAAATACACAACCTATGTATTTGGGAGGAAATGTTCTGTGTAAAATGGTTTGTTCAATCAGAGCTAAGTATCTCTGCAAAGAAAGAGGCATTTTTAAATTGTAATGCACATTTTGTTATCAAGGCAACCACCAGTTATTTGTAGCAGTTTCTTATTGCAACCAACAACTTGGAAACTGACTCCTAGGTTAAGCCTTTTATAAAGGACTAACAAGAAGAAGCGAAGAGATGTAAAGCAGGGTATTTAGTAGGTGATTGAACCTGGGTTCATGGTGGAGGGGATAGGGGTATAAAAGGGGGAAAAAGCAAATAGAAATGAGACAAAAAATAGCTATTATGATTTTTGTCAGATTTTACTGAGCTTTAAGGGCAGTTTAGGATTAGCGAATTTTCTGAAATCAGTTGTCCATCTTTACTAAGGGTCTGTGATGAAAGCAAATACAAGTTGATTACTTTAAAATATCTTTTTGTATAGACATAACATTTAAAAACATATGCACAGACTGACAGCAACCAGAGGGGAGGGTAGAGGGAGATAATGATGGGAAGACAGGGAAGGGACTAATCAAAGAGCGTGTGTGAATGACCCACGGACATGGACAACGGTGTGAGGACTGACTGTGGGAACAGGGGCTGGGCTGGGAGAGGGAGGGCAAATGGGGAAAACTGGGACAATTGTAATAGAATAACAATATTTTTTAAAAGCATACAAGCTATAAATAAATGGAAGGAGTGTGGACTATAAACCTGGTTTCATAGTATTGTAGTTATAAGCAGGAATGTTTCAACAATTTATCTTAAAATCACACAAAATTCAACTGACAGCAAATATGCCTTAATCTGATAAAAACTTAAATCAACTCAAAAGAGGAAGAATGAAGGGCTTCTGAAGAGAGAGATGCAAGTAAAAATATTAAGATTCTTTGGTTTCCAAAAATAATATTATTAAAAAAGCATAAGCCAATTGTAAAATTTGCAATTACATTTTGAATTTCAGTGATGTATTTAAACTGAATGATTTGTGCTGGACCCATAATTTCATTTAGTTTTGATTTTCCTTCCCCCATTCCTCTATTCTTGCTTGCTCCATTTTTTACTTTACTTTATCTACTTATAGTTCTGACATCATCAATCTCATTCTGAACATAATTTCCTTTGAAGAGTCTCAGCCTCCCTTCTTCTTTATAGCTGTCTATATAATTATACTACAGTATTTCCATTATTGGACCCCCTCAAGTATTCTCCTATTTTCTGACAGCAAAACCAAAACTTTCTATTTTTAGAAAGGTTAGACTTTGATCATGTAAAATTTCCACCTGACTGTACTTCTTTATTATTTAAAATATGAGTAGCTCGTGCCTTATGTCATTTATACATAAACGAGCATTGGTTTTTCCCAATTAAGCCAAGGGTAAGCAGTGCCTCTATTTACTTCTATTTTCAGTGAAAGTATAATTGACTTCAAGGCAGTCTTAAATTTTATCAGATACTCTACTTTTAGATAACTGAGTCATCTAGCAATTTTCCTGAGACTTAATGTATCCATAAGAACTAACAGCTGCAAACTGAATTAGAAAAAGCATTTTCCATGTTGTAGACTTTGAGAATATTTGCCTTTATCTTTCTTCCTTCAATCAGTTTCTCTCTTTGAACACTAGCCTGAAAAACAACATACCTCTCCAAAACTTTGGTCTATTCATTTTGCTCCAAGTTTTTCTTCTATTACTATAGTCAAATGGTTATCAGCATAAAAGCTGGAGGTTCCTGGGGGTCTAGAAGATCAAAACTATTTTCACAAATATACTAGGACATTTTTTGCCTTTCCTCCATCATTTCTGAAATGTAGAGTTGTGTTTGCCAAAGACTACATCTCATGTGATAGCTTTATTGCTGTGACTGTTAATCAAATGTGTGCTTGGCATTCCTGTGTTGTCAATATTTCTGTTTAATTTCTAATATGGTAAATATGGTAAATACAACCCACATATACAAAAGCTCTATAGGGTCCTCAGTATTTTTAAGAGTGTCAAGGATGCCTGAGACAAAAATATTTGGAAACTGCTGCTACAGTCTAGTCCTGGGCAGTGTTTTACCAAGTCTCAGTGATAACTAGGTGTACATAATTTATGTAAATGTACAAGCGTATTTTGTTTCTTTCTCCTACTTGGTGAAATTATAATTGTGCATCTTAAGTTGGTGTGGTTTTACCAGCCATTCCTGTGATAACTTCTCAGTATTTCTCTCCTGCAGTTTTCTCCATTTCGTTATACCTCTAGAAGCCTTTCTGCATGAGGACAGTGTGCTTTGTTAAATAGTGTTCAGAGAAAGAGATATTCGTGTATATTTCATTAAAGTATATTAATAGTAGTATGACTTTAGTCAGTTTCTATCAACGTTTGATAGAATAAATAACACATTAGTACAGTTGATTTGAAACACAGGAGGACATAATATAGATTCACTTTGACGTATTATAACTGTCATTACTGTATCCAGGTGATAACTTTTGTTTTTCCTTGTTTACTATTACGTTAAATACATCTTGCATGAGGAAGTTAAGAGTCCACATTAGATTAGTTTAAAATGCTGAGAACAGAAAATTTCAACAAAGATAAATTTAACATATCACATGTTTATATGGCATGTCAGCATTCACGAGGATTTGAATTTATAACACAATTAATAGTGGCATCTCAGTTGCATCCATTAAGATGATTTAATAAATCAAGGATCCAGGTCAGTCAACAATCACATTGTAATCATTATGATTGCAAGTCTCAAGAGGATGGATATAAATCTTTAAGTTATATTGACATTATCTTGCTGTAACCAGTATCAATATAATAATAATAATATTAATAATAATAATAGCAACATAGATATTAGGTATGTTGTTGAACATTTTTTCATGTAAGCTTCGTAATCCAGTGTTTCACTTATTATAGAAATATATGCAAATAAAACACATAAAGTTTCTCTGAACCGTGAAGACATTTTTAGCTTACTTAACAAGAACTCTGGTCATACTCAGTTTCAGAATTAGGTTAACAGCAGTTTAATGGTGTCAGTAAGGGCGGAATGTTTTCTATTCCTCTACCGTGTTACCTTTTTTCTCTCCTTGGTTTCAATGTGACCACACTACACTCCAGTTTCCCGTATGAACTCCATCTTCTAAGATGGCAGGATGTGAGAGAGACAGTGTATTAATTTTTAAAATAGGAATGATAGATTTCCTCAGAAACCCTCTGACAGACTTCTGATGTCTTCCTGCTCAGACTCATGTCATCTGGTCCTGCGCTCGGGCAAGCAAAGCTTGAAAAGTGAGTATCAGTTTGAAAGACTAAGATTTAACTAATTGATTTATTTCTATTAGTTACCTTATGGGCTGCGAACATTAACGTTCTGAAAACTAGGCTAGTTCTGTTAGGAAGAGAGGGGATCATCCATGTTCAATGAGAAACTAACAGCTTTTGCCACAGTTAACGTGGGTAAAAACAAGGACATGAACAGGATGCTCAGAAGCTCAGAGGGCAAGGAAGCCCAATCTGAGGGGCTGGGGAAGAAATGCTGGAAGGGAGGATGAGGGGTCCAAATCTAGAGGCAGAGCAAGAGTTAGCCAGGTAACAGCATGTGGAAAGTGCAAATGGAAAAATCCTGTCCAGGGTATCTAGAGCCTCAGTGGTACAAAGTCCGAAGTTGTTTTAATAACAAAGGTCAATTTTCATTTTGTAAACTTTACTTGTTAGAAAGCAGTCACCATGTATTTCTCCCCACCTTTACATGAGTATGTTTCCAGACTCAACCAGTGCTGAGATGAAACCTGTAGGATGCATGTCCACATAGTCATGTTGCATTAGGTTAATGAAATGCTTTCACACACTGTTAATTTTCCTATACTTTTAATGTGGTGTGAGGACACCATGTAATTTTTGGTTGTTGTTAGTTCTAAGGGAAGCTGGATTCCTTATTGCAATCTCTTAGATTACATTATCCATCCCTAATACAGTCTTCTTAACTCCTAAAGAACAGAAGAGTTGAAATCACTGAGCAAAGAGTTTTGGGACCACAGTTTTGTTGTTGCTCTTTTCCCTACAAAACTGCACGCTCAAGTCAAGCAGTTAAAATCAAACACCTTCCTTTTTCCTAGATTTGCTGTGTGATCATGGTTGAGACGATGCCTTTTCCACACACATTTACTTGCGATCCAATCAGTCATTTCTCAAATCCTTCAGCATAGCTGCATTAGATTAGCCCACTGAAGTTGACCTGGGGAATAGCTATCTATGAGCTTGCTTCCAGTGGAGGTGGAAACCCAGCAGGAGGGACTGGGCTGTCTGTCACTTATGCTGTTCATCACTGCAAATGCAAATTTATAAACTTACCTGGACATGACTCTTTTTAGGAAAAGCTATAATTGGAGAACAACTGCTAACTATGGATAAATGAAGATCACACATTTTTGCCCTTAGTAATTTATTGTATAACTGTAATCTATTATTTATGCATTGCCTTTGAGTAAGATTCACTTGTAAGGATTTGTAAGGATTTAATTTTTTTTTCTACAACTAACAGCACTTTCTTGCCAGGACTGATAATCCTTGTATGTATCAATAGGTTTCAACCTGGCATTCATACGCAGAATGGTATTTTAAGAAATTTGTATATTTAGCTGGCTCTTAGAAATAAATGGATAGATTTCATGCCAGAAAATGAATATAAAATAATACTTTCTCTAAATCTAATTTGTGTTTGCATGACTTATGACAGTGGGTATGTCCCTAGGGTGATAGGCTAGGAACAGGCTGCAATGGCCAGAAGTGAGAGCAGAGTGTGGGTGAGCACAGAAGACCCTGAACTGTTACAGGGTTAACAGTGATGTTGCACTGTACTGGGGACAACTTCGCTTGATGAATCCCAGCTTTCTTTCATTCAATTAACTGGAAAGTAAGAAAATAAAAATTTAAGACAATAAATTATTACGGAGGGTCTAATGCTCACACTTTTTATTTAACTGGACAAATTAATATAAAGATATTTGTGTTCATGATCATTCATGCTGTTGCAAAGGGTAGGAGGAGTTCCTTCTTTCTTTCTGCTGTGTAGTGTTCCATTGTGTAAATGTACCACAGTTTTTTTATCCACTCATTTACTGATGGGCACCTAGGTTGTTTCTAGCACTTGGCTATTGTAAATAGTGCTGGTATGAACATTGAGGTGCATAAGTTCTTTTGAATTGGTGATTTGCTCTAAAAGCAAAATAAACTAATGAACAAAATAGGCCTGGACACATGGAACAGACTGAAAGTGACAAGAGGGGAAGTGTGAGGTGGGTAATGGTGGGTAAAAGTAGAAGAGACTAGAAAAAGAACATGTGTGAATGACCCACGGACATGGACAACACAGTGGGAATTAACTGCAGGAGCAGAAGGTGGGATGGGCAGAGGAGGGCAAAGAGGGGGGGAGGAAATTGGGACAACAGTAATGAAATAACAATAAAAATTATTTTTAAAAAAAGTCCTTATGTTTTAAAAAATAAAGATATTTGTGTGCATGACCAGATAGTTCTTTTTAATTTGCTGTGGTTGACATTTGACTTCAGAATCCAGCTTTGGTTTTAATTTTTGTTTCTTCCCCGCCCCCCATTTTCTCTCCCTCTTTTTTTTTAACAAAAAGTTAAAGAATAGATATACAAGGGAAATTGCAGTTCTGTTTCCTTTTAAATTTAAGTGCTTTTATTGATATGCCTCAGAATAAAATAGACAAATGACCATTTGGCTTAAGTACACATTTACCTTAGGGGAATAATCACATGTGTTTTTATATTTGCTTACTCGGACTCTCCCGTTCCAATTTCAAACAAGTGTCAGCAACATCACCACATTTCTTTTTCCAGCTTCCTATTTTGAGCTCTACAAAAAGAAAAGTGGGGTTGGAGTGTTCACTCCTGTCTAAACCACTTAAATATCAAAGATAAGCTGCTGGCAAGAGACAGAACGGTGCAGGTCATCCCCGGGCATAATGCGCACCTTTCACAAGTTTCTTTCTAGTAGAGTTAATGACACAGGCTCACCTTAGGTGAGCTTATGGACATGCCCAGCTCAGGTCAGTGGAAGACCATAGGAAGAGATCTAGGTTGATTATTTGGGAGAGAAAAATGATTGAACACGTTTCATGCCAGGCTTTAGTCTAGGAGGCTTCAAATGCATGCTTATTTCTACCCCACTGTGGCTCTCCAGGACTGATGATACGAGTACTCCCAATGTAAAAAAGTGAGGCTTTGAAAAACCTAATAACTTGTCCAGGGTCCACTGCTTCTACACGGTAGTACCGGGATTCAATTACAGGTGTGGCTAATTCCAAGATTTTCCCACTGCATAGCTCAGTAAAAAGTTACTGTTGTAATGAGTGGTGGGATTTAATGCTGCCTTATACCTTGGCAGCAAAATTAATAAATCTCACAGCACGCGATCAAAAATTATTTTGTCCAGGTGAATGCTACCTATATCTAGTCATCACCTTTGTTTTTGTTTTATTTTCTTCCTATAAATGTGTTGTGTTTAATGGATGAAAATTATATTTTAATTTGTAACAAAATTATTCTCATATTTCAATAAATATTAGCTATAGTCTGGTGATTGGTGTGGATAATGCATAGGTCTTAGTTTTTGACCTTTTTTAGTAGGTACTAAAATGTTATTTTTATATATTTAAAATGTTATGATTTAACTTCAACACTCAATTTAAAATTCACTTAAA
Organism: Desmodus rotundus; assembly: GCF_022682495.2. Classification (NCBI taxonomy): domain Eukaryota; kingdom Metazoa; phylum Chordata; class Mammalia; order Chiroptera; family Phyllostomidae; genus Desmodus; species Desmodus rotundus. Next base: position 66,043,956 of record NC_071399.1, on the reverse strand, counting down.
TATTATCTATAAGCTATTCTTGTTTTCTTCTTTCACATTTAATGAAGATACCTCAATTGTACATATTTACTAGAATCATAAAAGAGATAGTTTGGAAAATCTAATGTGGATATAGATTTTTTAAATAGACAAATCAAGTTTTGAATTAATTGAAACATCTCTAAATCTCCAAGGTCTTTTTCACTCTTCATTTATATAAACCAAAACCCAAGAACCTATTATTTATAAAATGAAGCTATAATCATTCCAACAGTAAAATTTATAATACATTTATTGAGTTACAATAATTAAAGTTGTAATAATACTAGATATTATCAATTAAAGAAATAGCAACCAAAAAATCCTGTGCTTTATTGAAAATTTCTTCCTAATTGATACATACCATATAATCTTACAAAGCTATTTACTAACTGCTACATTCCCCACTCGGGATTTTTATTTAAAGCATGAGATATGGTATCTGGTGGCCTCATTTCTTCCAGTCCTCATTCTCACAATCATGGACTTTATAACATTGGACACATTATATAACTTTTATGGATCTCAGTGTTCTGTTCTATAAAATGAAGGGTTGGGGTATTTTCCACTTCTGAATAACTAGGATTATATGAAATTAAATATGTTACCATTAATAATTCTCTAGTTTCATTATATCTTATTTTTCTTTTCTCAAAAACCCTGATTATTTCAGAAAGGTAATAATAATTTTAAAATTTGCTATAAACAATTACTGTCACTTCAGTAATTTTTGTTATGAGGCATGCGTATGAGAAGCTTGCTGTTCAGTCATTGTTCTCTTCCACAAAGAAAGAGAGATGCTTAGGGGAAAGGTAAATTAGTTCCATCATTTGTACAGAACTGTTTAGCCAGTCAATGATATCAAGGAAGCATGCAGAATAAGGTTTCACAAAGACATTTTAAAATAAAATATGTTAAAAACAAATGTTTCGGTTTGCTAACACTGTGTTGTGTTTAGAAGTAGGACTGAATATGTTTTTACTACATTTCAGTCCATGATTACATAATATCAGCCACTAAAATCTTCTTGGAGTGGATGCACTTCCTTTATTCAAAGAATGTTTATGACTCTAAAACATTATGATTTCAGCGTACATTTTGCAAGTATGCTGAGATTACTGATCCATAAATGATTTTGGTTTTATTATCAGACAATAGATGCTCTACATTTACATGACTCCTTGCTTTCAGTGATACTTACCTTTGTAAGCAAAATGGTAATGCTTACCATAGAATGATACCCAAATATATTCTCCATGACTTATCTCTTTTTAAATTCCATTGTAATTGTATAAATGTTTCCTTCTCTCTTATTTTCTCATTCTTGGTTTTAGATCACTCACGCATCATTGTTCACTTCCAAATTCAGAATCTATGATCATCTACTCCGCTGAAACCTTCTGTGTCAGGCCCCATGATGCATTTCCACATACATAATTTTATTTATCACAACAATTAAATAAATAAAGATGGCACGACCCACATTATGAATTTTGTAAGTGGTGAGGCAAGGAATTGAACTGAGACTCACTCCAAGTCTAGTGTTCCTTCCCCTGCAACAGAGCTTCCCCCAGACCCTCGGTTCTTTAGGTTTTTGTTCATTTGTTCATGTATTTATTTGTTTATGTTTCTAGATAAGAATCAAACATTGACAGTTGAGGATGAGGGCTTCTGATATTTGGGATCATTGTTAGAATTATAATGATTGGAGCCAACAATTTGAGTAGCAGGGCTGCCCAACCTGCGGCCCACAGGCTGCATGCAGCTCTGGATGGCTGTGAATGCTGCCCAACACCGTCATAAATTTACTTAAAATATGATGAAAGCTTTTGTGATTATGTATCACAATGTATTGAATGTATGCCCAAGACAACTCTTCTTTTTCTAGTGTGGTGCAGAGACACCCAAAGTTTGGATATCCCTGGAAGCCTTAAGTCAGGTCTTCAGTATGGGTTCCTCATATATGAGAAAGAAGCTACTATGCTGGTGTTAGATTCTTGAGAATGAAATTGTGAATAATGCAAATATCTTTGAAGAAATTATATTTTAACAAAAGAGTTACACATCCATGGGAAGAGTTGAGGCAAGTTGTATGACAATCTGATTACTAACTGTCTCCCCTGGACAGCTCCTCAGATATTCTGATATACCATGAGAGACAGGAAGTATACTTTGCTCATGTTCTTAGGTAAATTTAGATTCTTAAAATTCCTATTCTTAATTCTTTCTCACCATTATATTAGTTTAAAACTTTCAAGCTAGTAAGATATGTATCATGTACTAACTTAGCCCTCCTACCCATACTTTCTCTAAGTATTTTTGTTTACATATGATTACCTCAATAGTTTTAAAACTTCTTTGAGAAAATAAATCTTTTGTGTGTGTGTGTTCTTATTCCACAATCTATAATTGAGTCAGGCTATACTAGAGGATTGTTTTTCACTTGGTAGGAAATTTTAAATGTTTTATAGGTAGCAAATAGTGTAATGTGATTTTAGAGTTAACATAAATACACTAAGGAAAAGTTAATATGATTTTTTTTTGTATTTTAGTGTAAAATTTTTAAATGTATTTTATTGATTTTGCTATTACAGTTTTGCCATTTTTTCTCCCCTTTATTCCCCTCCCCCCTGCACCCATCCTCCTTCCAGCATTCCCCCATCTTAGTTCATGTCATGTTCCTGTACACATATAAGTTCTTTGGCTTCTCCATTTTCTATACTATTCTTAACCTCCTCCTGCCTATTTTGTACCCGCCAACTATGCTTCTTTTTCCCCATTCTCTTTCCTCCCTTTCTCCACTGATAACCTCCATGGATCTTCATTTCTGTGATTCTGTTCCTTTCTAGTTGTTTGCTTAGTTTGTTTTTGGTTTTGTTTTAATTCAGTTGTTGATAGTTGTGAGTTTGTTGTCATTTCATTGTTCATAGTTTTTGATCTTCTACTTCTTAGATAAGTCCCTTTAATATTTCATATAATAAGATTTTGGTGATGATGACCTCCTTTAACTTGACCTTATCTGGGAAGCACTTTATCTGCCCTTCCATTCTGAATGACAACTTTGCTGCATAGAGTAATCTTAAATGTAAGTCCTTTTCCTTCATAACTTTGAATACTTCTTTCCAGCCCCTTCTTGCCTGCAAGGTTTCTTTTGAGAAATCAGCTAATAGTCTTATGGGAACTCCTTTGTAAGTAACTGTCTCCTTTTCTCTTGCTGCTTTTTAGATTCTCTCCTAATCTTTAATCTTGGGTAACTTAGTTATGATGTGTCTTGGTGTGGTATTTCTTTGGTCCAATTTCTCTGGGACTCTCTGGGCTTCCTGGACTTCCTGGAAGTCTATTTCCTTTGCCAATTGGGGAACTGTTCATTCATTATTTTTTCAAAGAAGTTTTCAATTTCTTGTTCTTCCTCTTCTCCTTCTGCCACCCCTGTGATTCAGATGTTCGAACATTTAAAGTAGTCCCAGAGGTTCCAAAGCCTCTCCTCATTTTTTTGAATTTTTATTTCTTCATTCTGTTCTGGTTGAAAGTTTGTTTCTTCCTTTTGTCTCAAATTGTTGATTAGAGTCCCAGTTTCCTTCCCTTCACTGTTGCTTTTCTGTACATTTTCCTTTATTTCACTTTGTACGGCATACGTTTCTTCCTGTGTTTTGCAACTGAACTCAATAATTTGTGTGAGCACCCTGATTACCAGTGTTTTGAACTCTGCATCTCATAAGTTTTCTATCTCCTTGTCACTTAATTCTTTTTCTTGAGTTTTGATCTGTTCTTACATTTGGGCCATATTTCTTTGTCTCAGACTTTGTACCAGTCTAGATGAATGTTTCTTCTTTAACTCCTTGGTTGTTGGATTTCCATACAGCTCGATATTCTGGCAGTTCTGATTGTTTTTTGTTTTTAAATTGGTTGTTATCCTTCTTTTGGTTTTGCAAGGAAGTGAAGCATATCTACCTATGCCTCCATCTTGTGTAGAATGCCTGTTGAGGGTAAAAAATTTTACCCTACAATTTACACCATAATTATTAAGTGACCAGTGACTTTTTGGTTTAAGGTAAAACATCAAGTAGAGAGTATTTTGCTGATATAAAAGTTGTTTTTTCTCATTACATAAATATGTTCTTTGGGTACTTTCATCCAATTTAATTCAAATCTTCTATAGGTATTTATTTTTCCTGGAGTCATTTTTTAGGGAAGCACAAAACTCTTGAATATATCAATAGTGCTCAAGAAAATCTATCTACTGATACTGAGTGGAAAGGCTGAAGAAGTATCCCTTCCCTTTCCCCATCCCATGAGGTCCAACACTAAAGTTAGTTTTAGTGAATGTTTCATTGACATTTGAAGCTATTTTCATACATAAGAAATATCATGTTTGTCTTTCCCAAGATGCAGAAGTGTACAAACACATGGACAGAAAGGGACATTGTATATGACCAGTATTGTTGTTTTGAGGGTTATTCTCTTGAGACCTGCCACTGTTGAATATTTTTTCTTATTGAGAGAACAGTAGAATAACTTAAATATATTTTCTCTAGATCTGATCATTGACATGTGTTATAATAATTTATTTTTATTGTGTATATTTTATTATGTTTAAAATTGTCTCCTTTCATTTTATGGTTGTTAGACAGTTACATTTTATTAAAATTAACATTTCTGTTTTAACCACTATGCATAATTTTGGTTAATTTTAAAGGTACCACTTTTATGTAAACATTATCATCTATCTTCTTTTTCTGGCCAATTTCTCAAAGTTGTATATTAGAACATTCTGTACTAAACTAAGATATCAAATTAGAAAGAGAGTAGTTGACATCGTAAAGATGACCACCTCTCAATATATTTTAAATGAGATGGAAGTTTGAAAATTACCCATTTTTTCCTATAATTTGCAAAGGAAATATGAATGCAAATATGCCCAGGCCACCCATAAACAAGCATGTTTAATCCTGCTATTGACACGTGGTTATGTTGTAAGTTTTTATCACAATTGGCCACAGTTGACTATAAAAATAAAGGGCCATGGAAATATTTATTTATTAGCCTCAGGCTTTAAGTCGGACTTGCTTTTCCTTCCCACACCCAAGACAATAAAGCCTCTAAGTAAGCACCATACAATAATATTACCTATTGTTTTCTGGAAACAATAGGTAATAAATTCAAATAGATAGAAATCTTGGTATTGATATTTCTTAAACTAAGGTAACTTCATCAAAGAGCTCTATTTTAGGGAAATGCTAGAGAAGGTAAACTTTCATTAGGCCTGTGAGCCATGAAAATCTGAGAGGGTTCCCCACTGCCCCAGGATTAGAACCCTCATCATTCCGTGTAGCAGCAGTTTTCTAACGGGACTCCCTGCTACCTACCAAACTCTTGTCTGTTGAGTCATCACCCACATTTCTACCAGATGAAAAGTAGATAGTATTCTATTCCCCAGCTTCATACCCTTTTTTTTGCTATCAGCAATGACATAATGTTAAATGCCTTAACAGTATACCAGTTAGCCCTCAACAGAATCTCCTGATTCATTTCTTGCCTTGCTCTCTCCCTTCTCTCTTATTCGATGTATATTTTCTAACTGCCTAACAGGCACCAGGGAAAAAGGACCCTGAATCCTGCTATTGATAACTTACAGTGCACTCTGCTTACGAGACAGCTTAAGAGTGACCTCTGGAAGCATGCCTTTGCTTTCAGGTAACCTGTATTCTTCCCCACTCTACCCCACACTATTTTCTAATGGTGGAATAATTTATGCTACTTGTTTTTTTAAAATTTATGTGACTTATGCATGTTATACCTTTAAAGTTATTCACATTCAATAAATATTTGTTCAGCATTAATTTGGTACTGACTGCTCATCACCAAAAGCTAGACTCCTAGTGTCCTTTCCCATGGCAGAAATCCCCCAGGCCTGTCAGCGTCCCCATACTTTGTGTTGAGTTTCCGTTCCCCAGCCAGACGTCCACTCCCTCTGCCACTGTTCTGGTTGTCTCCTGCAGAGCTTTGGAAACAAAGTGCCAACTCCGCTCTTTACGTAAAAGGAGTTAACGGTGGTGCTGTGTCCACAGATATGTTCACAGGTCTTTTCATTCTTTTCTTTCTATTCTTTCAGCATAAATCAATATTTGTACTGTCTGAGTGGACAATTGGCTATTTGCAGACATGAACAGCCATCATCAACATTACTCTAAGAAAAAAATACATCTAGGATTTTAAACATCTGCAAATAAGACATACAATTTTAAGACTAGAAGAAAATTTATACCTGCCACAGTCAGGTCCCAACTTTCCAAAGCTTGGCTCAAAGTCACACAAGCCAGATAAAATATACAGAAAACAAGAAAAATGAAAGTGTAGGGCAGTCTTTTAATTTGCATCTAAAAAACACCAAGATTTAAAGCGCTATCAATATAATAAATGTTGTTTACACGAGGAATGAATCAATTATTCCCTTCTAGTTAACCGTTCAAGTCCTACCTTAGGAGAGAAACAATGCCCCTATTTTTACCTTACTCTTCTCGGTTGAAAAGAAGAGCAATGAGGGGCCTGCAGAGACCGGGAGGCTCCCTTTTGCTGTGTCACTGTGGAGCTACTCAGAAGCAGAGCTGCGACCTCCGTAACGTCGTTTTACACAGCTTAACCCAAAGTAGTGTTGGCTAATTTTATCTTCATAAGGTACGTATGGGTTCAGTTCAAACCCAAAAGTGTTTGTGCTCTGCAGACTTTAAAGTTTTCAGTTCTAGAAACAGACAACTGTGTTTTAAGTGGAAAGAATCACAGAAAATTGCACTGCAAAGAAATTGAGAGGAACAGCTTAACGAATAAAGAATTTGTTGTGGGAGAAACAATGCATAATATTATTATGACTTCATTCACTGGGTGCTAATATGTGCTTGAGATTTATTATAAAGGACATGATCTGAATTATGTATCAAACCATATAAAATTTTCCAAAACCAATTTAGTAAATATTTTTAATATGATGAGATAGTTAAGTAAATAATAATTATTTTGTGAGGTTGCAAGTTTTTCACTTATTACTAAATACATGTATTTAATACTCTCATCTTATGTATCTAAATTGGCTTAAGACATTTTCTCAAATCATTAGCTGAAAAAAATTTTATTTACATTGGAAAAACATGTTTTCTCTAGTGGCTCTCTAATCTTAACATTTCAATTCAGTTTCAGTTGACAAATTTATATTTGATACCTACCATATGACACATAATACCTAGGTTGTACAAACCAGCAAGGTGAAAATTTTCTGTTCTAAATGATTCAAAATGTGAATCTAATTCCTACCTTTATATTGCAGTAGGTTTTGAGAAGGCTTCAGGTATGTCAGCTAATAATTTGTTTTGTCCTAACAGTAGTTAACATGTCAGCTAAGAAAACCCAAACATATATGTGTATATTTGTGCATGTAAATGTGTATATATATTTACAGGAAGAGATGAAAGTGTATATTGACTATAAAAGGTATGACAGTTTTATTTTAAGCAATCAGGGTATACTGGATGGAGATCGCATTCATGGCCATCATAAACTAAGCCTTTTAAACGGAATACATGATAAATTCCTTCTCTAAGACTTCTACAGTATAAGAAACCTTTGAGTTGTTCACTCAGTTATGAAGGTTTAGGTTTGGTTCCCTGAATTGGGGGGAAAATTGCAATTCATGATACCAAGAAATGAGCATAGACTTCTTGCCATGCAACATTGAATTTGTGAATCTAACCTGAATATATAATGTGAGTTTCCTAAATTCGCTGGCAAATTCCTCTTTTATGAAATCAGTGAAGCTCAAGGCTCTATTAGATACACTTGTTGACACTTGGGTGCCTTAAAAATGTACCTGTTCACTGAAAAATGATAAAACAGAACGTTCATAGGGTTTAACAGTATTTGGAACCTCCTAGTAACATTGTACAACTTTCATCAGGAACTTGCAATACATTGACATGAAGAATACATTTATAATTGCATAGCTTGTCAGCAGACAGTACATATACACCCAGGACCTAAAATCTTAAATAGGCTCTGACAGCTTACTGCAGCACGATTCTTGCTCATAAAATTGTAGGTTATTATTGGATGTTATTTATTTTTTGTCATTTTATTGGTGACAGTTTATTTTATAGTACAACATTCTACAGAAATAAGGTATAAAGGAATTAATGAATTACAGATCATTGTTAAGTAAGCAACTGTCCTGGTAATCTAATCTATTACAGGCTGCTTTAAAAGACTGTGTTAATAAAACATAAAGCTGTCATTGGAGCTTGTTTTCTCTACGGACTGTAAAGCAAAACTGCAGTTGTTTCCCATTTGATCTTTTCCTCACGGTAGTATGCTGGGTTGAGATAAGAGCACAAAGCTTGGAAAAAATTCTTGATGTTCAGCACTCTCCACTTATTAGAGAGGAATAATATTTTAAGTAACAGTATAGGGCAGCTTAAAAGGAAAAACAGGCAGCTCAAGGTGTAAGATGAATGGAGGTTTGACCACCTTGATGACCTTGGAAGCTGCTTCCAATTCTCCACGGTAACAGTTGCCATGCTCATCATATAAACTACGTCCATTTCCCAGCATGTGACAAGGGATACTCTAAGATACAAGTCATGGTCTGTGACTCATGGTTGGGGTAGAATGGTCTGACACAGTTTTAGACAACCACTAGGTGTCCCGTTTGTTTTCTGGGTTTTTTTTTTTTTCTCCCCAGGAATTATTATTTATTCACCTACTATGTGATATGATCTAATTGTAAGATCACAGGATGACTTCAATTTTTGAATCACAGTGAAAAAATGCATGGAGAGCATAAGACGGACCAATGGCCCCGATTGATTTCTCACACCAAATTGAATTCCGATTCAGTCTACCAACCACTGAGTTTAAGAGGATAGGTAATTAAGTCATATCATTGGAGAAATGTCTTCTCTTTGGGATCAGAATTTTGGAACATAATTGTGTGCATTTTAGACATTGCATGAGTAGCAACCAAGTTTTTTACCATTGGAAAATGATCTAAACAAACATATTTAGAAGAAGTTGTATATCTAGAAATTTTCTCTCTGTGTCTCTTTGTCCCTATTTTTCTGTCTCAGTGTCTTTGTCATTCTCTCTCCCTGTCTCTGTCTCATTCTCTCTCTCTGATCATAAAATACTTGTGACTATAAAAATGAAATGTTGTGTGTTTATGTGCATGTGTGGCAGAATTTTCCTTGGGTGAAGCAACATGAAGGGGATAGCATTTTAATTATAAAACAACTACATGTCTATCTGAAGTACTAACAAAAGCCTTATAAAATGCTTTTTCAGTTGAGGTAAAGATTACTATCTGGAAAAAGAGAACTTTCATGACTAAAGTCATTGACTAGTTTTTTTGGGGGTTTTTTTGGTTTTTTTTGAGTCTGCATGAAACTGGAAGATTAGATTCTAGGAAGCAAAAGCAGATCAATATGGCTCTGTTTATCTGATGTTACATTTAGCCCATGCTAACTATTCCAGGGAATTGAAATCTCTCTACCAGCTAAGCCTGAGACATCTGAGAGCACACATAAACATCAAGTTTTGAAGTATCTTTTTGGACCCTGATTTCACATACAAGGAAGAGGCTATTGAAATGAATTTATATACCATTAAAATTGGCCTTTAAATCTCCAAACCATTTGGTTAAAATTCTATTTTTAAGTCCTAGAAGATTAAACTTTTTTAAGATGAGTTATACTTTTAAATAGTCACTCTTAATCCTTGAATCAGAATTTAACTTGTAAATAATGGCAGAACATATTCACGTGTTTGTAGAAATCACTTTTCATGAACCAATTCTAATGTGCATCCAATATAAAGAAAAATACCACATTTTTTAAAATATCTTTCACATTGGATTCAAACATGTTGAAAGAGATCTTGGGAAAGGGAGGAAGCTGAATGTTGGGGAATTGAAAATGGTAAATGAGCCCCAAGATGTTACTTTGAAACATTATAAAGCTTAAAATTAGATGCTAAAAGTCAAAATGACTAATTTCTTAATCTAATGATCTTATTCATAAAACAATGAGAGTTTACTTCTTTCAAATGCATATTTTAAAGTGTTAAGAACTATGGACAGAAGAAACAAGATCATTTGCACTCACATTTTAAAGGAAAATTGTGCATCACAATCTATTTTGGAATAATTCAAAACATTATAAAATATGGCAAATTCACTACACAATATTTATTTTGAATATTTATTTCTTGGAAATGTGACCTGAAGGTATATGTAGACTTTCCTTTCTGAGATTCTACATATTTACATATTTACGAAGAAGCTTTCCTTTCCAAGGGACTTGCACAATCCTGTTTGGGAAAATATATGTTGATTAACAGGATTTTGAAACAACATTTCATGAAATTCAATAGCACAAATAAGAGTATCATATAAGATGGGAATGGTTTCCTTCAGAGTACATTGAAAACTTTTCCTTTCCTTTTTTAAAGCATATTTTATTGATTATACTATTACAGTTGTCCCAAATTTTTCTTCCTTTATCCCCCCCTCTGCCCTCTATCGCCCCACCAACAAGCACCACCCCCCCTTAGTTCATGTTCATGGGTTGTACATGTAAGTTCTTTGGCTTCTCTATTTCCTATACTATTCTTAACCTACCCCTATCTATTTTATGTCTACCAATTATGCTGCTTATTCCCTGTGCCTTTTCCCCCTGATTCTCCCCCTCCTCCTCCTTATTGATAATCCTCCATGAGATCTTCATTTCTGTGATTCTGTTCCTGTTCTAGTTGTTTGCTTAGTTTTTGTTTTTTAGGTTCAGTTATTGATAGTTATGAGTTTGTTATCATTTCATTGTTCATAATTTTTGACCTTCTACTTCTTAGATGAGTCCCATTAACATTTCATATAATAAGGGTTTGGTGGTGATGAACTCCTTTAATTTGACCTTAACGGGGAAGCACTTTATCTGCCCTTTCATTCTAAATGACAGCTTTGCTGCATAGAGTAATCTTGGATGTAGGTCCTTGCCTTTCATGACTTCAAATACTTCTTCCCAGACCCTACTTATCAGCAAGGTTTCTTTTGAGAAATCAGCTGATAGTCTTATGGGCACTCTTTTGTAGGTAACTCTTATCTTTTCTCTTGCTGCTTTTAAGAGTCTCTCCTAATCTTTAATCTTGGGTAACTTAATTATGATGTGTCTTGATCTTAATTATGATGTTCCTCCTTGGGTCTAATTTCTTTGGGACTCTCTGAGCTTCCTGGACTTCCTGGAGGTCTATTTCCTTTGCCAGACTGGGGAACTATTACTTCATTATTTTTTCAAAGAAGTTTTCAATTTCTTGTTCTTCCTCTTCTCCTTTTGGCAGCCCTATGCTTTGGATTTTGGAGCACTTAAAGTTGTCCCAGAGGTTCCAAAGCCTCTCCTCATTATTTTTGAATTCTTGTTTTTCATTCTGTTCCTGTTGCATATTTATTTCTTCCTTTTGTTACAAATTATTCATTTGAGCCCGTTTCTTTCTCTTCAGTGTTGGTTCCCTGCATATATTTTTTCTTTTTTTTTTTCATTTTGTGGACCCTTTCTCCTTTCATTTGTGACCTAGCTCAATAATTTCTGTGAGCATCCTGATTGCCAGTGTTTTGAACTCTGCATCAGATAGGTTGTTTGTCTTCCTGTGGATTTGCTCTTTTCTCAGAGTTTTTATCTGTTCTTTCATTTGGGCCATATTCTTTGTCTTGGTGCACCTGTTATATTGTAAGAGGGGCCCTCGATATTTGCCAGAGCAGGCAACCCTCTTTGCTGCATTGTGGCCCTGTCTGTGGGGGAGGGGTTAGAGAGGGAACAATGCCACTTGCTTGCTCCTCTCTAGCTCTAATTTCCAGGGAACTCTCCTGTGAGACTAGAAGTTTCTCCTGCCTTCACAATCCCTGCAGTATTTTAGCACTAGAGGTTTTGAGTCTTTAGTTTCCCGATGAGCCAGCCCCTCCTCACCTGCTAGGTCTGCCGCCTTGACTCAGGCCCTCTCCACCCACAGGGATGCCTGTTTCCGCCCCTCCTACTGGCCTGGGTGAAAGTTTCTTTAACTCCTTGGGTGTTGGAATTCCATGCAATTTGGTATTCTGGAAGTTCTGGTTGTTTATTGTTTTTAAATTGGTTGTTATCCTTCTTTTGGTTTTGCGAGGAAGTGAAGTGTTTCTACCTATGCCTCCCTCTTGGCTGGATGAAAACTTTTCCTTAATGGCTTTTGTGAATGTAAGATCAGAGCACTTGAAAAAAAGACATCAATATTTACTTTTAAGTCTTAAAAATAATTTGTTAACAGAAAACTATGTAAACTTCTCACAGTCCAAAATGTAATCTTTAAATATTCAAAGTCACTACATATGTCCATTAAATATTACTGAAAAATTTTATGAGGTGGTTATGATGGGGAGTAGAAAAAAAACTTGATACAATCATAAATTCCACACTATCATTGAACTTTGGTAACAATCACTGTGAGATTTATATTAATCCAATAAATGAAAAAGCTAAACTCAGTTTACTGAAAGTAAAATCATTTTTCAATTTAGACTAATTCTAATTCCAGTGAGTAGGGAGTATAATTCTTATAAGTATGAACATAGTCATACATCTCACAGTTTCATAAATGTAAGTGATATATTTCCCATTCCTTTTAGTCTAGAAGAGTTTGTTCTGTTGGCAAACACAATTATTTAATGGAAATATATCTTTACTTTGAATGGTCATGGATAAAAATTGAGACAACTGTAAATTAATGAAATCCCCTGATAGGAGGCTCTTTGAAAATATATTTTCAATAATCACCTTCTCTTTGGATATGTATTCCAGGAGATTTGACTGGCATCCAGAAAATAGCAGGCTGACTTTTAAAAACTGCCCAATATCAGCTTGGGGGAAAGAGCCATAATGTATCAATTTAATTCATTCAAGTATTTATTCATCAAATAATTAGAGCAACCATGCACCAGGCACATAGTCAGCTCTGGAGACAGATGTAAGTGGAGGAAAGTGCTGTATCTGAGAGTTCTGGTCACAACCACAGAACTGATAATTATGGAAAAGGAGGTTTTGTCAGGAACCTACCAAGGGACTCAGAGGAGGAAGCAGCAAGCTCTTTGTAATTTTATGGGAAATTTTACACTTAAACCAACCTCTGAGATACATTTGAAGGATGAGTAGAAATCTATCAAAAGGTGGGGACTTTTGCTGCTTAATTAGTTGGATGGAAGAGAAAGTCTTATAATTGTTAACATTGTGCAGACAGGAGGAAAAAAGGGGTAAAATAAAGCTTTTGGTCTGAAGACTTTTTATTTGTTTGTATTTCTGTTTTTTAAAAGAGTATATCCATGTGTCCTTTATAGTAGCCAGTAAACCCCTCTCCCCATTATTCCCTCCCCACTCCCCTCTGGCTATTGTTAGATTGTTCTTGACTTCAATGTCTCTGGTTATATTTTGTTTGCTTTTTTCTTTTGTTGATTATGTTCCAGTTAACGGTGAGATCATATGGTATTTGTCCCTCACTGCCTGGCTTATTTCACTTAGTATAATGCTCTCCAGTTCCATCCATGCCATTGCAAAGGGTATAAGCTCCTTCTTTCTCTCTGCTGCATAGAATTCCATTGTGTAAATGTACCATAGTTTTTTGATCCACTGATTTGCTGATTTGCTGGGGATGGTGCAGGTGGGAGAGGGAGGTGGGTTTGGCTGGGGTGGGGTGGAGGGATGGGGAGAAAATGCGGACAACTGTAATTGAATAACAATAAATTTTTAAAAAATAAATAAATAAATTGAGGGTATTAGCAAAAAAAAAAAAAAAAGAGTATATCCCTAAAGACCATTTTCTCAAAATCCTGTACAAACTTTAGAGTGCAGAATGATAAATGGTTATTTCAAAATGAATATTAATTCATTTTGTGCCATAAATTGGTTCATTAAATTAACAAGTTAAGATTTTTCTTGATGGAAAGTAAAGTGCTCAATAATTATTAAAAGTACAAGTATAACTATCTTGCCATTACCATGTGAGTAGACGAATAAAGGAACTGTGACACCATGTAGCAAAGCTGATGTTCAATGATATAGCTTAAGATCTTACTTGACAAATCTGTTGTTTTATTCCCAATAAATTAATATTTATATTAATAGGTTATATTGTCATATAACATGCACAATGGTGTCAGAAAACACTCAATTTTGTTTTTAATTCAGAATTAAGTAGTCTTCCACTTCTGCCAATCAGTACTAGCATATTTCTCTGACACTGTAATTTTGGAACTCATTTGTTCAGTAGAGACTATAAGTATATTTAACCTATAACACATTAGTCTGATTATAAATGATTACAATTACTTTCATTACTATTAGTAAGGCCATGTTTTGTGAAAACAATGAAATAAATCATTATATTTTATAGTTACATTTAGTAAGCATTTAGCTTTTTTCTTTGATGGTATAAACCATTCATTTTACCAAAGCTTAATTCATCATTTCACCCCAAAATCTAAGGAATACTTATTATATTAGTCATGGACTTTATGGAGTTGAGTGGAGTGAGTATGCAGAGAAGTTAAAGATACAACATTTGACCTTCAAAAAATAAAACAAACACCAACATTTAAGGATAGAGTGGGGAATAGATTTCATGAGATTTTCTACTGATATGAAAGATTTTACTGTCAGTTTTATAAGATAGCAGTAAGTTACAATGTAAAGAGAAAAATGTATAATGGAATAGTACTCTTTCTTGAAGGGTGCCGATGCTGCTGTTTTAGACGAATGAATAATGTGCAATGTATTTGCCAAAAATGTATAATTTGTATATGTGTAAGAGAATAATCTTATGGACCATTAAGATGATTTATAACCAACATTTTTTTACTCCAGTTAAAAGGTACCTTTTTTCCCCTTTCTTTAGCAGACATGTTTCTTAAAACAAAATGGAAGATAACAGTTCTAACAGTTTTTTATTTGCTACATTAAACACATTTAAATGCCTGTCCACCGAAGACTTTCACATTCCGTGCTTTCCAGATTGACATTATTATTCCTCAGAGTTGTACATGTGGCTTTGTTTTCTATTAAATCCTACAAGACCTGTGATGTTTGAAACCACTCTTGAAATTGAAAAGTAATTTAACCCATTTAACTCTTATTACAATATCTGACTACCCTCTTCTAATAGTACTGTTAGAATCCCTTAGAAGTCCATAACCACTTTATTACAAACTATACACTGAAATTATGAATAAGGGTAATGAAAAAGAAGACAAAACTCTGAGAAAGTGTTGATCATACCATCTTAAGTCTGATTAATTATTTCTATGACATCATCAATGCCTTATTGAGGTAACTTGAAAGACTCTCTGGTTATCATCTTGTTGGTCTGGAATAGGGCAAAGGGGGGGTTCCTATGGTGAGTCAGTGGTTGGACTAGTGATTTTGAAGCACTGTGGGGATTGTGCAGGGTGAAGGTAGACGTGAGAAAAACAAATACATCATGGATTCCACTCATGTTTTGCTTTTTTTTACATTTTCTGCTCAGCTGGTGTAAATATTCTTCATTTTCTTACCCCTAAGTATCTCTTGGTTCTCTGTGTTTGCATTCTCAATATAGATACACAGTTAACATTAGATTTTATGAACTTTTAAAACACAGTGCTTAAGTAGTAATCAAAGTAAATATATAAATATGTTAAAACCAAAGGTCAAATATTCATAATGTCCATAGCTGGGATGCACAAATAGAAAAATCTTTATTTATATGTTAATCATTTCTATTAGTTTCATGTTGTCAAAAGTACCATTATACTCTGATCACAGGTATTTTCATTTGAATACAATGCCTTAGTTTAGATTCTGTGTGTGAAACCAAAGTCCTGCAAGACATCAGCATATTGAAGGGAAAAAACAAGCAGGTATATTTAATAATTGTTACTAATTACCCACAAATGATTAATAGGACTAAATAATCAAGTAACATATTCCAGTAGAAATATTATATCCTTGAAATGTGATGCTCCTTTGTTCCAACATCATGTTGCTAGGAAATTTTGTTTCAATTAGTCTTATTTAGAAACCTCGTACGGTGTTTGTAATGATCTTAATATAGTGTTGCATATGGGGAAAATGAAAATTTGAAAAAAGTAGAATGATTGTTAAAAATCTGAGAAAATGAAAAAAAAACTAATACTAGGTCATAAATGAAACACTGGTTCTCACAAGGTGTGTAGGTAAAATGCGAGGGAATGTTCATATGGAAAGGCGTGGTGACACAGTATTTTGTTATTTTTGCTGGCCTGGATGTCAGCTGGTCAGATCAGTTCCACTACCTGGAGTAACCAGGTAGCATTCATAGTTCTCAGAAAACAACTGAAACCCATTAGCAAGTTGACTTTATGTATGCCGTCCTTGCAAATGGCATTGTGCTTCCCCTGAGCAGATACATTATTTCTGAGCATTTCAAATGAAACATGAACACCAGTAGTCACATTTTCTTGGAAGACAGGCAATGGAATACAGTGCTTTTAAACCAACCTTATGTGGGTAGAAAATGAAATGAACCAAAAGCCAAAAGATCCTTTTACTCATATTTTGGCGAAGTATTAATATAAAAGATGCCATTTTCTGTTCATTACACCTCATTTCCTCATCAGATAAATGTTCATAATGTAATTTTTCCCTTCTTTTCTGAGTCTTGTTGATCAGCAGGTAACATTTATGGGCCTGATAATATTTAATGTGAAAGCTGCCTTTCAGCGATAAAAAAAAAATCACAAGTCTACCCTGTTAAACAGCTGCTTTCTGAGACGTATTTATTTAGTTCTTATCTGAAAACAGTATTGTTTCTTTAAAAAAGAGTAGTTTAGTAAGTGGCCAAGGGAGTAAGCTCATAAAAATCATCATTATAATTGAAACAGCAGAAATGCCATATGCATTTGCTTCTATTTTAAGTTTTTAGTAGCTTAGGAAAGAGCCATGGGTCACTCCCTTCAAGTTTCAAAGAGTGTACTGTTTTTATGTTGATTTTTTTAATTCAATTTAGCAACTATATTGCATCAGCAGTCGCCAATTCTGTCTATTCCTGAAATTAATGTCATCTGCTTTTCTAGGTCTTATCAGACAGCTTTCTGGACCCCTGAGCAAGGTAACCTACTCTTGCTAATTAGATTCACTTCAAAGAACTTGACCTATGAGTACACACTGGATTTGAATCAGAGCCATTTTCAAAAAGTACATTTGTTTTCACAGTGTATTTAGAAGATGAAAAGTTTAACAATTAATAGATGTCCTGGGTAAGAGTTCACTTTTAATCTTAGCTTTAAAAGGAAAGGTTGTAATATTTTTCCTGCATTCACCTGCCCTTTCTGATCTTCATATTGTATAATAACTTATTTTTAGAAGAAATTATTGCAGTGCCTAACCTGCACCCTTTATACAGGAATCTGTGCCAAGCCACAGATTTTCTTTCTTGCGCATTCCCCGTGACACTGAATTTTCGGCTGGTATAGATGGCAAAGCTCTAAGTGAGGACCTAATTACAGCCATTTGGAGGCAACGTAAAAACTCCTGTGTAATTTACTGCAGTTCTAAAGTAGAGTGTGGATGAGAGCTTGAAAGTTTCAAAACTGCTAATAGAAAAGGTGCTCACAGGGAGTTTTGTTCAGTTCAAAATATTTTTTCAGGAGAAATGAAAGAATCAAGATCCTTTTCATAAGCAGAGTCACATGACCAGGGCTAGCTTAAACTTTTAACTCATCTACTTGTGCCTTATAATTTGATGTCTTAATTGACTAACCCTTTTCTAGGATGGCCTTCTAGGAAACTGTTGCTATACTTCTGATTTGAACCATTTTGTGTGGTGTTTGCTTCATCAGAGAAAGCTGCTTTAAATCATAAAAATTCAATATTATTTAATTTTCCTACTAAAATTAAATCTTACAGCATCTGACAAGAGAAACATCATCTTGAATTATTGTTCACTCATACAATAAAAGTTATTCCAAATACACAATAGGTTTTTGCTCCTAGGTTTTTGCTTATTATTTGAGAACACATATTTTAATCAAATATGTTGTATCGTTATAGAAGAAATACTTACCCTGTACATTTGCTTTACTGTCAAATGCTGAAGTTCCATTATTTTTACACAATGACTTCTAATTCTTTCTAAGTTACTGACATAGGTTTGACTGCTGACAAACACTAAAGAGGCCTGTTTCCAGTTCAGGAATGGCAACACTCTTCCCCAGAGAGAAGCAATTGACAAGACAATGGTCTTCAGAGATGGAAACATTTTAACTGCTACTTTAAAAATATAATTTCAAATTTTATTCCTTGAAAAGTGAAGTGCTTGTCTTTCTCTCAGGTGCAGAGACAGCTTTGCAAGCATTATTTACACTGGTATAAACACTTCGACTTTTTCTCACTGAATGGTAACATGACTATATCTTTCTTAACTTTAGCCAGCGATTTATTTCTGGATCCCCAAAAGAAAATCAGATCATATCTTATTTTATAAACCATGGAGGAAAATGTAATTTCCTTCCTTAAAACAACCCCAATCCCATCTCTTTGTTTCCCCCCAAACAGGTGCCGTCTACTATATTTTTTCCTATGTCAGTTCGCCACGGAGGTTTGTATTGCTTAAGTCTCATCGCATCCCAGGTTCCCCGAATGTTTACAGTTAATTCAGTGCAGTGAAATCCCTGAGATGGGAGAAGCATATGGCAGGGGCATTGGATGGACAAATGCTTTGAAATTTTTGTCTTGTATTTCCAAACATAGAGGTATCATCTTATCTAGTTTGACTGTCTTATTATCCCAGTATGAGAAAGCTATTTATCAAAGGCCTCTTGATTAACGAAAGCAAATATATTCCTCAGGATGAAAACTTTAGGACTGCTTCTAAAGCATTTGTGACTGAAGAGCCAGTTTGTTGGAAAGAGATTGTATGTACCTGTCTGCATGCTGCACGAGAATCCCTGATCTGGACTGTGGGTTGGCTGGCTTTTGACTTCACTAGGTCCACGTAGATATCCCAATGTAATCCTTCTTGACTGATTTTTGTCTTTGTCTCTACCTGGAAGACAACAATGTCACTTTTGTATTTTATCTATTATTTACTTATTTTTAAGGCACAGGCCATTTTCCCCAGCCATTCTGGACCCCTTTCTTAACCAAAGAGTCAAAATAAAATTCTCTCCTTTTTAAGAAATAACTCTGGAAAGCTAACTTCCTGCATCAGGTTTATATATACATGTACAAATGTAATACAAAGACATGATTTTAACCTTTTTATCTGCCTATTTTCCTATTTCCTTTTTCTTTCTCCCTCTTTTCTCTCTTCCCTCTGCCCTCTCCCTCTTCCTTATCTTCTTCTTTCTCCTCCCCCCCCCACTTTCTCCACTTCTTGCTCTTCTTTCTCCTCCTCCTCTTTCTCCTCTTCTTCAGCAAGGGCACAGGGGCACACGGATTGGCGAGTTGTGCCCTGTAGCTACACACAGCCCTCACAGTCCCAGGAATGAATCTCAGTTCCACCAAGGCCTGTGGCAGCACGCCCTTGTCAAACCTGTCACCTGAACCCTCCCACCCCCTGCGCATCAATGTCATTATTCTATTTTGTGATCATTCAAGGAGTGCCAGGGTTGGCATTTTTCTTCCTCTATACCTCAGTATTGAGAGTAAACATTAGTTACCATAACACCTAAACTATCTTAAAATCTTATGCCGGGTCCTGACCTGATACGGACACTAGCATCAGGGTAACCCAGCAGTCTGTTTTAGTTCAAACCATACGTGCACATACCCATCACGGTTGTCATACGCAAGAAACTGCCACTCACAACCTTTGCATCCCAGCTGTAGCTACACACACTTCCTTGCCACTCAAGAAAGCCATCAGGATACAGTGAAATGGAGAAAAGGTTAATGTGACTCAAATTTATTTTTTTAAATATGTAATACTTAAAGCATTTAGTCCTCTAAATAACATGAGTAACGCAGTCCCTGCAATTGTAATAAAAATCTTACCTCTATCGTCACGCTGCTACTGAGAGCTATCATAAAGCTAGATGTACTCAGCTGTCCACCCCTCCCTGCCCTCCTGTGGCGTGCAGCACACGCCGCAGGGGACGACTGCCGGAGAGAGGTGTGTTACCTGTGTGCGTACAGCGTCTTCTCTGTGCGTTTCACCGCTAGCACGTGGCGCGCCTGCCCTTGTTTCCTTCACATGATAGTGTTGAGCAAGGTCGTCACATCTGGTGTGCGGACTGCTGTGGCCTTTGCTGCTGAACCGCTCAGTAAGTATTGCCCGTCCAGTGGAGAGCTTCGAAGTGTCTGTTTCTGCATGGTGTCCCTTGAGAGGCAAAGGCCACGTATCGATAGCTTGAAGGTGACTTGCCTGACGATTTTGTCATCTTCCTAATTCGGCTGCAAACTGCAGGTTCACAGCAGTGAAAGATCTACAGTCTTGTTTTTAAAATCTCTGAAGTTCCTAATGTTACGCGTTAGTCTTGGCTGTGATGAGAGAAAAAAAACCCAGCCTAGTCCTCTCGTGTGTAAACCTTCAAGTGGTTAATATGCAGATAGTTACAGCAAGTTCCTCTTTAATAGTTAATAAATACTTATTTATGAACAATGAAGATGATATAAAATATCATTTCATAACCTCAAGGGGTCTTGAGTCTAACTGAGGAAATGAGAAACCATAGCTTTTTTGAAGTATATACTGTACTTGAGGATAGGATACATGGGAATTGATATGTTTTTACTTATCGGGGACGTACAGAACCATAATATTACTCTTGTGGAATATGGTGCTTTAGGGTAACACTGTGCATGGTGATATTTTTATCTGTTGGATACCATGGTATTCAAAATGAATTAGATTTTAATGTCATACTGTAATTACATTCAGTGATCTCATTAAAATCTAGAATACACAGCATTTACCCAATATTCTAGTGAAAACTCATCTTAAACTACTTTGTACTTAATTAAATAGTATAAAGTTATAATTTTTACTGCATGTGTTTACAAGCCTAAAGCTATAATTGTTCTGCATTTACACAGAAGTAGTTTTGATATGCTCATTTTGTACCTGAAATTTATGAAAAGTCTCATATAAAAAGTGCCCGTCTAACCCCATATAGCAAGGCCTAGTTACTTTCTAGAATCTTAGTTCTTTCATGTAGTCCCTGCAAACAGAGCCTCATTTTGTTTTCAGGTTTCTCAATTAGCTTTGAAAAAATTTCCCTCCATAGCCTAATGGCACGTTCTGATGGAGTCAGTATGAAAATGTATAGTTCAAAAACCACACGCACACAAGTGGTACTTCTTGTCCTAATCCCCAAGCACTGTTTTCCAGAGAGCACACCTTCAGATACCAGGCAAGCACTTCTACCTGCAGTGAGGGAGCTAACCACTGTCAAATGAATCAGGGTGGATTACTTCTCCCCAAAACCAGGGCTCAGGCAAGATGTTATAAAATGTATTACATCTCTGAGATGTTGAATGAAGAGAATTCCAGTTCAGTTCCTGTGATTAAATCTATATTCATTTAAGCACACAGGTTGCACTTCTCTTCATCCTCAGGGCTTTTCAGCGCAATTATTTCTGTAATCAGTCCTTTAAAGAGGAATAGAAAGTGTAACCTGGAGTCTCTCTTTGAATGAATCTTCCTTTCTCTCCACAATTTGATTTCTTTGAAAAATGTTTCCCAAATAGATTTTAGTCTATTATCCTAATGAACAGAATTGTACCTTTAGGATCAGCTTGTGACACTGTTAGAGCTATTACTGAAATATTGAATTTAAAATTCTCATTTGTGATTTTGACATCTAAAAATACAAAGAGAAAGCAACATTAGGAGATAAAAAGAATATTAGGAAAAGAGGAAAGGTGAAAGAATGATAGATACAAATATGAGAAGGTAGATAATAAAAATCATTTTAGTTCTGTCTCAATCAAGTAGTCGAATTTAGAAGACATAATTTTATAGGCCTTCATGCATATTTAGGCACCACAATTATTTTCAGTCACCTTGCTTTATTCTTGGGAAGGAAAAGATTTTCTGGCTAATTCTTTCAAAATCCTTTATATCATTGACTCTAGCCAACTCTGGCATACATCCCTGGACAATCAATTGGTCGATTTATATAATGAATTATGTCTGCGCCTTGCTTTTGGCATCCAATTTCAGGCTATCTGAGCTTCTTTAGATTGCAAATGAACAGAAAGAAGTTTTCAAAAGTAACACTCTTTTGTTTTGTTTTTCGATATCCTGAAATACCAGTCCCTAAATGCGGTCTCTGAACAAGCAGGGGCAGTGTCACCTGGGAACTCCTTCCAAAAGCCATCCTGCAGCCCCTCCCAGACCTCTTGAACCAGAAACTCCAGGGGTGGGGTCCCACAACCTGGGGTGTAGAAAGCCCTCCAGGTGACTGTGACCCTTTTAAGTTGAGAACCGCAGGCCTGAAGCAAGCTCATTGCTCAGTGAGCTGGACAGAGCAGGTGTCCACTAATGACGATAGGGTTGCTCACTCCATGTGCACGGAAAACTAACAATGCAGGCTATTCAACTACGGTGACTGCCTCCCTGTGACAAGGTGACCTTAGTGAAGCACGGCGTCCTCTCCTCCTATTACCGTGAAGGGCACCTTAAAAAACTGTTTTCTAATGTTTGCAATGCAGCTATTTTTCCTTGCTTTGCTACTATTTATTATTATGTATAGCAAAAGACTTTTTAGCTGATACTATTGGCCCAGGTATGTGGTTGATTATTAAGTACATTAAAGTACGAATAATAAAAAAATTTTCATTTAAAATCTTTAAATGTATAATTATTTGTCATTTTTATGCAATGCCAGGGCCATTTTGGTTAGTCTTATGGGACTTGTATTATTTTCCTGATTAACTCATAATTTCATTTTTGTGTAATTTTTTAAGTACAAAATTCTCTAGAATTCAAATATAGATCTTAAAAAAATTGACACAGTATTTTTCTGAATTTTTATAACATTTCTTCCCTCAACTTCAACATATTTTATCCACACATAATTCAAAACTACCTTTTGTTTTGGTTTTGTTTGGGTAACTTGCTTTTATTTTACCTCTCAAGAGAAATCACTGTAGTGTTCATGAGAAAAAATACCCTCTATTTTGCACTTCAATTTTAATGAATTGTAAGCTGCTTAAATTACACATGTATAAGGTGAACAATTACACTAAAATATCATATTACTCAAATTAGATAATTAAATAATTATAGTATTCATATCAAATTTCAGAAAAAGTCAAAAGCAACTTGGAAGCTGCAGCCCAGTAGGTGAGAGACAGTGGACAGGAACCAGTGAGCTAGAGCAAGCTCCGTGGCTTCACCGCCGAGCATGCGAGGGAGTTTCCTCCTCAGCTCTTAGACAGCGAGTCACAAGCTTTTTGCTGGTGAGTTGTTTAAAGCAGTTGATAAGTGACCTCTACCATATTGGGGTATGGGCTAGTGTGCCAGGTTCTCTGTCTCAGTTAACCTTATTCTAGTTCTTCTATTTTAAGTGATAGTACCTTGGGTGCATGGGCTTTTTCTTCTGTATTTGTGCCTGACTCGGGTATTTAGGAAGCTTTGAATGGTATGACTCTGTGACAATTCACTCAAGAGGATGCTCTGCCTTTATTTATGTTTGTGTTTTGGTCGTAAGTTGAACATCTGTTTCTCATTACATACACGGCACTCACTGAAAACTGAAGCATGTTTGTGAGTTTTATTTTTTATTTTTAAATATCTCGTGCCGACTTTGACCTTAATGAAGGCTCAAATTATTCTATGGTACTATGCAGTAGGGGTGGGGGCTGGGGAGTGGGTGGTCTATTCTTGGCTCAGAAATGAAAGTGTTAAATTCTAAAATACAACATATACTCAAATCATATTTATATTAAATACCATGTAAGTCTGTTATTATAAACTATTTTCCATTTGTAACCACTTTCTTAATATCGCATGCAGCTCAGTGAGGATTTCCTAGCACGGTTATATTCACTTTACAAGTCAGTAAGAAAGTGTGCAAGATGAACTTTAAAGGCGTGTAACAAGGCACACTCACTAAGTGTTAAAGAAACACAGTTCTCTTACATGTCCTGATGTCATTTATTAAAATTGTAATAAAATATACAAGTGTTACATGTATTGAAAGAGAATGGAAGGGCAAATATAATTTGTCTTGTCATGTTGCTCAAAATAATACAATAGCCTAATTTTAGGGACTAGTCAAAAAGGATAAAATTATTGGGGAGCAATAATATCAGGTAAACACCTGATTAACTGCAAGGATGGGAACTAAAAATCATTGCTAAGCAAACCTACTTTTTGCTAATTACAGGTAATAGTGAAAGGTTACTTCCACGAATTTTAGTGATAAATTTAAGATTATCACTAATCAGTAGGTACCTCTGTAATAATATGGAATTACAAAAAAAGTTGTCTAACTCCATCTGGCAAATACTGACCAGTTTTGATAAAGTAACAATGCCATTGACAGTGAAATATATTTTAGTGACAAATTAGATGTTTTTAATAGAGTTAATCACCTATTAAACACTACTCTCTTAATCCCTGAATGGCTTTAGAATATTAATAAATAATACTTAGCATTTTAAATCTCTTTACCTAAGATTGGCCATGTTGTGAAGCAGCAGCTTAGCGTACAGGAAGAGTATCAGTTGGTTGAGTACGTTTCGACAAATTTATTTCTCTGGTCTAATTGCCCTCAATGAGAACAATAGCTGTGATGATCTCTGAGCATTCTTTCAGCTCTCAACTGTTCTGACCTTTCTGTCCCAGGGAAGAAATGTAGTCTGTTGTTCAGCACAGAAACATACTCTGTTTTACAGACATATGGCCTCCAGTTAGGGACAGTTTAGATTAAGAAGATGAAATAGCACTGAGGTGTGATCTTTCTGGTAAACCACCGGAGTGCATTTTGAGACATAGAATTTGGTTAGATGGTATTACAGAAAATGCGTGGGCACAGGAGCTCTAGAGAATTGCCTGGAAACCACCCACCATTTACTACTGTGTGCTTTGGGGCAAATTACTTACAGTGTTGTCATCTAAAAAATGAGAATAAAAGTCTATCATGTAGAATGGTTGTAAAAATTGAATAAAATGTGTAAAGTGCTGAGCTCAGTGATGAAAACTGCTGTTCCCTCTCTCCCCAGCTTCCTGTCAGCTGCAATCTAAATGAATGAGAATTCCCTAATCAAATTTCTAAAAGTGGTATTATTCTATCACTTTTAAATTCTCCTTGATGCTTCTTTTTTCTGTCTCCTTTTTCTATTCTGTCAAATTCACATTGGTCTCCTATTCCCTTTCTATTCCTTTCTCTCTGTTGCTATGTAGAGAATTTACTAGAAATATCAACACATTAAAAATATGTGGCAAAGAGGAAGTAAGTGTTGGATTTTTTAAGCAAATTATATTAATGTAAATATACAGACAGACCTGGCAAATGAGTCCAAACATTCGAGTCTAAGTTATTTAGTCTGTTCTCAACACTGATCACAATGCCCTGTGTGATGTTGGTAACTAATAATTGTCTGGCCTGCCGTTGACAGTCCTGGCAATCCTCTCTGCAGCAATTAACCTAGAAATTGCTGTCATCGTTTACACAAAACCCATTGAGGAAGTCAGCAGGTCATAATAGCATTTGCCTTTCTCCTATACCAAGCACTACTAAATGCATTATTTATATTGCATAGTAATCCCATGAGATAAGCAGGTATTATTATTTATGAATTGTTTTAATAGCGTCATTAAATGACTTTTCCAAGATGTTATAAATCTTATAAATAGAAAGTGTCAGAAGCCAGGACTTGAAGTTATTCTGATGCCCAACATCAGGACTGTTTCTGAGGACTGTTTGAAAGCCTTTCTTCAACAGGTTCCAACATTTGATTTCATTCATCTTTTAAAATACTACCACCTAGCCTTACATAGAGCAAGTTGTTTCTGCTTTGCCAATGTTGCTTTTAAATATATACTGCTAATTTTTAAAGGCTATTTCTGTTTCCACTATGCACTGTATTGAAGAAGTGATTCTGGTTATGGGTTTGTGTTTTTTTTCTTTCTTTGTTCTGCTTTATCTTTAATTTTTCTTTATGTCCATTTTTCCTATTTTTAAATATAAAGAATTTAATTGATGAACTACATAAAACATAGAATTTACTGTTATAACTATTTGAAGTGCACAGTTCAGTAATGTTAAGCATAATCACATTATTGTACAACCAATCTCCAGACCTTTCTTACCTTGCAAAAACGAAATTCTATACCCATTAAAAACAGCTTCCCATCTTCTCCCCAAGCACCCAGCAACCACAATGGTACTTTCTGCTTCGATAAGTGTGACTACTCCTAATAACTTATAGAAGTGAAATCATACATTTGTTTCTGTGTGACAGGCATATTTCACTAAGCATAATGTCATCAAATTTCTTGCATGTTGTATCATGTGTCAGAATTTTCTTCCTTTTTTGCCTTAATAACTGCTATATTTTGTTTATTAACTCGTCCATCAGTGGGTATTCGGGTTGTTTCCACCTTTTTGGATATTGAAATAATACTGCTATGGACATGGGTGTACAACTATCTCTATGAGACACTACTTTTAATTATTTTGTATATATACTCAGAAGTGATATTGCTAAAGTAAATGGCAATTCTATATTTTATTTTTTTAAAGAACCACCATACTGTCTTTTCAGGGGAGGGCAAAAATGAATTCATTTATAAAAAGTTGTGTATTTATTTTTACATGTTTAAACTTCAGTCACCTACAAAGTACTCTCCATTTGATGCAATCCCTCTATCTAGACATTCTATACCTTTTAGTGCTTCTGCCATTTTTGTTTAAGCTCTTCCACACAGGCAAACGTTTCCCTTTGAGGATTTTTTTTCATTCATCCAGGGAAACAAAAAGCAGTCCCTTGGGCCAGATTGGGTGAATGAGGAGGGTGGGGTATGTTGGGGTGGGGACCATCATGTTTGCCCCACTATTTCTGGTCAGAAACTGCTGAACACTCAGCGAGGTGTGGGCAGGTTCACTTGGAAAGTTGTCCATCATGAAATGGGCCAATGCGTTGAAAGAGTGTTGAAAAAAAATTCCCTGAAGCTGATCCCAGCCTCTCACAACACCAGCTCATACACTGAAGGAGATGGGCTCCTAGAACAGTCACCCAGCGGGGAACGCCTGCACTACGAGGAGCCCGCCCTCCAGAAGATACTTCTGGTCTTGGGGGTACCCCCTCAAATAGCAATCGTGCCAGCCATCAATAGTATAAGACACCCTCAGAACCAAGCTAAATGAGAGTCTTCCAGGGCTGTCTGTGTGTTATTCCTCACATCCAATCATTGAGCACGTTGTAGATAGTCTACCTCTTCAAAATGACCTCACGCTAACATGCTTGCAGACCAAATTACCTCATACCCAGATAATGATAATTATGTGCTTAGGCACTTGTCTTGCCAATGGTCATTTCCTCCCTTCAATAGGCTTTTAAATTCCTGCCAGATAATATTTTTATGACTCTGATGCTTTTGCTACTTTGCTTGATTTAAATTCCTCCCCATCACTGGCTACTGTATAAAATCATAACTGCTTCATCTGGTGATCAAGATTTGCTACAATTTTAATCTCTTTTTAAATCTAGCTCTCACTGTTTCTCTTTACCAAGTCTGGATTCTAGCCAGTTTGATTTACTTATAGACATATTTCCTATACTTTTAACTTCTGATCTTCTTGCTTGTTTATATGCTGTTCCTGATCTGGAATGTTTTTCAACATACTTTTTCTCTCTCCCATCCAAACTTGCATGTCCTTGAAGCCTCAGCTAAAATTCTGAAACCACACCTGATTTCGTGATTTTACACAACACATCCATTTAGCTGATGGCACCTAATTGATTGTTCCCCCATGACGTTTATCACTTTCTGTGTTATACAATAGTTCCTTATGTCCCTTGAAATGTGTACAAGCTTTAGCTTCCAAACTGCAACTTGAGGGCGGCTTGTGTCTGTGTGTGTGAGTGTTTTCATCTTTGCATCTCCTCTAGTGAATACCACAGTCCTGGACACACAATTAGCAATCGATACGTTTGTTTTGACGGAATGAGTCAACAAGTAAATTAACATAAGTATTGTGAAGTGGGACAGACACAGCTTCTTCAGGTTCTTACAGGGGATGAAAGTTTTATATTTACCAAGCAGTGAGAAAACAGAGAGGTGTAATCAAACATGGCTGGCATTTGAGTCTGAAACCACATATTATTTAAGGCAAACTGCTTGCTCCTTTGTATTTTGTATATTGAGGAGATCAGTGAGGAAGCAAACATGTTGGCTTCTGAAATATATCTTTGATGGAAAATTGGGAATAATGGCAGTAGGATTTTGCTTCCTAATAAGTAGTAGTGTTTTATTTGGTGATTAGCATCCTATTACTTTATTATTTATTATCTTTGAGTAGATTAGCCTAAAAACTAAAAATGTGCTCAATTTAAAATTAATTTAAGAGCTACTTTAATCTATTAGGTGCTTAAAGTTGTATATTCATTTTACTTCAGCAGTATTAAACCACTGAAGCAAAAATATTTTTTACAGTTTAATTGTAGTCAAGTTAGTGTAAAAGATACATAATTTTGAACATACTTATATTTTGCCTTAAAAACATCTGAGTACCCAGCCCTCCTAGAAAGGACAAGTCTTTAATTAATTGAAACAAAATATCTCCTTTGAAATATAGAAAACCTTTTTTTTTTTTCTATACAGAGTATACAGAAAGTCAAGTAGGCATTTTGGTAAATTGTATGGATGTTTAAATAATAAGACTGTGTGATCCCTGAACATTCAATACAATATTAATATCATGTTATAATGACAAGTTAACTCAAAAGTCACTGAACCAATTACCTAAAAATTCTTCAGTTGATTGCCACGATTTGTAGAAGATGCTTCTTTAAAATTAATAATGGAAAAACTTGAAAAAATTTGATTTGTATAAAAGGTTCTTAAATATAGAGAAAATTTTACAACCTTTGTACTATTTTTTAACTCATAATATTACTTTTTAAAAATCATCTTTTATCATCAGGAATGACAGTCTTATAATTAAAAGAGAGCATTTATGATTTTCTCTCCAAAGCTCATTAAGTTATAATCAATTAACTGTGTCATTAACACTTCCGTATCTTCCTAAAAGCAGTACCAAATATTATTTTGTGAATTAACCCATTCCCAGAAGTTATAATTGAATAACACGATTCTAATTCGTGAACTCAAAAAATAGTGACGGTTGTAAAAGGAAAATTGTACCAGACGTGTGTTACAAACAGCGAGGAAGACTTTAGTGAAGGTGACTGCAAAAGGAGAGAGTTGCACTCACTCTGCTGAAGTGGAAGGGGCTGCTCTGGTAGAAAAGCACAAGGACTTTAGAGGGCGGGTTGGATTAAGTCATTCGTGTTTGCTATTTTCGTCCAAGGTGGGCCCTTGCCCTCCCACAGGGACTGAGAGTTAGAAGCCCTATTTTTCTTGATGATTACATTTCAAAAGAGATGGCCTCGGGTTCCGAGGAAAAGATATACCTGGATTGTGGAAGATTTATATCTCAAAGGGGTATGGAAAGGATTTACCATGGCTTGTTTTCTAAAGTAAATGCTACAAGACAAAGGAAGCCAGGGGCCTGGAGTCATGAGGAGGCCTGGCTAAGTATTCATAAAGCCGAGGAAAAGTCAAGGCCTTTTTGACACTGTAGATGTTGGCTGCTGAGTAGAAATTTCAGGTTTGTTCTTTGCTACACTTTTCACTAGAGTGACTCTGACCCAATATGTGACAGGAATTCTTTTCAAAGGATGTACTTCCACTGCTATCTGGGGAAAGTTAATTTTCAATACATTTGACAAATAAAATGTCATACCCAGAGGATTAAAAATAGACAATTTTTAGGCCTTTCTGTCAACAATTTCCAAAGACCAGTATTTCTATCAAAACCGTGTCCTGCTGGGTCATTCCCGGCCCAACCTAGCATATACCAGGCTCACTTACTCGCTAATTCAGAGAGAACCAGTGTTATTTCTAAGTGTTCAAGTTCGTATTTAGTTTTATAACTAAACCTTTTCCCAAAATTCTTTCATCCATATTAGAGTCATTTTTATAGTGACATGTATAATAAAATAACTTCCTTTTTCAAAAAGTGGTATTATGCTTTACTGGGTAGCATGCTCTTTTACAGCCAAAGTGGTGACCAGAATGAGAGGAAAGTGTTGGAACTCTGCTCTCTCCCTGAAGCAATGACCATTTTACTAAAGAAAAGATAAATAGAGGAGATTGTAAATTTAATTCTAACCAACTCAAAATCCCAATTAAAAAAGCACTGATATGATTCTAATCGTGCCTTATGAACTAATTATAGAAAACAAAATTGTGTTAAGTGTAAAATGGTATGTCCAAGTGATACAGATAAACCTTTAAGTATATCTGATTTACACTAAATAAAGTGAATTAGCAAGTGAGAAAAGAGTACAAATTTAACCACATTGTTTTCTGAGATAACCATCAAAGTATCTACATAGTTACAGGAAAGGGCGCAGATGTTCACCTTCAAAAAACCTATAATTAAGACACATTTATCTCTGCAGATGTAGCCATTTTTAAATCTAAAAAGTTCTTTTGTAAACACACCTCTTATAAACCCAAACCAAAGAAAAGTATTTTTTGAACTTACTTAGTTTTATTTTCACAAGAAAACCAAAACAAGAATTCTGATCATACAAAGGTTTAATTAATCTTAGGGTGTACCAGGGTCATTCATAATTACCTTCACTACCCAGGTTTATTGTATTATAATGAAATCATTATTTATTGAGCTTCTGCTATTTTTACCAGCTAATATTTTTAGATACATACTATGTGTAAAGTGCTTTGAACACATTTAATCTAAGAATTATACAATGTTCTATGAGAAATTATTGAAAGTATGACAATTTTCTTCCCTTTTAAGAACATGCAATTTAATTACATAAATAATCTACTTGTACAAAATATTAAAAATATACTGAAAACAATAATAGGAATATCATAGCTTATGACTAATTTTAAGAACTATAAATGTTTTTAAGAGTTTTTGAACTAGAGCAATATCAGTTCTGGTATCGTTGTACAAAGAGGTGGAGTCAGAGTCATGGTGAATTAAAAGATATTGTATTGGAAAAGAAAAATACCAGAAATTCTGCAAAAAGTCAATAAATTTAGGTACAGGCTTATTTCATGGAAATAATCTGTTGGCATTGGGTGATACATAAATATAATTAAAGAATGATTATAATCAGGAAACAAGCTTTCTAACTCTGCAAATGTCAATTTTGTGATAACAAATATCATACTCGAAGGAAGAAAAATATTTTTTTTTGTTTTAACATGAACTTATGGATATGGAAGGAAACTTGTAAATCATCCAGTTTTAATCTGAAGCCTAAAGAAAAAATGAGAGATTTTCTTCTACATTTTTTTATCCCCTTATTTTGACTTGGTGTCTCCCCATGTTAATATATCTTGATAAAAAATTTCACTACATGTACACTTAAAATTTTGAAACTTTTATATTAAATCACAAAGTGGTACTCTTAAAAATTGCAAAATTAATTTTATGCCAACCTCCTATGTCTCCTATATGATTATGTGAATTCTATATATTAATTGTACTGATTTATTTTATAATAATTATTTAAATAATGTGCTTTTCAATAAGCCTTTATTGGACCCCTTGTTATATATCACCAGATGTACTAGACACTGTTAATTCAAAGATAAATAAATTTGTCCCTGCAAAGAGAAAAATCATAGGCTAGTGTACATTGAATCTATATTATTTGTACCTACCATCCACATACTTAAAAAAATAACATTGATCACTTTTTTCTATTTTTATAATTTAGGAAAGTCAATTTCTCTCAGTCATCTGCCAGGGTGAAAGAAAGATAAAGGAAGTAAAAACATAAACATAACTTTATCAATGAATGCAATGTCACATATTTAAAAGAATAAAAATAACACCTACTATGAAGGGGTCTATTTCTGCTTCTGGTACTGTACTCTAATTCTTACTTGAATTGGACACCACAAGTTTCACAGTCACTCAGCTTTGCCCGATGCAATGTAGCTGGTGACAATGTGCCAGTTAAAACTTTATCTGCACATGTTTATAAGTGTCTAAGAGAGAACCAACTGTTTCAAATACACCAGGATGACTCAGAAATAACTGTCAGAGGACTGTGTTCTCCAGAGGTGGCACATCACTTGGACTACAAGAGCCATTAGATGACATTTCTCCAAGAAGGAATCTTGTCATTTTATTTCCTGCATGCTGTAGGGGCTCCACTCTGCAATGTGATGAGCCAGAAAATAGAGTGAAGGAATTTACTGAACAAGCGTAGGAGAGAGGGATATTTTTAATCCAAGTATGTGCAGTAGAAAATGAAAGAAATTGAGTTCATTTGCATTATTCCCTTTTATGACAAAGGGCCAATGCTTCAAAAGGGGCAGTCATGATAAAAACCGTAAGCAAGCATGCTTCCGTCCTTTGTGAAATGTAGAGCAAAAGAACTAAAAGGACAGAAGAGTGTGTAAGAAATGCCGCCTGAACCATTACCCGGTTTGGAACTGTTAACATCAGAGCCTCTATTGGACTTGTTTCCTTGATTCACGGGGCAGTTGTCCCATCATATTCTCTCCTATTTGCAGCATAATCTTTACATTTACTTTGCGGAATGTTAAGAAAATCAATGTTTGACTCATATTTGAAGGATGTGGAAGGATCTATTTCCTCTCTTCAAGGTTTTCTTTCTTATATACAGATTATGTATTTTTTATCTTAATCCTCAGTGGGGTTTCACTCTATTTCATTCCATTTTCTATGTACACCGGTATTATATTTC
Organism: Desmodus rotundus; assembly: GCF_022682495.2. NCBI lineage: Eukaryota > Metazoa > Chordata > Mammalia > Chiroptera > Phyllostomidae > Desmodus > Desmodus rotundus. The sequence continues at coordinate 66,010,942 of NC_071399.1, read as the reverse complement.
TAGCTGTCAGAAATATTAGGGAATTTAATGCAGTGGGTAGAAGAGATATTCATAATCATTTCCCCACATATCCTAAGTATGTTAGTTCTGCAAAGAGAACTTCAAAAATATAATAATTGTGCTGCTGGGTAAGATCATGCTTCAGACAGTGGTTGGAATAAAATCATTTTCTTTTCAGTATAAACATCTTTAATGTTTTCCAATTACCATCAGTATTAAAGTTCCAGAGATGGAGGGCTTGCTGACGATTCAGACTGATCAAATCGTCAACCACAATGGCAGATCTGGGGCCACTCCCTCTCCAGCTCCATGGCACAAGGTATCTGCATACGTGTAGACAACAAAATCAGCTATAGTTTATCAAAAGTGCTCCACTGTATGAATATGTGTTTAAATAAAATAAACACAAGAGTTAAAAAAGAAAGAAGAAGTAAACTGTGTTTCTTCAGGAACTGTAAAAGCAGCAGGCCCAACATCATTATGCCGAGCCCCAATGTGTGTTCATGGGGGTATGTATTTCAATACACACTGACGGGGGTAAGAATTATGCAGGAATAGAACATGTTCACATACACAAGTACAGTCGCTCGTATTTAAGTACATTTTTCTCACATAAAATTCACTGAAAATTGAACTCTGCCATCTGGGATTTATGTATATTGGTTATAGGTTTCAGTGTGGAGTCTGTCTTAAATCTATAAAATAAGCAAGGGGGACTTGGAAAATCTTCATTATTTTCTCTTAAATTTGAAGGAGTAATCCCCCCCAAATTATGATTTTAATACCGAACTTCTATTTTATCATTTTCTTTATTCTAATTTCATGGGTTTTTTCCCTTTTCATGCATCTGATATATACAGTTCTCAATTGATTTCTGCTTAATGTTTAGGCTGGATATTGTAGTGGATAATCTTAATCTTGATTCTTTTCTCCCAAAGGACTTTAAAAAAACATGAAAATATGTATTTTTTTAAATTTTGCCAATGTAGAAAAAGCAAAAGATCTGATAAAATGCTAATAAATAAAGGTAAAATGTGTTTGAATTTTCATCCATACAGAGAGTCACAAAAAGTAAGGATCTTTACCTAATCATCCCTCTCTTTAGATGAAGAGAGATACAAGCTAGATAAAATATGTGACTTGTGTAATATATTGTTCTTAGCACAAGAGCTTTAATTAGATTTGATATGGTCATCCTTTTATTATACTTTGTGCCTCAATTGATTAGCCTTGACCAGTTTCCAAGATCAAACACACACACACACACACACATCAGTCATACCCATGACCAAACCCACACACAGAGAAACAGAAGGCGGGGAGAGGCAGGGCAGGGGGAGAGAGAGAAGACACAAGACAGAGAGAACGAAACAGAAACAGGGACAAAAGACAACGAGTAAGAGAAACATGCAATCCTCAGCTTTGGAAACTTTCAAGATGGCAATCATTTCATTTCATATGTGAAAATTCCAGAAGGACACATCCATTGATACAGGCTTCTTACAGGGTATAATGGCTTTCACTGTCATACATTCTCATCACCAACTTTCACCCCCCAAATCCCAGCTGCATTCGTACAATGTTGGGATCATCCTATGATAATGACTTTGGAAATAGCTCCCTACTGGGAGCCCCCAAAATTTGACTAATACTTAAACTAGGTAATTACTGAAATGCAGCTCTCACACCAGAACACTATATGAAGCAACAATTTTGACTAAAAGATAGATTCCCATTCCACTTACATGTTATTGAGAAAGATCTTGCTTTAATTTGATAGACTGAGTTCAAACTTTTCACAAAATATTTAGATTATTGTTAAAACACACAGGTACTTTATCCATTTGAAAATGTTACTGCTTTTATTGATGGGTAACACAAGAAATGAATATCACATTTAAATTGTATTCTAAAGACATTTAGTACTCTACAGCAATTCTAATAGAAATCAGTTAAAATTTCCAAAATAATGTCAGAGTAAAAAGATAAAACTGAAATCTTGACCAGGGATTTAAAATAAATCTGCTTATTTAATGAAAACCATATCAGTTTAAAAAGCAGACATTGCCAAATTAAGAAATGTATTTCTTCTGAGTTTAAGCATTTTAATTTTAATATCAACCAAGAAGTGATATCACACTAGGTAGCTGAGTAGTGATTCCGGGTAGCTGTGCGAACACTGGCGGAGGCATTGGTCGTCACCGCACGTAAACCACACATTTTTAAACTTTGAATACTTTGTAGATTGCACCTAATTAAATCACAGTCTCATGTATTTTTAGCTGCCTATGAATACTATTCTATTGTTTTAGATAGATTTGCCTTAAAATTCATTAATTTGAATTAATTCTTTATACACATTTAATCCACATAGCTTACACACACAAATAACTGGAACAGTGCATTTTAACTAATTTAATTAGGATTATACTTGGAATGATACTTATGCTACTGCCAACCCTGGGTGTCGGAGTAAAGGGGTGTAATTATGAGATTTGTGCACAACTCTTCCGGTTGCATGAGTAAAGTCATTGTGGTCTCTACCTCCAGTCTGCTTAATAGATACCACTGATAGTTTTGTGTATGGTTAGTGCCCCATTGACTTAATAGAAATCCACTAGGACCATGCTGTTATGCAGATTCCCTCGTCAGCCATGCAAGGCTGGGCTAGACGAGAGCACTTGAGGAAACACAGTGGTAGCCCCACTTCATTTGCTCTCTGTGACCTATTGTTCTCAGTGGTGTTCCATCAAAAATTAGCTCAGCTGGGGAAAGCAAAGGCTTAAGAGATTATTAGGTACTCAGTCAAATACCATATCTAGTCTAGCATAATTGCTTGAGATTTGGTTACTGTTAGTTATCCTTCCAACTCAAAAAAAAAAAAAGATGTATTAGAAAGGTATCGATGAGGTTAAAAAGAACCTTCATTTAACATTTATTTCAATTCACCTTGAATTCCACTACTGCTTTAATGCAATCAATCTCTGAGACTCTGGAACATGATTTATGGCAATTTTCTCTGATTTTCAGAGAACCTAATATTACTTTCAATTTTTGATGTACAATTGACTCAAGTCACATTCCTTCCTTACAGGTACAAAATCTGAAACCCAGCATAAAAGGAAAACATCTTTCAAATATTGTCAAATACAGACTCTAAATAGTTGCTCAAATTATCTGATGTCTCTTTTAATTAACTTTCATAAACAAAAAAAAGGAAAGCCTCTGAGTTTTAAATTTAAATTAAAAGTCAAGCTGTTGTAGTAGAGTGTAGGCATATTGCACACCAAAACATCCTTTGAGACTAACAGTTAAGGTTTAATAAACACTCTCCCCGTTTCTGCTGTGGTGTGAGTTTCATTTTGCATATGCTGACCTTGGTTTAGGATACGGAAAGTTTGTTCTTAAACTTACAAGCTACCGTCAAGGTGGGCATCAGTCTTTTCAAAACAACTTCTGTCCACATATTTCTCCTTCGAGCAGCTTGTCTTTTCTGCTACCACATGAATAGTTAGGGCATCAAACAAGGACATACGCACAACAGGGCTCTTAGTTCCAGGACTGAGGAGTCTCTCTGTAGTAGCTGGGCTCTGCAAGGTCTGTGGGGTCCTCCCCGATGTTTCCTACTGCCTACCAGCACCTCCCAAGTAGATCAAGTGTCCTTTCACCTGAGACAAAGGTATCTTTGCTTACAGCTAGCCAAACAGTGCTCAAACTTTTGTTCCTATCACACCTAAAGCATTTAAAAGAGATGTAAATAATTGCCATCTCCCTAATCCATATCTGTCTATTATATATTAAAAGTTTACATATTTATACCTTTAATACATGGAATTATATACTGGCCTTTATAAGCTTAGGGGTAATTCAGAAATTCTGAAAACAGAGTAGTCCAAACAGTGGCCAAATGAGTGAATTGAGTGGTTAAGTAGATAATTTCTAAGGATGGTCTTCCATTTCCATTGAATTCACACCTTCCTGTCCTGATACCTTCAACTTAAGACAGAAGAAATAGTTGTGCTTGTCCTCACTCCACTACGTCTGCCACTGTGTTCCCAGACAGGCTCCGTGTTTTCTCCGAGAGTGTAATTCATCTTCATTGTTTCAGTGCCGACAGGATGGAACCTGCTTACACATTTTACAGCTAGCAATACTTTTTATTGTTGCTCTGAAAGGACTCCTGAGGGTTTTCTATTTTATTTTTAGGAACATTCTGATTTTTTTCCCCTTTATGCTGTACTTTTCACTATTATGAGTGATGACCCCAGAATACTGGGGAGGAAAAACAACCAACGCCCACCAAACTCTGCAACTGCTGTAAGTTTTAATGCAATCTCCCAGTCCTTTGATGTATTACACGTGCTGCATTTTAACTACGTTGTAGCTAATGAAGAGTATCAGCAGTCAGTGTAGAATGCTGACATTCCTTCAACCAAGAAAACTTCAGGACGCCTCAAACATCTTTCAGAGGAAAAATGTTTTCCTTGTGCATTTAGGTCTTGAATTAAAACTTTAGGCATTTGAAATATAGTCAATTGTAGGATGAAACTGTGAAATTATATCACTCAATGTCAACTGTGCTCCGTTACATGTTTCTTCTACTCTGAGATGTCCTTCAGGGTTGATTATACTTGAGCAGCTGAAAAAAAGCCCAAGAAGCCAGTTAGTATGAAATCACTATTAACTAGGTTTTGCCTGAAATTTAGGACTAATTATATATCTTCAGAAAAAAATATTATTTACTGAATAGTAGTGGGAAAGGGAGCTTTGTGAAAACGAGACAAAACAAAACAAAAAAGTTCATGGCATTTAAAGTGAAACTGAAAATGAATGTGGCGTTTTGTATGCTAACGTTTTAGGGACTTCTACCTGTAAACCACCTTGGGAAAGGTCCTCCTCATAAGCAGAACAGGACAGGCAAAGAAACTAGTGGTTAGGTTGAAGGAGGTAGACCATAATGTACCAACACACCCATTTTGTGCATAAGAGACAGATTTGCTCTCTTATACTCTAGCATAATCAAGTTTTGTGCGAAAGTGGAAACTCAGTTGCCAACTGTTTTGTAATAGGGTATTTAAAACAAATTTAATATTCTTAAACATCAGTGCACATCCTGAAAACATATTTATTTCCTAGATGTGTTAATTATCATTAAAAAAATAAAAGTTCATAATTGTCCAGTGTGGAAAAGTAAATTTAACTACTTTTAAACTAATTTTTGAATTTATGAAGGATCTTTTCCACCACGTGAGCTGTGGAAATGTGTGTATATGTATGCGTATATCATGTATCATATATAAACTGTGTCTATGTGTGTGTAACATATATGTGTGTGACATATATGTAGATACCTCAATAGAATAAGATTTTTGTCTTATTTTATGTAACAATAGCTATATAAAATCTAGAAAATTTGTTCTAACACTTTAAGTGCTATATTTCTAGAGACAGAGTAATAAAAATGCAGAAAATAATTAAAATTCTACCAAAGGTGACTTACTGTTATAAAAATGATCATGCTATTAACATTTGATAAACCTTATATTTTCTTTTAATTAGTAGTTTTATTTAAATTAAAAATAATAATGTGCCCTCGCTGGTGTGGCTCAGTGCCAGACTGAGTGACAGCCTGCAAGCCCAAGGGTTGCTGGTTCGATCCCCAGTCAGGGCACATATCTGGGTGAAGGCCTGGTTCGCAGCTGGGGGTCATGCGAGAGGCAACCTATGGATAGATAGATGGTCTGTTGTACATTGATGTTTCTCTCCCTCTTTCTCTCTCTGTTCCTCTCTCTAAAAATATAAATAAATAAAATATTTTAAAAATACTAAAAATATATTAACAATATCTACATGCTGGATTAAGGAAATGATAAAATGATATTAAATCATTATCATCATATAATCCTCACCCTAAACTCAATTTTGGTCAACAATTTAGTTATATGGCTTACATCGTATTCAATTTTATTTTAATTAGAATTACAACTTGTGCTGCATTACTCAGAGTATATTACTGATGAGTATTTTTCAGCTAGTTGTGGAAGCAGTGCATGTATTCCATAAGAAAAAAATTAAAATGTTATGAGCTCTCTGTATTGATGAACTTATTCAATGATATAGGGTATAATATAAAAATACGTTATCTAGATTATCTTTGAAGGGCATTTGTGCTTGTATCTCAAGCTATGTGACTTCAATACAGAAGTTGTTTATAGTTACCTTATTTTGTTTTTCATTTGTAGATAAATTACTGTGAAATGAGTTTTAATCCAAGTATACCTCATTTATCTAATAAACATTGGTCACAAGATATTTCTCTTTTTGTGGCCTTCCAATGTGACGAATAAATATCTGAGTAAATGTAATCATGGGAGATTGAATCTTTCCATGAAGTTTAGCAACTGAAACTTTTAACACATACTATTAAATATGCACCTATGTTTATGACCTACCTTTTTCTTTGAAGAGTCTTAGGGGTTAAGAGCTTCATAGTTTAAATTACTCAAAGAGTCATTTGGTGAATTTTTGTTTCATTCATTTTGGCATCTATGGCTAATCTCTGTTAGAGTAGCCAATGTAACCCCTATCTTCATTTGGAAAACACATTCATTTTTCCTAGCAATGTTTATCACCCTAACATTGCCCTGAATAAACCCTCTGACTCAGAAACTCTGACTTCACCGATGTCCTCATTCAAACTTTTTCTTTTCTGTTTATATGCTGCCATTCTCTCCACTCTGGATAGAAGTGTTATCCACATTTCTCTTCAGCCATCAGAATCTTGCCCACTCACCACAGACATTCTTGACGCGATCTTCTGTGTGACAGTCTGGGTGGGTCTTCTACATTTTTCCGTCTCAATTCATCTGAAATCTTGATCATGTTCTGTCTTGTCATACTTTGTGCTCCTTTTCTCCCTTTTGAGAAGCTGCTAGTTCCATAGTGTCAGAGAACAGGCCTTACTTAGCCTTCAAGTTTGTTCTGCACACTGGGAGAAAGGAGTGGAAAGGTGGGTCTTGGAGTGCATTGCTGGGCTTGCTTTCCTACGCTGCCTTGTACTAACTCTGTGACTTAAGCAAATGACCCAAGGGCAATGTACGTATGTCTCCTCCTGTGACAGCCCTGACATCATAGTAATGTTGTAATAATTAAATAATATACTAACTTCAGGCAAAAAGCCTTACCTCACTTAGTAAATGTTTAGCATATATTTGCTCAATGGGTAAGTGACTTGGCTGACTCACCTGTAGGATCTCCCTTTGCTCTTAGGAAATAATCTTTATTTACTCTAACTGGACCTGATACAGTTGCTGTCAGAGTTCTGACACAGCATCATTGCTTCTGCACTTTCCTCGCGTGCCTTCTGTAAGGAAGTCTTTGATACAATGATGACTTTTAAACCTCTTCATTTTTATTAGCCAAAGGACTGACAAAAAAGAAAACATTGATGAGAAAGAAAAATAGAGACTGTTATAATTTCAGAACAAAAGATATGAACCTGTGTAAGTGGTATGTAGAAGAAATTTGAAGAAACCGGATTTTGGTTTATCGAAGACAGAGGTGGAAGAAGAAGTATATTGTAGAAATCCTTGACCTTGTCAAATGCCTAAACAGGAAAATTTATTTAAACAAGAGTGCTTTTCCAGCTAACCTTTACAATTCAAGGCTTCTGTTAAAGTACTTCAGGGATTCTGTAAAATTTTAATTGGCATTTCAGTTTTAAATGTTTCATATGGTTTTGAGAGTGTAATTTTAAAAGGATCCAGTAGAATCCATTTTCTCTAATAATATTTCCCTTTGCTTCTAGTATCTGCTGATTTCCACACAGTTTTTCATTTAATGAACTATATTTGCTGCTTAAAAATAGTTTGAAAACATCTGGTTTGAGAGTCGTGGGGGTGTGGACACCCAGTAAGAAATGTTATTAGTCAGAGGGGCCATCAATTTGAAGTGTATGTTTCCATGTAAGTTTTCTCCTGAAAATAGCCCACAAGAGGCTATTTGTGGTTTCTGCAGGGTTTTTTTTTTTTTTTCCTATAGTCTCCATGGACACTGAATCAGGGAACACTAACTCACTGCTCTTTGGGGAAATACAAGGTTCTTATGAACATCTGGGCACAATATTTTAATCAAACAATTACCACATAACCTCGTTGTGTGTGTGTTTCTGTTTAAAGGCACCTTAGTTAATATATAGTGGATTCATTAACATTAAACTCACGGCCAACAGCACCTCGCTCAGGCCAGAACAAAACATGTCCAGCACTTGTTCCATAAGGCACCTCCCAGCTCTTGCTCTCAGGAACACTAAACAGCACTTCAGTCCAGTGCTTGGGGGGGGTCATTTTAAACTGAAATTACTAACAAAAAGCGGAAAAATACAAAAAAAAGTGGCAGTAAATTGACCCCACAAAGGATACTTTCTGAGCTGAAACGAGAAGGAAGAAAGTCACCTTGCTGAACATCAGCTGCGAACGAGGACATCAGGCAACTCAAGTTTTCCTCTGCTCTGTGCGTAAATGTGTGCAAAGACTGACTGGAAAAAGCAGAGCCACTGATTTTTTTGTAGTTATGAAGACATTTTAGCAAATAGGCGGATTTGCAAATATAGAATCTATGAATAGGGAGGATTGACTGTATTTGCTTCCTAATCAAACTGGGGAATTAAAAAACAGCATCCATTGGGCTTAGGTTGTAAATAAGGGGAGAAACCACAGCGCACAGTGCAGCAATGACACTGAACTTGCGCTTTAGCCTTGTCACAGTGGTCTGGCCCGTGCGTCAGCAGCGCCGACGTCACCGAGAGCTTCTTGGACACACAGACTCTCAGGCCCCACCCCACATGTACCGTATCAAATATACCTTATAGCAATGGGTATGCACATGACCATTTAAACAGTATTACTCATGGCATGTAGTGAATTAATTTCTGATTAATAAAATGGCGTTAATAATGTTTGCCTTGTGTGTCCAAGCAAAAATTGAATGAGGCAAACTCATATGAAAAATCTAGGTAAGCTCTTAACCACTACAGAAATGTTGAGATGAAAACATTGAGCGCTAATGGTGGTTAAAAGAGTGAGGGAAATTTTATTACATAACCAAATCATCTTTGTCTAACAAAAGCCTTTCTATTTTTTATTTAGTTCTTTTATAATTTCATTTAAGTTCATTTTTTCATCAGCTGCAGCTGTTTTCTGTTCTTGTTTCTTACCTTTAACTCTATTTTAAAGTGTTTGTTACTAACTATTATTACATTTTTTGTAAAAGCAATATGTCAAACTTTTTTCTAAGGAGAAGCTTTGCAACTGTTAGAGGAAATAAGATTTTTAAAAATACCACTCTAAAGATCTTTTGGGTATATAATTTTTCTCATTAAGAGTAAAACAAACAGAAAACAACTCACCTTTATCTTAAAAGCAAGAGAGTTTCTTTAATGGTTTGCTGTGGTGTTAAATACCATCATAGTTTTTCTGCCTTTTTGAAATGATTAAAAGAATGTCTCTCTTTTTAAAAATATGGCAAAGACTTCTAACTACAGAAAAAGTCTGGAACATCAGAGAGAATCTGGTACTTAATCTTATGTTTTCTTGGGTAAAGTTTAAAAAAGAAGAAAGAAAGCCAAACCAAACAAAACAAAGTTCTCCCAGACCAAGTTCAAAACGCAAGTGGTTATGAAGAAAACAAAAGAGAAGAATAAGAAAGGAAAGGAGGGTTGATTTTATTAAAACATTATCAAAGTTACTCAAAAGCAAATTGTTGTTTCTTTGTTAATTAAAGTGCTTAATGTGCTGCTGTCTTTTAACCAGAGGATTTTCCTTTTTTTTTTTTTTTTCTCTCCAGACAAAGGAATGCACCTGAGTATCTGAGACTCAAATACAAACAGAGCCCTGAAATGTATTTAATACATAGTTTCACATACAAAACAAACAAACAAACAAACAAGCAAAACTGTGTTATGTTTTTATAAAGTTGAAAAAAATCACTGCATTAAGTAAACATAGAAGACTTGGATTTCCATTGAGATAAGAACCTGCAAAGGTAACCAACTGCATAGATAAAGAGGTGTAGATAAAACCAACAGTGGTACAGAGTAAAAAGTAACATACATAGATATAGATAAAATAACCAAAATTGTGTCAAAATCTGCATTGAATTAGGAGTGACATTTAAGCACGTCATTAACAGTATTCTTGTCATTAGGACACACTGTAGGAAGCATTTGTCTACATTCACGTATGAACTGTGTCCCACTAGCAATGGGCACTTTATACACTTTACTTCTTAAGCATGCTCTCAAAGTTTAGGCATTCATATTTTTATTTTTTCACCTGTTCATGCCTTTGAGGTTTTAACACACTATTGATTCAGTACAAGTAGATAATTATGTTTCCGAGGACCACTCACTTTTCTGCCAGTATGGAAGTGCAGCTGCTGTAAAAATGTGTTTTACAGACCATACTTAGATCACAAGAAAAATCAAAAGAGGGGAAGGTAAAGGAAGGGATTTTATTGAATCTCGAATCAATAGTATTTGACCTTATCCAGCATTTAATTGATTGGCTCTTCAAAAATGTAAGATGGAGAATTATCCTCTCTGGTTAGAGAGGCTCTTTTATAGCCGCTGTGTACATTTGTATTGATCATAACTACATTAGGTCATGGTGATCATTTAATGGACAGATTAGAATGGAATAATCCCCTTAAATGTTTCACAGCATTGTGATCTGTTTGTGACCATCAGTGTCAACTATCAGTTTTATACTGAAACTGTAACCTCCTAGAGACCCTTGCAGCTATTGGTTATAAAACATGTGTATAGTACAAATGCCAAGATGAATTATTATAACAGAGTGAATATTTATGTACACCCCTGAATTCATTTGTGAAGTCTCATCCACACGTAAAGCTGTACTTGGAGTTCAGACATCTAAAGGTCTATCCAAGGTTAAATGAGGGCAGTAGCATGAATAGTGTCCGTATAGGAAGACACCAGAAAGCTTGCTGTCTTGCTATCCCTCTCCACAGGAGCAGAGAAGAGGTCTGTGAGCACACAGAGAGCAGGTGGCAGCCCCCAGGCCATGAGAAGAGCCCTCTGAATCCTAGTTATTGGGACCTTGATCTTGGATTTCCTAGCCTCCGTAAATGGTGACTGGTTTTCTGTTGTTGGAGCCACCCAGCCTACAGTATTTTGTTATGGCAGGCGAAGCGTACTGATACCATTCTACAGAGGGTAAAAAAGAGTAGGCATGTGTACGGGTGTGGATAATGCCAAAGAAACATCTGAATTACATGACTTACAAACAAAAGAATAAAGAAGGTATTTTGTTTCAAGTCTATTAATTTGTGATTAAAGTTTAGAAGCTCTTTTGTGTATGTTTTCTTGTATATCCTTAATTTTAACTTTGAGGGAAAGGGGGCACCATAAGACATTTAAAAAGTGAAGCTTGTTTGTTGTTTGTTTTGTTATAGTGAGAAATTACACTGGACCACGATGAGAAGATATAGCTTGGAATACTGATTTAGTCACCTTTTGCTTTATGATTCTGAGTATGACAGTTAATCTTTTTAAAAAGCAGTTTTTGTGTGTGTGTAAAATCTACAAAATAGCCTATGTAGCTATGAGGATTAAATGAAGTAATAAATTAGCACAGTGCTTGTTACCTGATAGCACTGAAAAATATTTGAGGATTTGGGATGCTGTTGCTATTTTCCATTATTTCATAAATGTAGACCTGATTTTAAAAAATATTGTGTTTCACTTTTAAGATTAATAAAAATCAAACATACAACTTTTTTCTTTTACCTATTCCCCCCTACTTAGATATAAAATAAACAACTAATTTCTTTGAAAAGACTGAAGTAACCTCATGACTGATAGCTTTCAGTGTTGTTGAAGGTAGGAGACTCCTGGCATGAAGATATAAAGTATGTCAAATTACCTTCTTTTATTTATTATTAACTCCTATTATAACCTCATCATCTTTTAGAGTTCTTTAAATGAACTTATGGAAGATGCCCCTAGCCAAGCTGGGCTTGCCTGCCAAAACTTGGTTACTTTGCCAAAGAAGTATAATTGTAATAATTAATTCATGGGGTTGTAGAGAAGATTAAATGAAAAAATGCCCGTGTACAGGGCTTAAATCCCAGCCTGAAACAGCCAGCGCACGGAAAAGGGGAAGCTTACAGGTGGAGTGAGCTCTTTGAGTACTGTGAGGAGGAAAAGCTGGCTGTCAGGAAACAAAATATGATTGGTTGACATAGAAGTCAAATGTGACCTTGAAAATATAACTTTAGTCAAAGGGAGGGTACTGACTGCAGGGATTTAAAGGATGATGTGCAAGTGGAATCTATAGGCATCAGGCCAGAGAACTTGGTAGCAAACAGAAAAGTAAACTACAACATATTGTACAAGCACTTTGGGAGATACAGCAATATGGTTTGAAAAAGTGTTTTGTTGCTGAATTTTGTTTCTTGGTTTTTGACAGGGGTATAGTTACTGCACACTTCCGTGGTGGAAGGAGGCCACAGGTGGGGAAAATGAACAGAATTGCATCTGCCTGGTCCAGGAGGGGGTGGTGATGATTTATGATCAAGATCCAGTGTTGTGCTGGGGAGCCAGCCAGATCCCAGGGATGCAACAGGAAAAGCGGTAAAAGAAAACAGGCAAAGATTAGGGACAAGACAGGAGATAGGTTCTGTCTCTGAGAGATAGGGGAAGAAACGAAATAAAGGTAAAAGAGAAGAGATGAAAATTGGGGCTTCCGTAGTCTCAGTTAAATAACAGATGGTGTCATTTGCCAAGAATGAGGTGCTTAAGCCTGAACTGAGGCCTCAGGAAAACCTACCATGTTGAATTCTCCTGCGAGTCAATAAGTGATGATTAAAGGAATTGTTGAACACCAGTGAGGGTCAAGTTGAGGTTGAACAGCACAGATTTGTAGAAAAGCCTGTCAACACTAGTTCCGGAGTTACTTCAGCAATAGCTGGCTGGCAGCTTGGGAGAGAAGCAAAGGAAACAAATAGGTGACGCTTTTGCAGGGCAAAGAATTAGCAGCGTGGGCCCAGCTGAAGGTTCGCAGGGCTAGGCTTTATAAGGTCCTCGCAGGAGCATCTGAAATGTCTGGCCACGGGCTAAAGGCTGGGTGGGAGGGCAGGTGGGGCCAGAGAGGAGTTAATAAGCCAGGGAGTAGGAGGTGGCTAAGGTCCTGTAGGACTCAGTTAGGGTAAGGAATACATTTATGAAGCCTAAGAAAGAAGAGAAAGTAAATTTTGTTCGTAAATGATTTCAGAAGTCAAGTGTTTTGGGAGTGGCACAATTGTTTGGCTTGCTTTGACATTTGTTTTGGTTTCTAATCTGCAGTCTCAACGATAGCCTAAGGCCTAAAACATTTACACATTTTAAGTACACTGAATGACAAGGGAATGGTAACTGTTAAAGATATTTCTTTTCCATCTAAACAGAGCGACACACTAAAACTATTAGAATTCAAGATGTAAATGCGAAATACTATTGCATTCTATTTGTGTATTACATATGTTCAGAAACATGAATACATTAAAATGCACTTGGTATGCAATTGAACAAGAGCTTTAATATATTTTTCTTTGGAGACATTCTTAAATTTTCTGTGCCAGGTACATTTTATGTCCGTGTATAAAATTTATATAGCTAGCTGTAACTTATAATTGCAACACATAGTACATTTTTAGTTGTAAAGATGTGTTCTTTTTGACATAAAACTCCTCAAGGCCTCAAAGAGTTAATGAAGCCCCATAACCATAAATTTGGCTGATGAAATGAGTTTATTTATGGGGATTTAGCATTTTTTCTTTTCACTATTTTTGTTTGCTTTTGTTATGAACCTTTTAGACTTGTATGCATTAATTTAGAGTGAATAAAAGCGTGTTTTGGGGGTGTTTGTGGTTGATTTATACCTAGACCTGGGAGGGGCTGTCCGTGTTCCTCCAGGTGAATTCCTCATTTGAAGTGTGTGTAGGGCCACATGCCAATACAGGTTACCTGACTCATAGCCAGCAAGGGGCAGAGGGGGTAGGAGCAAGGGCCCCCTGGCAGTATTTTCTGGACCATGTAGCTCAGGCTTTCTGTCTTGCTGAGAAGGGATTTTAAAAGTCACACTCCCATTCTTGCATTTCCATAAGTATCCTTCCAGAAACCCAGGCTGCCCCACCGGCCCCAGGGGCCATAATGTGAGACGTTGCTGTAATAGCCTCATCATGATGGATGGTTTATACAACAGGGTCAACCCCTGGTATTGATTAGAAAGTTCCACCTCACAAAATAAGCCTCTTCACCTTGCTTTCAAAACTGAGGGGGAAAATGCCTAGTTTTGTTGCAAAATGTTATTTCGACAAGCACCGTTTCTAAGCTTTTGGGCCTTGTATACACTGTGCATATACTGGACATGTTTCCAGGTGGTCCAAAGTCCTTACTCAAGGGTGAATCTTCATGTGTTCATCATACAAGTCACCTAAGGTGAATGATGACACCAGGCTTATAATTCTCTCTGTTTGATGGGCGGAGGAACAATAATAAAATGCTTGCTGATTTGTTCTTACTACAAGAAAAGGAAAATACTCCGTATTAATGACATGCATTTGGCTTGGTAGTGGAAGGGTGACAAATAGAGATGTGCCAAACTGCCTAAAAATAATCTGGGTCATCTGCAAATCACTGCGCCTGCCAGCGTGCAGACAGTCCCTCGTCGTGGTGGTCTGTCTCGTTCCTTTCCCATTAGCTATTTACCATCTGACGAGTGAAAGAGTGCACTAATTTATGTCTTGAAAAAGACATTTTGTTTCATTGATGTTTTTTCCCCTGGAAGCTTATTGTTGTGTGATGTACATTGCAGTATTTTGTAAATGCTCACAAGGATCTTTCTCTGAAACAGGGAATATTACAGTGAAAGACATGAGAAAAAAATTAAGTCTGCCCGCTCCGCTTTACCATACGAAATGTTTCTAGATGAGCTCATACTCCGGTTATGCTTCAGGACACCTGAAGGAGGATGTAGGGCGGTGGACACAGCCTATCGTGCTGCATTGGAGAGCAGGCAGCTTTATTGCTCTGTGACAGAATTCCAAATCAACTTATACTCCTGAGTTTACAGGAAATTCAGGGTAAACATTTTATTTACAAACAGGGAATGCTCGCCAAGATGGAATTAAAAAAACAAACAAACTGATTAATCAGCATACAAGCATTTATGTTGAAGGGCCTCGCTGCCCGGCCCTTTTTACCCTTTAGGAGATTGGTCTTGTGTGAGAGGGATGTAGAGTGGAAATGCCTTTGATAGCTCCATGATTGAGTCTATCATGCTTTGGAAAGGGACAGGACGAGGTTTAAGCAACCCTGCCTGATAGAACACGGAGTTACATGGCTGGAAAAAAAATTACCTCATTACAGCTCAGTGCTGTTGCCCTTTGGAGTAAAATGAGAGAAAAGCTTGCTCTTGTACTTCTGCTGATAAAATTCACTTTCTGGAACACAACCAAATCCCAGCATATATCATCTGAGAGAAATAAAGCAGTCAAAAAATTGTATTCCTAAATAGGCCTGGAACATCTTGGCAAGTGCTAAAGCAACACAAATAAGGAACAGTGCCCTACTAGCTCGACCCTTAAATTATGCAACTGTTCATTACCCGAATTATACATTGCAGGCTGCCCTTTGGAAGAGGCATGGAGCACAGAGCTGGAACAATTTCTGAATTAGAGCACAATGAGGAAGACCGACTAAAGTGTCACATGCGTGTAGTGCAAGATAAGAAAGGCCAGCTTAAGTTCTTGGCATTTTAAAGAAGGCAATCAAGAAAGCCTTTGAATTCCTTAGTTTTCTTTCTCAGCGGGTTATTTGCATTTTGGTGTTAGCTCAACAAAGCATCCCATTCATGTGTCAGCGGTCCGGTGCCAGTCTTCGGCTCGGGAGGCGTGCACGTGTGTTTTGCTTTAAGCCCCACGGTATTTACAGACGGGACAGTTAAGAAACGTGAATAACCGCAGCAGCAGGCCTGGCGAATCTAGAGAATCGTAATGACGATATTTAGTATTTCAAAGAATAAAGCCGTCATAAAAATAAAGCCATCACAGAGCTTAAGGGCAGGGCTCCAAAATTCATTTTGCCCCCGGTCGTGAATTTTACATCTGCAAGAGTGAAACACGTTCCCGTTCTGAGCTCGAGACTTCAGTAGCACAGTTGGTTTACTTTGTTGTAAGAAGATACATCTTTCTTCACTATACTGTACTAGCAATGCATATATTTGCAGTTACTTGATTGTGTCAATAATATATAGGTACATTTTGATCCACTGTCAGTTTAAGAGTTAAAATATTGTGTTTTCTCATGCAGGTTATATTGTTTTTGGACAAAAGTTAATGAACGTACTGACACTGTGTATCATATTTTAAACTTAAATTACCTGGTCAAATTACTTCCTTAAATTTTCTCTTCAATGAATATTTGGTAAATGATTTAAGACATTCTCTTGCATGGAACACATGAAGATTATGTGTGAGAGGTGGGTGTTATATTAGACAATTATGTGATTGTGAAGTGTTTTTTTGTTCCCCAGCTTGGTAGACAAGGACCCCTATCGCCCTTTACTCCTTCCAAATCGAGTGTTGTAGGCAGAATGCCAACTTGCTAAGGACGTCCACGCCTGGACCCCTGGGAACCTGGGAAGGTGTTACTTCACATAGCCAAAGAAACCTGGCACATGTAAATTTGATTATGGCCCTTAAGATGTGGGAATTTTACCAGATTATGTAGTGGGCCCAACCTAATCACAAAGCCTTAAAACAGATAATGTTCTCTGGCTAGAGCCAGGAAATACTATAGGGGAGAAGGAGAAGTCAGAGAGATTTGAAGTGGGAGGACTCCGACTTAGTTACTGTTCTAAATATGGGGGTGGGCAAGGGGCCAGGAATACAGGCAACTTTAGCATGCTGGGTGTGGCTTCCAGCTGACAGGCATCAAGGAAGCAGGGATCTCCACCAAACAATCACAAGAAACCGAAGGTGACCAAAAACTTGAATGAACTTGGAAGCTGATTCATCCCCGGAATTTCCAGAAAGGAATGCAATGCTGCCTATATGAAGGGGATACTCCAAGGAAACAAGAATAGCTTCTGGAGCATGGGCCCCTTACAGTACAGGCTTCTCCCACTAAGTGAGTGTTCTAGGAGCGCATCTGTATCAGTGTGCCAACTGGCGTTGTTGTGAGAGGCAGTATTCGGCTTCAGTGAATTTTTTGAAGTCTCTTTCAACATGTTTGCCCATTTCATGATGGGTGATTTATGAGTGCACCTGCCCATACCACACCAAGTGTTCAGCACTTTTTGACCAAAAAATGGCAAGGGCCCTGTGTTCCAACCTCTTCCAATTTACCCAATCTTGCCCAGAGCAATTTTTTGTTTGTCTGTTTCCCTGGATGAAAAAGTCCTCAAAAGGAAACTTTTTGCCTATATGGAAGAGGTGAAACAAAACACAGCAGAAAGCACTAAAAGGCATCAAAATCAACCAGTTCAAAAATTGTTTTGAACAGTGGCAAAAAGTAATATCCTGATAGGTGCATTGCATCAAATGGAGAGTACTTTGAAGGTGACCGAAGTTTAAATATGTAAGAATAAATACACAATTTTTTATAAACAAATTTCACTTTAGGGGGGTCCCTCCTCACACCTCAATTTTGGCTCTGGGAGACTCTAAGCAGAGGACCCAGTTCAATCACTCAGACTTTATACCCAGATTTTAGCCCTGTAGAACTGCAAGATAATAAATGTTTTTAAGCCATTAATATGGGGTAATTTGTTATATTAGCAATACAGAATTGATGCACCTGTCCTCGGGTATTCTCTCAGGAGTTTACCCTTCTCAGGAATATCTGTACTTTAGCCATTATTTTTGTATATGGAATTAAATACTTATTACTAGTGACAGCAAGTTCATATACCAGTGAAGTTGTCAGGAGTTGGTTTTTTATTCTTCATTTGCTTGCTTTTTGGGGGAATGATCATTAAGAGCCATTTCTGATCATGAAAATCATAACAAGTCAGGAGGTAGTAGAGTGTAATACTTGACTAAATAGACTCTGGAGACAGACTGAAAGGGTTTGAATCCTGACTCAATCGGTTCCGAGCTCTGTGGCCTCAGGCAAGTTACTTAACTTCTCTGTGCTTCAGTTTCTTTATGTCTGAAAAAAGAATAGCATCAACCCTGTTATTATGGCAAATGAGTCAATGTATGTAACATCCAGCATATAATAAGTGTTTTATTAAGTATAAATTATTTTGGTGATTATTACAATTATCCATCTTTGTAGTTATAAAAAGTTCATTTAGCTATTTCAATAGGAACTCTTTTAGGAATTGTTATGTTTTAATAGTTTTCTAGTTTGTTTAAAAGTATAATAATAACAGTCCTTGGGTTTAAAACATTGAAACAAAATTGATAGTTTTTTTTAAATTGAAACATTTCCTCATGTGATATTGCTTCAACCTTGATGTGAGAACTGCTCCTAGCATAGATATTTAAAAAACAGTATGTGCATATTAACTTTAATCCCAGTGAGACATACATGAAAAGTTTTAATAAAGGTTGTTCTTCCAAGAATAATGATGCCAAGCTTCTCCCTTTGAACTTGTGTGGACATTAGTGAGGAGCCTGCTGTCCCCACCCAGCCCAGAGCAGAAGAGGAAGGGATCCTCTCTTTTATTTTTTCAGTTTTGCTGATACTTTGATCTAACTAAAGCAGACGCTCTACAGCCTGTGCAGCTGCTAGCGCAGCGTAAGTAAACAAACACACACCTCCCGCGTGCGTATTCCTGTCTGCGCCAGCGCAGTGGGCCACCGGCTGTCCTGCCTGCCTCTGTTCTGCCCTGACCATGCCCTCGTTCTGGAGATTAATGGCATTGCTGCACAAGAGTCCCTCCTGTGCCTGTTAGTGCCAGAGTCCTGGCAACCCAGCTCAGGGTAAGTGTACACCTTGGACCCCAGGACACACATAGATATAAGATGTTTGTTTTCTCTTTGGGTCACTTGTGCCATCAAAAATCAACAGTCGTTAATTAGATTGGTGCTTCTCAGGCTCCAAAGTGCATAAGAACTGTGGATGAGTTAGTTAAAATGCAGACTGAGAGTCAGGAGACCTGAGGTGGGGCTGCTCAAAGCCCCTCTCCGTGAAGCCGGGACAGCAGCTCTTTGCATCACAAAAATCAGAGCAGCATTTCCACTGTAAAAGACTGTCTTCTTTCGAAACAAGTCATGGTCTCCTATGAGTGAGCAGCAACATCTTTGAATATGCACTCTAATTCTCAATCATTTGAAAGCACTTACGTTTCTCTATGAGAATATAGATTCGCTACCTTCTGTTACGTAAGGAAAAATGTAATCAAGATAAATAATTTCCCTTGGACAAACGTAGAAATCCCATAAGGACTTGGCATTGGATTTTAGTATCCATACATGCAGAAGAACTAATAATAAAACAATCTCTACTAATTCAGGTTTTGGAAAAGAATAAATGCCAGTGTACCGATGAGCTCCTTGCAACAAGCGGGCTCATCACACAGGTGGTCTTGTAGTCCCCTAGCCTTACTGGGGACTACAGTTGGTACTTGCCACTGGAGTTTGAATGTAAGAATTAAGGAATTAAATGTGTAAATTACTTAGGAATAAGCTTAAGTAAATAACCCTTTTCAAGAAATTTAGCAGGTATGAAATGGTACATATTGGGCATGCCCTTATTGAACAGTGTCTTTAGGAGAAAGCTGAGCTGTCACTGTGAAGTTACCATTCAGTGGGCATAGCTAAAATGCCAAAGAAACTGTTACATTTGTCATTGAAACTAGATCTGTCCTTGCCAGTGTTCCATTCACTCTGAGCCCATTGGTTGGAGCAGGAAAAACAAACCATATAATGAAAAAGTGCCATCATGAAGAGTATTCCCCCACGAAATAAGACAGGGTCTTTCCTGTCTCCGAATTCTTATTTTCTCCTAGCTGAGATAATGTGCTAGAATCAAACTAGTTGAGAATAACATAGAAAAGATGCTCATACTTTTAAAATGTTAAGTGATTCTTACCAAATGGATGTTGGTTGTATATACAGGAAGTTTAGTTTGATATATTAGAAACAAACATGGCATCACCACATTATTTATCTGCTTGGCTGACTGGATATTTGCAATGACTCTGGAGTTTTTAATTAAGGAGAACAATGGCTATGCTTTGGTATATAAAGTTTTTTAGCCTAAGGAACAATAGATTTTTAAGAGGTGGTGAGGAAGTCTGCTTTAAAGAGAATAAAAGGTGTGTGCTGAGAGAAACAAAAAATGAATAACAGATAAGATGAAAGAGTTTGTGAGGACGGAAAACACTTTGCCCTTCAAGGTTCTTTCGGTTGGTCTAATGAAATCTATATCACACAGATGAACAAGATAATTTGCCCACATTTAATTAGGTACATACATGTGGGAACCCCACATACCTGAGGGTCAGAGACCACTACATGCCTGAGAGGCTCAGGAACAGAAAGGCCCAATGGCGTTCTGAGCTAAGGACGAGGCAAGGCACCTGTGGCTTCAGAGGGTTGGTAGGTCATTGCTGGACTCTGAGAAGGGCAGATGTTCAGTAATTAGTAGTTTTCTCTGCCATATGGACAGGTCAAAGAGTTTTTCTCTGATAATCTCTTATTGTGGACAAGGCCCCAGATTTAAATTCTAAGTCATTACGGAAGAAGGAGAGGCAGAAGTTTCTCTAGAGCCTCCAGGCTCTCAGTTGCTTTTAGCTCTAATTAATCTGCATCCCACAGAGTCACTTCTTGGGGCAACTTGTTCAGAACTCCTACAGGTGGATGTGAACTAGAAAAAGCCACAAGTGCTCTTTTTTAAAAAGTGCCTTCCAAGTGTAGATAAGACTCTCTTTCCCATTTGTTCTATGAGTCAACCACAATTACATGTTCAAAAAGATTAAAATTAGAGAAAGAAATGAATTTTCTTTGCTCCTGTATGTTTAAAAATATAGCAGTGCGTGCAGTTAACAGAAACGACAGTGATAATATTACATTTGCTTAGCATCTTTAGTCTGAATATCTCATTGTACTGTGGCTATACCAATGATTTTAATAAAATGTCTATGATGTAAAGAGGCAAGGAGAATATCTCTTTTATTTAAAAAAATAGCCCCGGTTGGTGTAGCTCAATGGGTTGAGCACAGGCTGTGAACCAAAAGGTCACTGGTTCGATTTCCAGTGAGGGCACATGCCTGGGTTACAGGCCAGGTCCCCAGTGGGGGCCATGTGACAGGCAACCACACATTGATGTTTCTCTCCCTCACTTACTCCCTCCCTTCCCTTGTCTCTACAAATAAATAAATAAAATCTTTAAAATATAAATAAATAAAAGAAACTAATGCAGCTGGAAAGCCAGAGGACTGAGGTCATTCTAAGACTTAGGATAAGCAAGGAGATGTAGAAAACTTCTCTTAGCTTCATCCTTATGCTTCTTTTGGTTGTCATTACGATACATTGTAGAAATCTGAAATGAGCCCCGAGTCTGTTTCAGCTCACCTGTGATCACGAAGGCTGTAACTGCAGGCACGCCAAGAGGTAACACATTTCCTCTCTTCTGTTCTAATACACTTTTAGACTATTGCCTGTGTGAAAAGCTCAAGTCTTGAAACTAAAAGCTGTGCATGTTTGCGGTGAAAGTTTTCATTAATAATTTCAAATCGTATGCTGCCAAAGATCTGCCACTGTTTCAAGTTATGGCTGTTTGGAGTTCTCCTGTTTTTCTGCCAATGTGAAAATTGGTTTTACGGGATTGTTTATTGCTGCTTCTTTGCTGCTTTTTCCCCCTCCACCAAGATAATATTTCTGTTCTGAAGAAACAATGGAAGCCTAAAAAGATAGAATGTTTTCATGTCAGAAAAATTAAAGTTATAAAGGAGATAGATTCCCAGAATTAAATTAGAATTGAGCAAGTCTGTTATGTGTACATCCATCAGCCCAGTGGTCAGGATCTCATTTCCACAGAAGCAAACGTAGCTGGAGGGCAGAGAGAATTTCCACACAGAGAGCCCCTCCGCCGCATCTTTCACCGCAGATTATGCTGAGAAGAGAAAGCACTCACCTGCCAGCAAGTAGAATAAGACTTAAAGAATAGGCATTTTTCTATTTTAAAATACCATTAATTAAATTTATAAAATATTCTAAATAAGCCTGAAACCAAATATTAAAAGGTTTCAGGATAGATGAACTCTCTCATACTCAGAATATAATGTTGATGCTTGTGTATCCGTTTCTTGACATGTTAAAGTTAGTAAAACACCTCAGTTGATTATTAGTTATCAAAAATGTTAAATCGATACTCACCAGTGGTAGTAGACATTGTTTATGGTAAATGATGTTTTTAATAGGTCGAGTATATGTTCACATATACTTGATTCAGTGGGGACAGTTATTTTGTCCTTCAACCTTGTGACACAGGATGATACATGCAATGGAGGCAGGAAAGGAAGTAGGAAGAAAGAGGAGGAATATTAATTGGGTACCTGCTGTGTTCTGTGTACTATTCTACATGATTTTATTTATATGTTTTAATAATCTTTACAGTAATTTTCAAAGGCAAATTTTAGCATCCCAAACAACACAGAACTGCAAAAAGCCTGGCTGCCTAATTAGTTTACCTAAAGTTACAAGACTTACGGGTAGACCAGGGTATGTCTGAAGACAGGTCCATCTGAATCCAATGCAGAAGAGAACATTGTTCATCGTTTGTAGATGTCGCCTTTATCTATCCTCAGTATGTATGTTATCAACTCTTTTGCCATATTCTTAATTGTATATTGATTTTCTAAAATCAGGAGTATGGATTTCCCTCCCAAGGTCACTCTACAGATTTATTGACTAAATTCCTTTTCTATTAAATAAATGTTTCTCAAATAAATTGGAAATCCACTGCCCTTTTATTTACTTTGGGCAATTATATATAATGTAATGCCTACTATTATATTATATTATATTATATTACCTATAATGTATTGGACAATAGGAGAGGGTTTTCTTTAACTTAATGAAGGTTAAGAAAGATTTTGAGGTTGGCAACAACATCAAATCACCTAGTAAAAATTTAAAATGTCCTTAACTGATTTGAGCAGTCCTTGACTTAGATTCAGAAATTAAAGTCATTAGTAGACATTAATGGCCAATTATCTGTATTTTTGTTGGCTTACTTTTTCACGGGTACCCCCTGGTGAGGTCATATTCAATGAGGATAGTTAGAAATACTGAATTGCAGAGCAATACAATAGCACGGGTCTTTGGATGAACCAAAGTACTAAGAGCGATACGACCATTCTAAAATCCAGATAGTCAGGCTTCATACCTTCATCACCAAGGGCCTTCCAAGAGGGAAAACCCTTCGCTGTAGACCAGGCAAACCTCAGCCCTTTCATGAAATAAAAGTTTTTCCAAGTATAGTTACATTTTTGTGCGTGAGCATTTCTCTCCACAGACCAAATCAAATATGAGGAAATAATTTTCAAAGAAATCTTAAGTTTTTAAATTCATGTAAATTGAATGAAAAGTCATAATTATTACTGAGCCTAATTTTTACCTCATGTCATTTTTGTATTTTTTATAAATTACTTTTATATCTGATATTGGAAAGGAGCCAAATATTGCTTTCTTGTTATTGTATTCCTATGATGATTTGTATATATAGTAATTAAGGCTTCTATTTAGTGTTTAATGTTGATTTATATATTCAAATAATCTTCAAGCTTTATTTTAGGGAAAGAATTTTCCCTAAGTGGAGGGGAACCTCATAAGAAGAAAATTATCTAATTAAGCCATAGTATCATCTGCAGGTATAAATGAGAATTTTATTATTTATTATTTCTGTTCATTTTATTTTATTTTTATTTCTAATTTTTGAATATTTTGTATGTAATCAAACCACTTGTATATAGTTTCTAAGTGTTCTGGATAAATTGGAACTAGGAGGAAACTGACTCTTAGGACATATGGAAGGTGATATTCTGGGCTGAGGTTGACAAAACAACTTACAACTAGAATCTCTACCAACTTACATCATTACGATTTTTTTTTTAATTATGTTAAGTTGAAAATCCACAAATTACCAATATGCATTTTAACAATTACAACTTACAAAATATATACATATCAAATTTAACTTTAGTCTACTTGTCGCCAAATAACAAAGCTCAGTTATCTTTCCCTTATACTAAACTACAAAAACATTAAATCATTTTTTCTCTGTTCAACACACATTAAACATTATTGGGCATTTTAGAGTGTATCTATAGGCTGTTTTATATTCATATATTTTTCATATTTTATTAATGTATATCAAACTTTTATGAATGATTTCTGGTGTTAAAATAACTGATAGCTTTGCTTTTTCCAGCTCTGAAAGTGAATGATATAGGCCCTATCAGGTCTCTATTGTGATTTTGTCTTTGCACATCAAATCTGCCCACACTGCTGGTGGTCCGCACATATGTTCTCAGTTACTGTAGTACCATGGACTTTGTAATAAACAAGCATCCTGCAACCTAAAGTCTTTGGATGGTACTGAAATATAGGAGAAATGGTTTCATATCTGTATTTTTTAAATGGAACTTCAAATTTGATGGTGTGAGTAAGACCTCGCGCAGTACTCAATCCTGTGAGCAGAGTGGATTCATATAGACCCCTTCCCGGGGTCTTTCATATCCGTGTGTGTTTGGGAAGAGCTCCCTTCCTGCCACTACACATCTCTCTTATCTTTGGAAGGAGGGGCCACAGTTCCAGAGGACGCTGGAGGATATAGTTGGACGATCTATTCTTACAGGATTTTCCAGTGCGTGCTCCGTCAAAGCCAGGTCATTGGGGCATTGCTCTCGTGCGGCAAATCTTACTTGACTGTGGCAATATAGGTGTCCAGAAGCCATGCTTTCAAATTAGGCAGAGTCCTTTGTAATTTTCACTAACATTTCACTGGCTTAGAAAGAGAAGAGTCAATTTCCTCTGTTTATTGTTCAAGATCATTAAAAACTGCCAAGAGAAAAGGCTATAGGGTCAAACCACATTTCACAGTAAGGGAATATTTCTTGCTGCTTACCACTGTGGTCAAAATAATGTTTTTTAATCAGACAACACTGGTTTTAAGTTCTGGTTTGGCCACTTAGTAGCTCAGCTATTTTATGCCAATGACTATCTTTGACCTTTTATTTATTCTTTGCTAAAATGAGAATTAAAAGTTTATTAAGAATTTAAAAAAGATAATACATATCAGATACTTGGAGTGGTACCTGGTATATGAGTACATACTCAAATTATGTTAATGTTTTTGTTTTTTCTTTAATGTATGTCGGTGTTGATTATTACTGTTGTCAATGTTGTTGTCTAGCAAGCTAGGAAATGCAGAAATATTAAGTGGATGGAGAACATACAGAGTTTGAGCAGTATTAAGAGGTAAGAGATAATGAGGAGGAAGAATTAAGATCCAGAAATTTAGTACCTTGAAGTAACCTGAAGTGAAATGTCCACCCAATTCTTGCTTTTATATATCCCGGTGGGCTCACTGGTAACCCCGCCACAAGTTGTACGTTCTGAGATAAATGTGGGCACTTGGATACACTGCCTGGGTTTGAATCCCAGCTCCAGCTCTTAGGTGTGGTCCAGGACACGTGCTCAGGAAATATGTTTCTCTCCTCCCACTCTTCACTTACATTGTGAAGATTTGGGCAAGACTCTTATCCTCATTTATCATCTATTAGGTATAAAAATACCTACCTGCCATGAAATGTGTGTGTGTGTGAAACTCAATTTAATAAGAAATCAGTAAATACTAATGCACTATAAAGCATTAAACTGTTATGGGGGGGGTTTCTAGGATTACAGGGACATCCTTGGACTTCACATACAGGTTAAATTATAAAGGCTCATGCTAGCATCTGTTCTGTATAAAGTATAAATCAAAAGAGGAGGTTTTGTTGTAAGAATGGGAGCCTGTGCCCTGGCTGCAATCCTTCCACAAGTGGATATAAGGAAGACCTGAAGGAGAATTAGTTGTACAGCATAATCCGACAAAGAGCCTTTCCTTTTTTGTTTTTGCTTTTTGCTTTTTAATAAAGTAGACTTAGTTACTATGAGGATTTGGATTAGTCAGTGTTGTCCACAGAAACATTAGTAGAACAATAGTATGTAGATAAATGGATAGACAGTTAAAAAGGTACATAGATTTATTTGAAGGGATTAGCTCCCGCGTGTTTGGAGGCTGGGATGTCCACACCCAGCAGCAGGGTAGGATGGCCGGCTGGAAAGACCCCAGTAAGGGATGGCGCTGCAGTCTGCAAGCAGAATTCCTTCTTCCTTGTGGGAATTCCGTCTTTTTTGTCCTAAGACCTCTAGCTGATGGTATGAAGCCCACTCACATTGTGGTGATAATCTTCTTTACTCTAAGTTAATTGTTAATCATACCTTTAAGATGTTTTCATATTGACATGTGGACTGGTACTTGTCCAAAAATATGGGTACCTTGACCTAACCAAATTAACACACAAAATCCTCCATCACAGGGTTGTATCCATTATTTTTCGGAATGGAACTTAAATCATTTAGTTGACAAATCATTCTATTACTAATAAATACTCCAAGCTCCCGAGGCAACACACACAACAAAATTACCCTTCAAAAATGTATATTTCTGAAAAAAAACTTTTTCCTTAAGTTTTCTCTTCCCATTTTAAAACATGCAATTTTATAACAACAACAAAAAGAAACAAAATCAGACATAAAGATCTTTGCTCTTAGGTCATTCCACTTTAAAATTTCCTTCCAAAGTAATTTTTCTGGTTCACAGAAGTATCTGGCCCTCAGAGACCTCACTGTTTACTTCAAGACAGAGGAGAAAGAGCTCTGCAAAAGGACGAGCTGCCGGGGCTGTTTTCTGAAGAGCGTGGCACCCCTGCCGGCCTGGCCTTCATGGGGGGCACCTACTCCATCATTTTTAACTCAGTGCTATATTGGTATACAAAGGGTTTTGCAGATTTCTGATGTCTCCTGCAGTTAATGTCTGGGTCGAAGTTAAAAATAAAACCTTCACCTTACCCTTTGACAAATATTCTAAGACTATTATGCTGTTTTGCTTCCTAAAACACTACACATACTATAAGCTTATTTCTCTTACCTATGATAATTGGTCCTGGGTCTTGTCTTTTTTAGTTTACCCTGTGTTTGGTGTTTCAAATGGAAACATGTACTAATGAGAAGTCTTCCTTGTAATAGGAAACCCGAAACCCGTACATTTTCAATTCTATCATAATTAAGCATCTTTGTGTTTGTAAATGCCACCTTTAGGTTAACTGTAAACCAAGCATCTGTCAGAATCAATGTAAGAGAGCAAATAATGCCATAGATGCTAGAAGAGTAGAACTCGAATTGCAACGAAATGAGCTTGTCATCTCAATGAGCAGTGGCAAACATCACCCCTGTTTAGTTTTATAAAAGAGCAGACTTAATAAGCACATACATTTTCACAGATAGCTTTACATATGTGTATATATATATATATATATATATATGTGTGTGTGTGAACCTTTCTTTAGAGTTGTCCTAAACAATGTGTGATTGTCCAATGCATGCTGCCCTTCTTCTCTGACTCATCTTCCCCAAAATGCATTTCCCATGGAACTGATCCCAGGAGCCACTTCTACCAGGAAGCTTTCCCTGACCACTCCTCCCCTGAGAGGCCAGACCTCAGTGCCGTTATGGCATGCGGGTATATCTCTGCCATAACGTTGCCTATTGACTTGCATGCTTTGCCTACGAGACTGTGAGACACTTGAAGGCCTTTGTTTCCCTAGCGCCCAGATTTAGGGCCTGCACAGTTCGTATTTATTGAGTGAGTGAATTAACATAAAGCAATAAATCAATAAACACCTGGTGAATTTTATTGATTCAAGAATAATGACAGATCTCTGTAGACTGTGTTACTAAAAGGGCTTGGCAATATTCTCTCTCGACAAAACAGGGATAGTTGCTTAAGGCCTCTTTCTAACATGGTGCACTCTGCCTTTCATGCATCTTCTTTCTGTTTCTAGTCCGCCTCCTCTACCTCTCCTTAATGGGCACAGCAGTATCACTTCGTACTGGAGAATTACGTAGCACTCCTGAATGTCTCAGCAGTTTGGAAGGCGCTATTCTCCTTGGTGAGCCAAGAAAGCACAGAGAGTTCTGTGAATCTTCTTCTTAGCAGGATCACTGAGAGCACCCCTCTCTTTGCTTTTTAGAAAACACCTGCTGGCAACTTTGATCATTGTCTCTCACTGCACACTCTTACTTTGCTTTATAGCATGTATCACCATCTGTAATTATTTTAAATGCTTGGTTATTTCACTGCAGTGCCAAAGAGGTAATGCAGAATCCTCTCTTCTGCACCTCCTCTCCATTTCCATTACACCATTCTAAAGCCTATCCCTGCCCAAATAAAACATCAAAATTAAATAACAACATTGCTTCTCAGGTGAAGTCCCTTAGCTTACTTGCCAAGTAACTTGCTGTTCCTAAGATCCCATATAGAGGAAGCCGTGCTTGTCTACTAATTTATGGCCACTAAGCTGATAGATCCATGGGGGTATCTGTCTCCTCTTGCTCCTGTGTGTGTTTCCTGTACTTAGCAGAGTGTCTGAAACAACCACGGAATCACTAAAGGTTTGCTGAAAAATAGACTTCCAGCCAAATCATTTGGTTTGGCTACCAGTTTGGTTTTCCCGTCACAAAGTATTTTATACTACTTGATGCACTTTTAAAATTTATCTTATCAAGTCCTCAGAGAATTTTGGATCACTTCCATGATTCTACTTTAGTGCACATGGAGATGTCTAATGATAAAGTCCAGCAAATGTTCAACCAAATAGAGATTTGCTGTAACCCTCTACTTTCCCTGTGGCACTCACGTAGTTCGGGGCCAGGCAGCTCCCGTAATGGTATTTTAATATGTGTTGGCCGAATTTCATCCCTGGCATGAGTGGATTTGCCAAGGCTGGACTTTTCCCAGTGACCATCAGATGTGACTCGACTCGAACCTGTAAGGACTCCGGAGTCATCTGGAAATCCTGATGGCCCTGTTTTCCCTATATTTTGCACGCAGTATAAATACTTGTCTTAAATAACTGAAAAACTTCCAGCAAACACAAACACATAGGCACATAAACATACACGTGAACTCTCTCCTCTGAGCAGAGTTCAAAGTTTGTATCAAAGTTTCCAGGGACTGATTCAAAAATTACTCACCAGGATCCTCCAACTGTACATTTCTCTTAAAATGGAGAAGCGTTTGCCCTGACTGGGTGACTCAATTGGAACATTGTCCCATACACCGAAAGACTCTGGGTTCAATTCCATCAGGGGACACACCTAGGTTGCAGGTTTGATACCCGGTCAGGGTACATGCGGGAGGTGGCCGATTGATTTCTCTCTCTCTCCATCTCGAATGTATAAACATGTTAAAAAATAAAAACAACTAAAAATGGAGAAATGTGTTTTGAGACATTATCTCAGATATAAGTAATATATCCCACAACACACTTTTACTCACAACAAAGTATGTGACCCTTAGAGGTGAGCCTAACTTTTTCTAGAAGCATCCACGTTGCTTAAAGTATGGTAGTCAGTTCAGGGACTACCTTATGCTAAGCCTGGATGCGATGAGTATAGGCCGTTTGTCGTTGAACATATAACATACAGCAGACATTTGTTTTCTTAGAGAATTGTATAATTTTGTGCATTTTTTTCCTCAAGTGAAAAATGAAGCTTGAAAGCCTTTGAGATTTATACTCTTAACTCTCCTGTACCAGAAGAGTCCTAGAGAACTTTTTCTGGAAGTTACTTTGTCTTTGATCTTTTCTTTCAAAGTACAGTTTTGTTTGTCACATTTCCCTTCTTTTTCTTTACCGTGCAGTCGGGTAGAAAAACAAATGGAGCACTGGCAACAAATGTATCCGGTGGGCCCCAGTTGGCAGAGAGGATGAGTGTCTGAAACACAGTAAATATGCAGCATGGGCAAGTGCTCCTGGGGCTGAATTTTGCCTCAGGACATGCTGAGGCAGACACTTGTGTAGACAACTGCTTCTAAATATGTCACTGTATCAGCAGGCAACAGAAGATCTCCCCACTTCTATTTTTCGATTCTGAAAACGGGTCCTATGAGCAATTACGTGGTGAATTAGCAAGTATCCTGAATAAGCAGCCGGCGCCAAGCAATCGGACAAGAGTTTTAAAGAGCAAAGAAAAGCAGGGCAAAAGTATCGAAATAGGCACAGAGCAGACTACGCTATGATTCATGCCATGTGCCAGGGGCGTGCAGGGGGAAGAAGTAACAGTGTAATGTTTCTCAGGCGGTCCTGCTATTGATCACTTACAGCGTCTTTAATCCTCTAATTGGGTTATATTTATTTAATTAACACTGAAACGAGGAGAGTTGAATTGTTTAATAAAATGTTTATATTCAGACAGCTACCAGATGTTCTTCATTGCAGTGGTGAAGTCTTTACATTTTTTTTCTTCTAGAAATCCAGTACTTTCATATAATAAGAAATACCTGGTTTGCTTCAGTAGACAAAGGCTAAGCTGAGAAAACCATATTTATGGTTTTGGCTTTATCAGTTCTGAAAGCCTTGTTTTTATACTTTCATTTGACCTCGCTTCTACCTCCCTGTGTGACTTACATTCACACATCCTCTGTAATACGCAGGTACACACACAGACACACCCTAGTCCACTAAGAGCTAAGCAATAGCAAGGCTGCCTTTGTTTGGCAAGGGTTAAAAAGGGATCCCTGAACATTTTATTAAAAGCTCGTTCTGTGTATTAGCTCCAGGCAAAGACGTTAGAGAGCGCCATGAATCATGCTGTCCTTCATCAGCAGGACACATTCTCCTTAGCGTGCTACCCTCTCTCAAGGAAAAGGGAGCAGGAAAAACATTGAACATAGATTCCTTTGGGCAATGGTGCTGAGAGACGAGAGTGAGAGGGGAAGTGGGATAATAAGTTAAAATTATACACTTGAATTGAATCTGTATAGAGAAGGTCCCAGAATCAGAGATAACTTTTTTCAAACTGTTTAATGTAGCTTTTCTATGTTACAGTACAAATCAGAGTACGTGGTGAGCATTCAGAATCTACCAATCACGTAGTCAATCACATAGGCAACTATGGCTGTGGGTTTTCACTCAAAGTTACAGGTACAAAATTACTGAAATTACACAGATTTAGTTTGTAGAAATTTATCTTGGTTAAATGATGTATGCTTTATGATGTGATTTATTAACTATTGTCGAACTATCTTCTTCTATTATTACTTTACACATTCCTAAGTGCCTGTAGTTAACATAAAGGAAAATACAGAATTACCTACAAAAATGAACTATGGCTGAACACGCTTTCTTGCAAATGAGAAAAGAAACTAGTAAGAGGAAGTGTTGCTAGGAAATGACATATGTGAACAATGAGCAAAGCTGACAAATTAAAATATTAACTAATCTTTTAAAGCAAGGTTTAAGAATTCCTTCTTTACAGTATGTTTTGGTTTAAAAACGAACATTCAACTTTTAGGGCCAGTCTCTAAGAAAATATGCTATTTCTTTGAAGCTCAATTCAATATCTTTGTCTAAGGGGGGAAAATCACATCTTGACTGCAGAAATCATATTGAAACACTAAAGTGTTTACTGGTGCAGCTGCTGTCAGTCACACTTGTCACACTCAGTGACTGTCCTCAGTCCAGGCAAAAACCCATTCTCAGTGAACACGGATCAATTGGAAAGAATATAAACCACTCCGCTGCCCCGAAGACACAGAGATGTCACTTCTCACACGGGTTATTTGAGTGCTCGGTTGGAATGGAGAGCAGCCAGGTGGGCTCTTGATGCACAGAAGTGTTGGTCATAATACCACACTGTAAATTTTCTGAATTTTGTATGAAAAATAAAGTAATTAAAAATGACATACTAATGGCTTGCCTTAGCTATTACCTCATTTACTATAAATGATAATATCTTAGTTCTCAGGAACTTCTTTCATAATTTTTCTTCCTCTGATGCTACTAAAGTGCTCATGAGTTGAAATGGCATGAGCCCACTGAGTCACGAACAGAACCGACCAATGTTATTTATGTCTGAAAAATTCATTAGCGTGGTTTCTGTAATTACACAACCAGAGGAAAAAAGTAAATATGGTTGTAATTTGGTAAAGCATTCTGTTCATTGCCTCAAAAATATT
Source organism: Desmodus rotundus (assembly GCF_022682495.2). Classification (NCBI taxonomy): domain Eukaryota; kingdom Metazoa; phylum Chordata; class Mammalia; order Chiroptera; family Phyllostomidae; genus Desmodus; species Desmodus rotundus. The sequence goes on along the minus strand of NC_071399.1, from coordinate 65,978,643 downwards.
TTGGAGAGAGAAAATATTTCTGGCTTTGATGAGAGTAAATCTAAGAAGATTAAAAACTGACTGATGAATTTCATGTAACAACTAATTATAAAGTATCCTACATGCATTTTTGATACCTGATGGGCTCTTTGAAGGGTCAGTGATATTTTATTAATGCTCTCAGCATTGATCTTTAATAAGTAACTAAAGGCTTATTAATTATATGTCAGATGTTGCCAAATCAGTTCCAAGTATTGTGAAAAAATACAAATAGTCTTAGAGAGATTAAAGAGACCAGCAAGAATAAACAAAATTAAGTTCCTTTCAAGATTCACATTTGAGGAAGACAGTATAAGAATTTGGGTATATTAGTTATATATTTTTCATTTTATTTTCATAGTGATTTTTGCATACATTTTACCTAATACACTTTTCCAATTGATTGTGACCATCACAATAATCTCGCAATGAATCAGGTTTTATAGTGCATAGTTGTAGAGATCCATGTAGGTACGGAGAAATTAGATAAGGGCCCCGATGCCCACTCTCCATGACAACATAGGTATTTAAACCTTGGCGCTCAGAAGTGAGTCTGGAGCTTTTTGCCCACACTACCTTTCCTCTTATAAGAATATGTTTTGCATATTTACATAGTTTATTCTTTCATCACTCCAGGGTTAATATATCTAAGAGTGTACATTTAGGAAAAAAGAGAAGCCTTGTGAAGGACATATTTCAGGACAAAATAATCTAAAATAATTTTTTTTAATTCTCACCCAAGGATATGCTTTATATTGAGAGAGAGGAAGCGGGGGAGAGAGAGAGAGAGAGAGAGAGAGAGACATACATGTGACAGAGAAGCATTGATCAATTGCTTCCTGGTTGTACCCCGACTGGTGATTGAACCTGAAACCTGGGTATGTGCTGTGACTGGGAAAGAAACCTGCAACCTTTTGGTGCATGGGATAAAACTCCAACCATCTGAGCCACCCCGCCAGGGCAATATCTTTTATTTGTTTTAAATTCTGTATCACATGGTCTCACATTCTCCTACTCACAGATGCAAGCTAGCCCAAACCAAAGTACAAGCATATTCAAACAAACAAACAAACAAACAAACAGTAGTCTGTTACTCTTCTCCGCACCAAATACAATGTAAGATGCAGTGGCTTTCTCATAGAGGACAAGGGATTTAGGTTAGTCCAAACACCAAAGGCACCGCTGATATCAGAACTCATACTGGTCTGGTTATGGGGTTGTCTCGAAGGTATTTCCTTAGCATCCAAAGCAAACAACACACATTCCATTCTTAGATTTATGACTTGGTATGACTATTTCAGAGTTTGGTAAATCGATGCTTAAGGCTATTTCTAAGGCTTTGTGTACAGAAGAGTGTCTTAAGTACTTAAAAAGCAATTATATCATGAAAGATGATTTTGACCTCTTTGGAGAGACAAAGTAAAAGAGTCTTCACAGAGACAGGAAGCTCAGGCCAAGGTGTTGCGTTTGTCCCAGTGAGAAATGGCAGGTTTTCAGCTAAGGCAGTGTGCAAAGTTTGGGTGGGCAAGAGGAAACATTTGTTTTATAATTTGTATAGCTTATTTTAACTTAAATTCAAGATGTTAATTTTTATCTACAATGTTTAAAAATCACATAAAATTTACTTTTATTTATGTTACCCACATATATATAATGATCATGAATGAAAAGTGTATTATGCATCTGAGGAACTGCCCTGGTATCGATGGGTGTTTCTAAAAGAATGTAAATGACATGGCTGTCAGCCACAAAGTCTTTATCGTTGAGAATCACGAAAGACCAGAGAATCCACAGCAAAGAGAACACCCATGGGGCTCCATACCTGTAAGAGGGAAAGGATTGATAATTACATGTTTAAGTTTTATCCATCCATGCCCTGGTTTAAACCAAATGAAGATGTAATCATGGTAATACAGGAGGAATATAATTTTCTTGTCATGGTATTTAGAGCCGACCAGCTGAAAATGTGAGACGCACGGGCTGATAAAAACAAGGCCATTAGAGTTTTCGGAATGTGAATCAGCCGGAAATGGACAGAGGTTTGATAGAGTAATGAGAGGAATAATGTACCTGAGACATATTACAAGGAAAAAATAAGCCACAGTTTCTGTCAGATTTCTGGAAAAGAGGTAGGAAGGATCTGCCAATTGTGTTTCATTACGGCCCTAATGAACCTCGAATTCGAAGCTATTTCATTCCGATTCAGCCCAGCTCCATGAACACAGGATCACACAGTTAATCTAATTCTCTGACCTCTTTTTTTTTCTCTTTTCCAAATACTTGTATTCATCCATAGCAACCAAAAGCTTTAGCTTTAACAATTGTGAATAAAATGAGGGACCTCCGATTAATTTATTCTTGGACTGCATACAGGTAACAGCAAGCGTGACCCTGTAGAAAATGCATACAGTATGCAAATGCGGGGTAACCATGACCATTCTTAAGTACCATTTTTCTTAGTAAATTCTGAAATAAGAAAAAAGATATCCTTGTATTATTCTGAATGCTGGCTTTTTTGATAAAGGAAAATCAGAAATTTAACCTTGTCGAGTCTTATTGTGGAATAAATTCACATAGTTTAACTCAACTCAAATGTCATATCTGTCCTTAAAATTTGTTGGCTTTTGGGAACGTTTTCCCCGCTATATCATTGGCTGAAAACAACTCATCACACAAGTCATGAGACATCATAAGCACATTTACAACTTAACACACGAAACAGGGAAGAAACCTGTCAGAAACCTGAGATCAGGGCTTATCCTTTGAGCCTTTATATGCTAGCTTTCTGAATAATAATTGTTCCTTAGCAAAGACCACAAAATCCAAACCCCAAATAGAAAGGCAAACATGAATTCTGTGTCAGAACTAAACAGCGCTAGGGAACACTTTGAAAATATACACACGAAGTTCTCACTGCAGAGACCCTCCCTATTTTTGTGGTCCAAAACTTGACCCCCCAAAAATCTCTAATATAGTAGAATTCTAGAGAAAGGCATTGTTTTTATCATAAGATATTTTTAGGAACTATACTAAGGGCACAATATTTGTAACTTCATCAAAGTCGAGATAGTGGCATCTAGTTTCCCAGAATGACAGTAAGAGAAAATAGAGGCACTGAGTTTGTATATCTGCTCAGATTTTCTTATTTTCAGCATGAGGAACTTTTCCAGGTTCTAGTGACCCACCCAGAAATATTGGTGACAGGTAGAACACTGCAGTGGTGAACCTGTCACTTCCAGTCACTTGTGGACTTCCCTTCACTTAAGGGTTCTGAATAATCTGAATTCCCAGACAGCATATTTCTTCTGTGCTTTTTAAGGTACTTGGTTCTATTTGCTTAAGGAATTTAACTTTCTGTAATCTTTCCCCTTGTAATCAGTTTCTGTGTGCCCTCCTTGCACCTTTATGCTACCCTTTCAAATGTTTCCCTTCCATAGGCTGTCCAATGGCTGCTGTCTACTTTGCACTATCCTGAATGGCCCATTTAGTTTTATTTTATTCTGGTCATGCTTGCTTAAGTTGTCATTATTAATCTAAAATTAATGTCCTCTGTCAAGAGCAGAGAAGCAGCAGGATGCAGCACTGTTTTTAGAATGAGAAGCTCTAAATCGTGGCTTGGCTCTAAGGAGCTGTGTGAGCATTGCCCACTCACTCTGCCTCTCTGAACCTCTCTTACCTAATGAAAATGATAACACTGGGGGAATGCCCTCTTCTCTCTCAGACAATTCTAAAATATCCAGTTTTATCTACAATATTCACAAACACATTTTCTGTGTTGTGAAGGCAAGAACACAGCAGGAAAGTGGAGGGAGATGGCGAATATCAAGCCTTAGTGGTATCCTTTCAGACACCATGTTTTATGTGGCCTTTTATGGTTTGCTGTTCTCTCATGTTAGTACTCTGCCCGAGTCCTCCTTTCTTCTCCTTTACAGTCCTTTAGGAAAAATAAAAAGAAAACAGAGTGGAACTTAGTCTGAATTATGGCTGAAAAGTAGCCACGATTTCACAGCAAAATCCCTTCACATGTATGTATATGCAGTCCAATGATCCAACTTTAACTACACTTTCTGGGCAAAGAGAGTGAAACAGAGAGGAGAGAGAGCCAGTTAAAATAGTGACTGCCAGTCATTCCTCCCGAGTGAATGAACGGCTGTGGGTGACAGGAGTGCCTTTCCCCTCAGTTCCCTCATGCTTCGTATAATTTGAGCAACTTGACATGCTGAGTGTGCTTCCGGGGTTGTTCTGATGCCACCTGAATGTGGCCTTGAACACTCACTTACACGTACTTAAGATGTGATACCACCACAGGTTTCCAAAATATAAAACAAAGATAAAATAAAAATCGGTTATCATAAAGAAAATTCTATATACTTCCTATAAAATCTGTACTTTAGAAGCAATAGTTCAAGTTATAAGAGTGAAATCAAAGAAATAAAACTATTTAATTCCTTAAATGGAACCAAGCACCTCTTTGTTTCTTTGGTGACGCAATGATTAGTGTTATTGTTTGTGTCGTATTGTCGTTATTACTATTTGTAATCACTCTCTGTGCACACACACACACTGTAATCGTCTGCCCTTGCCTCTAAGTGGCTTACTATTGTGAAATTGTTTCTGAATAATTTAGCCCAAGTGCAAGTGTATGCAACTGGTTAAAGTGCAATGACAGACTCCCTATCAAAGAAAATGTTACAATAGTTCCTTTCTTAGAGTTGGTTTCCGAAGGAAAGCCAAATGTTCTGGAAAGCTTTGCTGTGTGTGTGGAAACTCTCATTTAAAATGTGTTTTAGAGATCAATTTTCTTATTCTCCTAGACAAGCCAGTCATCAAACCCCAGAGGACCAGAGGGCAAAAAGGGGGGTTTTAGGTGCTCGACAACCATTCTGTGTATATCATTATTATCATCTTCACCGTGATTCCGTCAAGAAATGGAAATACTGGATATGTTTACACTTGAAAATAGAGTAAAAAATGTTTTTCCTCTTTACCTTAATAATTTTCTGAAAACTATATTTTTGCTTTTCAAAATGAAAAGTTACCACGTATCATAGTTGACAGTGGAGAAATTTTCCTGTTAAGTATTATTGAAAGAATTAAAAAAGAAAAAGAGCCAGGAGCTTCACCAGGACATAGTTTTTGGAATCCTTTGGGGCATAAAATACACAGGGCATTTTATACATCTAGTTCTGTTAGCAGAGCTTAGAATGACACCATATGTGCATATGCAAATGACACTGAAATGTTCACGAAATACTAATTATGAAATCATTGGCTCTCCTTCAGAAAACTTCATATTACTCATCCCCACAGTATGAAATTTTCATTGTCCATATAACACACACTTTCCTATCTAAAAATACAAGTTCCTGAATTAATAAGGACCGTATGCATGTAGCCACCAACAAGTATGCTGTTACATAAACAGAGGAAACGTGGCCGGGCCTTGTCCTTTAAGGATATGAAGGAAGCAGATGACTCGACAGTCACATCAGTGCAAGGCGGTCAGTGCTACACAGGGAGAGACTGCCAGCTTACCGCAAATCCAGCTCGGCTTCCACTCTCTAAGACTCACTAAGTGCTGCCACTCGACTTGAACTTAACTGTGTTAGACTTTTGATTCACGACTTTAAACACTTAGGCAAGGTCTATATGTGACAAACTGAGTCGTGGCCACTTTCCTATCACTACTAATCATCCCAGATAAAATAATCATAGGTTAATTTACATCTGCCATTGAGCTAACAAGAGAGAATTGAATGGATTGGCTTTTCTCCATTCCTTTCGTATATTTTGTTTGGTATTCAAATATTATGATCCAGGAATGTATTCTCATGGAAATAATTTAAAAAAAAAAACAATCCAGCATATCCCTCAGAAAAAGAGCAAAGGAATGTGATACTAATTTAACATATATTCCAAATAATAATAATCACACAATCAGTGCCCCCCAAAATACAATGTATGAACCTGTTAATGCAATTTGGGTTGTTTTATTAGTTTCACTTATGATTTGGCGAGTTGATTAATCATAATCAACTATTATGATTAATAGTTGGCAAGACAGTTATATTATAGGCCTAGAATATGTCCAGTTCACTGACACCATTGCTAGGTACAAAAGGCACTGTGGTATTAAGCTAGGGAAGAAACAAGGAAAAGATTACAAGAAAGAAAGCATCTACCTCATAGTGAGCTACAGGGAAGAAACTTTAAGCAGCCTGGAACGAGAAAACACTAAATGGCACATTTAAATCTTGCAAGTGTTCAGAAAACACACGTGGAGATTGTTTACTGTGTCACGGAGCAATCAGAGAGAATGAGTTTTTTAAAAAAATAAGTGCTGTGTATACTTACAAACACAACATGTTCATCTGCAGTGACCATTTTAATTAACCAGACAAATGAAAACTGCTTTGAATTTCAGGCCCTGACCTGACCATCTTAGGGATTCAGAGCGCTCTTGGATAGGCAGCCAGCCAGACAACAGCCTTTCAAACAGCACCAGCTTCTAAAATAGCAGTGCTGACCATGAACCAAAGATATTTCATGTAACTACAAAAATACCGTGTCGCGTCAACCTTCATCTGTGCTCACTCATCCAGATACAGTTGTATTTTCTACTTCACTTTTTAAAATTAATTAGCATATTGACCCTTCACCTAAAAAAAGCATGTTTAAAAAAATCATAGAATATTTTATCACAAGTAGAAAAATCTAATGGCAAGTTAATACCCTGTATCTGAGGAATACATTTATATTTCTCCTGGTTCACGATGTTGGCTTTCTTCAACTTAAAAAAAAATTATCATCATTCTATGACAGGTGCCCTAGTTTTTCTCTCTTTTCCCAGCCCCCACCACGCCCCAGCTTTCTTCAACTTTATACCATAGGATTTGAAGAGCAGTTTATAATCACTAGTATGTGATGATATTTAGAGTTTATTTCGGAAGCCACATCAGACATGACCATGGAGCAATCCCAGGGATGTGCCCTAAACTCTGCATAAGGTGGTTGTAGCATGTTCAGGTAAACAGAAAATATATCTTAGTGGTTGTAAGAGTAATTACCAGAAAGCAATGCTTTTGACTTAATGAAAAACACTCTGAAAGAGGCAGAAATTTGGCTCAGTAACGTTGCTTCAAGGGAAAATGCTCAAGCTATATTTGATCTTAAATCATCTATTTAGTAACACCATTTCATCTTCTCTCATTTATGTCATCTTTTAGTAAAGTGAGGCTTAGAGAACATAATTAATGCTAACAGAATGTACTTATATTAACTAAAATAGTACTGCTATCAACGTGGTAACTCTAAGATAAAGAGATTATGGGTAGATGGATGGATTCATATACATACATATTTTCCACGTAAGAACTCCAAGTAGTTTATTAGTTATACATAGTTTTAAAATATGCTATTTGTTGGAGCTGTATTTACAGTCCATCCTCACAGGGAGAGCATGTAGGGGTATTTCACCAGATAAAAAATACTCTTAGTGATTCATTTTGAACCAAAGCCACACCAATTGTTTTAGATGACAGCTTAACTTTATAAATCTTGCCAGAGGTTCACAGATCTTGGAACCTTTGACTGTCATCTAGATTAAAAAGTAAAGGTTCATTGTGCAGTTCACTTCTATTAGACAGAAACAAACTGACACCCTAAACAGTATTGATAATATTTGGCAGGAGCTAGCTGTCTTGTGATCTTATTGGTCTGGTAGACTGAGGCACAGAGGCCCACTCAAGAACTCTTACAGGAATCAGATGTTTTAACCACACTGTCCTATATAAAGAAAACACACACACACACACACACAGAAAGTGAAATTTATAAATTTAAAATAATTTTTACTTCTAATGAAGATAAACTAGGTTAGTTCATTTGTAATAATCCTTGTATACAAAGAATATGGTGTTTGTTGAGTTTATCAAGGGTAGCATTTCAAAATATTTTTACAAAATATTAAAAGAGACAATGAAATATTTCACTCATTCTCACTGGCTCTCTTCACATCAACACATAAGGCTGCTGTGAATTTTTAATGATATTTATTCTGAGTTAATATTTAGATAATTGGCTTACATGTTATTTACAGTTAATAAGAAGTATTGTTTCCAAACTGATGATACTTGTCTGGGTTAGTGGTAGGTGGCCATAAAAGATTTTGGAATTGTGTTTAGGCCAGATAAGTCTTTAAAGTTTAGGTCCCAACTGGAAGGTTATCTCAGAGGACATTTATTGGCTTTCTATCTTCTGATTTCCAGAAAAACAAAAACAAAAACTTCCCCATATTTGCTCTTTCTTTTCTATTACAGGTTATCTCACCTAATCATCTTCTGGTTCGCTGCATATATTTTTTTAATCTTTCATACTTCTTTTCAATTCCAGGCACATGAGCTCCCCACTTTCCTTACCCTTTAGGCCTAGGAGCAGTAACCTTTCTCTATCTGTTTAGGACCTTGCCTCCCTAACCACTCCTTACTTGTTCACTTTCTCCGGTCCATGTCCCACAAAGAGTCTCCTCATTAAATTCTTTGTAATTAATCCTTTTGAGTTCCATCTCATGTATGCCAGGACATTGAAAGATACCCAAGCTATGCTGACTCACAGGGAAGCATTTTTTCACACAGTGATCTGATGGATGCCTCAAAGCTTTCTCTTAAAGTCACGCTCAGCTGCCCTCGTGCCTCAAGCACTCATGTATGTATTTGTGTTGAATCATCTCTATGAAGCTCTTACTGAAGTGTAGATATCCTTCCGAAGGATAACCCTTAGCTTCTTTATTAATAATATTCTAAGATTAATGAGCTTATCAGAGTAGTCCACCACCAATTTTGCCCAAGAGACAGGCCATTTTGATGAGACAGATTGAAAGATAATGAAAACATACTTAATTGTAAAGGGACAGAGATCTAGATGGGAAGCAAATGTGATTAGCAATAACTCCTCCCAAGAAATTACTAAAATAACCCATAGGAAGAAAAAAGACAACCCCTCAGAAAACAAGATCAAATTTTGCTCATCAAGAATTATTGTTTTAGATACAGAAATAATGGCAGTTCGTCTTCCCTGTTTTGTCTTCTTAAATTCACTAAGAAATTTTACTCTGAGAGTAATACAAGTTTGCCTAAAATTTTGAATGTAAACATCAGCTTAATCTTGATAAATGTTAAAGTATTGTTGATTAAATGTTAAGAGTACATTGATGATGCGACAAGGTATTTCTCTCTCAGAAAAATGATAAATGGTTCCTGTCTCATAACACAAAATCGTAGTGACGACTAGTGGTCTCTAGTGATAAATACGACGTTATATTTACGGAATAGTTGGGACTTGTGGTCAGCTACCAACAACACAGTGTGTACTGAAGAGATGCAACATGTGTCCTGTCGTCCGAAAATTACAGTTTCTGGCAGTAAGCAGTGCAGAGATATTACAGAAAATCTTAGAAAAATTTACACAGCTGTTATAAAACTCACATGTAATATTATTTTAAGAGAGAAATGTACCTTCAAAGGCCTATATTCATGAAGTGATTTCTCTGGATTTGCAAGGTGCGCTCAGAGATAAACATACATTTTCGGCTGGAATGGGTAATCCTAGGCACCACCCTGAGAGGGCAAGATTTCTCTCCACAATGCTCTATTATGCAGGCTATTTTCAATAATGAAGTAACGGCATTTTCAACAGTTCCCTTAGGAAATTCTTTCAAAATATAACATTATTCCTTGCTTTTGTAGAGTAATTTTTCTCTATATACAACTGAGTTAAAGCAATGAATTGCATGGTGGTATTCTATATGTAATCTATTATGGCATATTTAGCCTCTTTAAAAATCACCTTTCCCCTTTAACTTTGTGAAAAGTAATTTTTTATCTCTTACAGTTGTAAGCCAACCTCCTTATAGAAAGTCTAAACTACTTTTAAGTTTTTAATACGTTTCATGATCAACTTAATTTTTTTTCTATCTATTCTCCCATTTAACAGAGCATGCCTGTAACAAAAAGGGGCTAAATCCTCCCCAGTTATCTGTATCTCATTAGAGCTCTGCTTCAGAATAATTTGGTGTCTTAAGGCTTTAAAGAATTATTTTGTTATGAATCCTGTGAATATAGACTTCTAAAGACTTCTAAAGAGCTGTGTTGGTTAAAGGAATTACGAACTTCCTGGCATAATTAAGTAGTTTGGTGGGAAATAGGAAGTAACCTAATTACATTTCACTTTTGGATATTCCACTTGCTTCAGCTCTAAAGAAAGTTAACACATTTTGCCTTTGTTGATACATTTAAGCATTCTAAATATTATCTTATGGAAGTTTTATGCTATAAACTCTTAGCAGTGTTTTTAATGTACAGGTAAGAACTGATTACTATTTTTTTTAAATGTAAATTGTCACATAATAGTTTACATATCTTTTTATGTTAGCTCACTGATTTAGGGCTCAGCACAAACTTTTTATTTTTTCTTTCAAAGTATTTGTAGTAATTATTTACAATGTTTCAGGGTTTGGTAGCAGGCATTGAGGATGAAATTGTCAAAATGCAAATTACCTGACTCTGTGATGCTTACATTCTAGTATGAGAGCTAGACTACTAACAAATAAGTATAGTATTACAGGCAATAAAGAGTGCTATCAAGAAAAATCAGCGGGGTAAGGGGATAGAGAGAGTGACTGGGGAGAGCATATTATTTGTTTTTATTAGGTGGTCAGGAAATGCCTCCATGAGGAACTGGGCTTGAGGATGCAGCTAACTGAAGTTAGAGAGTGAGTTACTTTAAGGCACGGGTGTCAGACTCATTTTCACTGGGGGCCACATCAGCCTCGTAGTTGCTTTCAAATGTTTGAATATAATTTTAGAACTATATAAATGTCAGTATTCCTTAACAGTTAAGTGAGAGCTCAGTCCTGCCACCAGGTAGAAACAAGGTGCCAGGCTGGATAAAACAAGTGGAAGGCAGGTTTCAGCTGTGGGCCTTGGGTTTGCCTCCTGTGCTTTAAGGCCAATGAGAAGGAGAATCTAGGTACATAACAGCAAATGTAAGGGCCCTGAGGCTTCATTAATCTGGGTGAGTTTGAGGCACAGCAAGAAAGTTACCATAGCATAAGGGGGAATACATTAGGTTCGGGGATGGAAGTGAAGGGGTATGAGATCAAAGAGCTGGACAGAAGCTAGATCCTGTGAGACTCCCTGAGCCACGGAAAAGTGTGGCTTTTACTCCAATGCAATTGGAAGGGAAGGAGTGAGGTGATCTACTGTAAATGTGCTCGTCCGCATAGTCCCCAAACATATACATACATCCCAGTCCTCAGAACATGAGTCTACGGCAAAAGAGACTTTGCAGATGTGATTAAATTAGGGGTTTTGCAATGAGGAGGTTATCCTGGATTAATCACAGGGACACAATGCAATCACAGCGGTCTTTGTGAGAAGAATTTAGGAGGAGTTGGAGGGGAAGACGTGAAAAGAAAAGTGGAGATTGGAGTAATGTGCTTTGAAAACGGAGGAAGATGCAAATGGCCTCTGGAAGCTGGGGAGGAAATAAAAAAAAGGATGGATTCTCCCCTCAGAGTTTCCAGAAGGAACCATCTCTATGAACACCTTCACGTTAACCCAGTAAAATTGATATCAAACTTCACTTCTGGAACTATAAGAGAATAAATAAATTTATTGTTGTTTTAAGCCACTAATTTTGTGGTAATTTCTTTTAAGATTTTACTTATTTTATTTTTTAGAGAGGGAAGGGAGAGAGAGAAGGAGAGAAACATCAATGTGTGGATGCCCCCTACTGGAGTTCTGGCCCTCAACCCAGGCTTGTGCCCTGACTGGGAATCGAATCAGCGACCCTTTGATTCACAGGCCAGTGCTCAACCACTGAGCCACACCAGCCAGGGCTGTGGTAATTTCTGACAGTAGCAATAGGAATCTAATATTAGTGTATTAGTTATATACAAATTAACAAATATAGTTATGAACTGGAGAATAGAATTCCAAAAGAGTTAAAGGAGGGAGTTCTATTAGGAAATAATAGTGGCTCGGGCTGATGGGTTTACAGGAAAGTAAATAGACTGAAGAACTTGTTGGTTCATTGTATAGCTTGAGTAAATAAAGGACAGATGTTGTATTTATTCTATATTGTTGAATAACAAAATTATTACAACTTAGCAGCTTACAGCAATACGTATGAATTATCTCAGTTCCCATCTATCTATTATCTGAGGAATCAATGTGGAACCTAGATACTTAGAGTACCTCAAAGCCAAATTCAAGTATCAGTTAAGCTGGATTCTTCTCTGGAGACTCTGAGGAAGAATCCACTTTCCAGCTCATGCAGGCTTTTGGCAGGATTTCGTCCTCGTGGTTGTAGGACTGAGACCCCTGTTGTCACACTGGCTGCCCAGCAGGGTTGCTTGTCAGTAAAGGCTGCTCTCAGATCCTTTCCATGTGGTCTTTTCCATCTTCAAAGTCAGCAATAGCACAGAGTCGTTGTTCTTGGGATCTGAGCTCCCTTCTGCTACCAGCTAGAGAAAGCTCCTTGCTTTTCAAGGACTCACATGATTATGTTGACTATGTTAGTCCCACCCAGGAATCTATTTTGTTTTCTTTTTAAAGATTTTGTTTATTTATTTATAGAGAGAAGGGAAGAGAAGGAGAAAACAATGTGTGCTTGCCTCTTGCACACCCACAGCTGGGGACCTGGCCTGCAACCCAGGCATGTGCCCTGACTGGGAATCGAACCAGCGACCTTTTGGTTTGCAGGCCATTGCTCAATCCACTGAGCCATACCAGGCAGGGCAGAAATCTGTCTTTTGATTAACTAAAAAGTTAACTTTATTAGCCAATGAGTCACTATTATATCTGCTAAACCCCTCTGGCCATTGTCTTTTAGTTTGGACTGCTATAACAGACCATGATAAATTGTGTGGCTTAAGTAGCAAACATTTATTTTTCACAGTTCTACAAGCTGAGTCTCAGATTAAAGTGCAGGGAAGTTCATGTCTGGTGAAATACCTCTTTCAGGTTAGTAGACAGCTGCCTTCTTGCTGTGTCCTCACATGGCAGAGACAGAGAGAGAGCGAGTTCTCTGGTCAGGAGTCTGAAAAATGCTGTGGCATCCTGAAAGGAAGCTGACGTACAGAGGCTAGCGATAGGAGAGATCAGAAAGTTGTGGCTACACCAGGAAACTTGTTAGAATTGAATATTTTGGGCACTTCTCAAGACCCTACAAAATCAGAATTTCTGAATGGGGTCAAGCAATTTCTTGTTAAAAAGCCCTCCAGCTAACTCTAATACACACAAAAGTTTGAGAATTTCAGTTGTTTGGAACACAGGGAAAGGACAAAAATGCAGACAGTAAGTCCTCAAAGTCCTTGCACCTCAACCTGAGGTCCTTGACCTTTGTAGTATCGCACTTGAGAGATATGAGAAATAAGGTGACTCAGGACTCATCCAGGATTTACTGAATTTGAATCTGCATTTCAATGACCTTCCCAGGTTGTTCACATCCACATTCACATTTGAGAAGCATTGCTCTCTGCTATTTTAATTCAAAGTGTTGGTAAGACCATACAGCTATTAACACACAGACCACACACCCTTACAAATCGTATGCGTCACAATTGATACTTTATTCTTTTTAAAACCCAATCCTTCAGACGCCTTTTAAAATGTATTAATTAGTAAATCTTTAAATCATTAATTTAGAGCATTCATAAAGTATTTTTCCCAAACTTTCCAATGTTTCAGTCACCTGGGTTGAACCTCGATGCCCTGTGGATACCATGAGAATTAGACTCTCGCCCGGAGACCAGGAGAGGAATGGGGCTGTGGTTATACGTGTCCCAGGTGAAAATTATCAGAGAACACGGGGCAAATGAAAATTAACTCCAGCAGTTTATTTTTCTTTCGTTCTAATTAAAAACACTGAAATACGGGAAAACATTGTGTGAAAGCAGATCACTGCACAATTTTGTGGCCTGGTTTCAGAAGAGCAACTGACAATCAAGGGTTCAAAGGATTATACGTCACTTCATTTTTAACTTGGATCTCAGCCTGAAAGTAATCTGTAAAGGGTTACTGCATTCCTTAATATCTTTGATTTGCTTCTCAAAACTCGTGCTTCAAATATTTATCATGTTTTCTGAGAAATAATGCAGATTTTAAGAAGTGGAGAATAACTTAGAATATGACAATATATGAATAAGTTTTTTTAAATGAAAGATCTCAAATATTATTAAAAGAAATGTACTTATTAAAAAAAAGTACATATGATCCACGATAATACAAATAGAGTTTCACATCAAGCAGTTTGTTCAAAATCTGAAAGTTAATTTAAATAATCAGTGAAAAGCCTAGCCACGTAGATTGTTGCCATTCAAATGATTTCTACGTCAAATAATAATGGCGAATGGATACAATCATCCAAGATCATTTTCTCTTTGACTGTTAGCTGTAGCAGATGAGAAAAACACAGCTGATATTTATGGGATGCGGAAGAAAGCAAAAGATTTATAAGGGAGCGCTCTCCATTCCTTGTAAGCCATAACGTCTGTCCAAATAGCAATATTCGCTCTGGCACGGAATCTGCAGCTTGGGCTGGCCACGTAGTATTCTGCCTGGACTGTCTCCAATCTGCAAATGTTGACTTTTCATCTGTGACCAAGGACAAAAATCTGTATGAGAAACGTGTAAAACATGTAATCCTCGTTTCCTTGTTAACCGAGGTTTTGTCCAATCCTGCTAGTGTGAGCTTTTTGCATTTGTTTCTCGAGGTGACTGCAGATGCACGCACGATGCCGTGTTTCAATCTGAGCTGGAAGGTAAAGCCCCAATTAAACTACGAGGTATTTATTTAGATTTAGAAATATAAATCTTGGTCTAAATACAGTTGCTTGTTCTAAAATCTAAACATGACTTGAATAATAGAATAATCTACAGGAACAATTGATTTATAATTTCTTTGCCATGTCTTCATATCTCAAAACATTGAAAAACTTGATTATCTATGACAAACCACAGTGATGTTTAATAGAAGAGTAAGGATGGTAGAGGTCATGTATCAAAATCTACTTTTACTTTCAATTTATATATGAGAGTCTAAGAGCTAGGGAATCTAAAATTAGTTTCACAAAGTTCATACTAATTTATTGCTGGAGTCTATGTCTCTGTTTGCCTTAGCTATGATGATCATGTGACTTGAGATTTATGGATTGTTTCTGATTTTAGATATTCTAAGCAAAAATTTCTTGAACCTAACACGATAAAATAAAAATTGGGGAATGAATGAATGGAAAACATTTTTTCCATAACTATACTAAAATGTGCCAAGTCTATTTTTGAATTTAGACTGTTCACATAATTATACTATATTATTCCATATGAAAATGTAAGTTACAATGGCGATGGAATTTACATACTTTTTCTGTATAACAAGAGCAGAAGGATAACTAATATGTATGCCCATACAACATCAATTTAAAAGTATTGACGGGGCGTAGGACAATGTGATCTGAAATAGAAATGAAGCATGAAAAGGGAATGGGGGCAATGCTTACCAATACCCTCTGTACATTGTGCCAGCTCTCATATTTGCAAGTAATTTTTACATAGACTGGAAGCAAATTAATTGATTTGCTTTGTAATACCAACTGTTCAATAAATGTAGAAAATGAAGATGGAATAGTGGAGAGTAGGGGTGCCTATCAAGTGGATTTTCCTGACATTTTTTCAGGCCCCTCTAAATTTGCACAAAGATTTAGCTTTATCTTCCCATTCAAGATAATATACAAAAATGATAAGATATTGTTATGCAGTTACACCTTGTCTCAAAAAAGAAGAACAAATAGAAGAGAAATAATCTAAGTGTGAAAATGAGCTAGTAAAAATACTAAATATTTTTTGTATTGATTCCCTAGAGATACTAAAATAAACTTAATAGTGGGTAAGAAGATTTGTTTTCCTGGAATTTTATTATATGAAGATTGATTAAGGCAAGAAACAAGTATGAAAATTGAGTTTCTTGATCTATTAATAACAGCAGTTGCAAATCAAAATTATAGGATAAAGTCCTACATAAAAGATAGACATTTCATCACTGTGCCTAAATATCAGGGAAACTACTGTAGCAAATCTAAATCAGCGAATATATCTGTAATGCAGAAGGTCGAGCAGGAGAATCTCATCTGCTCATTCGGATAAGCTGAAAAAACCACCAGGAGGACTAAATGGAGCAGACATCGCCTTTATGACTCACATTCCTGGGAGCACCCACGGTGGTAGATCCGCTAGCAGGACCACACCTCCCTGACTCTGACACTTGTTTTAAGGGTCCCAGACAAAGGGGGCATGTGTCTTGCATGTTACTCTAAACTACATTACCTCAGTGTAATGTGCAGAGAGAAAAGGTCAAGAGTCAGTCAGAGGACAGGAAGCCACTCCCAAAAAGGGATAAGGAGGGAATTACAATCCATTACCAAAGCAATACACATTCCTTCTGGCCAGCGGCCTCCCAGCCAGCTGTCCATTGTGGGGGCTGGAAGAGCCACGTCCAGCACGACCCCACAGTATTGTTCAATTTAAGGTGTTTCGTGATGCACAACTTTTTGCATATTATACTTATGCTAGGGTAATGTCTTGGGAAAATATAGCACAACTGGAACTTCAGAACTTTTTTTTTGTTTAAACATAGTGAAATAGGTTCTTACCACAAAAAGTCCATTATAACATGACAATCAGTTATGTTTTGCATGCAAGAGGTATATTTCTATAATAAAAATTGAACAGAATGAAAAATTGAGTGAGACGTGATGAGTTTGATCCAACACGATATAAAAATGACTTATATTTTATCATTCATTTTTGGCCAAACCTTCATATCCTGTGAAACCTAACTAGGGATGGGAAGGTTTCATGGTTTTTATTTTTTTTTTTTAACTATCAGTGTCTAGCTTAAAATTAAAGAGTCTCAAGTCATCAGGTTGAAAAGCAGGTGGTCAGCAGGCCAGAAGCTATTTGTAATTACTGCAGTGAGTTAATCAATGAAATAACAATTCTGCTTCCAGGTAAAATAAAATGAGATCAAGGCTCACTCAAGTATCCTACCATTTCAGTATAGCTGGAGATCAATTAACTTGGCTTGTTTCATATTTTCAACCTGCAACTTTAAGAGTTAGCAATTCAGGCAGCTCTGTGACAGCTGTTGCCTAAACCACAGGAAAGGTATTTTGCTTGGTTTTGAGTGAGAAGATGAGTTGTGCAAATATGAAGAGGGAAAAACAATGAAACCTGATAGAAATACTGAGGCAAATTTCAAGAAGCTTTTTGTAGTGTGCTTTCATTTTTGCTGTCAACATTTTAATGCAGAGACAGATGGCTTGTACAATTTTATCAGCACGTGTGTCTTTATACATTCAAAAATCGGAAATGATAAGCATGCTCACGGATTGCAGATTGTGAAAAGGAACAAATAATTTAGGTTTAAAAAAGTCATCAAATGTTTTAGTGTTAAAAAGAAAACATGATGGGAGATTTTAATTATTTTTAAAAGAGAAAATAACAAATTGGTGTAAAACTGAAATTATTTATAGGCCTCTTGGAATCCTGATCTGGATCCTAAATAGCTTTTATATGATGTAGGACAAATAGGACATTACAAAGTATACCAAAAAAGAATGAGAGAAACAGGAAAAAAACATATGCGTGAGCGCGCTCACACGTGTAAAATCTCAAGACATTTCTTGAGAATCCAGCACAGTATCTGATTCACGTGAAGCATGTTAGGTATTCAATAAGTGCTTATTGAGGAAATGTATGAATGAAAAAGAAATAGGGCAATTTATCAATACCATTCATATAGTGATAACATTAAAAATGATACGTATCAAAGATGAAGAATATTTTATTGCATATGCACTTTGCAGTGTTAGTAAATTTTTTTCTGATATATTGAGTACTGTGTATTTGATGGGAAATTATAGATTATTTTAATTATATTTTGGAAAATGACAATGTTCAATGTTAATGCTTTTTAAAGAATGTTACCCTTTTTAAAAAGCCTAAAATTTTCATTCAGTGGTTCTAAAAATGAGAGAAATGAATTGGAAACTATACAGTGTTTTGCATGCTTCAGGTTATAAACTATTAAAGGACAGGGACTGTTTTAAGGAACTAGTGGAATGACTGTGTCCTTTTGAATAATTCATCACCAAAAATATAATTCATATTTTTTGTTTTTACCAATTATGAAACAGACTTTATAGAAAACAACATGCAAGCATTATCATTTCCCAAAATAAAAATCATTTTTTTCCATTTTAATATCAGGCAACAACTAGGAGTTATATATAGGCTAAATAAAAAAAAAAAGAAAGAAACTTTTCTCTGTTTAATGTCATGTCCCAAAATAAAAATTTACCAAAGCATAAAGCAAACTACATTTTCAAACAATGTAACTCAGACAACTCACATTATCAAGGACATAATCAATTATCTTATTGATGTTTTCAATTTTTTTAATTTTATTTATTGATTTTAGAGAAAAAGGGGAAGGGGGAGAGAGACAGAGAGAAAGGGAGAGAGGGACAGGAAGAGAGCCAGCCAGCCAGACAGACAGACAGTCTGTTGTTTCACTTATTTATGCATTCATTGGTGGCTTCTTGCATGTGCCCTGACTGGGGACCAAGCCCACAACCTTGGAGTATCAGGTCGGCTCTAACCAACTAAGCTACCTGGCCAGGGTAATTAAAAAAATTTTTTTGAATGTTTATGAAACTTCCACATAATAATCTCTCTAGAATTTGACAAGGAGGATAATGTTAGGCTTCATCTATTTTTTTCTGGAATCTATCCTTTTTCTTGTTTTTTTTTCCATTATCATTTATTCACCTTATAACCCCCTCCCCCAATAACTGCAACACCGTTGTCCATGTCCATGAGTCCTTTTTCCTTTTTGCTCATTCCCTCCACCCCTAACCCGCGCAGAGCTGTCAGCCTGCTCTCTATCTATGAGTCTGTCTCTCTTTTGCTTGTTAGTTCAGTTTGTTCATTAGATTTTATATACGAGGGATGCCATATGGTATTTGCCTTTAACTTTAAAAAAAGAAAAAAGACTCTCTTGTCCCAGGTCTGAGGCCCTGGGAAGAGGTTGGTTAGTGTCCCTACTTAAGTCCATACCTGAACCTCTTCCATCCAGAACTCTCAAAGTCCAAGGTTACTATGTACCTACCCTAATTGTCCAGAGGTCAGGTACTAGATGCCTTGGAATAGCCCCTATGCTTTGTCGTCTGAGAAACTGCTCAAATTAGTCGATTCACAGAGAGCCTTAGGAACTTAGCGAACCTCACCCTCCTTGCCGTACAGAAGCTGCCGCCCACCTTGACGCTGCTCCAGTGTTCCCGGTGCAAACCCCTGGGTGATCAGCATGGTGGCCTTTTCTCCTCTAAGACCTTCCGGCTTTTCTCTAAGTGTCATTGTATTGTTTCCCACCTTTTGATGGATCTTAAATCTTATACAACAATTGGGCACCTAAAAGCGTTACCTGAGAATCTATAAAACTTCTATAAATTTATGTATAGACTTTATCAAAAATGTCCAAATATATTTACATGAATTAATCATAAGATGTTCAAATCTCACAGAGCAATTAATATTAAATAGCAACTGTTTTTACAAGTTAATGATTTTGAACAGTACATAGAAATATTAACCATACATGTTTTATATTGTCGATTATCTGTAAGAACTTTCAGAAAATGGTAGCGATGACATAGCTGGGAACTAACAAAGTCCACCTGCTGCCTTGTATAGGGACACGCCTCCTTAAAGCAGTTACCTGTCTCCTCTTCCTTCCCAATGACACCTTTTTTCTCCCCTTTCAGTTCACTCCTTTTAAGGTAACCATTTGTTTCCCAAAATAGTCCAAAAGCCCCAGGGGGATAGTGTCAACAAGTGTTGTGTCACTCTTATACAAGTGGTGCCTGTCACAATGTCAGCACAGAGCACATGCTCAGTAAGTATTTATGGAATAAATAAATGTTATTGGTCCTGGGGAAAAAAGAAAAGAAAAGAAAAGAATACACTCTATTTGTTAAATTGTGTCACTCAGTGCAAGACTTAGGGTCCACCTGTCCTTACAGAAACACAAATACATTATCTTCCATCCGTGGGGCAATGCATGTTGGATACGCCTGTATTAAAAATAAGTTTGCATATTCTCATTTAAAACCTGATTCTATCAGCCGAAATGCCCCCCCCGCCCCCCCGCCGAAGATAGTAATGGGAAAATAAGTATTTGTTAGTTGTTCTGGAAAAGTAAAGATTAAGGTTTGGCTTCAAGATATATTACACATCTAATTGGTGATTATCTGCTTTACCTCTATTGATGTCTAGAAAGGATTGGATATATTTAACAGAGAAGTTAAGTAATTATTTTATTAACTGTCACAAAGTATTGCTAGGCAGAGATTTGTTGTTAAGAAGCTTTTGGTTTGATGTTTGTGAAATCAACACCTATTATAATTATATAGTACCTGCCTTTAAAGGTCTTTAAAGGGGTGATATCTGTATCCATTTCTCAGTACATTTGCAATCTCATAAAAGTTTAATTGGCATTTAACATTATTCACAGACCATTATGATTACTTCTGATTATGTGGAATCAGAAAACTGAAGTCATTTTTTTTTCATCAATGGATTTTAAATCTAGTTGGGAGAAAACAGAAATAAAAATGGATGCTCCTTCCTCCAAAGGAGAATAATGTCATTAAGAGCTGAAGGAGCTCAATTAGGAAATTTGGTATTCATCCACGGGGAAGCTCTGTGGAAATCTTTCAGGTGCCTATGAGACATGTGTAGTTTGGGAAGTTTGCTGTGTTAGGAGAGAAACAAGTTGACCTTACAAAGAGTCAGTAATTCAATGAAAACAGGCCAGGTGAAAAGCATCTTCTAAGCCTGTAACCCTAATTTGAGGAGGATGGAATGGCTTGAGGAAAACCTGTTACCTCTGTGCAGAGTGGTAGTGAGCACACAAAAGCAAACCTAAAAAGGAGAAATTGGCTAAAACGTTTAAAATGTGGGCAGAATTTGGAGGGCAAAGAAAGGCTCACAGAAAAGTTTGAATTTAATATCCAAGAAAGGAAGTAATCATGGGAGGTTTAAGGAGGGAGAAATAGGTTTAAGTAATGAACATGTGTTTAATGAAGTAAAACTGTTTGCTTTTGATGGAATGGTTAGTAGGAGTCAGATGGAAAAGAATATTCTGGTAAGTGAGATAAGCCAGTCAGAGCAAGACAAATACCATATGAACTCACTCATATGTGGAATCTGATGAACGAAGTGAACTGATAAACAAAACAAAAACAAGCGTGATACATGGAACAGAATGACAGCTGTCAGAGGGGAGAGGTGATAGGGGATTGAATGAAAGAAGGTGAAGGGAGTAGCCAAAGAACCTATATGCAGGGGCTGCGTGGAGAGGAGCAAAGGATAGGGAAAATCGGGACATTGTAATAGTGCCAACAATAAAAATAAGATTGAAAAAAGAATAAAACTTAAAAAAGAAAAAATGCCCTTTGGAAAAAAAGATTATTCTAAAGTGCAGATTTTAGATTTTAAAAAATGACTAAAATTTGAGTTTGTAAGAAAGTATATTTTAGCCACATTTTTTTTACATCCAGTGTCCATTATGATGTTGCCTGTGTTTCGTGGTCTCAGGTGTTTGCTGTGAACTATTGCCTGTCTCAGCAGGTGCTGTTTAACATGCAAGAAAGAACCGAATATTATTAAAACAAGTAGATGATTATATAATAAAACCCCAAAGTTACTGGGCCCTTAAAATGGTAGTAGTGCTAACTTGGGTTTCAGCAAACGCCTACATGTCAATTCTTCAGTTACTTTAATTGTTCATTGGACAACCATGCTGGTAGGTTTTTCTGCATTTTCTCGTACACTTTTATTCTGATGACTCAGCTTTTCAAATTGCTTTATGGCTCAGGCATTCTTACCTACCCACTTAACCTCATTCATAAAATCAATTCCTAATTTCCAAGCTATCACTTCTCCCTTGACTGTTTAATCAAGAGAAAAACAACAACAACAACAATAACAAACAACTTTTTCCTGAACTGTTTGGCTGTCATTCAGTAAGTAGGCTGACTTCTCTACACAGTCACAAAAGAGTTTACTTTTGAAATCATGGTCAAAGTGTGTGTTCTAGATTGTCTACTGGTAAAAATTAAATAAATAAATAAAATAAATATCTGCCATGGCTTTTCTTCCTAAATATTAGACTCTATGTGATCCAATTTGCAACTTAGCTACACTTTCACATTATAAATCTCAAAAATAGGTTAAACTCAGAAGGAAGCAAATGTCCTTGGAATTTAATGACTTCTTTATTTACCTGGATTTCGGAATGCTTTCATCAGACCAGATGTGCCTTTAGTAATATAGTGTAGTAAAAATAGCCTTTAAAAATGATTGTCTTAAATGTTGCAAAATTATTTTTCATGTAATTATATACATATATAAAAAACAAATATTCACATGGAAAAACAATATCATATTTAGCCATTCAGAGTATTTATTTGTTTTTTTACACTATGTTTCTAATAATATATTTTAAGTAGTGCTTTTTCATTTTGTTTTCAGGGAATCTTAGCATTTACACATTCCTCGACATGGCATGTAAAATGTCTATATTTTTTGTTAAAAATTAGGACATAAATTAGTAATAATGGCTATGCCACAGAAAGAGTTGATTAGAGATGAAATATCATGGGTACATCTGTTTGTCCATAACTGTCTGTGTATCTTTGTGTCTATCTGTTTACTTATTCATTTTCTGTCTCCTTTTCTGGATATAAACAAAGGCTTAAAGAAGAAAAGAGATCATTCTTACCTAAGTGACAAGAAATCCAATTCTTCTGTTCTTCTTAAAAGAATAGGGAAAATATCTTTGAAGTAACATACTATTCTTTTTATGAGAAAATGAGAGCACCAATGCACTTTTTCTCTAGGAAATAATTTTAAACAAAAATCTAACCCCTGTCTTCTCCTATTTCCCCTCTCTCTTTTCCTCTGCAGATGGGCCTCTGGGCCCCCGAGGATTAGCTGAAGCTACAGAGATGTGCACTCAAGAGTGCTTGGTTTTGGGTCACTCTGATAATTGCTGGATGCCTCCTGGCTTGGGTCCATATCAACACCCAAAATCTCCTCTCTCAACTTTTGCACCCCAG
Organism: Desmodus rotundus; assembly: GCF_022682495.2. Taxonomy (NCBI): domain Eukaryota; kingdom Metazoa; phylum Chordata; class Mammalia; order Chiroptera; family Phyllostomidae; genus Desmodus; species Desmodus rotundus. Next base: position 65,955,392 of record NC_071399.1, on the reverse strand, counting down.
AAAGAATGGGTCAAGAAGGACAAGCTTGTGAATGGGCACACCCTGACCAGAGCCTGGAAAGAAGACAGCAGTAGGAACCAGTTCAATGACCGTAAGCAGTATGGCTCCAATGAAGGCCATTTCCACAATGGCAGCCACATGACAGACATTCCTCTGGCCAATCTGAAGTCTTACAAGCAAGCAGGAGGTGCTATTGAGAGTCCTAAGGAGCACCAACTCTAAAACACAAAAAGCAAACAAACAAAAAAAAAGTATATGGGACCTAATAACGTTAATCTAAATAGACAGGCTAATTCTTTGTATGTCAGAGCTTTATGTATTCTATAGATCTCTACAACTATGCCCCTTAGAGCAGGGATATTCATAACTTTGTGTTAGCACCATGGAGAATACAATGTTTGACCATGTAAGAGAGAAGACAGTTCCACTAGCCTTGTGATCTTATTCACTAGAATCGATAAACTCTCCAGACATCTCTCCATTGTGCAAATATTCTTTTTCTAATTGTATTTTATTTTGCCCCTGGACTGCTGCTATGAACAATAGAATATGCATTTGGAGAGTAAGAAAGTTCTGTGGATTAGAGTGACTGACAAACATATCCAGTTAGAAAATTGTGCTCTTTTTGTCATTGATTTGTGCTGGGACTGCTATACTTGACATTATACTTCAAATGAAACATAAGATAAGCATTAAACCTATTGTGCTGTTAACAACGTTAGTGGACACTTGTCAGTGTTAAAGTATTTGTAAATAGAAGCAAGTTATTATTAACAACTTTGGTGTGCTTATAACGTTCCTCTAAAAAATGCTGTAGCATAATTCCGTGTTTTACGGTTCCTTCTTTCCTTTTTATTTCATTGCCTTTTGTCATTATTTTATTGTTTCTTTAAGTGAGGTGTTTCTGCGTTAATAGTCTGTCTTGACACATGTTGTTCAAAGGTTCTCAAACACTTGTGTTTTCAAAAAGGTTCTGGAATTTTGCTTCTTTTGTGATAGCTTAGTATGCTGAGATTCTGTATAAAATAAAGATAAAAAGCAAAACTATATACAAATGATGACTTCTACAAAAGCTTGGAAATTCAGAACCTATTTTTTTTTACATCCTTATTTTCAAAGTAGGCAAAAGCAAATCACTTAATTAGTAGTATTAAGTGAAAGAGTAATGGGAAAGTGTTATTGTTCCGAAAGTGATATAATAACCTGTACTTGTCACTCATAAAAAACTAATGTATCAAAATTAGCATATATTAAAGAAAATCACTATTTAAAAATAGTTTCAATTGGGCAAATGTGTGTCTACAACTTTGTTGAAATGGCAGAGTTTGTGTTGATCCTCATATACAATAATGTTGTTGTAACACAAGTGTTAGAACATAGCCACGAAATATTTAATGTGTTGTGCCTTCATGATGTAACAGAACATTCTCCAGGTAGGCTAGTTGGGGGAATTAAAGGGATAAATCTCTAATTATTGCTGTTTAACTGTTTGTTATCATAGTTGGTCAATGCCTGGCAGGTACTGCATCTTGTCACTTGGGTCAAACCAACAGAGTGACAACTAATGTGAATAAGATCTCAGTTGCACGTGCTAACAAATCTGAATTTGACCATTCTTAGCAGGTTTTTGTTAAGGCATGACAGATGATTTAACAAATAAATAGCATGCAACAAAATGTCTTTATTGAAAGAAGTGAAAGTTATCTTAATGCCACAGTTCAACATCAGTTTAAAAGTGAAAAAAATAAAAATAAAAAATTTAAAAAAAAGGTTTGCTAATCGGACGGTTAATTTGTTACCAAAAGTAAAATTACTTTGTAAATAGCAATTCACATTTTTTCACAATATAATGGAAAATAATGGGTAGGGGTGCATTGCTTATTGCAGTACATTTTTGTCGGTTTGTGAGGAGTGTTTGATGACTTTGACAGAATAAATATCTAAACAATTATCCTTGTTACTGCTTTGCCAGTTCTACGTTATTTACAATTATTCAGCTCTTGCAATAAATGTTATGAATTCCTGATTGTAGTGTGTTAATTCTTGGTCACCATCCAAAATGATAATTTCTACTCTAATTGTTGGATAAATATATGTTGATAAAACTTAACTTTTCATTAGAAATTGAGTGAGACTTGTTAGAGGTTTAATACCTTTGTTTTGAAAATATGGTTCCAGGTTAGACTAAAATTCCCTCAATGGTCTATGAAATCATTTTCTAGGAAAATTCATCCAGAAAACTCGTTCACTGTCTAGTCAAGATTCATGCAAATTTCATCAAAGTGAAATCCCAAATCAGAAGCTGGGCAGTCAGCACTGGTTAGTTAGTGAGGTTATCTCCTTGACTCCATCTCTTCTATAAGGTTTCATGAAACAAACTCTCAGATGATTCATTGTTGGCCATGGCAGAAGAGGGCCACTCTGGAATTAAGGCCTTAAAACAAGGGCCAAAACTTCATCTATACTTCTTTCCTGTTAAGAAAATATGCACAGAAAGCTTTCAAAGATGATAAGACACACTCGCACATATATCATGCGATTATATTGACCGTAGAGCAACCGGATCAGTGTTCACGCTCATTAGGGTTTAGGGTAAATAACCAAGTTCCACTCTTTCCCTAGATGTTTTAGCAGAGGTGGGAAGTAAGAGTCAGGGGACAGAGACATGGAGGTAGAAGTGTTTGTGTGGACCAGTGGCTGTAAGGGAAACCCCTAGCCCTCCTAAGCCAGACTGACCCATTATTCTGAAGCATACCTATGGCACAGCTCCCCTGTCCTGCTAGGGGCAGAGCCTGTCCCAGGACACAAGGAATGAGTGTATCATGGGAACAGGTCTCACTCGGAGGAAAAAAATATATATGCCTGCATAATTGTTTTTCTTTTTTCAATTTTTTCAATAAGATGTTATTTCTGTCTGCCTTCAAGAATAAAAGATGAAACTAAAATAACTTCTCTCATGCTTTTTCTTCCCATAGAGAGTGGAATAGAAATCCCCCCTTTTTATGAAGGAAAAACAAAAAAAGAAACAAATAAAAACACAAGCCCTGAATTTGGGAAAAGAAACTCCCCAACTCCACAGTGTTTCTTCTAGTAAATACGATAATATTTACTCTCATCAAGACATTCGGTTGCGCCCTGGCTGGTGTGGCTCAGTGGACTGAGCACTGGCCCGTGAACCAAATGTTTGTGGGCTCGCTTCCCAGTCAGGGCACATGCCTGGGTTGTGGGCCAGGTCAGGTCCCCAGTGGGGTGCTCGAGAGGCATCCACACATTGATGTTTCTCTCCTCTTTCTCCCTTCCTTCATCTAAAAATAAACAAAATCTTCTAAGAAAAACACGTTAAAAAAAGACATTCAGTTGTATGTTCTATGAAATTTTAAAATAGATAACATCACAAAGCGAATAAGAATTTACTCATCAAGTAAATAATATACATCCATAATGACTATTTCTTAAATATCATCCACATTGTTTTATTGTGTAGACACTGAAGATTATGAATCATCAGTTTCCTGGAAATCAAAGCCATTTACATTTCCTAGGAAAGCACGCCTACATGAAATGTATAAAAATAATGATTTTTAGAGTGATTATCAAATATTACAATGTTATAAACTGACACATTTTACAAGGTAGCTATAGAAATAAACTTAATAATTCTGAATATAACCAATTCGAATGAGCATTTCTCTATATACACTAACCGAATGTACGTGTTAAAATAATGGTCATTCATTAATAGACTGCGTAGTCATTTCACTGCATTGACGCTATTCAGCAAACAAATCTCATTCAGCACAGACTGGTGTTCCCAGCCCCCCATCATTCTTGAGCTAAAGCTACAAACACAGCTGAGGCCCAGAAGCCATTCTAGTATTTATTAAACTCTCTTGGCTGGAAGCCAGGAATGACTAACTATTAGTAGAGAGGAGTTTTGGCAGCTAGGGATGAAAGGAATGCCTTGTCAGTTTTAATTCTAATGTGAATGCCAGGGTGTTACTTTGTAAGAGGGCAAACCAAACTATGAGAAGGAGGAGTGGTGTTGCCATGATAAAAATGCTTCATTGTCCTGCTTTGTTTTAAATGGAGCTGATCTTCTCTTCCTAAAGGATGCTCCTTCATTGGTTCTTTTGAAAGAGACTGCTTTCAAATCCCCCCCAGTGTTCTTAAAGGCACAGTGATCCCATAATGAATTCTCTATATACTGTTCTTCCTCCTTCACAACTACCGCTCTAAACTTTAGTAGATAACAACCAGGCTTTTCATAGTTGGAAAAAATATGAAATTATTCTCTTAGGACTAAAATATTTTTATAAGGCTAACACTATTAGAATATGACTATCATAATGATAATTCGCATTAGTTCATTCAAAATATAAATTACAAACTCTAATCAGGATCACCATTTTTACAGGCTGTTGTTCCTTTCTTGACCCATCAGGGCTTGGGGTCTCCACACAAGCCTCCCTCACACTGAGCCGCTTTCACCCCAGTGCTGCCGCCCCCACTGAGGAGACTCTTTGACCGTCAGCCTACGGAAAATGCTAAAGTTATAGCAGCGGCCATTTTAAACCACTATGAAAATGAGAGGGGTTTTTTTTTTTTCATAGAAAAACCTAACATTTCAAAAGGATGAAATAAATTCATTTATTTATTTTATGTACTTGCTCTGCTCAGCTGCCGTAGCCCACAGGACCATAATCTCTATAAAACACATCTGGTCTCAATGATATATCCTCATTCCCCTAGCCTTGCCCCTTTGTTTAAAGCATCCCTGATAAAATTCTGTTCAGAATCGGAAGGACCAGTGTCCCTGGACATAGCAGAGGTTAAAAAGGTTTGTTAAAGTCTTTACTGCCCAGCACATGTGGGTTAGATGGCCTTCAGCTAAGTTTCATAATATGACAACTGATGTATAGCACTTGAAAAATCATTTAACTTCGGTTGGGATTGTCCAGATCAGCAGTGGAAAGGGGTTTTAATCAGGGCCCAGGAATCTTTGGAGGAACCGAGAGACAGGTTTGGCACATCATGAAGCAGAATATAATTCCCTGGGAAAATACATCCACCCGCACAATTGTGAACTGAAAGTCAAAAACGTGGGACCTTTATTTGCCATCTTTTCTTTTTTCTACAGCATTTAAATATCTTTCATGAGGCTTTGTCTTATTCATTCATTAATAATTATAATAATACTTAGACATATTGTATACTTATATGTATTGTACTGCTCTGCTCAGCATAGTCCCAAGGATTTACGTGCGTGAACATTCGATTTTCTCATGGACTTTCTGATTTAGCACATGCTGTTTGTATCACCACATTAGAGACGAGGGAACTGAGGTACAGGAAGTTTCGTTGAATCGACTCTAGACCCTAGAGCAAGCAAACAGCAGTGCTAGGCAGCTGGTCTGACTGGACCGTTGGGGCCCCTAACAGCTCTGCAATATGACCTCCTCATGAAAGATTCCAGCATATGTTGACTCTGAGACTGAAACACAAATTGCCTTTTAAAAAAGTGATCGTGAAATTAAGAACAAATTGACAGAAACCAGAGTGGAGGTGGAAGGGGACAATGGTGGGGGGAAGGGGAAGGGCTTTTCAGGAACATGTATAAAGGACAAAGGACACAAGGACAAAACCAAGGGGGAGCAGGATCAGGGGTGGGAGGTGGGGATGGCTGGTGTGGGGAGAGTGATGGGGGGGGAATGGAGACAACTGTACTTGACCAACAATAAAAAAAAAAGAAAAGAAAAAAGTGATAAAATGATTTATTAACTTGTTTTGAAATAAATATCCCCCTTCCATTTAGTGTTTAGTTCACCCAATGGATGACATACTTATATGTTGGTTTAAATATTTTTTTTATTATATATGTAACGATTGTGCTATTCAGGGACAAACATGCTCCATTTAAAATGACATACAGGTTTAGAGTGAACTGTGTTGCCGGGAAATCTAAGTGAGGTCCCTGCAGCCAGATAATACTGCTGAATTCCGTTCACGCGCCCTCGGTGTGTTCATTCACAGCTTACACCTTTTTACACGTAGCACTTGCCTTCTGTTCCACACCTGGGAAAACCAGGTGAGGAACAAAGTGAGGCACATACCGGGCTTCCACTGCCAATAAAGAGGGCGTGAAAATGAGACCAAGAACAGTCTGATAATTAACTTAAGCATGCTTATTTTCTTCCTGTCATGGAAATGCAGATTTCATTGACATTGAAGGAAGCTATGTGTTCATGTAAAGGAGAATGGAATCCCCAAACATCACAGAGAAAGCAACATGTTAAGCTTCAAAGCACAAATGCCCTCTTTTACACACAAGAACCCCAAACTACCAATGTGAAATAAATGACCGTACTTATAATGTTAAGGTCATACCCTGTAGTAGTACTGTATTAGTCCACCCCTTCACCTAGGACTGGCTAACCATAGAGTTTAAATGTCAGCTCCGTTTAGTTTCCAATATTACAGTGCACTTTTTAATAACTCAGCTCAATGACAAATGGCAAACTATTAAATATAAATAATCAGTTAATAGTAGTTTAGTGACATCACAATATTGTTTAATAAGCTGTTGTTCCATTAAGCTGCTTTTATAGGGTAACTTTTTCTTTCTCTGTTATATTTTGATCTTTATATGTTTGCTATAACATAATTGGTCATGTAAATAATTGAATATTAAGTTAGTAGGGAATACCTGTTTCTTTATGTGTACACAACAGTCAGTATAGAAAACCAACAATATTAAACTTCTTGAGAAATAAAACACATACAGGCATTTTCTTTAAAAATATTAACCTGGGAATCTTAGTATATTTTATCATAGATATATATCTAGAGAGAGAAAGATAAATGGACATAAAGATACATAGTTATGCAGATGGCCATATGTTATCTTTAGTATTTATTACTAATAAGTCATATGGTTATTTTTTGTTAATTTACTGTTGCTTATAGAATTCCAGAATTCTAAGCAAAAAATTCAGCTCTTACAAATACCCTTTTCCCTGTAGGAGGCATTTAAACGATCTAGTGTCAATGAAATACAGTATCACTAGAGAAGAGATTGCCTTGGCTATGCATTCTAGGGGCTCATGAATTAATTCAACCTTTGATGGTACAGAGTGAAATGCTTAACTATTTAGTTCATGGTTGATGCCTTCAGCAATATTTAGTGGAAGTGAAGTCCTTTATAAAATTTAAATATTTATTAAAATTAATAATGGGATGCGGATAAGGAGATTTAGCTTATAAATCCTACTTAAGTAAAAAAAAATTAAAGGAGATTATGGTCCTGAATCTTATCAAATTGAGAAATTTTCATTTTGCAGTATAAAACCTGGCATTTTATATAATTGACACAATCATATTTTAATGAAGTAAAATAGGGAGAACAAAATTCTCTTTAGAGGCTTACTGTGAAGTTTAATGGGGTGACTCATTTATAGAATTTAGACTAGTGCTCCCAAATAAATATATTATGGCTCATAGTAGTAATAGTTCATTTAAAACCTTTCCTCATCACAAGAACAATCAAATACGTTAATTATACAGAAAATCGTGAATGCGTTTTTCTTTCATCCTACTCCTGTAAACGGTCATCATCAAGATTTTCACTAATGAACTGCCTTTGACCCTCAGAGAGGTTCTCACCCCTGACTCCAGAGGGCAGAAATACTGTTAGCCAAAAACTCTCTCAACTTTTCACCAAAACAAGTAGAAACTTAACTGTGTTTCCTTGTTTCTTTTCTTTCTTCCCTCTGTTAAAACTCTAACTCTTTTGAACCTGTATCTTTCAGGCTTATTTTATAATTATTTTATTGTTATTCTGTAGTTCAGCCTGTACAAATTGAAACACAGAAGTCAAGTCAATATAGATAAATGAATTGAGCAAGAAACAATACTTCCTTTGAAAGACATAATGGCAATATTTGGTCACCATACCTATTTCCATAAAAAATACTGATCCCCCCAATTGCCAAATCTTCTAAACTTTCAAATCAAAACTAAATTCCATAATTTGTGGAAAATTTCTCTCTAGAATACATTATGGGATTAAGGCAAATAAATATCTCATTGCCCCAGGTAGCTGGTCTCTTAACTGGTCAGAAGTTCTCTCCTAATTTCTGTAAGTTTAACCTCTCTATTTACTTGCTCATAAGCTTATACCCTTTTATAAACATTTTAAAATGCTCAAGTCTTTTCAATTTGAAACAAACAAGAAATAATGAATGAATAAATAGAAAACCTTCTCTCCCCTCATTTTTCTACTGCCTCATTTGTTCTATCCACTCCACAGTCTTTTTGCATGTACACCAGTTCATCAACACACCACAGCCTTTTTTTTTTTTTCACTTCTAACCACTCCAACCAAATTTTTGTAAATTCTCTTGCAAAAATTCATTCCTAAATCAGGTTTCACTCAATCTTTCAGCAGCATTCTGCATCGTCTTAGAGCATTCTACTCCTTTATTTTTGAAACAATGAACTCTATTGGCTTTCTCCCTATACACCCAGGGCATATCTTAATATCCTATGTAAAACTCCTTATTTTTTTTCATGTTTTTAATGTTAGCTTTCCCCAAGGTTCTGTCTTTTCTCACTGTGCACACCCAAGGTGATCCCAATCGTGTCAATGGTTCAATTACAAGTGCCCCATATCTACAAATATATTCTGGCTTATTCTCTGCACACCAGATCTGTGTAAAGAATTGGCCAATAAAATATCCCAGAAATTCCTCAAACTCAGTATCACTCAGCCTCTCCATCCAGCTTCTAGGGAAGACAGATATCATGCTTCCAGACTCCATCTGAATCTGGAAATGGAGAAAGAAGCAGAGCCTCTGTGTCCCTGGGCACCAGAGCTGCCATGAGTTCTCTGCAGTTGGCAGGATGGAGGTGTGTGAGCCCAACCCTCACAGGGGGAGGTCAGGGGAGCTGATCGTGTTGGGACATTATCTCAGTGTGACAGTCCTTTTGGCTCAACCAAAAAAGCCACCAAAGCCACTAAACCACTAAAGTCACTGAGGCCCTGGGAGTTGATTGGTGCTGAACACATTTGAGGCATTACTCAAATCGGTTCTGATTCAGGCACCATGGTGGGAGGACTAAGCTTTAACATAAACTTATCTTCTTCTCGGCTTGAAGTCCTAAAAATCTATTCTCCACAAATAGCTAGTGTAATTTTGTCTAAAATGAAATTTGATTATATCACTCCAGGTAAAAACTGTTCGGTGTTTCTGTGAGGAGGGGCCCCAAAAAACTGGAATTACATTCCACAGGGCAGACCTCTTGTAGTATAGGTTTCTTTCTCTAGGTGAGTGTTTTAGGAACCCATCTGTATCAGTGTACCAGCTGGCGTTGTTGTGAGAGGCTGTGTTCAGCTTCAGTGAACGTTTTTTGAAGACTCAATGCATTTGCCCATTTTATGATGGGTGATTTATGAATGTACCTGCCCACATTGCTCTGACTGTTAAGCAGTTTTTGACCAAAAACCACATGACCCTTGTGCCCCACCCTGCCTATTCACCTGATCTCACTTTGAGTGCATTTTTTTGTTTGTTTGTTTCTTGGATAAAAAAAATCCCCAAAGTAAAACATGTTGCTGATGTGAAAGAGGTGAAAACAAAACAAAACAAAAACAGCAGAAGCACTAAAAGGCATCAAAATTGACAAGTTCAAAACTGTTTTCAGCAGTGGAATAAAATGTCTTCATAGATGTAGTGCATCAAATGGAGAGTATCTTGAAGGTGATTGAAGATTAAACATGTAAGAATAGGACTTCTGGCCAATATGGAGGCTTAGATAGATACACTTTGCCTCCTTGCATATCAAAAGAAGGACAACAAATTTAGAAACAAAAAATAACCATAACTGCCATGGAAGTCCAACAATCAAGGAGTTAAAGAGCAAACATTCATTCAGGCTCAGAGGAGGGGCAGAGATGGGCTGCCAGGATGGAGAGGACTCATGGCAAAGTGCACCCAGCAGGTGAAGTGGTGGCTGGCAGACCGAACATTTCCACATTTGTGTGAAGATAAACCAGGAGGAACGACTGGGGAGTGAGACAGACCAAGCAAACCAGGGTTCCAGCATGGGGAAATAAAGCCTCAAAACCTCTGGCTTTAAACACCTATGGGGATTCCAGCAGCTGTAGAAACTCCCAGCCTCATAAGAGAGTGTATTGGAGAGACCCACAGGGTCCTAGAATGTATACAAACCCACCCACTCACCCAGGAATCAGCACCAGAGGGCAAAATATGCTTGTGGGTAGTAGGAAAAGTGACTGAAAGCCAGATGACCAAGGGCCAAGCAAGTGGCTTTGTTCCCTCTCTGATCCCTTCCCCACATACAACACCACAAAGCAGCCAAGTGGGTTGCCCCACACTGGTGAGCACCTAAGGCTCCCTGCCCCCTTACTGTATAACAGGCACGCCAAGACAAAAAATATGGGACAAATGAAAGAACAGATCAAAGTTCCAGAAAAAATACAACTAAGGGATGGTAAGATACCCAACCTATCAGATGCACAGTTCAAAACACTGGTAATCAGGATGTTCACAGAAATGGTGAGTATGGTCACAAAATAGAGGAAAAAGTGAAGGCTATGCAAAGTGAAATAAAGAAAAATATACAGGGAACCAACCGTGAAGGAAAGGAAACCGGGACTCAAATCAATGATTTGGAGAAAAAGGAAGAAATAAACTTTCAAACAGAACAGAATGAAGAAACAAGAATTCAAAAAATGAGGAAAGGCTAAAGAACCTCCAGGACAACTTCAAATATTTTAACATCTGAATCATAGAGGTGCTAGAAGGAGAAGAATAAAGCAAGAAATTGAAAATTTATTTGAATAAATAATGAAAGAAAGTGTCCCCAATCTGGTGAAGAAAGTAGACTTGCAGGAAGTCCAGGAAGCTCAGAGAGTCCCAAAAGAGTTGGACCCAAGGAAGCATACACGAAGTCACATCATAATTAATTATCCAAGATTAAAGATGAGGAAAGAATCTTAAAAGCAGCAAGAGAAAAGGAGAGAGCTACCTACAAAGGAGTTCCCATAAGACTGTCAGCTGATTTCTCAAAAGAAACCTTGCAGGCAAGAAGGGGCTGGAAAGAAGTATTCAAAAGCATGAAAGGCAAGGACCTACATCCAAGATTGCTCTATCCAGCCAAGCTATTATTTAGAATGGAAGGGCAGATAAAGTGCTTCCCAGATAAGGTCAAGTTAAAGGAGTTCATCATCACCAAGCCTTTATAATATGAAATGTTAAAAGGACTTATATAAGAAAAAGAAGATAATAAAAAATGTGAACAGTGAGATGACAACAAACTCACAACTATCAAGAATTGAACCTAAAAACGAAAACAAAAACAAACTAAGCAAACAACTAGAACAAGAACAGAATCACATAAATGCAGATTGAAGGGTGGGTTATCACTGGGGAGCAGGAGGGGAGAGAACGGGGAAAAAGTACAGGGAATAAGAAGCATAAGTGGTAAGTGCAAAATAGGGGGAGGTTAGCAATAGTACAGGAAATAAAGAAGCTAAATAACTTATATACATGTCCCATGGATATAAACTAAGCGGAGAATGCTGGAGGGGTGTGCAGGACACAGGGGAATAGAGGGAAGAAAAAAAATGGACAACTGGAATAGCATAATCAATAAAATATATTCAAAAACATGTAAGAATAAATATGTAATATTTTTATAAATAAATTCTAGTTTGGGGGGTTCCCAGTTGCTTATTACTCTCAGTCCAAAAGTCAATACACCTGAAAATAAGAGGCTGACTCCAGCATACTCAGCCTTCTGGTTGCTTGACCAGCCTCTTCTCAGGCTCCCCTGAAACATGAATCATTGGATGATCTCGCTAAATTGAACTCCTTCAAGATCCTTGAAAGTACCTTGCTCTTCTTTTGCTTTTCAGCTTTTGTGAGAGTTCTTTGTCCTGTTGGTTTATTCTTTCTTTTTGTTCTCCTTTGGAGTAGCTGACTCCTTCTCACTCTTCAGGTCAAAGACCAAAATATGACCATCTTGAGAAAGACTTTTTGACTGCTCTCAAATAGATGCTATCTGCCTTATCATAGTACTTACACTATAGTTTTTCTATTTACTCTTTAGTGTCTCTCCTTAGACTCTAAACTCCTTGAGAACAAGTGTTATATCTCTGGATTCACCATTGTATTCATTAAGCCTTTAACATATTAGCTGTTCTATAAATGTTTTTGAAATCAATAAGTGTGGAATCAATTCAGGACTGCATTCTAATTGCCAGGTCCTATACAAAGTGAAGTGTTTTGAGTTCTTGCAAGTGCACATTGGGATTATTAAGAGAACTTGGAAGATAATCCAGCTGCTCAGTGTATGGTATTACAAGGTATTATAAAGGTTTTAAAAGTGTTATTAAACCAGTTTAAGAGGATGTGCCTGCTTTCTTCTTCTCAGATATGCTATGTGTTTTATGCCTTCCTTCCCTGCCCCTACCTTTATTTTTTAGTCTGGGTAAAAAGGAAACACAATTTTAGTGGAAGCTGATTTAGACTTCATTTCTTTTGTCAGGGTTAGCTGACACAAAGGCAGAGACAAAAGTGGCCATTCCTTAGAAGGGGGCTGCTATAGAGAAACTGGTTGGTTCTTCCCTTGTCTAGGTGCCTCTCCTGTGCATTCTTTTAGTGCCTTCTCAAAGTGTTATCACACTGAATTGTAGTTATCAATTTATGTGTTGGCTACTCCTACTAGCAGAAACTGACTCCTTAGCCCTGTGGAATAAACATCCCATACAGGATTTATAATATGGTAGGCATTTAATAAATTTAGCTTGTGGAGTATGAATACAACTCTTGTGCTTCTAGAAGCAGCAAGCTGTACTTGGCTATAAATGTGGAAACTATTTGTCAGAACTTTTAAGAGTATATACATCTGCTATGGTTTTGATTAAATGGTCTTTATTATTTCTTCCGACTTGATGTTATACAACACTTTGTGACATGCTGTGTAGCACGTATTTATGGAAAGTATACAGAATATATGGAATAATGTAGGGTTGGAAAGTAAATATCTACAAACCAAAGCAGAAAATTGAAACTCACATTTTAAACTGTAATTATTTCACTGGAAGTTATTTTAACGTGATATTAAAGAAGATACTAGATCAGTTAATGACAGCTTGAAGTTTCAAACCTCCTGCTCGAAGTTCTTTTCTGATCTCTCTTTCTTCAATTTTGTAGAACAGCATAAATAATTCAAAGGCATTTCCAGTTTTCAAATTCCATATGAACTACTCAAGAATCCTGCCGCAGTTGCTAAATGGAACTATAAAATAAAACGGTTGGGATGTGAACATGAAAAAAACTACACTCAGATACAGTGGTTCAAAGTTTTTTGCATTAAATACTGAATTATGAGTTATCAGTCATTCTTTAAAGGTGCATTTTATTTGAAATACTAAAAGATATTTCATAAAAGACAGTAATTTGCACTTACTCAATGCTCCAATATACAGAAGCAATAATGCTTATGCAGTGGAGATAAACTGCTATTTTAAATTTCCCAGAGTTCCTTCTATGGCTCAAAGTGGAATATGGATTTTAAAATTACTAAAGCCGACAGAATGACAAATATGGGATTTATAAACATTCTTTATTTTAGGTTGGACATTGAAATTGTGCTTGGGAATTTCTTTGCCTTTATTCTTGTCAAGTCAACTTGAGAACAACATTGATTTACGCAGACGTGAGGCAATCTTAAACCAGCAGTGAAGTTTAAATGAAGACAATCAGATGGAGTTGTTAGGATGTCATTAGGGCTCAGTTAGAGCTGCAGGGATTTACAATCATGTTTATTCATCCTCTCCCCAACGCCCAAACACACACCCAGAGACAGTGGGAATGTGACACTAGGCAAATATGATTCAAAACAGAAGATAGTCCTGTGAGTGAAAAAAGACTGCTAGATTCTAAGACTATTACAGGGGAGAGCAAAAGTAGGTTTACATTTGTGAGAACGGGAAACAGAATTTATTCTTGAATTATTGTTAGTTATTAATTATTATATAATTTATTTGTATTGCAACTGTAAAGCTACTTTTGTGTACCTCTGTATTATTGAATGCCAGTATTTAATATGTCTCTTCCTGCATTTCACTCTTGATGTTATAGCTGGACTTAGCCAAGTGGTATTACATATTAAAAAACTGGTATTAACTGTGTCCGAGGACAGTGTGGAATCATTCCCTGGTCTGGGAAATGGCAGCATTTGGAGAATTACTTGAGAGACAGGCAACAGAGAATCCTTGACGGACCGCATGCAGACATGGCAAGAGGCAGCCAGCATCCATTTGTTGAGCTAGAGAAGCATATCTTGGGAATCCTCAGGAAGAGTACAGAAGGTAATCTATGAAAGACCTATATTTTCTGTAATAAAATAAGTTTAGGGGTTTAGGCTATGTTAATGTTTTATTACAGGAAGAGAAACTGCTTTGGGTGAATAACTGGGAAGTGGAAGCACTTTATTTATGTGTACATAGTACAAATTTAATGAATTTACATGAACAAACATTCATGCACTCTTTAAAGAGTTTAACCTCCAAAAGTTTGCTTGGATATGGAATGCTAGAAATCTGGATCATTTTTCTCAAAGGAAGTGTTAAGTGATAGTTGTTATACATGTTTGTTAGATGCTTCCAAAACCTCTTTATCTTACTGATTATTTTCTCTCTAATCCTCAGAGCTTAGATACCACATTACTATTTTTTCCATGGCCATGCAGATGGAGCTGTGAGAGGACCTGCCTAACCAAGACCAGATTCGTGGGGGATGCTTGGAGCTGGACTGTGAGCGGGAATGCTCCTTCTGCTTCTCTGAAGGACGTATGGAGAAGCCACTCTCTTGGGACGTGTGCCTCCCTGGACTCCACCATGACCCAGTGTAAGACTGCACACGTTTCCCTGAACCTGGAGGCTGAGGACAACGTACCCCAGCTCCTGAAGGAGAGAGCTGCTGCAAGAGGATGGGGACCCTGAAACCCACAGTGCATCTTCCAGAGAGGTCTGTTTGTGTGGCTGGCTTAAGAACAGATAAGGATATGGGGGACTTCTAGGCATGGTTTTGGCTAATAGTCTTTTGGAGAGCGAGGGAAGTGCTGATTCTCGCTGGATAGGAGGGCTCTGAGCAAGCTTCAGTCCCCTCTGAACCCCTCTGGAGTTGGAACCCTCTTATAAAAACCTGTTTCCTTCAACACGAAGTGCTGCCTCATGTATCAAGGTACCACATGGCTGAGCCCCAGTTTGCTTGATATGTAATCATATTTTGTTCAAGTACAATTCCCATTTTTTAAATCAGAAAACTTATTTTGGTACACCAAAATACAGTCATTAGCTTCAATTTGTGCTATTTATTTTCTTTGGAAATGTAACACTACCTCTTATGTTTGTAATATTGATTATTGAAATATTCATTGTCGTGAACATTTACAGAAACCTATACCACATCACTTCCTTTAAAATGTAATCTTATCTTTTATGTGCAATTTCATGACATATTAAAAAATATCATCTGTAATTACTGACATGTTGTGGTTTTAAATATCCAAAATCAAATTAAAAAAAAAAATAGGAGACAATCCAGTCAAGATTATTTTATTTAAAAGAAAATGTTCAGTAATACAGATATTAAATTACTGCTGCTTACTTAATCAAATTAACTATCCAAGCATTTGAGAATAATTCTGCATTATAGTAGTTGTCTTAGATTTTATACACCTATTCATTTAATTAAAATTTAGAAATACATCCTACATAAATAAAAATGTGCTTTGATATTTTAAAGGTTGACATTTTAAACATTTTTACTAAAGAAAAAACAACAAAATAAGACAGAAATATTTATTTTTGTTTTAAATTAGTGTGATATTTCTATCCATAAAATGTTGTTAAAAATAGCAGGTACTTACAAATTCTCAACATCTAGACCAAGCTTGCTGTTATTTTGTTATGTGCCTAATGTGCTTCATAGTTGCCATATATTCAATTTTCTAAAGACAGACTTTATAGCTCTCAACAAACATGTCTTATTGTCATGAGTTCAAACATGCTAAATATCTTCCTGACAATTTCAGGCATAAAAACTTCTTGAAATATGTTCTGATAGTATTTTTGTTAAACTGGTGGCACATATGGTCCTTTTTGTTACTGAGGCTGAACTAGGTCAATAAATTTTGAACTTTTTCCTGCACAATGGAATCAAGCCACAATTCTATGACATATTAATTAAGTTCAATTGGAATACATATAATATATGGTTCAATAAGAAAAACTTTTCTTTGGCTATAGAACATGAGCCTAATGTCTTATACTTGAGATAGACTTACATATTCATATTTATAACATTTGGTCCTGGTCCAAATTTAATCATAATAAATTTATGTTTTCTTCTGCTTTTAAAGTGATTTAAGAATGTATTGCATTGGATCAATCACTGTGCTTTTAAAACATTTTTTCCCTCAGATACTCTTGATTTTTCTTTATACCCAAGTTATTTCTTAACCTTTTCCTTAGTTCTATAGTCCCGATTTTGTTCAACGATAGAAGTTTTCTTTAACATCACTGAAGTTGAGACTCTTCCCTGGTACAAAGTGTTATCCCATGACACAAATGGGGAAACTTCCAGGGAACCTCTGCTGTTACTTTTTGGTTTTTCTTTAATAAAAGAGAAGGTGTCTTTACTGGATGCTGCCACCTTGTCAGGAGGAGTAGACCACAGGAGTCGTGAAGATGCTAACCCAGAGCCCTGAGCATATTGAGTCTGTGTGCTCACCCAGCACCTGCCAAACCTGAGACTTCCTAACAAGCGAACAATCAACATCCTATGGTTAAGCCTCTGTCATGTAAATCTTTGACTAGTTATAAAAGCAACTCTCGCAGACAAGTAACTTCAGAGATGTAGCTTCATCCTATCTACAAATAGATGTAGCTTCAACTCTAACAGTTGTGTACGGTTTAAAAATAAACAAGTTAAAGCAATGGAATACAATATAATAGGTGATTTTTTCAAACCAAAGAAGAAGCTTTATGAAAAATGAATATGCCATATGGGTGTAACGAATAATAGGTTCCATTTTCATTGCATCTGACTTTCATACTGTGATAATCCTAGCCTGGGGCAATTTACTTGCTGTCCAGAGAGTGAGTTGGAGCCAGTATGATTTGGCTAAAAGAATATGGAATGAGAGCCAAGACACCAGAAATGTGGTATTAGTTTTAATCTAATTTTTAAGGAATAACTAATAGCCTTTAAGAGACATTACAAATACAAGACAATTAGCTTATATTAGCAAATGCAATAGACATATTCTGAAAGTGCATTAAAATAAATTTTATATTCAAGTTAGAATTATTTGTTTAGATAAATTATAGATATTAAATCTACATATAGTTAAGGATGCTGTGAAAGCCATTCTTTGCTTTTAAACTGGAAGCTACATAAAATTTTAGGTCATGGAGTATGGAAGAGGGAAAAAGCTGAAGAAAAATCAACTTACAAGGGCTAAAAGCAGATTACATCAGAATCGTGGTGAACACAACAAAATAGTAATGATACAGGATGAACTTACCTCTCTTTATTGAGAAGCACCAACAACAACTTTGTGACCAAATAGGTGATTCTAGTCCATGCAGAAAAGATGTTTCTTTTTCACCTGTGATACTTATAAACTCTGTATCTTTTTAAAATTTTTTAAATTATTTAAAAGAAATACTTTTGTCTTTTATCCCCTATGCCACATATACTATTTGATTAATAGTAGATGCATAATAAATCATTCCTAACATATCAACAAATTTCCAACCTGGTTAAAAATAAAAATACAAGTGAAAATAATGAGATACAATTACTTAATCTATCAAATTAGTATTTTTAAATCCTCATCTGAGGGCATATTTATTGATTTTAGAAAGAGAGAAGGAGGGTGGAGAGAGGCTGAGAGAGAGAGAAAGAGAGACAGAGAGACAGAGAAAGAGAGAGAAACATCAATGGTTTGATTTCCATTTGTGCTCTGACTGGGGATCAAACCCACAACATTTTGGTGTATGGGACAACATTACAATGAACTGAGACACCTAGCCAGGGCTCAAATTAGTAATTTTTAAGGAAACTTCTTGGTATAGGAGACATGATGAAGTTGGCCACTTTTATCTATTGCCAGAAGGGGGATAAATTGGCATAGGCTTATATTATTTACACATATTTTCTCATTATTAAAAACATAATAATCACAGATAGGGATTAAATGAAATAATATACAGGAGTATCCAGCACAAGAGTTGGTACATAGTGAAATTTAAATCCTGGTATCTTACAAAAAATAGTAATAATTGAACATCTTTTTATATTTCTTATAAATTTGACCATAAACTCTAAACGGTTGGGTGCCGTATTCATTGTGTTTACCTTGTTATCTGATACACTGTGCAGTGCCTGCCATATTGCCATCCAGTAAACGTTTGCTAAATTAATAAAGTTTCTTAAGTTTCCTTACTCACTAAAAAGAAATTTCCCATGTAAAATTGTACTGGCTTTCGGTGGAGAAGTATATTTTACGCTCAATGAAAGAGCATATATAAGAAGCAGTATGACTTAGGAAGAAACTACAGACTCTGAATTTGGAAGAAACACTTTCAAACTCTAACTGGCCATACCATTCATGAGTTAGTTTCTGAGCCCAAATTATATTTATGTGCCTCTAGAGTGAAGGCGACTCATCTCACGGAGTTCTTGTTATTTTAAATGAGAATATATTCACTTAAAAGTGTTATGCACTTAACACAGTCAGAGTGACACAGCGGGTTAGGATTCTGATCTATGACTAACACACCTAACTACAAAATTTCCAGCTTAGAGGAGACTTTAGAGAACCTCTATAAATGTTCTAGACAAGGCCCTTTCCCAGGCTCAAAACTAAGATTTTAAGATTACTGTTACATAGATTGTGGTCTTTTCTCTTTACTACACTCTCTTTTTAAGCTTCTCTTTCCTTTTAATGGTTACAATGTCTTACCATTTCATGTTGCCTGCTTTCCATGGGAACCCTGAGGTTTATATCGGGGAGTGAGTAGGAAGGACAGTATGTGTCAAAGCCGACAGCAGAGACCAGGGTGTCTGGGACAGTGTCTGCTTGGCACTGGGAGGGTTGAAGAGCTCCCTCTTCTCAATTCAGCAAACAGCTAGATACTGTACATTTAATTTTTCTCTCCTCTTTAAAAAAAATGTGTGTGTTCTTAGGAAACCCTTTGTGTTTTTGTGTTTTGTTTTGAAGTTCAAAAGAAAAAGAAAGGAAGCAAATACAGGGAAACATTTTTATTTGTACATTTCCCCTCAAAGTTTCTCTAGATCACAACATATATGACTAATTTAACTCTTAGGATTATGAATTACTGATCATATGAATTACTGATATGAATTACTGATCAGTTTTATTACTGATATTGTTTATAGCCCATCTATAAGAGTGTTTATATATGTAGCAAAATGTGTTTGATGCGTTTGGATTTTAATATTTATATAACATCTTTTACCTAATGAGACAGTGTTCAAATGTGTTACCTCATTCATTCTCACAATTTCACTGGAAAGTCAGGATGTGAAGATAAAAAATTTAGGCAAATAATAATGATAGCGAATCATTTTTAACATTTCTAACATGTCAGACTCTATATTTTGTGGTTTATATTTACTAATCTGTTGAATTTTCACAGCAGCCTTGTGAAGTGGAACTATTACCCCATTTTACAGATGGATAAACTGAGGCTGAGAATTTAATTGCCAACATCGTGCAACCATCAGGTTATAAATCCTGCAACCTTGCTCAAGAAAATAAGATAATTTACTGAATGTAAACTAATGATAACCTATAAATACAAATATTAGTTTTTATTTAGTAGGTCCCTTTATAGAGATTACAAGTAGAAATTGGGTAAGTTTTTGAAATTACTTTTTCTAAACAGGACACCAAGACCCCGAGAGACTAAAGCGTGTCCAATGATTCTTTCATTTCAGGAAACAGAACAGATGCCAGAATCGTCAGCGTCTCCTCTATTATTTTAACAGTTTTTCTGATGGCCGGTTTCATCCCATGGTTCTGTGGGCTACATTGTGAACTAGGATTTGTTTTCATATTTTATGTCTCTTTGGAGTCTTTAATATTCTTTGTAATCGGACAATTCTTATAAATAGGTAATTTAAATGCAGTATTATGGCAATTGTTTATAGAGGTTAGTTTAGCTGTAGATAACGGGCATGTCTTTCATAAAAATGTATCATTTTATTAAAGCTGAAGGTGGGCTTTGTTCCTTTGGTGGCTTTCTGACACTGAAGCTGCGAAAAGAAGATGCATTTGTATTTTAAATTCTTTGAAGCTGGGACAATTTAAATGAGGGAAATTTTAAATGTTGCGTGGGGACACAGCAAATTCTTTCATTGCCTCAAGCAGATAAAGAAAATAAAAGTCTGACTCATTTGAGTTCTTCTTTTAAAGCTGTGTTAAAATTGTAATGATGGAATGTTTGTATGTGTCAGGAGTTTTTAAGACTTAGTGATGTGATTAACTAACAACCAATAATATCAGTGCAGGTTAATAATATCAACTTTTCATTAGGTTTTAACTTTTTGGAAAATATCTGTAAATTGGAGTTTTAGAAGGTAATTTTTTGGAGGCAATTTTATTTTTTTGCAGAATCATCCTTAGAGTGATATGATACACATTAAAAAAATGTTTTGTTTCCCATATTTCTCTCCCACATTTTATGCAGCTCAAATCAGATAAAAAGTAGTATTCATAAAACACCTGAATGAAGAAAGATGTAATAATAGCCTGAAAAAGAATACACAAAAAATAGATATTATATTGTGGTTTGGTACACATATCCAATTGCACGACTGGAATAAAATTTCACGATAAAATATGTGTAATGTAGTCAATTTGCTACCTATTCTGTTATGTTTACCATATATTATTTTGTTAAAAGCAAAATGCTGGCCATTACCAGTAATTAAACTTCACGATTCACTGTCTAAGTTTTTCAGTTTTGACTAGGAACTTGACCTTCCTTCGTCCCTTGATGTCCACCCCATTGCACCGCTAACTGTGAGAGAATCCTAACTACAATTTTGGGTCATTTAATAGTTGTATTCTCAGATGATCTATTTTATAAAACATTTGAAGTTCCTGTACAGTTAAAAACTGTTGTTATGACTTTATTAAGTTGATGATGCCTTCCTTTTACTAACAATTTTCATATGCTTTTAAATTTGTAAAATTTGAAAACTTGAAACAATTCATTGATTGAGGTACTCTTTGCTGACAAGCATGGCTATTTCCAAGCAGTTATAAAATGGTCAAGCTGTGTTTGCTGAAGGCAAAGTTTTGTTTTTCAGAGGCAAAAAAAATTAATTTTTCTGAAAACATGTTAAACAGTTGCTTATGAATGCACCACTTGTTACATTTATTAAGGAATGGAATCAGACTATTTTTTCTCTCTTACTACTTCATATCTCGTTTCTTAGGAAATTACTTCACCCCTGGAGAGATCAGCCATAATCTCAAATTAGCTGAAGCTACTAACGTCCAGATACTAAAAATATTTACAAAACAGCTGCAGATGTGCAGACTTGTTACCTGCAACCAAATGCAGCCTGACGCTGATCTATTGCCTGAATTCTCTAGTGCCTTAGCCCTGCCTTTGGCCCCTTCTCACAACACACACACACACACACACACACACACACACACACACACACCGATAAACGCATTCTCTCGCTTGCTGACTAGGATGCTATGTTGACCTGCAGTCTGTTTAGTTCAGCTTTATTTGGTCTCCCCATCTAGATAGATAGATGATAGATAGATGGATAGATAGATAGATAGATAGATAAGAATATAGATATATCTTTCTGTCTATACATCTCCAAGAAACTTCATTTTATTCATAGAATTCAGTGTTTGCAACTGACTTGATTCTTTCCATAACAGTTATATTTTAATGATGGTTCTAGGTCTGAGTTTTTGTCCCTTGTTCTCTTCATATGGACAGAACCTGGCTGAGTTACCATGTTTGCTGCTTGCTGCAACAATTTCTTTCTTACCTGTTTGGATACTTCCCTATGTTTTTGAAATCTACAAGTACTGACTTCATTTACTCTCCTTTGTTCTTCCATGTGCAGTTCTCTATGCGGCTCATCTTACTCTTTACCAATAGGCCACGACGTTGATTTCTGTAAGTAAATCGTAATTTTCTCCTGAGTTACATTTCAGATGAATAGATACATTCCTTGTGAGAAGAGTCTAAGCTGAAAAATTCATTCACACCCTCTCCATTACATGCTGAAAAATATTGTTCACAATTACATTTTGCCAGTTAGATACTTTTCTAAATCTTCACTCTGACCTCTCAGACTCTGTCGTCTTGGTTGACGTTTTCAGTATTTTAGGTGATAATATCAAACCTTGCCTTGAGATGGTGCATTCCAACAAAAATTTTTATTGATACTGGACAAGCCTCTTAATATCAAATATTCAATTACTATAAAACAAAGTAGTGCCAAATCGATCATTTTTACAGTTCTGTCAATATATAAAGGATCTTAAAAATGAGTAGCATACATGCCTAGAACTTCTGATATATGTCAGCCACTTTGTTCATAACTAGATTACTAGCATTGAGCCCGAGCCCTACAGTTAGACGTTTATTAATATGAGGTCTGTCCAGAAAGTATCCATCCATATAACATGAAATATAAAGACATTTGTTGAAGAAGATACAAGAAACATCATACATAGGACAATGATGCCTCAGTCATCTTCAAATTAGATACCTTGGGACTTCACCCAGTTCTCCCAGCACGTCTTCCACTATTCAAAACACACTGCCAAATCCTTTGTTGGAATTGCCATCAGCTGCGCCATCATACTTTTCTGAATTTTATTGGCAGTCTGAAATATTTTCCCTTTCAAAGGTGATTTTAGTATTGGGAAAAGCCAGAAGTCACAGGGCACCGAATCTGGTTCATTGGTAACGGTTTGAATCAAGTCATTAGCACCTGCAGCACGATGCTCCTTCTGCTCTGGTAGCAGAAGCCATGGGACAAATTTTGCCACGACAGGTTTCATGCCAAGATCCTGTGTCAAAATCTCGGACACAGCAGTCTGTGGAATCCTCAGATCAGCCTCTGGTTCTCACACTGTCAGTCCCTGATCTTTGTTGATTGCAGCCTATATATGTTCAATGTTCTCAGTTGTTCTGCTTGTTGCATGCTTTCCAGAATGTGGGTCATTTTCAAGAGATTCTCGACTATCTTTGAAGCATTTGTGCCACACTTTCATTTGGGCTACACTCACTACATTGTCCTGGAAAGCCTTCTGAATCATCCAAATAGTTTCTGTGGAGGAATGTTCAAGCTTAATGCAAAATATGATGAAGATTCCTTGCTCTACTCACTCAGTCATTTTGAATGTGATGGTCACACAGTGCACATGCTCACTCAATGGCACCTACCGCTCCCACTGACTAGTACAGTGAGGTTGTCATTATTCACACATGTGCATCCCAGTCCACTCCCCTTGGCTGCCAGGTTACATTGATGTCTTGCAAACCATTCTCATTATATTAACAATGCCTTGACTTTTTCTGAACAGACCTCGTATATTAGTAAAATTAATTAAATGAATTTTCACATCCTCAATTCAAATGTCAAAAGTAAAATAGACATAATGAGAATTTATTTGTCAGTGTAGGTAGAAAAACGTATAATCTTCTTTTGCACAGTAAGCTATCATGCTCTCAAGAAAGAAAATTCAGTAGAACAATTAGTATGAGCTAAGTAAGCTCAAGCTCCTGTATTTTCAGTTTATTTTTCCTTAGGGTTTTTAAGTGTTACAAAATATACTGATATTAATTGTAGCAAAGCAAAGCTCTATTTTTCTTCCAGATATACGGCATGCTTCCATGAACACAAATTGGAACACTTGAGAAATGTCTGTGGTGATCAGTACTACTTTTGTGTACATTTAGCCTGGTTAGCCTCTCTGATCTGGGAGTGCGCTAGTGAGGGGTAAATGGGCCTGTGAGTTCCATCTCAACACTCCCTCCCCACACCACTTTGCATACCAAGTCCTTCGTGGTCTCTTTAATCTCGGGATGTCTTACAGATATCTGTCTTCCCCACTTTTGAGGAACGGATGACGCCAATCATTCCTGTCTCAGTCAGCGGTCTTCCATCGGGTGGTCACTGTGGTGGAGTGACAATCACAGCGTGAGAGTTAATGCAGGGGCAACAGTTTGTGAGAATGCGAAACAATAAGCTAATGCTTCTCAGAACAGGCTAGATTGTCCATGCAAATCTCCCTCCACCTCCCTTGAGAATGTTTGAACAGGTTTCTCTCTTATTCTGCCTGCCATACAGTCAGACGCTGGGTCAGGTAGCATCTCTGCAGGTTAAAGAAGACACGTTTTTTGGAAATAGCCCTGGGGTTGAATGTGTTTTCAGTGTCAGCCTTCAAGTGGCCTGAGTGTGCCTGGGTGACAGAGAGTCTCATTGAAATGCTTGTGAGGAAAGGAAATTGTAAGGCTGCTTCCACAGAGACTCTGCGGGCCAACTTCTGGACTAACTCCAGTCATTACACATTTGGAAAGGGTTTCACACAAAGGTATTTTGTGCATGAATAGTCTAGAGGAATAGGTTTCTGGACCAACTGGTGTGTAGCTAATTTTAAAAAGTCAGTTTACCATAACAATTATTTTATGGGCTGCAGAGCAGATCTCATTAAAGAAGGAAGGGGATCGTGAATTAGAGGGGAAGCAAACACATTAATATGCCTAATGTTGCCTCTCTTAACATGAACATTGCAAATAGGATTAACAATTTAATACAACTTTATTTTCTCTTTCTTTTCTCTTTATTTGAAAAATAAAAAGGACTGTTCAGTGAAGATTTTCAAATTCGGTATCTCTAAATTTCTTCATTTGTTTTGAAACATTTACAGAAAATACTACTTTGGCTAAAACTTCTCTAAAGTTGTCCTAATTTTTTTTTATCAGTTTACTCAATTATCACAGCCTCTTCTGCTTTTGAGAAGTATTTTGAAATTCCTTGTATTAATATTTTATTTCTCCAGTGGCCACCCATTTTCTTCTATAATCTGTTATGGAATTAGTACGAGTTGCTTAAGGCTGTTTGTTCTCAATAGCTATTAGAGAAAATAAAATATATATGCCTTATCATATATTTTGCTGAAAATAAGGTTAATATATTCAGTCTCATTTATTTGATTTATTTTTATATTCTGGTTTTTTGCATATTTTAGTTGAAATGAGATGTTCAACACACTTATTTTTCTCTTTTGTTTGTTGCTCTAACATCTCCCCAACTTTTTTCCAGATGTTAACATATACTTTTATTTGTGTTCATTTTTTTTTCTTTAGGAAAGGATCATAAGTATCTTTGCGATACATGCAAGGTGCTTAACACTTTTAAGATACTTTCCTCAAGTCATACAAATAGTTGCTAAGGTTCCTTCTTACAAATCTTACTATTAAATCCCTTTTTCATGCATTCATTAATCATATAAATATTATTTGAATATTTATTGCATCTTAGTCCGTGATGGATTCAGATTTGTAGGAATATAAAGTTATGTAATTTTGGAGGCTGCTTTTGATAAGAAACAATAGAATGAAACATTTTATAAGACTGCAAATGTTTAACATTAGCATATGAATTTGAGAACACGTTGCTTGGGGCCCCCCAGGGTCTTGGAAGTTATCTATATAAGGAAGGAACCTTGAAGGCTAAAAATTTTCTTACCTTTATGAGAAATCTGCCTCTAATTTCAAACACTATAACTAGTGCTGGGAAATCAGAGATGAAGAAGATACATTAGGACCACATTATTGAAGTTCAGAGTTTATAAGGAAATATTGTCTTCTAAAAAAACCTCATGTTTTATCAACAGTTCTATTATTATTTTGCTCTGGGCAATCTACTTATTCAGCTTCTCCCATCTGATTTTCTTTCCAGTTCTATGCACCCTGGCTTCTGATATCCAGCTCATTGTATGCAAATTTCCCTATTTTGTCCCATCACATCACATATTATTGACTCCAACTTTAGCCTTAGTAGGAATTTAGCTTAAACCAGTATTATTGCTTTGCTTGTGGGTAACACATTATTCCACTGCCCATTATGAATTCTTGAAGGATAGGACTCTGAGTATTCCTCCAACTCCATGACTATATTAAATAATTTTTATAAGCAGTGATTTCTTAGGCACACCAGGTAAGAAGACATTTTTATATCATATATATGTGTTTTCATGACTCATTCTTTAACTCTTCTGGAATCCTGGACACCGTCAGATTCCTCCAAAGAGATCTGTGTCTTCGAGAGCATGTAATGAAAATGCTTTTCAAACTAACCTCTTGGCTCCTATGATAGCTTCTCTCAGAGTCTGGCTTACTCTGGTTGTATCCATAGTCATTGCCATTGTCAGAGACCATGGTTTCTCCCCAAGATGTCACTGGAGTCATGATGCCTGATAAAGTCTACACAGAGGCTCTGATGCTCCATATCAAAGGCACTAATATCGGACCCAAAGAAAATGTCCAGTTTTGACATAACAACTGGAACACCACCCAGTACGACAGAGGTTCAGAACCTTATGTTCTAATGCCCCAGGTGTGCAGCAGAGCCAACAACAACAAAATATCTCCACCATCACTCAGTCTTTTTCACCCCGACATTTTAAAGAAAGTTTTCAAACATACAGAAAAGATAAAATATTTTTAGTGAATACCTATATAACCATTTCTTTAATGCTATAACTAAGAATTACCATATTTGCTTCACCATATCTCCATGCATCATCTTGTTTTTAATGCATTTTAAAGTATACATTCTCCTAAATACTTCAGTATGCATAGCACTAAAACTGGACTTAATGTGTATGTTCTGGAGGTGAGGACTGTTAAATTAGCAATTCTCTTTTCTTTTCTATCAATAGAAATCTTGCTGTGTGACTATTGCTTTTCTTTTCCCCTGAGTAAATTTGTTGTGCCTTTCTGTTCTAAACTTTCATTTATCTTCAAACTCAGTTTTTTCTCTGCAGCTCATTAAAAGACTTCATGACCATCTTCACAGACTACGTCTTTATGTCAACTTCTGCGCTTATTCCAGGTAACTATAATATCTATTATCAACCCGTTTCCCTGTATGCAGCTCAGATCTTGTTATCACCTAGAAACAATCTATTACTGAGATTATTGGGAGACAACACTCCATGGTATTTCAACACATCATCGTAGCTTATCTGGTGAAAGATGTTTGAGTAGCAAATTGCCTTCCCAGTAGACAGAGCATATCCCCCTGCATTTGTTTCCCGACTGACATATCATGAATAGAGAGCATTGCCGTCCTCCAAAACATTGCATTCCAGTAAGGTCTTTTTCCTCCACCCAGAGGATATTTCCTCACATTGCCAATAATAAGACAATACTTCCTTGGGGACAAAGGGTTGCCAGGATTGTTGGGAACTTCCATCTATATTTGGTGTTTTTTAAAGTTGGTGTTCCTCAGCATTCCTCACTCCAGGTCCCTTAATCTCATCTGGACCTACCCACCCTGACTAAATTACGTTTCAGCAAGTCACCCCCTCCTACCTTCTCTTTCCTTCCTCTTAAACACTTGACTCACATCTGTACCTGTTTTATTGCTGCTATCTTAAATTCCTTGAATACCTTGTTCAACCCTACAAACATCTTATCCAATTCCACAAGTCTTTACTCTTGCATTTGAACTTTTGAACTTTGTGAGTTAAAAAAGTAGGGAAAAGAATATTGACAACTTGAAATATTTAAAGAACATGATAACTTTAACTGGGTCATTCATCCAACCAGTAATATTTTTTTCTTTTGCTTTAACTGTTTCTTTTCCCCATTCCCCATAGAATGTGTAGAATCTTCCTATGTTTTCCATGACTTTTACAACAAAATACAGACTTCTGACAATGGTTAGCTTCACGCATTATTGATTCCAGAGTGTGAGGCTAATCATACTCCACTCACACATACCAAACAACCTGAAGATCCCCAAGTAGAGGATGGCTTTTCTTGTCCCGATGATTTGCAAATTCTGTTTTCTATCTGGATTAAACTTTTCTTCTCTTTTTACTAAGCGGAATTATACTAATGTTCCCAAACTTCATTCAAATATTATCAACTCTTTTAACTTTTCAGCAGAAAATAGCATTAGTAGAAAGAACATGGCTTTGGAGATAGACTTACATGCATACAGTTCTTTACTTAGCTTGGACATGTTACTTACCATCTATAAATTGTGTATTCCCACAAAAAGAACATAATCATATATTTTTCCAAGTCTGTAGGATTAGAGAAGAGCTGAATTTTGCATGTAATGGATATCTTATACACAAGGTTGCTGTATAATTTAAATGTAACCTTGTGACAAGTCATATCATGAAAAAGTTCTCTTTTGCCTTTTCACTAAATATATTCTTTGTTTACCCAGTGATTCCACTGATAGAATTACACCCTAAAACCCCTGAAACACCAGTTCAAAGGAACCTATGCACCCCAATGTTCATAGCGGCATTATTTACAATAGTCGAGTGTTGAAAACAGCCTTAGTGCCCGTCAGTAAATGAGTGGATCAAAACACTGTGGTACATTTACACACTGGAATACTGTGCAGCAGAAAGAAAGAAGGAGCTCCTGCCCTTTACAACAGCATGGATGGAACTGGAGTGTATTATGCTAAGTGAAATAAGCCAGGCAGTTAAATACAAATACTGTATGATCTCACCTATAAGTGGAACCTAATCAACAAAGCAAACAAGAGAGCTAAATAGAACCAGAGACATGGAAATAAAGAACAAACTGATAGTGAGCAGAGGGGAGGGGGATGTGGGGAAGAGAAGGGGAAGGGTCACCAAGGAACATGTATAAAGGACACATGGACAAGGACAATGAGGGTATTGAATGTGGGAGGGGGTGGGCAGGGCAGAGGAGAGTAACAGGGGAAAATGGGAGAACTGGAATTGAACAGCAATAATTTTTTTTTTAAAAAAGAGGTAACAGCTGGCTTATGAACACTGATTATCTATACACAATAACTTCTAAAGTGTAAAGGAAAGATACTTATTTTGCAATGCAATATTCATGAATTAGATGTCACATGACAATTTTATCTTGGAATTTTATGCCTTGAAACTGTTTTTATCCCTTAAAAAATTTTAGACCTTCCTTCATCATATAAAATGCATTATGTAACTATAGAGTGTCAAATCATTTCACATACACATTCTTTTCTTTTTTTACATTGCTTTGATCTTTCTCTTTCTATTTTAGTAACTTTTTATTTCCAACCTCAACATTTTTAGAAATAGGTATTCACAGGGAAATAAAAAGGAAATAACTAATTCTATTTTAAAGTATGGTACATACCTTCAAGCAATTTGTTATTCAAAATGTTCAAAATCAGCTTACATTAAAATAAGTAGAATTAAAGCACTGAACTTGAAAATAAGATTTTAAAAACTAAAAAATGACTTTTATGAAAATATCTGTTATTTGAAATTTTATTAATTACAAAAAAATGTGTGCTGTGTTGTTAAAATATGCTTTCAAACAAATCTTTTTGTTTGAGCCTCAGAACACCTGTCTTAGTCTGTTTGGGCTGCAATGACAAAAATACCGTAATCTCGGTGGCTTAAACAACTGACGTTTGTTTTTCTCAGTTCTGGAGACTGGGAAGGCCAAGATCAAGGTACCAGTTGGTTTGTTGTCTGGTGAGAACCTACTTTCTTATTCATAGACAGATGTCTTCTCATTGTGTCCTCACAAAGCAGAAAAGGCAAGAGATGTCTCCAGGTTGCTTTTATCAAGGCAGTAATCCCATTCATGAGTGTTCTGCCCTCATGACCTAATCACCGGCCAAACCCTCTCCCTCTAAGTACCACCACATGGGGGTTAGCTTCAACAGGTGAATTTGGGGAGACACTAACATTCAGTCTACAGCAGCACCCTTATGAGACAAGTCAATAACAGGGCCCCATCCAATGGCACCATGCGTTTCAGCAGAAATTTCAAAATCCCAAGTCTCTTTATCTGCACATTTGAGGAAACATAACATAGTAGTTAATTAATTGGGCATCAGTTTGCCTTGAAAGTCTTACTTATCAATTCATTTACTTAGGGACTTCTTGGAAAGTTGCTTAGCTCTAGGTGCCTTTTCCTTCATCTGTAACACGGGGATAATAGAATACCTACTGAATAGTGTTGTTATAATAATTTAAAAAGATAGCAGGTATGTCATACCTGACAAGCAATGACTGTTCAATAATATAATTTTTTACTATACTTTCTGAAAATAAAAACAATCCTCAGTCATCAACGTCTGCCAAGGCCATAAAAAGGAACACGGTGTGTATTGCAGCTACCCCAGAATGATGTTGGAGGCAGAGGGCCAGGCAGGGAGAATGTCTTTGTACGGAAGCATAGAGATTACTACAACACATGTGTTTTGATGAGGTTAAGTAAGTAATAAAGATATGTTTTTTTTTACCAAGAGGTAAAATAATGGCAGTTTTCTGAGCCCTTTCCAAAAATCTACAAATTTGCTCCCAAAGGCTCTATAAGAAATGCACATTTCTGTGAGAGTTCAGAAAGACACACATGCAAAAAAATCTATGATTACCAACAATTTAATCTTTGTTATTTTGGGACATTTTAAGTTTAAAGTATATTCTATGTGGAATAAAATCCAAATCTGGATTGTGGAAGTAAGAAGGTAAAAATGGACATGATTACAGATGATGTAAAAATATATAAGATTAGTGAAAACTTTGGTATAATAAAAGATATAGTCCAGGGCAAAATGACCCCTTTAATGACTTATATTCAAAAATTGATTCAAAAATATTGTTCATTAAAATGAATCTTTGGAATGGTCCAGTGATAAATTCCTTAACATCACAAATATGAGACATAATAAAATATAATCTATACAGTATAGAAGTCAAGAAAAAAAGAGAATTTAACATTGATTAGTTTCCCAAAAAGATACAGTTGGATCATATTTTAAGTATTAAAAATCAATAGAAAATAAGTGTATTGGAACTTTAGGCTATTATGAGCTAATATCATATGTAATTAGCCACCAATCTGAAGTTTACAATGTAAATGTTGTTCTTCCTAATTTGGGGACTGCAATTTACTACTTTTTGTAATTCCAATAATGCTGATGTTAAACACCAACACAGGTTCTCAAACCTCTCTCTAGCACTCTAACCCCAGCCTTATGAAGGCCAAGGCCTCTCCTGTGAAGCTTGCTGGTAAAAGAGGTAGAACATCTGTGTGCAGGCAGAAAACGTGACTTCAAACCCTATTTGAAACCCTTGAAATAATGCAGTCTGGGACAAATAACCATGATCTCTCAGAGCCTGCATGTCCCTATTTGTATAATGGAATTACGATCCTTATCCTACAGGCCTGAGAGGTTTGAATGTCACTGTACACCCTAGGAGCTAAATAGACGTTTAAAGCTATGTACTAAACAATTGAGCCATTTGTGCGCAGTGGAAAGAAGAGGACTGTAGAGTTTATTAAACCTGTGGCCTCAGGAAATTAATAAACTACTCTAACCTTCAGGTCTCTCATCTGTAAAAATAGAGATATAGAAACAATAATGTGAGTATTAAACAAGATATGTGCAAACTGCCTAGAAGAGCTCTCAGCAAAGAGTGGGCTCTCAATAGTTGAGAACCATACTTGTTTTTAAATTACCTGGTAGAAACTATTCCAAGAGCTTGTTCTTATATGGTTTTAAAAGTGAATTTAAATAAATATTTAAACATTTAGTCCTTGTTTTTAAAAATTATAACTATGCATGAAAACTTATATAGAAGAGTACAAAAAATCTGGTTGCAAGAGCTGGGGTTTGTTTTTCCTACTTTAGAACAGAAATTTATTTTCTTTACTTGAAGAAGGGTAAGGGGATACTTGTTATTGTATATCATATTCCTAGGATGAGACCTCTTTTCTCGTGAAGACAGAATAAATTAGTGTGATAATTTGCATAGTAATAACAATGAAAATAATGAAAATCATAAAATAATAAAAATCTAACAGTATATAGGCACTATCTTAAGTTTTTTACATGCATTACAAAATTGTCTTCTCAAAAACCTTATATTAGCAATTTTTATTGCCCTCATTTTATTTTTTTAATTATTTTTGTGTGTTTTTTCCATTTATCCCTCTGACACTCCCATTACCTGCAATCACCACACTGTTGTCCATGTCCATGAGTCCTTGTTCTATTCTTCTAGATCCCTCCACCCGCTAACCCCTTCCCCAGAGCTGCTAGCCTGCTGTCTATCTATGATTCTGTCTCTATTTTGCTTGTTAGTTCAGTTTGTTCATTAGACTCCACATAAGAATTAAATCATATGGTATTTGTTTTTCTCTGACTGGCTTGCTTCAGAACATAATGCTCTCCAGGTCCATCCATGCTGTTGCAAATGGTCAAATTTTCTTCTTTTTTATGGCTGAGTAGTATTGCATTGCATTTGAGAAAGGAGCCCCCTCAAAAGAACCCTGCAATTTATTTATTAAAAACTGTGTATTTATGTTCACATCTTTTAACTTCAGTCACCTTCAAAATATTCTCTATTTGATGTAATATACCTATTGAGACTTTTTCCACTGCTCAAAACAATTTTTTGAACTTACTGATTTTGATGCCTTTTAGTGCTTCTGCCATTTTTTGTTTCACCTCTCCCACATTAGCAAAATGTTTTCATTCGAGGGTTTTCTTCATTCAATAAAACAAAAACAGTCACTCAGGGCAAGATTTGGTGAATAGGGAGAGTGGAGTTTGGATTGGAGGTCATATCATTTTTGGTCAAAAACTGCTGAACACTCAGCACAGTGTGAGCAGATGCACCTGTAAATCACCCATCATGAAATGGGCAAACATGCTAACAGAGTCTTTACAAAAAATTCACTGAAGTTGCACACAGCTCTCACATCAATACCAGTTGGTACTGGGATACAGATGGGTTCCTAGAACACTCACTTAGATGGGAAAGCCTGTATTACAAGGGCCAAACCCCAGAAAATTATTCCAGATTTTTTGGGTACCCCCCACGTAAATCCCACACAGACTATACTTTCAGGAATTTTTTCTGTAGTTTGTCATTGCCCTCATTTTAAGAATAGTACTTTAAACACAGAGACATTGAGTATCTTGTCTGAGGTTACACAGTAAGACATTGATCTGGCCCAGAGACCTCTCAGTGAACCATGTATTCTTTCTTGATGTACAAGAAAAAAAAATCTAGAGAGATCAAATATTGATTGTGTTGTCATGAGTTTTCCTTTACATATGGGCAATTTATTTTTCTTTTTAAAGTCTCATATAAGGAATGGGCATCCAAAAAATGTTTAAAAATCCTGATAGGGATCTGGGAAAACTGAGATGCACACTAAAGAGAAATAATAAAATAAGGCTGCTACTTAATACAGGCTTTTCGAGATGGATAGATAGATGCTGTCTGAGATGTTTACAACATGGCTGTAATGAAACCCTGCCACAATAATTGAACTGGCAGTTTAGCTGAGGCTTGCAACTATTCATTAGAGATGAGGAACTGTGAGTTGATTAAGAAAATATTTCAAGGAAATCTCTGAGTCATTCTTACCAAGTTTTAAAAAGGAGATTGAAAGCATAAAAATGGGTGGTATGGGTAGAATAATGGCCCCACAAAGATGTCCACATTCTAACCCCTGGAATCTGTGTCTACTTTGTAGATGTGATTCAGCTAAGGACCTTGAGAAGGGGAGATTAGTCTGAATTACCCAGGTGGGCCCAAACGAATCACATGGTCCCTTCAAGAGTGAGAAAATGTGCCCGCTGTCATCAGTCAGAGGAAGATGTGGCTAAGGAAGGATGATCTGGAAGGAACAACATTGCTGGCTTTGAAGATGGAGGAAGAGGGTGACATGCCAAGAAGAAATACACGTGGCCTCTAGAAGCTGGAAAAGCAAGGGCCTGATTTTCCTTTAGAGCCTCAAAAAAGGAACAAAGCCCTTCCAGCACTAACATTTTAGCCCTGTGAGGTCCATGTTGGACTTCCACAGAACTATAAAGAAAATACAATTTTATAAATTATACATGATATCTAATTATATATGATAGATATAATTATATAGAAATACAATAATACATTTTAAAATATTTATTTATTTTTAGAGATGGGGGAAGAGAGGGACGAAGAGAGGGAGAGAAACATCAATGTGTGGTTGTCTCTGATGTGCCTCTTCACTGGTGACCTGGCCCATAACCCAGGCATATGCCCTGACTGGGAATCAAACGAGAGATGCCTTGCTTCGCAGGCTGGCACTCAATCCACCTAGCCATTCCAGCCAGGGAGCATATATAAAATGTTTTAAACCACTAAATTTATGTAATTTGATAAAGAACAATATGAACTTAACACAAGGAGGAAAATGGCAGAATTATACCTTTGCCTCATCTCTAGCACAACTAAGATTATAAGCACAAGGAATTTTACTTTTGGCTTCATTTGTACTCTTTGGCCAACATTTCCCCTATTTGCTGCACTCTCGGCCCCTGGTAACCAACATTCTACTCTTTGTTTTTATGAGTTTGAATGTTTCAGATTTCTCATCTAAATGAAATTGTATGATATTTGTTTTTTTCGTGTGGCTTATTTCACTTAACATATTGCCCTCTAGGTTCATCCATGTTGTCACAAATAGCAGGATTTCCTTCTTATTTCAAAACTGAATCATACAGGAATAACTCCGTGATACTGAGGTTAGGCTCCAGACCACCATGATACAGCCAGCATTCCAATAAAGTGAGCCATTATCCTTTTTGCTGGAAGATGGTCTTGCTTTCAATTTGTGAGAAATGCAGCACTTCCGAAACACAATAAAGTAAAGTGCAATGAAATGAGGTATGCTTGTATTCCACTGCATGTCTGTGCGTGTGTGTCTGTTTCTATATCACATTTTCTTTATCCACTTATCCGTTGATGGTCACTTAGGTTGTTTTCATATCTTGGCTATTGTGAATAATGCTGCAATGAACACAGAAGTGCAGCTATCTCTTCAAGATAGTAATTGTAGCCTGGCTGGTGTGGTTTAGTGGATAGAGCTCGGGCCTGCAAACCAAAGAGTCGCCAGTTGGATTCCCACTCGGGGCACATGCCTGGGATGCAGGCCAGGCCCCCTGTAGGGAGCACATGAAAGGCAACCACACATTGATGTTTCTCACCCTCTCTCTCTCCCTCTCTTCCCCTCTCTCTAAAACAAACAAATAAATAAAATCTTTTTTTTTAAAGATAGTGATTTTATTCCCTTGGATATATAACCAGAAATGGGATTGCTGAATAATGAGGTAGTTCTCTTCTTAATATTTTGAAGAACCTCCATACTGTTTACCATAATGGCTACACCAATTTACATTTTCACCAATAATATATGTGTTCCCTTTTTCTACATACTCTCCAACACTTGTTATCTTTTCACTTTTTGATAATAGCCACCATAGTATGTGTAAGATAAATCTCATTGTTGTTTTAATTTGCCTTTCTCTGATGATTGGTGATATTGAGCACCTTTTCATACATACTTTGGACATTTTGTATCTTCTTTGGAAAAGTGTAGGTTGAGATCTTTTGTCCATTTTAAGATCAGAATTTTTTTTTTTATTTTTTTGCTGCTGACTTGTATGACTTACTTACAGATTTTGGATATTAACCCCTTATCTAATACATAGTGTGCAAATACAGTGGTACGTTCAGTACCCATCTTTAATTCATTCCAGAACGTGTGATGAATGCCAAAACTGACAGGTATTGATCAATGAAGCACTGTCGTGACTAATGTAAGTTCTAGCAAGTGTGACGAATGCTGAGACACCTTTTTTCTCTTCCAAATGCAATGAGTACAGGGTTTGAGGAGTTCCGAGGCTAAGCTGGTGAGTACCAAGGTGTGAGTGACTGTATTTTCTTCCAATCTATAGGTTGCCTTTTCATTTTGTTGATTCTTTCTTTTGCTGTGCAAAAATTTTTAGTTTGATATAGTCTTACTTGTCTGTTTTCATTTTTGTTGCCTGTGCTTTTGATATGTTAAATCTAAAAATCATTGCCAAGACTCACATCAAGGAGCTTTTTCCATTGTTTTCTATGAACACAACAAATTCAAGCTCCCTGAGGACAGTGACTGTTTCACTTAGAGTTTCACCCCTAGAGCCCAGAAAATGTGCCTGCTCATAGCCAGATGAGTATGTCTGAGGGTTAGATGCCAGGCAAAAATGTCACTGACAACTTATTTAGAGATCTGGGGGTGCCGAGGAAGCCAAGAACTGTGCTTGGTAAAAGACTTTATTCCAGTTCTGTCTGTCCATGCTTTCAGTGAAACAGTGATGCTGTCTGAGATGAGACCTATATCCCCTGACCATCTAAGCATGGGAGCCATGAGACCTGGCCTGTCATTCATCTGAGATCTCATGCTGCATTCATTGCTACGGAGACTGTGAATGACCATACCAAACTCTTCATCCACTCCATTGAGTTAATTCCCTGTAATGTGCTGGGACAATTACAAGCCCTAAAAGACCAACTGTACAATTATAACAATCCAGTCCCTCTACCTAAATTTAAGAAGCAATGTATGGGCATTTTAGAACACCCTG
Organism: Desmodus rotundus; assembly: GCF_022682495.2. Taxonomy (NCBI): domain Eukaryota; kingdom Metazoa; phylum Chordata; class Mammalia; order Chiroptera; family Phyllostomidae; genus Desmodus; species Desmodus rotundus. Next base: position 65,918,598 of record NC_071399.1, on the reverse strand, counting down.
ATTTGGGGACAAAAATAGGAGATACTCTTGAAGTGAGAACACACCAAAAAGTCAAACAATGAATCACACTTCCTCTTTAGTCTTCTCTTGGATTTTTTTTTCGATCGTTTCAAGCCAAGATACATATTATATCTGTATTGGCATATACAGATATAATATGCACTCTTGATGAACTTTCACAAATCCATCCGTGCTGCTTCGGCCCTCTTGAGTAAGGAAATTTAGATTTTTTTAACCATCACCTGAGAATTATTTTTATTAGTATTGGTTTTAGAGGGAGAGAAGAAGGGAAAGAGGGAGAAAGAGAGAGAGAGAGAGACAGGGAAACATCCATGTGAAAGAGAAATACTGATCAGTTGCCTCCCTATGCGTCTTCATGAAGGATCAAACCCGCAGCCCAGGTATGTGCCCTGGCCGGGAATAACACCAGCACTGTTCCGCTACACTGACGATGTGCCAACCAACTGAGCCTCCGGCCAGGGCTTTTTTTTATTATTATTAAAAGAATTGCTAATAATTCTAACTGGAATTTGACATTTCTATGTAAAATTTTTCTCCAAGTTTCACATGTGTTTTACCCAATAACTGAAGAAAATCTTGAATCAGATTTCTAAATTTAACTTCTTCCATTAGTTGATTTTAAAAAGTATCCAGAAATATTTTGTTTGCTTTTTTCTTTTGTTGATTATGTTCCAGTTAAAGGTGAGATCATATGGTATTTGTGTTTCACTGCCTGGCTTATTTCACTTAGCATAATGCTCTCCAGTTCCATCCATTGCAAAGTGTATAAGCTCCTTCTTTCTCTCTGTTGCGTAGAATTCCATTGTGTAAATGTACCATATATATAACCAGAGACATTGAAATTAAGCACATTGTAACAATAGCCAGAGGGGAGTGGGGAGGGGATAGTGGGGAGAGGGGTCTATATGAGCTACTATAAAGGATACAAGGACAAAATCAAGGGGGAGGGTAGAGGTGGGGGAGGGAGGTGGGACTGGCTGGGGTGGGGTGGAGGGAAGGGGAGAAGATGCAGACAATTGTAACTGAATAAAAATAAATAAATAAATTTTAAAATAAATAAATAAATAAATAATGAAATAAATAATGAAATAAATTAGGAAAAAAAAGTATCCAGAAATATACCAATATTTTCAGATTACTTTTAATGAGGAGTAGGGATTATTGCTTTCTTTGTTCTGCTTTTGTCACATTTCCATACTTATAAGAAAACCATTTTTGTCGATGTGTAATATCTATAGCATTCATTCTTTCTTAAATTACCAGTTAATTCACTTCATGGGGTATGGCTTTTCTTGGCGATTTCCAACTTTCTATACATCACTTTCCCCCGTCCCTAAATTCAGCACTTCTTCAAATAGCTGATATGTTTGATAAGTGTAATTTAACCAAATTCTTTCTAATACTTTTTCTAGATTGTACTTAGATGCATAGTTATTAATAGAAAAGAGATATAACACATTTTGAGGCAATGTATTGTGAATATTTTTTTCTAAACTACTTAAATCTCATACTTCTCTTATTCACCGTGCCCTAGTGGGTGAAGAGTGAATGTTCTTTGTTCAGACTTATTTTGTTGTTGTTGTTGTTGTTGTTGCCTGTAGTGTGGGGCAATGCTGACTGGGTTAATGTGAATTTTAAAACAGCAGCACCTGGGAGCTTGTTAGACCAGCAGAAAGTCTGACATCACCCAGGCCTATTGAATCAGAATCTTTGAATAGTATCTTCAGGTGATATACACACATGTCAGGTTTTGAGAAACGCTGCTCTAGAATATAATCCACTCAAACCAGTCTGAATACGACTAATTCTTTGGCAACATTGAGACCATACTACTTCCCAGTACTATGTGAGTACTTCTCAGTCGCCAAACACCAGGTGAGTATCTACAGGGAACATTTTCTTTGTACTCCCATCATTTCACTATTTGCCCTTCTCTGAATCACCCGGCCTTTGTTCCCTCACTCTCAGTCTTTTTGACTGGGTCCTGGTCATACTAATAATGGTGATAGTAATAATATTAATAATAATGATGATGATGACAATGATGATGATTAGTGTCGCCTCCAGCGTTTGTGACTTAAGGGATACCCTCTAATTCTGCAATCAAAGATCACAACTGTCCTCAGCCTCCTCAAAATATTGTTGCTAATTCTGCCCTACCTGGTATATCTCAGAATCTTGACAATAAGCTCGACTGCTTTTTGCTCTGAGATTCAGTTTTTAAAAATGCTGCTTTTTCTCTCATAGAAGAAAACCTGGTCTTTTGAAGCTTATGACATCTGGCTAGTCAGTCAGCCCTTCTCCCCATTATTACTCTTATCTTCTTCCTTCTCCGTCACTTTTTAAAAAAAAATTCTTCTAAGTCTTTGAAACTGAACCTCTGTTTTTACTGATAGAATTCAGTAATCCACAAGATTTGACAGCAGCATTGTTAAGCCTCAATATTAATGACTTTTATCTCTACACTTTTTAATCTCTCTCTTTCATGGACACAACTGGACCTTGGCATGTAATCTAAAATTATTATACTTCTTCAATCAACATGATTTTTTTTAAAAATGGCTCAATTATGTTAGAAAAATTATTCAGACTTCCATCCTAATTTTGCTCAATTTCTATAGTACATTATTAGCATTTTTTTCACAAAAAGTTTTAACTATTCTTAACCCTCTCCCTCTATCATGCATGCTTTTTAAGATCCCAATTCTGTTTAACCCATCTTAGTGCCTTTTGGGCAACTGCACCTAAACAAGTGAAGATTGCTATAGAAAAACCATTTAGACTGCTTGGTTCCACCTTAAATTCATTACCACAGACTTCAAAGGGACACTCAATTGATTTAAATTCTACACTTTTTTTTTTCAGTCTCTGAGAAAGCAGTTTGATAGTTTCTCCTCTTTGCTCAATATTCTCACATTTTCCCTCCACTTTACTCTCAGCTAATGATTTTTACCTAGGTAAAAATGATACAATAAAAATCTACAGAAAAGAATTTTATTATCATCCTACCTCAAACTGTAAAACAATGCATGAGGATTCTTGACCATCAATTTGTGCCTAACACTTCATATATCATCTCATTTTCTCCTTACCACAAACCTATAAGGAAGTTTTCTCATTATTGCAGATGAAGAAGCTGAGAAACAGAGAGGTTAAATAACTAGTTATACTGGAGGCTGGAGTTAAACCAGGTGGGTCTCAGCCTTGAGCACAGATGTCCATCTGCTTCCAAACCATAAATTGATATGCACAGGTTCATTTTATTGCTGTAAACTACTCAGCAACTGCTACCTTCTAGACCGTGTTTTGTGGAATTATGGACAGTATTTTTACCAGAAGACATCTACCAGAAAAATAGTAATTATTATTGTGTTTCTGTTCAAAGTATACTGAATTTTGTCAGAAGCTCAGAGTTCTAGCATCTGTTCTCCATTTGATCAACTCTTTCATCATAAGCAATTCCCTTATTACCACTGGAGCTTAGTTGTACCATTTGTTAAAGTTAAAGGGGATTGAATGAGTACTAAGGAATTTCTAACACATTATGATTTTAATGACTATATAAACCAATCCATTTTTGGTTATGGAGTGCATTAAAGATGACCAGAAAATCTTTAATGGTCTATCCATTGAAATGTTGGGTCCATGTCCCTGCTTCTTAAGTCTATGCCAGCTCTGCGAGTACTCTAAATGGTAATAATACAGACGTGACATTGTGCCATATACTATTTCTCGGAGCACTCATACCTGAAGCTCTAAGCTGCCATATTAGTTTGACTATTCTGCTGGAAAGATCAGATGGAGAGGCCCTAAAAACTTACAGCGTGAAAGTGGCCCTTATGTGGCCACTATTTCTGCCAGGGCTACAGAAATGTGAGTGAAGTCATCTTAGATTCTTTACATCAGTTCAATGTCCAGACAAATACAGCATGGTACTCCCATTTGGTGCCACTGAGAACAGAAAAATCATCCAGCTAAGTGGCACCTGAATCCCTGGCCTAAGTTCATGTACATGATACAAGGATTGTTGTTTTTAACTAACAAGTTTAGTGTGGTTTGTAATGCAGTAGGCAACTAGAATGAATTTCAGTTCTACTCGTGGGGTTAGACTGTCAAGGATTTTTTCCTTCCCAAAATATTTGCAGAGAGAATAGAACAGCAGCTATACACATAGTGAGTGATTAAATCGTCTACAAATTTGAGGGGGGCAAAATTTTCAGCTGGACGTGAGTGTCAGATCCTCAATGTCTGTATATGCCTTGGCCCAATTAAGAGTGCCCTAAAATGATAGCAGCCAGGAAACCCAACAGGTACTGAGTGAAGCTGCTGGCAGCCAAAGGATGCCTCATAATCAGGGACTTGTGTTAGGAGGCTAGTCTGGGACAATAAATAACATTTCTCACACCAGGTTTAGTATATGCTAACGCAATGTAATCAACACAATTTATTCTTCTGTCTCCTCCTTACTCATTGATTGTTTCCATTTCTCTAACCTTGAGAAATAAACTCTACCCTGATGGTGGTGGCCTGTATTTGGAGATATGTCTAGGCTTCACTCAGGGACTATATGGCAATTAATTACATGTAACCAATAAAACTACAGATAGAATATTCAAACTGGTTAATGGAATGTTTCATATAGAATGAGTTTATTCATTAAGAGACTAACTCCCTTTACCTATTCTAAAATTTTCCAGGGAGCAAATGCCCAAGAGACAGAGAAGTAGTTAACAGGAGTGAGAATCAATACCATCTACTGTGTGTGGACTGGTGGCACTCGTGGGGGACACTGAAAAGCCGTATATATCTCACAGCTAAAGTTCAACCATGGAGGGAACCCTTGTACAACAATTTATGGGGAATTCCGAGCTCTAGAGAAGTTCTTTCCACTGTGGAGCTGCTCCCAAGTGGGTCCACAGCCAGGTGATGGGTGACAAATTTGGGGCTACTTTGATCAGTACAACCAGTGCTTGGGAAGAGAAGCAGAAAGGAGCAAAGACCAGCTGGGACCTGCTGGCACCTCTCTGTTGGTCTGTCACTATGTCTGATTTTGCTGACCTTCTGAGAGAATGCCTTTTTTTTTTAACTTCCCCAATCTCTCTCAATTCCTCTTTTGGTCAGATCTAACGTAAAATCTTACAGAGTATGAGATTCCAGGAAAATGCTTCCACCTTTAACCTAGTTAACCTCACAGAATTTGGGACCCTAATCAGCACGGAGTTTAGGTGGGTCAAAGATAACCAGTTGTTTTCCGACTAAAACAGTTAATACCTCAGTGCCTTCCCCCATCCCTGTTCTATACAGAATGTCACAAATAAAAATTAGAAAAGGAACGTGTTGAAGCTAAAGGACACATTTACATGTTTATGATATCTGCTGGCATTGTGAAAGCAATTGGTGTGTTATACACACCTAAAGTAAAGGCATAAATCTTCATTAGTGGTTGTGCAGATTAAAACTTCCTGAAGAATTATAAAATATCCTTCCACATTAGCAGTCCTCTTACTTAAAAAACGTAGTCCCTAAAACTCAGAGGGGTCTTGTAAAGAGAAAATAGATTTAAAGGATTTCAAGCTTGAGGGTGTCATCTGTAATTTGGAGGTGTCTGCACTCAGGGTCATCTAATCTTTGCTCTCATTTGGTGATCTGCTGTAAATCTTTTGGGTTCTGGGATCTCACTACATCCAGCACCTGTTTCTACACCTGGAATATTAGACCCTGATCTCCAAATGCCACCTTACCATTATCTAGGATCAGGCCATTTAAAAGATTGTGCACTCTGCATCCTAAGACCTCAGTTCCCTCTAATTCCTCCATCACACAAGGAAGAGCATTCAGAATGTCAAAGCACCTCCAGAGGTTTTTGAGGAATCGAGGAGAAGGGGAGCAATGACTAGTCTGGATGAACTGCAGGATTTGCTTCTGGGTGTTAGGTAGAGCTCATTTTACATATTTTTGGTCCCCAAACTCTGCTTAAGACAAATCGAGCCAAAAAAATAAAAGTGTAACTAATGAAAGAGGCTGGAGGTTAAAAATTGCCAAAAAAATGTGACACTGAGTGTAAAGATTATTCTGTGAGTAAAAAAGGACCTGGGGACACCTACAGTTTGCAAATAAAATGTGATCATGTCATTCAGACAGGCATAAGTACATTTAATTTAGATATATGTGGAATGCTGACCCCTCTGAAGTAGTCTGAATTCCACTGATCAATTGGGACATACAGAAAACTCTTTAGACCTCACTCCACTTCTAGGTGAGAATGTCTGTTGTATTGACTAGGAACTGGGGTGATCTACTCCCTTTCTGCTCCATGGAATGAGGCGGTTCCTTATCTTCAGTTTCTTTCTGCAAATGGAATGCAAGATTTTCATTGCATCTATTCTAGTCTATCTTTAGACATGTAAATCTCCCTGAAGGAACTAGAATCATCGTTTAAAGCCTTGCACTTAGCTACAGAATGATTCAAGCAGAGACAGTAACTCCCTTACCAGTGATTCTTAATTTTGACTTAGGGATCCTGGCTCTATAGGAGACATTTCTGCGTCTGTGTTCAGGCAGTGCCAGCTTTCCCTGATGAGACTGATAGAAAAGGCATCCACTTGCATCAATTGTGATGATAGGTTTTATGACTGGACTGAGATCCGAAATTCATTTTACAGACCACTGAACAATTTCTAAATGCTTGCTCACCTCAGTTTCCACGCATTCACTAATAATTTTAGCCCTGGGGTAGATTTTATGAATGCTGGTCAAATGCCACAAGATTAAGAGTATGAATTATGGGAAAAAAGGGATGATCTTGCTTTAATATGTGATCACATTGTCTTCTAAATTATCTTTTCAGTTTGTTGTGGTATCTTCTAAATCCATTAAAAGTAACTAATTTCACATACTAACACTCACTGCCATTTTATTTTTTTTATTTTTTTCATTTTTAATGATTTTATTTATTTATTTTTACAGAGAGGGGAAGGGAAGAAGAAAGAGAAGGAAAGAAACATCAATGTGTGGTTGACTTTCATACATCCCGTGCTGGGGACCTGGCCTGCAACCTGGGCATATGCCCTAACTGGGAATGGAACCCAAGACCCTTTGGTTCACAGTCCGGCTCTTAATCCACTGAGCCACACTAGCCAGTGCTTTCACTGACATTTTAAATTAAGGAACTCATAATGGATTGAAGTAAAAGAAATGTATAAATTCTTGTATCATATAATTTATTTTCTCTTTGTTATTCCCTCTTTATGTCCATACTGTTAAAAAGAAAACAGTTTGCCACAGCTAACAGTTAATAGAGACATTAAATGTAATACCATAAACACCATCAACATTATTAGCGTACTATGAATTTTTGTCATGGAAGTCATAATATGGTCACCAGCTAAGTTTGAATTATAAAAACATACTGATAAGTTAACGATGGTCAGTAGTGGTTCAGAAAGCAAGAAAGGTGTTTTTTGTTGCTGGTTTTTCCTGTACAGCAGTCCGGTGTAGGAGCTCCATACGGGCTCCGCATTAGAATCCCCGGCTGCTCTACAACGCTGTCTTGACATGGTGAGGACAGTCCTCTGGAAGGGGTAGAAGGGCATATTAGAGAGGTTATGGAGAAATTTTGAAAGAAAGAGAGGAGTAAGAACAATAGAATTTATAGATGGGAAAATATGTATATAACAAGTTCCTCTGTTAAGAAGCTTAATTTTAGTTGACAAAAACCTAACTCAAAATGACTAAGAGAGGAAAGGGGACGTGTTAGCTTCTGGAGCTAGATGTGCAGAGATACACCGGCTTCAGAAATGGCTGAACACAGGGGCTCAAAGAGTACTGGCCTCAGAAGGCCTCATTCTTCCTCTGTCCAGGGTTCTGCTTTCCTCTCTGTTGGCTACATTTTTAGTAGGTTCTCTAGTGATGGCTACCTCCACAGTAACAAGGAAACATCTTCACAGGACCACCAACACTATACAAAGAATGTTTTTTAATTATTATTTTTCAGAAAACCTTAACATTTGGTATCCTTAGCTGTGTCTGGCCATGTCTGGGTCACGTGACCATCTCTGCAGTCAGGGGATACATCTTAATTCCATCAGAACTACCTGATTGGAGAATGATACATGCAGGTTCACAAGAAAGTTGAGTGCTTTGACTTTATGAAAGTACAGACCATGCAGCCATAATCACCAGATGTCCTCCATGTATAAAGATCATATTTTTGAGGTAATATATTAACTTTAAATGTAAAAAAAATTGATAACTGTAGTTTTTTTCTGCAGTCAAAGATAGTTTTAAAATCCTGTATTCACTTGTCTCTAGTTAAGTTAACAGCCTTTTTTGTGTTTTAAGAGCAACCCGAAGTCTATATTTTTAAGGTGAAAATACCTAATTTTCAAAACATGGCTTAGGCTACACCAAAAACACCTGTGGGTTGATTTTTGCCTTTTAGGCTACCATTTTGCAGCCTCTGGTCTAAGCTTATCAATGCGAGGAGTTGGAAATTTCCACTAAAATAGAAAGTGTTGAAGGCTGCCAATTTGTGAATAAGAGAAGTGAAGGTTTTTCAAATTGGTGGAAAAAGAATGACAGTTTCTCAAAGTTTCAGAATGATGCCAGACTCACCATCACTGAACTGAAGGCTGAGGAGCTTGGATGGGAGAAAATGGGGAGTATCTGTGATGATTCAAACCCTTAGAACTCTAATCTTGGAGGTTATGAACGTCTCTGTGGCATAGCCTTGTGCGCTGCTTGTGGAGACTTCCTAGGAAGGCAGAGGCAACTGCACTTGTTTATGATGTCCCCTGGAGGATCAAGGGGCTTTAGCAAGTGGCAGCTTTAACTGAGAGGCAGTGGAGTCCATTGTTTCTGGAGGATGGTGGCTACAGATGACAGGTGAAACTCAAGGGAAGGAGAGTGAACCAGGAAAAATGATGAATATTGGCCTCTTGCCACTGTTGGTGAGTAGCATAGTTGAACCACACTTTTAAAGTGAAAAAAGGTGACTCATACTAGAGATATCATGGAACATTCATACCTGATACATTAGCATAGCTCAGAGAGCCGGGCACCGGCACACTCACAGATCTAGTAACGTTTTAGTGATCAGTACCCATAACTCCTGGCAAGCACACACACACACACACACAATCATTGAGACAGAAGGAACAGATAAAAGTGAGAAATAAAGTGCAAATCATAGGGTAATAAAATAGCCAATATTTTCAGTAATCCCAAAGAGAGGGAAGCTATTGCAATGTTAATAATGGAAGAGAGTTTACTAAGTGGAAAAGTATGATGATTATCCATTACATTCTTAAAATGAGCATTTTAAAGTAGACAGTATCTGAGATGAGTGACATCCCCAAGGGACATACTGGCCTCTTCTACTAATGAGCAGCTTGGTTTCACTTTGTTTGGAAGGCATGTTCTTTCATCTCTCTGGATGTCCCCAGGGCAGAAGTGTCATAACCGCACTCAAATCACCATTGCACCTAGTTAGTGACACTTCTCACTGACACAGGTCCGTGTCCCTGACCTTGCCCACCTTCCACATTAGGAGAAAATGAAGATCATTGCAGTTCTTTTTTCCCACTTGCTGGATGACTCACTGAATCATAGAGGCCATGTTCAGAGGGGGAAAAGGCTGGGTTTGGGCCATCTGTTGCCTCCATAATCCAGTTTTAAATTACTCACAAAGAACATGTGTGTGCAGCTTCATTCTCTTTCTCTGCTACTTCTCTTTCTTTCTCTCTGTATAAAACAAAGAAATTCATGTAGACTTTATTGCTTTCTGGTTATAGGTTAAAAAAGAATATTGATTATATAGTTGGAAAGGCATTCTAATGATTTGATAAAAAGAGATACAGTGAAAAAGTGCCCAGACAAAGAGAATTTGAGAAGGATAAAAATGTACATATTGGAAAATATAAAAATGTTTGTATCTCTTTGAAATGTTCCTTTTATTTTGCAAAACTAGGTAAGAAATACGTATAACATTTAAATGAAAGTGTGTAATGTAGGAATTAAATTACATTAAAAGTACCACACTAGATTTTGCCTTTATTTTTAAACCCTAAATTAACTCAAGTGATGATTTTTATGATTAAATCACTTGCAATTTAGGCAATTTTATTTTATGTTCTCTGGAATAAAGATTTCACAGAGTTATAAATAAGGAAACAATTCTACTATTTAAGGTAAAAAGCTCATTTTTAGTGTATGTGATTTTACATTTGAGAAGAAACATGCATTTTCTCACTGAAGACAAAAGACTCAATAATTATACTGACATAAAACATTTTATTTCTGAAAACTAAAATCAGATAATATCACCTTCTGCTTTCAGATGCATTAACATTTTATTAATTGAAAAATGAAGTTTGTGTTTCATTTCTCTTTTTTCCTGGACAGAGGCCATGGCTGTTGACCTCTGCCTGCTGCGGCCGCGACTCTGCCTGAGAGTCTCTCTGCCCCTCTCTGCCCTCTCGGCAGAGCGGTCTTGTCCCCCAGCCAGGGTCCCTGGACCTGATGAAAGAACTCGGCACTGCACCAATGTCTTGAATATTTAGAAACAATAAAGAGCTAGGTGTAGCTTCAATTCTAAATCTTCACTCAATCATGAATCAGATGTGAATTTACAGGCCAGGATGATTTAGTAAATTTAGGATATTTTGTCTTACTTATTAGAGAAAATAATCACATATATATCATATATATGCATAATATATATATGATATATATATATAGACCTCTCAGTATCACTCATAATGGCTTCTTTCTTACTTTTTCTTTTGCCGTCCAGTAAAATAGAGACCTTTCTAGCCAATTAAAAAATGCAAAATTTCATAGGTTACAACTATTACTTGACTGTTTGTCCTTTTACCACTTTCAGCCTTAAATTGCTGCGTCCTGAGGAGAAAAATCAGCCCTGTTGTTAAATTGTTGCCTGGCGAAGTGCTCTGTGAAGAAGAACATGGCTGTGAGCAGCCAAGGGCCATTATGACTTAAATGCATGAGAAGGTCATCTAGAGCTGGCTTGATCTTTTCCCCATTTTCAACAAGCTGTTTAACAATGACTACCACTGACGTTCACACTTTCTTCCATGTTTGTTGGGACTTGCTGTGGCCTCGGCGAAGCAGAGCATGCCCGCTGCGGTGCAGCCTGGGAGAGCTCCTTTCTGACTGCCTAGGCATTAACCAGTTTAGTCACACAATGAAGAATGATTAGTTAAAGAAAACTAAGGGGAAGAAAGAAGTAGGAATCTTTGGCTGACAGAGCAGTCTAAGAATGCTAAGGAGTTTATTTTAGTGAGCTTCTGAAGAGAACTCCAGCAATTTTTAAACATATATTAATCCAGAAATTGTATAAAATGTTATATGTTTGGATTTTCTGGCACTTTTGAATGAATTTCTGTTTCTTTATTTTGCCAAAATAACAAAACAAACAAAAAACAAATCTAGGCTTAGTAAGGAGGTACTTTATTAGAAAGGATTTTGCTGTGGAGGGGTCGGGGGCAAGTAGGAGAGCACCGCAGGAGCCAACAGTCTCTGACGGTAGATCTGCAAGTGACTGAAGGTTAGGAGCCAGAGGGTTTTCTCTTTTATGGAGGACTGAACTGGGTGTGTGTGGGGCACTATAGGACAGAGCATGTTTTACAATAAAGCCAGCCTATTCTCGTATCTCTCAGCTGAATGCTAGCTCCGGCTAAAGGATACCTAGTGTTCCTCCTTGGGAAGGAAAGAGGCTTAAAAGAAGTTTAAGGAACAAGCATTTTGTCCTGACTGATTAGTGGGGGCAGGAGACCAGCTAATGATTCATGAGACCCAAAATAAGGATTTGGAGGCTCTGTGTCCGGCTTTGTTATGGGTAAACAAGGGAGACGTCCAAGTTTTAAAGGTTATAAATATCACCAACAACTTTAAAAAAGTGCTATAATTTTAACATAAAGGAAAAGGAAAAGGAAAGTGATTTATAATAAAATAATATGTATTTTACATGTATTTTAACATGTACATACTTGGATACAAATTTATTACAAGTGGAAGTACAGTACATGTGATTCTTGCATGTACAGGTAGAACCACCCAGAACGGGATAGCCACAGAAAGCAGACTTAAACAGGCGTTTCTCTGGTGATTTAAAGTCTGTGACCAGCAAGGCTGTTGGTTACATGATCTATTACATATAATGATGAACTAATTTTATTACTATTCCAAAACAAGCAAACAAACAAGCAAATGCAAAACAGACAATCTTCTCTAACTGTAAAAGTTCGTTTTCCTGGATGCTGCATTTCTATTGAAAACATGTGAAAATATTTGTGTCCACGTATAAAATAAAGTGGTTGCCAGGCTCATATAATTGTGGATAGTTGTTTCGCTTACATAAAAGCAGGAGATGGCAGCAATTTTTTCTCATGTGGGGCCTGAGCAAGATGGCCCTAACTTCCCCCTGAGCTGGACTAAACTTCAGGAAAGCTTCTTCCTGGCTGTGAACCCCTAACTTTCCTTTTCTGAAAGCATTTACTTTAAAAAACTTACAATTGTAAATTCTTACGCTGCCTCTTTGAGATGTAAATCTTCCAGCCACTTGCCAGCTTTAAGATCCAGAAATATCTTTCTTAGGGAAGTGAAAGCCACCTCCTTGAAATTTAATCTTCAAGGAAAACTGAGCTACTATCTTCCATTCTCCGTGGGCGGGTGGGCGGGTGGGAACAGAACTTCCCTAAGAAACAAGCAGCAAAAACAGAAACTAATCGCGTGGACCAACCAGCATTTAAAAGTGCTCTCTTTGTTTGAGGAGTTAAGTCCAGTCTTCTCTCTCTGTCTGCAACCCAATTGCAAAATTCTTGAGTAAAGTCTTCCTTGCCTATTGCATCGGTCCAGTGCAATTTTTCTTGGACAGACTTTTCTGCACATTGTAATAGATCGGCTTGCCAGGCCCCTGCCTGCTAATTGTCAGAGACTTATGTCTCAGTTAAGCAGTATAATCAAAAACCTCCCACTCCATTTTTCAGGATTTCTTCTGCATACAGTATGCCTTCCCAGGAGATCCACTGATTTAAATGATATGTATCTGAGATTTGAAAACCAGAGTTTATAATCTGTTTCCATACTACCTGTTTGTATGTAACCCGGAGAAAGTCACTTGAATTCTTTAAGATTTAGTCTCCTACTCTTTATAAATGTGTAGACAACAGTGTAGTGATTGCTGGGGGGAAGGGGCGAAAAGGGACTAAATGGTAATAGAAAAATATAAAAAAATAAAAAATGAAAGTTAAAAATGAAACTTCTCAGTAGTAATCTTTATATTAATGTTATGTTGAAAAGATAATATTTTTGATAAATAGGGTTTAATTAAATGCATTGTTAAAATAAAAAAATACATAGTAAAGATTCCCACACTTTATATGATTAATCCAAACATGATTGAAATTAGAATTACTTTATAAGTCAGTTATACAGAATTATCACCGCACACTATTTTTCAAGTTATCTCCATTCAGCTGCATTTGAGAGAGAGCAGGAGGCTGAGAATATTTAGTGATTTGCAGAAAACAGGTGGAAAGAGGTTTCCAGGACCTCCTGTAGGAAGTCATTGAAGAACTAATTAAGGGCCAAAGAAAACATTGCCTAACAAATAGTTAGATGTAGCTGGGAGACAAAGGCAAAACAAACAGAAAAAAAGGATAAAAGCTTGCTAATTTTACTGAAGAATTCTAAATACTGAAAGTCTTGAATAAATTAACTTCCAAATATGATCCTTCCAGGGAACGTTATATAAAAATACATTCGTAAATACATTATGCACCTGTCATACTTAGACGAATTTGGAGTTGTATGGACAAAAACAAGTTCACTGTACTTTATGGGTGAGTTGAGATTTTCAAAAGTAATTTTGAAAATTAAAAAAACTTTTGCAATTTTTCCTGCATGCGCCGATTTAAGACTCCAACCCTCCAGGTTTACATCACTTCTCTGTATAACAGACTATTTCACAGCCAAGTGTTGCTGGGCTCTTAGTGCATGCCCCACTCTGGGCTAAGCCCTTCCCATTTATGAATTCATGTAAATTCCACAGCTCCATGATCTAAGTACTAGTTCACAGGCTTTTGTTAATGTCTACTCCCTTCAACAATTTTCAAAACATATTTACTGATTTTCTGAGATAAGATGTACACAATACAAGGAATAAACTTAAAAAGATTTCCCTTCAGGGAGCATACTGTGCAGAAAAAGAGATAAGACAGTAGAAAGCCAACCTCGCAGGAAGGGCAGTAGAGATAAAATCTTAGGTAGCACTTTAGAAACCACAGACAATAAAAATGGCTGCTAATTAGGGAGGTCACAGATGTGGCCTTGGAGCATGCCATATGTTCCACTTGGTAACAAGGGATAGATTGAGGCGAAGTGTGCCAGCGACACTAGTTTTAGAATCTGAAGATCCAGCTTCTCATGCACAGTCACTTGACTGCCCTTGCACTTCATTTTTTAAAGATCTCTAATGGGCATAAAATAGAGGCTGGATTGGGGTCCAAGCCTTCTCCAGGTTCCTTATACTGGTTGCTAGCGACAGCATTCACTCTGATTGGTCAGTGCCCGCACTGTACTGGTTATTACCTATTCTGAATATCACCTCTGCTTACATTATAAGTTTTATGAACATAAAATTATTTTATAGGAAAGTACTTTATAAAATATCATACAAATGATAATAGTTACGTTTGCTCAGTAAGTACTTTGTCAATTTTCAGGTTAAAACAGTTTTCAAGTATATTTTATGAAATCAAAAACCCTGCCTCACTCATCTTTGATTCCCCAATGTCCATCTGCCCTAAGGAAGGAGATTCAATACTTTGCGACCCCATCCACCTTGTCTCAGTTGATTACAGAAGGGGGCCACACAAGGAAGAACAGGGACCTGAACATGATTTGCATAAACCACATTCCTGTTCTTGACAATCTGAACTAAGAATATAAGGAAAAAAACTGACTACTGATAGGGAAACAACAGAGAAAAATGAGAAACTAAAAACAAATCATCCCAGGTGCACACATATTTGTAAGGTCTCCAGAAATTCCTTGAGTCTGGAAACCTTTGTCAACTTGGCTTTGAGTAAACTCTGGCCCTAAATTGTGTGGACTGCTCCTCCTACCTCTAAAAGATACTTTATCAATGTGATCTATTTTTTATGAAACTTTTATTCTTATAGCAAAATTATCCTCATTAAAATAAATGGCCAAATTTGTGTCCCGGTGGGCCATGCATACAATAAGCAACCTAATATCTAAACAGAAAATGTACACCTAAAACATTTTCTATGAGTTTTTGCTTGAATTGTCAATACAACCATAATATATGCATATATATCACTTTTCAGATATATGTACAGATGAAAAATTAATGGATGGAATAGGGAAGAACTTAAAACAACATTATAATGAAAGTTTTCTCTTTCCACAATGCCTTTGTGACATAATATTCCCTGAAGACATATAAATTGACCTGAAAACTTTTCCTTTTCTTACTCTTTTAAAATACACACCATAAATTGCCCTTAGACAGCATTTGTATTCCCGTTTAACTTGATAAACACCTTTGTAGTTCACAGCCATCTTTATTATGCGTGAAATGTGACTGTATGGAATATACTGTGACTCTACGAGCAGTAATGTATTGCCTTGAGGCTCACATACATCAAATTCTGATGGCTAGATTGAGAGGTGGGATGAAATGCAGGTTGAGCAAAATTATTTTCAGTTGAGGTTTTTTGACTTGACAGAATAAAGGTTTTATGACCATTTGGGCTACTTTATAGTGAGTATCATGCATCCATCAAAAACACTGATGACCAACCTATTCCACTATTGACTCGAACAATGTGTTCATCTCTTTCCATTTCTCACGGTGAGATTTTGTCACTTAAAAAG
The DNA here is from genome assembly GCF_022682495.2 of Desmodus rotundus. Taxonomy (NCBI): domain Eukaryota; kingdom Metazoa; phylum Chordata; class Mammalia; order Chiroptera; family Phyllostomidae; genus Desmodus; species Desmodus rotundus. The sequence goes on along the minus strand of NC_071399.1, from coordinate 65,902,656 downwards.
TCCATCTTCGGTATAGTGCAACTAAGCACACTTTTATCACCATGATACTTGGTGATAACGACAAGATACCCACAATTTCTTGTTCTTAATTTATCTCTAATATATAATTGTTCATTAAGTAGTTAATAGTCTAGGCCACAGCTGGTGTGGCTCAGTGGATTGAGTGTCGGCCTGCAATTTCAAAGGTCATCAGTTCGATTCCCAGTCAGGGCACATGCCTGGGTTGCATGCCAGGTCCCCAGTTAGGGGTGTGCAAAAGATGACCACATATTGATGTTTCTCTCCCTCTCTTTATCCCTCCCTTCCCCTCTTTCTAAAAATAGATGCATTAAAAAAATAATTAATAGTCCAATCTTGGTAATAGCCTAGGAATATATATTTGATTTTTTTAAAAGGCACAAAACTAAGTATGCACAAATCATTGGAAATTTACTTATATATATTTACTCTTTATTCCTGAGTGGGGCTAGAATTCTACCAATGTCAATTCTGTTTTTTTTAATTAGGTTTATTCTTTTTAAAAAGTTATTTATTAATTTTTCAAGAGAGGGGAAGGGAGGGAGAGAGAGAAGAAACGAGACATCAATGTGTAGTTGCCTCTCACATGCTCCTAACTGGGTACTTGGCCCGCAACCCAGGCATGTGCCCCAACTGGGAATTGAACCAATGACCCTTTGCTTTGCAGGCCTGCACTCAGTCCACTGAGCTACACCAGCCAGGGCTCTCTGTTTTAATAGAACTCCTGAGTTTTAGCTAGGCATAAGGCCACTCAGAAATTATTGCATTCCCCAAACTCATTTGAACCTCACTGTGAGAGGAGGTAATATGAGTCACTTCTCTAAAAGGTATTTTGCCCCTTTCTTCACTCCACCGATATGTAGACATGGCAGGAAGAGCTGGCACCGCAGCTTCCTCAGGTCCAGAAGTTAGAAGCTGTGTACTGAGAGCGGCAGTGCTGACAGAGTAGGCATGTCCTTCTTTTTTTTTTTAATTTATTTTTTATTGTTATTCAATTACAGTTGTACGCCTTTTCTCCCCGTCCCTCCCCCCCACCCCAGCTGAACCCACTTCCCTCCCCCACTCCCACCATCCCCCCCGATTTTGTCCATGTGTCCTTTATATTAGTTCCTGCAATCCCCTCTTCCCACTGTCCCCACCCCACTCCCTCCTGGCCACTGCTAGACTGTTCCCCCCCTTAATGTCTCTGGTTGTAAGATCATATGGTATTTGTCCCTCACCGCCTGGCTTATTTCACTTAGCATTAGGCATGTCCTTCTAAAGCATGAATATGAAAGAGAGAGGTGTGGCATTTTCAGCTTCTATTATTCTGCTCTCCCTGCTATGGCAGCTCATACTATACCATAATAGTGTACTGACATGTTAAAATTGAACTTTCATTTTTATCTGAATTCATTTTCTCCTGTTCTTTTCTCTTGAACAGGTTTTCCCCATTGGCCAGCTGAGAGAGCCTTAGTTATTCTCCTGTTCCTATATCCCTGTAGCCTTCTGCCATCCGCTCTGCTCTCTCTTCTCTGTCCCTGAAGCACCACGGCCATCCCACTCTCTGCAGGCATTCACAGGCATTTTAAAATCAGCCCATAGCTCTTACCAACTTACATATCTCTAAAAATCAGGAATGTAACTGATACTTATATCTTCACCCTCTGCCCTTAGCACATTGCTTGGCACACACTATGGTCAAGAAAATCGACTTCAGTGAACAAACGCAGACAACCTCCAGAAAAGGAGATCACAACCAGAGAAGCACAGTGTGGGGGCAGGCATTGGGACCAGGAGGGAGGAGCTGCCTCACTCTGAGACTTCCCCACGGACTGAAAATGGGAGAGCTCCAGGACTCGAGGCTTGATTGTTATGCATGTGTGCCTCGGGTTGGGTTTTTTTCCCCTTAATTTTAATTTTAATTTTTTAGCGCCAGCTGCCAGACCCCACTCCTCCCCTGCCAGCTGCCTGCCTGAGATACTGGCCGGCCGCCAGCAGCTGTGCTTGTGGAAAGAGGTCTCCCTCAGACACTCAAGGCAGGCCACTGAATACCACCACTCCTTTAAGGTTTCTGGAAAGATAACTCATAATTTTCAGCATCTAATCATTAGGCTAGTTATCCTTTGAACAGTCACTTTTCTTCAAGAATTAAAGTGGTTGTGGTTCTCTAAAGAAATATTTAGTTCAGATCAACTTGTTTTCATGAATTCATTTACATATTCTAGTTACACTTTAGATTTTTTTTGTAATTCTTAAGTACAAAGGTATTCTAAAACCTAGATATCAAAACAAAAATAAATACTTCAGTTGAGTCATGAAAGCTTATTTCTCTTATTTCTTGTTACTTTTCTTGGCAAGTGAGATAGGTTTCTGTTGTGTTGTTGTTTTGTTTCTTGGGTTAGATTTGTATTAATGATTCTATCTGTATTAGTGACCATAAGTTGTCACTTAGCGGAGTCACTTTAGTGACCTGTGCGGTCTAAATTAGCGCTCTCTATCTAGTTTCTCCTGGATATGTGTCTCAATTACAGTTGGTTATCTTGTTAGCTGCCTCAGTTAAAGGTTCAGTGCAAGAATGAGCTCACCTTGCCTTTCGTCCCTGGGGGATGTTCCTTACCGTATTCGAGGCTCATTAACAGAATTTTTGCATTGAGATTGGCCAGAGTGAACTTGTTCTAAGAGGTTTTCTTATTTTGAAACATGGTAAATGTCTACTGAAAATCCAATTGACATTCAATTTCAAATCATCTTCTGTATTTGTTTGTAATTTACTCAGGAAGTATGCATAGTTCCCATCTGTTGAAATATTGATTCTGATTTATGATTTAGTAAATTAAAGAATGGTTGGCTTGCATATTAAACTTCACAAGTGACTCATAGTACATTACATTTCTATTGCCCTTTAGAGTTCTACAAAGTCCTTCCATGAATGCTATCTGTGAGTATATTGGGGAAAAGAGTCATGTTTAATTCATCTTTATATCCTTAGCATCTAACTCAATGCTAGTACATGAAAGCTACATAATACAGGATTTTTAATAAACTCATTTGAATTTCTCAATAAGTCAAAAAAGATGATGAATGTGGTACTTCTAAAACATGTCCACAACGTATTTGATACTCTTTATATTAGATTTCTATTGTTGCTAAATAACAAATTACCATAAAATTAATGGCCTAAAACAACACAAATTTATTATCTCACAATTCTGCAGGTCAGATTTCCAACATAGCTAGAATATCTGGGCAGGGCTCCATTTTTCTGGGGGCTCTGTGAGAGAATTTATTTTCTAGCCCTTTCTAGCTTTTAAATGCAGCTTTGCTTTGGTTTGTGGTCCTACCTCACTCAGACCTCTGATTTTGTTATTACAATCCTTCTCTGATTCTGACCCTCCTGCTCCCTATTGTAATGACCTTTGTGATTACATCAATCCCACCTGGATAATCCAGAATAATCTTTGCTTCTCAGGATCCATAATCACACCTGCAAAGTCCGCTTTTCCATGGAAAATAACAAATACGCAGGTTCTGGGATTAGGGTATGGACATCTTTATGGGAAGTAGAGGCAATATTTAGCTTATCACATTCTTCAAAAAGAAGAGTCTAATTTAACTTCCTGTGAGTGTGGACTGGCCTTAGTGACTTGTCTGTAGTACCAGGTGCCATGGGACTGACAGCACATGGTTTCACAGCTGAGCTCATACCACTCAATGTGGCTATACAGCTTCTACCAGGCTTTCTGTCTTGGAAAATGAGTTTTGGAACCCTAAGATTTTATATATATCATAAAGCTAAAAATATTAGGTGTGTGAGAAGAAACATGGATCGGCTGACTCTCAAAGGCCCTCTAGTGGGGACCTGGCCTGCAATGCAGGCATGTGACCTGTCTCAGAATCCAACTGGTGACCTTTCAGTTCACTCTCTTGTACTCAGTGACTGAGCCACACCAGCCCCGGCTATATCTCAGATAGATTAGATAGATAGATAGATAGATAGATAGATAGATAGAAATAGATAGATAGCAATTTGTACATATATATATATATAATTAGTTCCTTAAAAGCCCATCTCCAAATTCAGCCATACTGGGAGGTTAGGCCTTCAAAATATAAATTTTGTGGGAATATAAACATTCAGTCCATATTTTCATTGCAAATAAGCTGTGAAGTAGGTATTACTATTACTATTTTACAGGAAAGCATATTGAAAAAAAAAAAAGAAGCAACGTTCCCAGTCAGTAGTATAAAGCAAAATTTCTTGATAATTGGGCCTGATCGTAGCCCAGAACAATAATACCAAATTATTAAGCATATTGCCATTTGCTGAGTTCCCATAGATTTTACAAATAAATCCCTTTAAAATTTTTCCCATTGACTATTTGCCTCTTCCCTTTTGCCATTCTAATTATCAGCTTATAGGCCATGACATGAAAGACTTTGTGTCTTTGTACATGATTCTGTGTCTAGCCAACTTCCTCCATGTTTTCCAAAGTTTATTATATATGTCACCTTCTGCAAGATACCAACACCTCGGCATTCTCAACTGCATACTCTGTTGGGAGGAATTCTTTTCCTATGACCTGTCATAATTCCCTTGCCTATCTCTTAGCACGCTGATTTGTCAATGTTTTCTCTTCCACCTCCCCAGTTATTTATGAACTCTTCAGTTTTAGTGACTGGTCTTGGCATTCCCTAGTAGATGGCACAGTACTTGATACATAGGTACATTTCCCCAAAGGTTTGTTAAATGAATCACCTAAGGTTCTATCTAGTAAGTTGGTGCCATTCCTTTCTAGCAGCAGTACTTTTGTTATTCAGTCTGTTCCTAGTTACCCTAATGACAGAAAAGTTCACTGTTTCAAAGTCTTTCTCTCTTTAAATGTGTAATGTGTATGTATGGATTTGAAAATGCTTTTTGTATTTCCAAAAATACAAAGTAACAGTGCCCTTTCTTTTGGAACAAACTTTACCTAGACATCAAGACTTGTGAATGTAGACCTTACAGAAAATTTTATTCTACTATTAAACTTTGGAATGTAATTTTTAAAGTGCAAACAGACTCCAGGAGTTATATTTAGTTTCTAAATTGGCATTTAGTTGGAGCGTAGTATTGAAAATTGTCGTTCAATTTTCAGTTAGCTTGTCAGCTGCTGTATTGTTCAATAGCTTCAAGAAATATCTGCTACCTTAGTAGGCTAAGCACCTTAAAAATGATCTGTGACTAGTGGAATTAAATTTTGTGTAAAATAGGTGTCTTCTTATATAATAGTGATCATAAAATACTGTTCCTTTATACCAAGAATGTAATAAGAAAAGTTTATGATATTTTCATTTATAAAAGAATAAAGAGTTTAATAGAAGGCTTTAATCTTATTATGTATTAGATAGATAACAATATGTTCATTTTGTTTATCTGAATAATAATTACGTAGTTCATGAGTTCAATCATCAACTTAGGAAAACTCATTCAGTAGCAATACCTGGAATCATGTATTTTTCATGTTGTGTTAATTAACAATGGCAGTCATAACACAGGTTGCCAAGACAAAGAAATTTTTCAGCTGTTAAGTTTCATACTTGTTTATAAAGCAAAAGGCACTTCAGAGTTCCTTAACCTGGAACTCATCATTTAATTGTAAAGACCAAATGTCAAGTTGCCTTTAAGTTAATACTTAACAAAGCAATTTTTATCATTCATGTACCTTATACAGTCTTTTTGTGTTTCAATATTCTGGCATAGATTTTAAGATGAAAGCTTTTCCTTCCCTCATTGTTATGTTTTATTGCAAAAGTAAACACTTCAGAAATATATTAAATGTGATTTTTTTTTCTTTTCTAATTTTAGTGTAATACTCCCTGATTAGTCTTTCTTTAAAACACAGGACAAAGCAGATTTGTGTCAAGGTAAAAAAACAAAGGAGAGAGAGAAACAGCACTAACATAAATAAAGATAAATTTAAGTTTATGTATCTTTATAAAAGTGCTTCTGAGAAATACTTATAGCATCAGCAGGTTTGTTTGTTTGTTTTGCTTTCATTTTTCAAAGGATGAGAATATTTTTCCCCTGTTTTAACATTGTTGTCCTCATACCCTTAGTAGGACTGAAGGAGCAGTGTATCTATAGTTTGATAGGGCTGCCATAATGGAATACCACAGATCGGGTGGCTTCAACAACAGAACTTTATCTTTGAAGTTTTGGAGACTGGAAGACCAAGATCAGATGCTAGAAGGTGTGGTTTTGCCTAAGCCTTTCTCCTTGGCTTGCAGACAGTCACCTGCCTGCCTGTCTCCACATGGCTGCACTCTGTAAATGCATTTCTGGTGCCTCTCTCTATGTTCTAATCTTTTCTTCTTATGAGGACACTATTTAGATTGGATTAAGGCATGCCTTAATGACCTCATTTTAATTTAATTACTTCTTTACAGATCTTTTGTCCCAATATAGTCACTTTCTGAGGCACTGAGTGTTAGGGCTTCAGTATATGAACTTTGGGAGGACAGGCAATGTTGGTATATTAACACAAGCTATGTGATCTCTTTCCCTTTATGTTTTGTGATATGAATTGCTTTTATATGAAAGAAGGTCTGGGAGGTCTATAGATGTCTATATTAATAGGTTTATTTTGGTTTTCTTATTCAAAGGGCACATCAAATTGACTTGTTAAGGATAAGTTTACCCATTTATTATAAATCCTGTGTAAATATTCATGTATTATAAATTCTATTTATTAAAGCTATCCAAAAATTAAACAAAATAAAACGCAATAACAAACCAACAAAGACTGTGACCAGAGATTAACCTGTCACTCCAGTCCATTGTGAGGGGAGTGAGAAGAGGAAACGATTCCATGTGACCATTACATTGGATCATGTCTTTAAGGAGAATAAACATTTCCAGGCACATAGCAGCAGAACTATAAATGAAAAACTGTTCTCACATGAGATCTCTGAATAGAAATCTGAATATTAGCAAGTATGTTAGTACTAATTTCCCAGAAAAGTGAAAAAGAAACTATAAAAGTTGAGATTTCTTTTTAATGAAATAGAAAATATAATAGACCCCTGGTTTTTTAAACCCTATAATATGTTCACTCTGTAGTACATTTAAAATTGAGTTATCATAAGGTACACGATTATCCATTGGTTTCGTAATTGAATTAAGTATCTCCCATCAAATGTGATGGCAATAGTTGATTCATTCAAAGAATATGTCAAGATAGAGGTATATAAAACTCAAACTGTGGCATCAGCTCAGTGTGAAAGAGCGCCTTAAAGAGTGACATCATGGAGTGCCTAAAAATGCAGATGTTCTTCAGCATTTGATCTTCATGTTCTGACTAGACAAAGACCTCGTACTGTTCTGTATTTCCCATCCCTGTTAGGGATTGCACATCAGGGTTTCAGATGTTATTTAGCCTGTTATATATTTTTTCTACTGGTATTTCTAGTTTTTTTTCATCGACAGTATCTTAATAATTTTTTTCTTAAAAGTACTGTGATAGTCTTACAAATTATTGTTCTTGGTTGAGCCATTGAATGGGCACTCAATAGGCACTGGGATACAGACAAGCTAAAGGAAAACATCTTGATCCCAAGTGGCTGGGATCTACTTGTAGAGATGGAAAAGTAAACTAACTTTTCAAGACAATGTGATAACTTAAGAATTAGAGGTAAATGCAGGATGCTTAGAGGCAAAGACTATCAATAGTTACGCTTAGGAGTTGGCTTGATGGTTGGCATCACAGAAGTTTCACAGAATATGACAACATTAGAAATAAAGTTTGACAAGGATAGAAAAATGTGCAGAATGAAGAATTCTTGGTGAAAAATTATTCAAAGTTTCTGATAAATACTTATTAGAGCATATTCCGGATTTAAAGAGGAGACTGAAACTAGCTTGGCCCTACTGGGGACAGACAAAGATTTGAGAATTGAGACTACAGAAGGAAGCAAGACACCTTCCAGAAAAAGCTTTATATGTTATACAAAGGTCTTCAAATTTTATCGTGTATGAAATGGGAGCTTTGGAGAGATTGATGTGGGGGGTAATATTTTTTGAAGATATATTCAATACAAATTACCACAAAATTAGTGCTTCAAAAAACACGTAGTTTCCATGGGTCAGCAGTCTAGCCACGGCTTACATAGGTTCCCTGCTCACAAGGATTCAAAGAAGGTGACAGCTGAACAGTGTTTTCATCTGGTTACTCAACTGGGAAGAAATGTACTTTCAAGTTAATTTAGGTTTTTGGCAGAATTTATTTCCTTGTGTTTGTATGACCGAGGTTCCCAGCATTTTACTAGCTGTCAGCTGGAGTCTATCCTCAGGTCTTGTCAGCCACCCTTATATCTCCACCATATGGCTTCTGTACAGGCAGTTTCCAATCACAGCATGGCTGCTTGGTTTGTCAAGACCAACAGGAGAATTTGTCTCTCTCCCATCTGCTAAAATAAAGTCTTGTTTATCATAATGTAGTCATGGGAGTCAAACTGCATCACTTTTGCCATATTCTATTGGTTAGAAAAAAGATTTAGGCTCCTCCCACACTCAAAGGGAGTACACGATGCAAAGAAAAAAGATTTGCAATAATGAAAATATTAATAATCAACGTACGAACTGGAACAGAATCAATCTTACAACCCACATCAGCAGCATCAGCATTTCCTGTGAACTTGTCAACTCCTGATAATGTCTTAAAACCCTGGAACCAGCCATGACTGATCCAGTCAGCCATCACCTTGGACTTCCTATGAATGTACAACAATAAATTTATTTAGGTATTTGTTGCTTTACATGGTTGCCATTAGGTTTGTGTCATTCATAAATGAAAGTGTCGTAAGGATCTCATTGAATCAAACTCTGGAAGTGGGGTCCGGCATTCTGTGTGTTAAGCTCTCCAACTGATTTTGCTGTTTACTGAATGTTACAGACCACTGACCTGCATGGGGGATCTTTCTGCCCTCTTAGGGGTAAGGTTTGCTGTATCACTTGACGGCACTAGTAAATGAGCTAGGAAAAGTTTTCAAAATCAGATTATTTCCTCCAGGATTAACAAATTAGAGCTGTGGAAGACAGCAAAGAAGAGAAACTGAAAAGCAAGAGTCATTGTGTGAAGCGAGGCTAACTCAGTTAAATCATGTAGAACGGTATATGATTAAAAGATGGGAATTTGAGGAAGTGGGTGGTGAAAGTCATTCCTGAGCTAAAGCACAGAAAGATACAGTGAATTTTTATCTGTTTTCTATATTTAGGGGCTTGGCTTGAGCATTGCTAATATAAAAGGGGAGTAGACAATAAATGTTGGTGTTTTTATTCAGAGAGAATCTATTGAATGAAATGACAAAAAGCTGAAATATATCCACATTCGAGGGGTATGCAGAGAAAGAAATCAATAAGTGTATTAAAAAATGCAGGAGGGAAAACTCGAGAGACATCTCTTGGAAGTTTAGGAAAGGGCTAGTTAAAAAAAAGAAAAAAAAGAGGCCTTGTATAAGAGTGTCATGTACCACAGGACCGGTAGGACACTTTCAGTTATGAGTGACACAAACCTAACTAAAACCATTTGAAAAAATAAATATCTGGATAAATTATCTTACTTTTTAACACTCAAGGGAAGTCCAGCCTGATGGCTGACAGGACCAGTTGTGATGGGATCCAGGGTCTTAAGACATTATCAGGAGTTTCTCTCTCTCTCTCCTCCTCCTCCCTGCCTCCTGCCCTCAGTGGTTCCAAGTTCATCTTTTATTCCAGCTGGAATTTTTGTTGGAGTGGAAGGCGGGGCATGACTTTCTTTTCCCCAGCAACTATAAAAATTCTGAGAACAGACTCTGATTGGCTTGGTTTACTTAGATCACATAACTATTCCAAGGAGGTAAACTTCGTCCCCTGGCAAGCCTGCACCATGTACCCACTCTTGCAAAAGAGCTGAAATAACCAATTAATTGATAGTCCACCAGAAACATTGTTATTGTGAGTGAGGTGAGTTTTGAGAAATGTCCCTTGGTTTTGACAGTCAAAATATCATTGACGCCAGAGCTATTTTTGTAGCTCGGCTGCTACAAAAGGAAGATTGTGCCCTGGCTGGTGTGGCTCAGTGGACTGAGTGTTGGCCTGTGAACCAAAGGATGGCTGGTTCAGTTCCCCGTCATGTCTGGGTTGCAGGCCAGGTCCCCAGCTGGGGGCATGCAAGAGGCAACCAGTTGATATTTCTCTCACACAACAATGTTTCTCTTCCTCTCTTCCTCCATCCCTCCCCTCTCTCTAAAAATAAATAAATACAATTTTTAGAAAAAAAGGAGATTGTATTGGTCTGAGAAGTATAAAGAAAAGGAGGCGTGGTGAATCGCTCATGTCCCATCCATGGTGTCATGTCCATGGTGTCATGGCCTCTGAAATAGCTTTTCACACAGAAAGTCATCAGTAGACCCCAGTCAGCATTGATTTGCTTTAAATTCAGACACTACCATGGTAAATGAGAATTTAAAGTTACTTCTATTCTCTCATCTGAAATAGCTACCGTTATACCAAAATAAGAGATTCTCTCTCCTGGCCCTGAGTCCTCCAGCTGCACCCTTACCCAAGGAGAGTGAAGTCTATGTGGGTCTATGCCCCAATTTCTACACTGTATCCTGGGTTCCAAATGCCCTGTCCAAGTGTCCCCGAGTCTACTCACAGGGCTTGTAAACTTGTCTTCTCCATGTTGTTCTTGCAAAGAAAAGATCATACTGTAGTTGGACACAACCCAATGTCCTACTAGTAAATTTTTGCTGCCTGGAGATAATAAAAATTTAGAAATATGGACTGTGATAACCAAACACAGAGTGTGAAGCTTCTTACAGTGCTGCAGTTAGGACGTGGAACACTGAAGAATATTCTCTTCTTGGTCTCCACACTCCAGCAAGGAACTTTTAAAAGTCAAAAAAAATTGAACTTGGCCTTTCAGGTCATTATGAACATATATTTGTCAAAGTAGGAAAGTTGACTATATTTTATTTAACACCTTTGGCTTATGGCTTTTTAAATACTTAGACACATGTTGTATAAGCCTCTGCTTATATTCTGGCCTCATGCTTCACCACTGTTAAGGGATAATTATATATCTACTAGACACAAAGGATAGTATACATTGTGATTCTGGTCAATCTGTTAGTTATAAATTATTTATAATTAACACATGATACTCTATGCTATAAAGTTCTAGGTCAAGGGTTGTTTTCAGTAAATGGCCGTGATTATGCCTATGCTGGTATCCATGCCTTTGGGGAGTTCTTCCCATACTGACGCTGGCCTTAGCTATGGGAATCGCCTTGGCCAGTGAGAAGATACCAATGTGATGTAAACAGAGACTTAAAAAGTGTTTTGCATTGGGGCTTGCCATCTCTTCTTACTCAGAGATTTCTATCATGTGGTAAATCTTGAGTTAGGAAGTTGGATGGTAAGAGGCTCATGGCCAACTTATTGCATTACCACAGTGTGCTGTCAGACACGTGAGTGAGGCCATCATCGTAGGCCCTCCAACCCCAGGTGAACTGCTACCTGACCGCATGGATCAGCTGAATGAGGCCAGGGCAGAACAGTCCAACAAAACCTGAGAAATGATAAGGATTTGCTGTGGTAAAGTCACAAAATGTTGAGATGGTTTGTTATGCAGCAAAACACATACCTTTTACATGTACTAAAATATATACCTAGGACTCTCACTCTTAATTCCTTCCTCATTTTCTTCTAGTATATTCCAAACTCCATGACATGCCAGATCTTCTAAGATCTAATCTATGCATGCCTCTCTGGATTTCTCTCTTACACCTCTCCCCACCTCTAATCTTTGTATCCCATTTAATGCTATTTATTGATGTTTGCAAGCCTCCCAACATCTCAGGTTGTTTTATAAATCATTAACTTTGATTTTACCACTTCATATTGTTTAAATTGCTCTTCTGCTCCATGTGTCGATCCCCATCAAGAGGTAAACATCTGCTCATATATTCCAAGGCCTATTTTCTATCTTTGATTTCTTTTTGATACACTCACATAGAATAGTGCATTCATATCTTCCCTCATTGAACTGTGCATTTTTATTGTACCCATTTATGTAAACATGTCACTCTCTTTTTATTACATTACAAGTACACTGGTCCCTTAACAACGTGAACAATATTACTTAGTTCCATCTGTATCCTCAACCTCTAACAGACCTTAGGGGATGCACCTCATGAGGTTGTGTTCAATGACAGATAAAGGAAGGAGGGAAAAATGAACAAGAAAAAAAGAAGGGAGACCATGTATACAGAGTTTTCCTTAGTTTGTTTCCAAGAATGAGATGGAAGAAAGACAACGACACAAATCAAGGAAAGAAAATATGTTCAGTATAGCTATCTTTTCATAGTTATAGATTTTTTTTTGTAGTTGAACCTTGTACTTTTTTTTTCTTTTAAAAAGTTTTCTTGAGAGGCTCCCCAGAGCATGGTTTTATTAGGATTTGAAAGACTCAAAGTAGAGGCAGGAGGATTAGCGTTTGAATTAAGTACCTGAAGATGATGCAATTGGATTTATTAGACCCCCGGCAGTCTGTATGGAAGGGTATTTATTATTTCTGACATAGGATGCGAGGATATTGGTAAGCTTCCATGTAGAATATTGAGAACATTCTCTACCTAATGGGCACTACTTACACCATGACGTTTTAGGCAAACAGGGAAGATCTTCCTCTAGAAATGAAAGGAAAAGAGGGAGATAAAAGGAATGGAGAAATTCAGTAAAGGTCTAGAACAGCTAATTATTTGACCTTGAGAGAAAGTGAACTGATATTTAAGGAATATCTAGGCAACTTGAATTTTTCCATTGTCTTTGTAGGCCAACCTATTTATTGTGCTCTTCATTTTTTCTTGTTGTCTGTTTTCTTCATTTGTTTCTTCTTTAGCATTCATTCTTTCTCATCTGGTTTCAGAACTTTGTTTATATTGTAGGAGGATAGAATAGTGTCTGAGTTTATGTAATTCTTTTTTAAAAATATCTAGTAATTTGTTTGCAGTTATAATTAGTTTATGACTAAGGATGCTTGGTTAAAAGTGGTTTCATAGTTTGAAATCGTTTTGATTTTAACGATACCAAAACTTCCCATAACCATTTTGCTTCTAGTACTTTTATCCATTTTGTGAGAAATTCAACAGTGAAGGAGATTTATTCAGCTGGAGTCATTTAGCATATGCAAGGATTAAGTTGACAGAGTTGTTGTGATAGAATTAATATCCCCTTTATTCCTTGGCCTAGAAAGATATGAATAATTGAAATCTGGCCCTTACCCTCACCTTCATCACAAGCATCTGCAACTTCTCAAGAAAAGATGTACTTGTTTCAGAACCGGCTCATAAATATCTCATTAGGGTATGGCAGTATCGATATGGAGCTCTAAAATAAGTACTTCAGAGAAAAGCGTTTTGGGAAGAATCACAGTGAAATGAAAAATATCCAGATGTTGGAGTTAATAAAAAAGCCCAGGTTTAAATCTTAACTCTGCTTCTTATTAACTCTGTGACCAGGATCATGTTTCACACTCTCTCTTAGGGGTAGTTTTTGGATTTAATATGAGAGGGTTACTGTTAACATTAACTGAAATGGCACTTCTAAAGTGGCGAGCAAAATGTATGACATGTAATAGGCACTTAACAAATGGTATGCTCCCCCTCCCTTTACTTCTTTCTACATCAGCAAAGAAGAAGTTTACAAATACATGCACATTTATTTGGGAACAAGTATTTCTTTATGAAGACACAGAGGTCTGCGTGAATTGTGCCACATGCTGGGGGTGTTTCACTTTAAATAGTATATACAAACACAGTATAAATTGATAATTTACGTTAAAATGTTAAGTTGCTTTGAATCTTCCTTAGGGATATCTCCCTTTGCAGTGCCTCATTTACTTCTCTGTTCTTTGTCTTAGTAAATTCATAACAGGTGTTGGAATCTAGCTGGGTAAGCAAAATATCCAAAGGCTATTGAAGTAGGTGAAGAATCTTCAAATATATTTTGTCCAAAAAAGAATGAGTAGTGGAAAATGTGTGCAGAACACTTTAATGGTAAAAAGTATCATATATCATATATGTATTTCAACCTGGGAGACATTTGGAATGAAGTTTCTAAGTTTATTTAGGATACCAAAAAGCAAGAAGGAAAGAAGGAGAGAGAGAGAAAGGTGGGGGAGAAGGAAGGAAAAGAGGGAGGGAGGGAGGGAGATAGAGTGATAGAGAGCTAAACCTATCATCAGGTTTAATTTGTACTCCTAACGACAGCCCATCACCTATTCACTTCCTTTCAGCCTTAGACAGCACACTGCCTTTTAGATCTCTTTACCTGAGGACATAGGAAAAGGAAGTGTCATATCAGTATCAAGAGGGACCTCTTTAAGAACAGAAAGTCTAACCAGACCTTGCAGGTATGTTCGGACTGTGTCAGCATGAAAGAGAGTGGAAGGCCTTTGGGAACTGTGGGAGCAGCTCTCTCTTCTTTAGTCCTGCTCTTTCGTCTCATGCAAGCAGTTTTTCGAGTGTGATGCTAGTTCCCCGAGCAACTGCAAAGAGTTGCCTGGACTCAAATTCTAGAGCAAGAAATTGCCCTTAAGTGTCTATCATGGACCAGTGACAACAGGAAAGAAGGCAGAAAAGGTCCTATACTCAGAAATTTTGAACTCTTGGGTAAGACAGATCAAAACAAAATGTGCTAGTAAGATAAAAGTGAGAGGTATGCAAGACACAGGATATTAAAATATAAATAATAACGCCTTCCTAATTCCATTACCTGAATTTTGCATAATATTGAGTAAGCATACTTTCACAACTCTAATCTTATTCCTCGATGCTTAATCCTGTAATTACACATAATTTATTTCCTTGAAAAACCTGATTTTGATGGCCAGGGAGGAAAAAAAAAATCCAGAAGTTTGGATGAAGACCAGTAGTAAGGGTGCAGCCTTACTCCTTCGTAATAATAACTGCTTCTACATGTATTTGGAGAAATGCAGAAACCAGCAGGTCCTGTGATTTTTCAGCCATTAATTCAGCTATGAAGAGCTAAGAAAACTGACTGGTGTAGTACCAGAGATTTAAAGAGTGTCAAAGCCTGCGTTTGAATTTAGCTCTGTGTCTTACAGGCTGATGATTTTTGACAAGTTACTAAACTTTGCCAATCCCCAGTGTCTTCATCTCTAAAATGGATATTATAATAGTACCTACATCATGGGACTAAGAATTAAGCAGGGTGATCCACCTAAAACACCTAGCACATAAAGTATTGTTTCCAGATATTAGCTGCATTTACCAATTAAAAATGTTTTGAGAACTATAGCTATAAAATTATTTTTTCATTTACTCCATTTGTAAATATTTCTATGTGTATGTGCCTGAATATAAGTGTAACTGAACGCAAGTCTGGCTGCCTGCCACTACAAAAGCCAATACTTGAGAGGCAGGTGCTGATGTAAAGAAAAGTGGTTTATTCAGATGCTGGCCACCTGGAAAACGGGGGACTTGTCACAAAGCCCATCTTCTGAAAAGATGGGGCCTCATGTCTCAAAGTCGATCTCCACCTCTCAGTGTGGGCAGATGTTCCTATAACAAGAGAGAAGGGAAAAGAACAAAGAGATCAAGGGAAGGATTTGAAAAGTTCTTTATGTGCAGATGAGCACAGTCCATTCTGATAAGGCCAGTGATGATCCAGGGTGCACCATCCTGGTTCAGTCACCTGGCTTCACGTCATCCCGTCTTTACGTCACCCAGGTTCCGGCTGAAGGTCAGCAAAGCTCCTGGAGCTGGGATATCTAAGGGCCAGAGTCTGTATCTTTTGAAGTCCATTCCTAGGATTCTTATACTAACATGCTGTTTATCTATAAGCTACATATTAGTCAGAGTCAGCACTTACAGAAACAATGTCAAAAAAATGGTGGGGTGGGTTATAATTCCCCACTATTACAATTCCCTACTGTTACACAAGCACTCTGCAACTATATAGAGTATCATAAAATGTTGAGAATATAAGTAAATTTGTTTTTAAAAGTATATACTGCAAATGTATATCAAAAATGCATCCACTTTTTTATTGTTGTTGCCTTTTTTTATTTGAAGCTTTTACTTTAATTACCTTTTAATTGTACTCTTATTTTTCCTTGTCTGTTGCTTGTATATAGCATTGTCCCTGGGACATGGGAAACACTAAGAAGCCAGTATTGAATGAATGAGTAGATGACTGAATGAATCACTACAGTATTTGATAAAGGTAATCACTACAATAGAAATACAGAAAAGGGGTAGACTCACAAATTCTATAGTAGAGAATAAACTTGGATCAACATGAATATCTGGAAAAGTACATTTCGTTCACGATTCCTCTCACACTTATGTTAATACCATCAACACTTATGGAGTAGGCAATTATTATGGGAGCATATACAAAGAGTTATATACAAGTCAACTAAAGAATTTCTTTAGGTCATCAGTGGATGAGTGGATAAAGAAAATGTGGTACGTGTCCATATATAAAATACATATCACATATATGAATAGAATGGAATATTATTCAGGCATAAAAACAATAAAGTCTTCCATTGGCTACAACATGGATGATCTTGCCGGCATTGTGCTAAGTAAAACACGTCAGACAAAGACTAATACCGTATGATCTCATATGTGGAATCTAAAACTAAAAGCAAACAAACTTTAAGCTCGTAGGTACAGAGAACAGATTGGTAGTTGGGAGAGGCAGGCTGTGTAGGATAGGTGAAATGTTTTAAGGGCGTCAAAAAGCATAAACTTTCAATTATAAAGTAAATGTCCTGGAGACAAAATGTGCAGTGTGATGACTATAATTAATAATACTACATATTTGAAAGTTGCTAAGAGTAGATTTAAAAGTTCTTATCACAACAAAAGTTCTTGTGTAACTAGGAAAGTGACAAAT
Organism: Desmodus rotundus; assembly: GCF_022682495.2. Lineage (NCBI taxonomy): Eukaryota > Metazoa > Chordata > Mammalia > Chiroptera > Phyllostomidae > Desmodus > Desmodus rotundus. Next base: position 65,885,708 of record NC_071399.1, on the reverse strand, counting down.
GGTGTCTAGACTTGAGGTGGTCATGTCACAATGAATGGGAGTGTCAGGTCACTGTGTTGTACTACCGAACCTAAGATAATGCTCTGGGTCAATTATGCTGCCATTAAATAGAAGGAGATATTCCTGAACAATCTCTTCAAAACCTTATCAATACATATAATTATAAGACTGAGTGTGTGTAACACATGCTGAGGTACATCGATTAGAAAATGGCACCAGTTTGTCTTTTCTCCCTATATCCATATCCTTGGTAATGTGACTTTGCTGCTCCTCTCAGTCCAAAGGGGGAAGCACTTACACTTGCTTTTGCCAAAACAGTATGTGGCGAGTGACCTCGTTCTAATTCCAACACTGGGCGGCGAATGGATTTGCATGTTTCCTCTGTTGGGACCCTGACACGACCACGAGAACAGATCCAACCTACCTTCCTGTGTGATCAGAGACACAGGAATGATGTCAGGGACACCTGATGATGGTTAATCACCACATCAGTGAGCCTCCATGTGATCTACCCGCTGATGGCAGAAACCTGAGCAAAACAAAACAAAACAAAACAAAATAGAAAACCAAAATCGGCCTAGCCCGGGTTATATCACAAGTTACCAGGCTGATCAACTGTAGAAATCGACATACAATGATACACCCTTATAATTTTATAACATTGGATTTCAGTGTGGTTTATTATAGATCAATGTATAACTGATTCACTTAGATATTCATATGGAATCAGTTATATAATATATGCACACTAATTTACACAGCATGCATGCAATGTGTTTACAAATTTACATAGATATGTACGAGGGGGACCCCCCAAAATGAAATTATCTCCCGGGGGTGCACCCCTTGTAGTTCAGGCTTCCCCCACCAGGGGAGTGTTCTAAGAAAGTGTATGGTGTCAGTGTATCAGCTGGCATTGTTGTGAGGGGCTGCGTTCCACTTCAGTGAATTTTCTTGTTTTTGAAGACTCTTTCAACGTGTTTGCCCATTACATGATGGGTGATTTACAAGCACACCTGTCTACACCACTCTGAGTGTTCAGCAGTTTTTGACCAAAAATGGCATCACCCCCTTGCCCCACCCTCCCTATTCACCTGAGCTTGCCCCAGCGACTTCCTTTTTGTTTTCCCAAGTGAAAAAATATCCTCAAAAGGGAATATTTTGCTGATGTGAAAGAAATGAAACAAAAAGTGGCAGAAGCACTAAAAGGCATCAAAATTAACAAGTTCAAAAACCGTTTTGAGCAGTGGAAAAAATGTCTCGATAGGTGTATTGTATCAACTGGAGAGACTTTGAAGGTGACTGAAATTTAAACATGTAAGAATAAATATACAATTTTTTAAATAAATAAATTCTGATTTTCTGGGGCCCCCCTCATGTATTTTTATGCACACGTATACATATGTTTATATAAATAAAGGGGTAGAGATAGAGTAAGAGTGAAAGTGAGAGTGAGAGTGTGTGAGTTTGGGAAGTTTTTTTTTTTTTCTTTTTTAATCTCTCCTTAACAATGCCATTGGCAAGACAGAAAAACTAACTCTAGCTTTAGGTGAGAGATTTGCTGCTGCAAATCTCTCTACATAAATATAGTCTTAGCTCATTAATTTCCAGTAAGTAGTAGCTGCCACTCAGTGGTCATGCCAACTGTAGCAAATAGGATAGGAATAGGAGAAATGTCTGAATCTCTCTGAAGGCTATCAGTGAAGATTCAGGCTTAAAGCCCTAGTGGGCAAACTAATCTTGGTTTCATAAATGTAATCTCGAGCACATGCGGAATAGCCAGGGTCCATGGGATGTCATAATTTTAGAACTTGTTATCTTCTGATAAAGAGATGGCCAGGCCAAACTTGTCCATAAATAAGTTTAGTTATAAACATATGAAAACCCTACATTTTTTGTAATATTCTAATATTTCAGTCTAACTCAGATGGTTATTTCCAATATTCTTCTAATATCTAATGCAAATTACCAAAATGTAATTATAATTATAAGATTGCTTGATCATAGGTTTTTAAGTTCTATATAGAAGTTTAATTCTAAGTCTTCTTCCTTTATTTCAATTTACACATATGAAACAGAAAATAATATCCTAAAAAATTCTGATTTTGATAAAGGTGGATATTATTGGGAAAATTTTTTCAATGAAAAATGCTGCACTAAACAGAATACTTTAACTGCACAAGAGAGAGAAAAAATAATAAAGAATTACTAGGCAAATTGTGACAATTGGACAGGCAGCCAGATGATGTGAAGAAAACCTGAGGGCCCTTGTCAATCAAGACCCAACCAAGCAGCAAATTGTACCTTAGTTTTGAGACTTTGCAAAGTAAAAGTCAAAATATAGACTATCTGGTAGATCTGTCAGCTCATTAAAATGAGATCAGAGAAAACAGTTAGCCATAAATAAACCATCCCCCCACCCCACCTTGTTTCACCCAGGGGACTAGAAAGAAAAGTTGCCTTGGCACTGGTGAGAGAGAGAGGGGTCAGGGGAAAGAAGAAACAAAGGAAAATCTTGGCCAGCTCTATGAATAATGTGCAGCCAAAAATTCACATCACTTAACTGGTCTAGAGGACTCAAAGTAAAGTATTTTAAAGTAATGAGGTCCTGGTCACCTGTTAACAGACAGAGCAAACACTAATCCATAATGAAAAAAAAAATCTATTATAGGCTTTTGGAAACATCCACAAAAATAATATTCCCAAAGCAACTCACAGTGCAGTGGTTGAAGTCTTTTAAACTTGCCATTTGAAAAGGTACAGAGGACAACCCTGAAGGAAATGAAAGTAGAGAAATTATAGGTTTCTGTTAAAATGGGAAGTAGAGGGTAAGGGCTAGAGAAGAGGTTGTAAATATAGAGAATTTTATAATGACCAGAGGGCACAAAAGGATGCAGGAACTGGAGAAGTAGGAGATGGGGTCAGGAAAGGGATTATAGTAAATAACTTGTGGTGATTGCCGGAATTATGAATTCTTGTAGGAAGTAATGTAACCCCAAAATATAAGAAATTCTGTGATTGATAGATCTTGATGATCTCAAGGTAGAATATTACAGTGTGCATGAATGTCGAGATTTTTCTAGTAGCATGTGAATTCTCAGTGCTTGACAGCTACAGAGCCAAGATCAGAGCAATCTTATACCCAAAAATTTTAGGGCTGCCTCATAACCTCTCATGATTAGCACAGGAGTGAGGATGGAGGAGAATGCAGGGTGAGATGTCATAACCATGTTTAGGGCTTCTTCTTGACTCCCAAAGATGGAGATGTGACAGGTCACCCTAAGTTCTCTAACTTAAGGGGTCTCTTACTTTTAAACAAAACTACCAAATGTAGTCTAGATATCTTTTTATTGCTCTTATAAAATATTGGAATGTATTTTAACTGTTTTTGCTTATGTGTAAAACATCAATTGATTTCAGAACAGTAAAGTTATTCTTACAATCTTTTGTAGATCTTTGACTTTTAAAATGTATATATGTGCAGTTTGAGAACAATGCCATTTTCATCTTGCAGAATTGTCATAAATTACATTTTCTTGCCATTTGTTTGGACTAGCATCACTAGTAAAATATTGAAAATAAGCGATGATAGTAGATATCTCAGTTTTCTTCCTATTAAAGGAGAATATGTCTATTATTTTATTACCAAATGTGATTTTTTGGCACCTTTTTTAGTAGATGCCTCTTAGTTAAGGCAGTTCCAAGCTGTTCAAATTCAGAAAGACATTTTATCATGAACATTGTTAAATATTTTAATTCTCACAATTTTAAGAAAGTCATATTGTTTGGTAGACAGCAGAATTGGACTGAACTGTTTATTTTATCAACAATGTGCCTAAATGGGCATACTTTTCCAGGCCAACCCATTAGTATCAACTGTTACTTCTAAAAGTCAGCCAATCGGGGAAAGATTTATTCAAATAAATCTGTGTCTGAGAATCAACCAATCAACTACAATCTCACCTCTGAGTAACGAAATTTAGCTTGTTAATATGATGAACTACATGAGGTTTTTGTTTTTAATGTTAAACTATTTATATATTTCTGGCATAAATTGAACTTAGTAATGATAGTGTTGTTATTTTTTTGTAAATGTAAATTAATGAATTCAAGTTATTAACATCACAATTAAGATTTTGCATCTATATTGTGAGCTTGGCATATAATCTATTTTCTTATACTCTCCTTGTCAATATTTTTTACCAAGGTGTTTCAAACTTTAAAATTTGAGTTTTTCTGCACTTTGGTATAAATTACATGAAATTTAAAAATATCTGGAACAAGTTATCTGGGCTTGTTTTACTTGGTAGGTTTATAAATTTGGTTATCTCTTTTACACCACTTCAAAATTCTTTCAACCCTATCACTGCTAATCATTTTTTATGAGATATTGATTTGCTTTATGCAAGGACAATTGGGCAAGCCATCACAAGGAACCCATTCTTGTACCTCTCATTTTCTACCATAGAGCCACCTTCACAATTTACTCTCCACTCAGTCATGCACAATCCAGAAATGCAGAGAAAATAGTGGCTATAGAGCTACCCTTGACCAAAGAGGAGTGAGAACAAAAAGATATATGCTCCCTTCTCCTCTTTGTACCCCTGGTGAGGAGTTCTGAGACTTCCCATCATAGATTCAACATCATTTACCTAGAGCTGGGTATAATTTGATCAATTCCTCAGTTGGTTGTTCCTCCTCTCCAGTTTCCTTCTGCCTCTCCTGTACTCCCCATCCATGGTATTACATTTCCACATAAATACCATGTGTGAAGCTTTTTGTCTTTTTCTCAGAAAACTCAGGCTAAAGCATTTTTCTGTTGTCTATCTCATTTTTCTATTTGTTGTGTTAATTATATTAAGTTAAACAACTATTTGTGTAAGTTAATTTTGACTTAGTTTTCATTTTTTGACATAAAATTGCTCTTAGTGCTTTGTTATAATAATATTTTATTTAGTTATTTGTAAGTACCTGGAAAATTTATATTCCCTTAAGGAAGGAAAAAACTTCACCAATAAGCAATGACACTATTGATTATAATGAATCCTGATTTCTGAGATGTTAAAATATAAAATATATACATTTTAAAATTTTGAATCCTAGCATTGATTTTTGAGATTTTTATCTTTTCAATCTATTTGTTTGCATAGTTTTAAGTCTTAAAAATAAGCTTTTACTTTCAGGGACCCATAATTTTTATATTTTAATTTTCTTATTGTGGTTTAGTGTCATTAATTCCTTAAGTTTTACCTTCTTGAGATAGTTCTTCAGTTCCTTTTCTAGCTTTTCATGTTGTACTCTAACCTCATTAATTTTCACTAATCTGTCCCTTAATGTGAGCTTATGGAACTAAAAATTCTCCTCTAAATACTATGTTAGTTAGATCCAAAACAATTTGGTATGTAATTTTGATAGTCTTTGACGAATGAGCTATTTATATACTTGTTTCAAAACTTCCAAACTTATATGTATGAAACTTTTAAAAGTTAAATTAAAAAAATAGAATTATAACATTTATATTCTGACTAGGAAACATCTCTGAATGGTATTCTTTCTTTCCTTCTTGTTAAGAGTAATTTTCATGACTTAGTTTATTATCATTTTAAAAATATCTATAAATGATCCATGTAGGCTTGAAAATATGTTTATTCTCAAATCTGTGGACTTAGTGTTACACCATTTTATTTTTTAGACCTCTTCTTTTTGAACTTCTACTAGAAGTATCTTGGACCTTATTATTCTGCCCCTTTTAATTCCACTTTCATTATTTTCTATATCTTTGGGTCTCTATATTTTTATTTTCTGTGATTTCCAAGTCAAGATATTTCAAAACTTAAAATATCTACTTCTTGATTTCTCTATTCTTCTAATTTGTGTTTGATCAATCAATGGAGGTGATATTTTTGGTATATGAGGTCTGTGCAGGAAGTATCCAGCCACGTAATATTAAAAGTAGATACATTTATTGAAGAAGATACAAGAAACATTGTGCATAGGATAATGGTGCCTCAGTCCCCTTCAAAGTAGGCACCTTGGGACCCCACACAGTTCTCTCAGAGTCTCTTCCACTGTCTAAAACACTCTGCAAAATCCTGTGTTGGAATCACCATCAGTCCCATCATATTTTCCTGAGTCTCATTGATGGTCTGAAATCTCTTCTATTTCAAAGGTGATTTTAGCTTTGGAAAAAGCCATAAATCACAGGGCACCAAATATGGGCTGTAGGGGGGCTGAGTAACCAGGGTAATTTGATATTTCACCAAAACACTCTGCATGAGACATGATGCATGAGTGGCATGTTGTGTGATGAAGCTGCCAGTCACCAGTTGCCCATAGCTGTAGGCTTCTGAATCATCTAGGTAGTTTCCACAGGGGAATTTTCAAGCTTAATGCAAAATTTGATACAGATTTGTTGCTGTACTCACTCAGTCATTTTGAATGTGATGGCCACACAGTACACATTCTCACACAACTGGCATCTACTGCTCCCACTAACTAATACAGTGAAGTCATCATTGTTCACGCATGTGCATTCCAGTCCACTCTCCTTGGCTGCTAGGTTACCTCACTGTCATGCAAACCATTCTCATTATTTAACAACAGCTGGACTTTTTCCGAACAGATCTCATATATTATATTGGCAGAAGTTCAATTTTGTTTATTTTCAGGCCTGTTTATTCATTGTCAAAATGTTTTTATATCCTCAAGCATTTTATTCATCATTTAAAAGTCTGTATCCAATAATTCTATTACATAGAAATCTTGCCTTTGTCTGCAAATTCTTGCTATCATTTGTGGTTGTGGTTTCACATTCAGTGAAACTGTCTGTGGGAATCCTTTCTAGTCTAAATTGTCCTTCTAGAACCCTTTTTACATGTTTTGTCACTTGTGGCACCACTTGAGGTCACTTTTTGTATTAATTTGTTGGCTTTGGTATTTCTGGTTCACACAGAGATCAATTATTCAGACTCTATGAATTAACAGTCATATTTATTAACTCTCAGAAAATACTATTTTTATTTCCACATCGATCCCAAGCTAAAACAAATGATTTTCTTTGTTTTCTAGCTGTCATATATTGAGTTTTTTTTCTAACTTACTTGTCCAATGATAGTGAGGTCCTTTGAATGTCCAAGTAATTGGTGATGAAAAAGTTTAAATATTCTGAGTCTTAGTTACCCACCATGTAATGGCTCAAGCCTTACCTATTGTATGTCTATTAAAATCCAAACTTTTGTTACTGAGACCAAAACACCCAATCCCTACCCATCTCCCCTTCAGATAGCTGCCATCTCTGTTTCTCACATGTCTTGCTTTCAGGTTTTGGTGTTAATTTTGACCCACCCATTCCCACATACTTACCTATAGATTTAAATAACTCTTTTAGCATGTATGTGGAAGGGTATTCAGGACATTTAGTTTACCTAACCACTGAAAAATAAGATACAAATGTAGTCATTCATTAAAATTATTTCAAAGTTTAATAAAGTAACATCCTCAAATGTTTCACTTTTACACTGATATGGGGGGATATCTTAATCATATCTCCTCACATAGTAGAACTGCCAATGGATGGGGCACATGGATCCCTAAAAATCAGTCTACTACAACACATTGTACAATGTGGAAATACTCAATAGCTTTGCTAGTAGAAGAGAATATAATTGTCGGCCTTTCTATCCATCCCAAATTAGCAGTTGCTATTTTTCTACTCCAGAAGAATGCATCTAATAGCAGTTTACTGAAACTTCATCATTGCAAAATGTCACTATTATAGGAAAAAAAATCTCCACTTATATAATCAGGGAAACACTATGTTTAGCTCATTTCTCCAGTCTCTCAAACTCTAAATATGATAGTTTTTAAGTGTAATTCAAAGTACAGCTTTGAATTATGAAGTTATGAAGAAATGATTCCTTACACAGGCTTTGATTCGTTCCCTGCCACTAATGACTGTAGCCACCATTTGAAATTGTCACTTTGAAATAAATTTTGGACAAATATTACAAATGTGTAATATTGTAATGTGTAAAAATCCTCAAATAGAAAATGAATGTTCTCTTGATTCAAAATTAAATATACAAATATAGAATTGGTGATTTAAGCATCTTTAAAAATAGTTGCCTGTATAATTTTGTTCAAATGAGGTATCTAATCATATTTGTAAAAAAATATCTGCAGTGAATACTTATTATGACAGCTACTAATTTATTCTCTTTTGGCTTCAGACTCACTCTTTCCTGCCTTGTCTTGTGTAATTGGAGCTGCTCCACCCCCAGGCATTTTTTCTTTGATACCTGGTACAATGTTTATTATGAGATGACATTAAAAGGAGTCTAGAAGGAAAAGTAGAAGGAACTTTTCCTTTGGGTTCCGATGTGTTTTGTTCCCTCTGCCTGTGATGGCCAGTGGTTTGAGGCACATCTGTTGGGCCTCCACCTGCAGCAAGACTCACCCGTATCCCAATGGGCAGCTTTCTGCCGACTGGTGAGTGAGAGACCCGTGGTGCGTGCCTTCTAGCAAGTTTTATATTACGGCCGGGGAAAATCATCAGATTTAGCAAATAAAGATTGGTACCCAGTTAAATTTTAATTTCAAGTTAACATGCTTTTTGAAATATTTGAGATATACTTATATTAACCTTTTATTATTTATCTGACATTCAAATTTTGCCCGGCATTCTGTACTTTATATGGCAACCCTTTGTCCAGTGGCAGTTTTCTGCTTGCCATCCCCAGGCAGAAGGCACCCTTGCTGGCAGTCCCCTGCTCAGCAGCTGTGGTCTGCAGAACCTCTGTAAACTTCATTGTTCAGTGGGCCACAACCACACCTTCTCCAACACAGTGTGAGCTTCACTCTGGGTTTGGATAAGGGTGGGGTGGGGTGGGTGGGTAGTTATTCCAAGTTTCCTCCCTGTTTGCATACTCTCCCTTGGCCTTAGATGTAGTAGCTGTTTCCCGACTATGGTTATTTCTGTATTTTTTAATTGTTGCCTTCTGTTTAGTAGTTAATCACCTCTAATTAATTAAAATTATTTATATTAAATTTTCCCTGTGCCAATGACTATAATGGACCTATTTCCTAACTGGATCCTGACTGATGCAGGATAAGACTGGAAGTGGCCCTAGGAGATAAACCTTGAAAGATGAGATTCAGGGATCGTCTTGGTCATGCCCTTGGGCTTCAGCACAATACTTATATCCTGACCATTGGGACGCAGGATGCTAATAATTCAAGGCATGAGCTGGTATCACAATTAATCAAACTACCACCTGTTGCTTATTCGGATGAAGTGCCAACTGGTGCACGTGCTTTTGGGAGCCTAAGTGGCTGTAGCACTCGATCATGAAGCAATCATGATACATATAATCATTGTGGCATGAGAGTCATCTGCATGCACTGGAGTAATTACAAAAAAATAAATGACAAGCTCAAGTCCTCTAACTCTCAGTTCAATTTGTGATCTGAAAATCAGAGAGTTGCCATCAGAGAGTTGACAGCCCTTGTAAAATATCTTTCTTTCTTATTTATTTATTTATTTATTTATTTATTTATTTATTTATTATTTGCCGCAGAGCTGATAATTGCTCAAAAATCAAACAGTTGTGTAGGCTGCTAAATAACATCATCAATTGAGTCCACAATGCCACCACGTGGCACAGTCTTTCATCTGAGTGCTGCTGTGATTGGGAAAGAATGGAACCAGTCTTGGAAACAAAAACGTTTGGTTAGACTCATAAAATAGGCACATCAAACTCAGAACTCAACCTTGCCGGTGGAAGAAGCTTTCCCTCTTGGGTCAGAGGTGACTCGCCACTTTTAGTTTGAAAACATGGTCATAACCTGACCTCTTGCAGATGCCTTGAAAGGGAATGCTGTTTTTCTCCTCCAGGCCTATTACAACCATCCCCAGAGGACACTGGGCCCACAACTAGAGTCAAACATAAGAATGCTGCCAGCGGGTATGGGAAGGATCCAGGGGCTCTCAGCAACCAGGTGTTTCAAGCACCTGGATGAGCAGTTTCCTTGCTAGGACCGCGTGAAAGACACAGTGGAAATCACCCCCAGCGATTTCACTGTCATTTTTCTGAAAGTCTTCTTAGTGTGTTTTCTGGCACCCCAGCAAGTGGCTTCCTTGGGACAAGTATGCTGGAAATCTAGTGTTCACACTCTAGAGAGTTTTGCCAGCAGCCCACCATGTGGCTTCCTTGTTCTTCCTGTTCAGGAGAGCCAGGGCTGAACACCATTCCATTTGCATCGTGAGGAACCTAGTATGCATTTTCTTACCACCAGCTAAAATTAACTGCTGTAAATAGGCTTTCAATAATGTGGCAATGAGGTGTAGGTGTAGCAAGTTGGTCTCAGTCTTTCCGTGAGTTTCTGCTTCTAAACTGTGGACTACATAAAACACAGGGGGCAAACCCAAGGCTCGCAGGCCTAATCCGGCCCTCCACCTTGTTTTACCTGGCCTGGCACCTTGTTTCTACCCGGTGGCAGCAGGGAGCTCCTCGCCGCTAGTTAAGGAGTAGTTACATTTATACGGTCCTAAAATTACATTTGGCCCTTTGAAGGTGAACTGCAAGGCTAATGCGGCCCCTGGTGAAAATGAGTTTTATGTCATAAAACTTTCTCAGTGTTTTACCCCATTTTCCCCACTTAAGTGAGTCTGGAAGGCTAGAGTGGGTTGGAGTTGGGTATTTCGCTTCTTCCACATGAAAGGCAAGAGCCGGCTGGAGTTGGTTAAGGCACACCTTGTTTTAATGGCTTTGCTTTACTGCACTTTGCAGAGAGTACGTTTTTGACACACGGAAGGTCTGTGGCAACCCTAGGCTGAACAAGTCCATGGGTGCCAGTTTCCAGCAGCCTTCGCTCACTTCAGCTCTCTGTGCCACGTTTTGGTAATTCTGGCAATATTTCAAACATTTTCAATATCATTGCATTTGCTCTGGTGATCTGTGATCAGTGGTATTTGAGAAATTGTGCAAGGAAGAGTCAATCGATGTGGCAAACCTTGTCTTATGTTAAGAAATGGCCACAGCCACCCCAATGGCCTTTAGCAACCACCACTCTGACCAGGCAGCAGCTGTCAGCATCAAGGCAAGACCCCCCACCAATGAAAGGATTACGCCTTTCTGAAGGCTCAGAAGACCCTTAGCATTTTTAGTAAAAATGTATTTTTTAATTAAGGTATGTACATCGTGCGATCGCACACCTTATAGACTCAAGTATAGTGTAACATAACTTTTATGTGAACTGGGAAACAAAAGAAATTGTTTTGCTGACTTGCAATATTCACTTTATTGTGGTGGTCTGGGCTAGAACACCAGTATCTCCAAGGCATGCTTGTATTTCCCTTCCCACAGGTGAGCTAGGGCTCTGGTAGTACCCAGCTGGTTAGGCTGTGGTTAACTCGTTCCTCCTGAGGGCAGTCTTTGCTAAGAACACAATGTTTTGGAGTACTTTTAAATGTTTGATTTTTCCCTACCCCTGCCAGAAGCAAGAGGGGGGGTTTCTCTGATATTTACTATAGGAATCTAGTTGAGTTCTCGGACGGAAAACTCACAATATTGTGGGGGCCTCCATATCATTACATCCCCCCGGAGTTTTTAACTCTCGAGCTTGTGTACATGGAGTTCTAGCAGTTCATGGATTACAGTTAGGGCTTTCTTGCCTGCACTGAGTCCAGAGGAGGCTTTCAGTGGTGAGTACGAGCTCTGGTAGCTGCGAATTCCTGTGTTTGCGGGTCTCTCTCTCCAGTCTTGCATAGCGGTTTATTCCTTGGGTCCTCCACGTAGGCTTTCTTCCGGATCCAAGAGGAATTGCTGATTTTTCAGTCTGTTCAGCTTTTTTGGTTGTTGTTAGGATAAAGGGGCTACTCCCAAGCTCTTTCCATGTTGACCTGGAAACCGCATGTCCAGGGCACTATTTTCATCTGTAGTCTGTAGAGTTCTTATTCACTACTTTTAGTAATCTCCTTTTTTTTTTATTAAGTTCTTCAGATAATTGGTGTGTTTTCTTTCTCTTGATTGGACCCAAGTGTAATTATACCGTAGTCTCCCCTTCGGTATAAGGTTGTGCTTTCTGTGGTTTCGGTCAACTGTGGTCTGCAGATATTAAATGGAAAATCCAGAAAGAATTCCTAAGTTTTAAATTGCATACTGTTAATATTATAATAACTACGTGTGGTGCCAGTTGGGTACTGGAAATATCAGGGGGAATATTTTGTAAAGTATATGATTGTCTGACCACTGTGCTGTACACCTGAAACTAATATAAAATAATATGAATGTGAACTGTAATCGAAAAAAATAATAGAAAAGAAATTATCCTGCTCCATCCATCCCAGGTGGTGACTCAGAACTTTTTCGAGCATCACCACACTATATAAGCTCCAGGCCCACTGATCGCTGAGTAACCCTCTGAGTTATTGGATTGACTCTAATGTTATCATACACTTGTGTCCAAGTAACCCTTATAGTAACCGAAAATATGTCGGGATGCCTGTGATATTCACCTTGCTTCATCTCATCATGTAAACTCGATTCATCTCACTGCATCATAAGAAGAAGGGTAAATAGGTACAAAAAGATATTTTAAGAGCAATGGGATCTTACCCACAGAACTTTAGTTACAGTATATTGTTATAACTGTTCTATTTTAACTAGTTACTTTTGTTAATCTCTTACTGTATCTAATTTATAAATCAAACTTTATCATAGGTATATATAAAACAAGGTGGAGCAAAAGTAGGTTCATAGTTGTGGATGTGAGAAACAGAGAGTTTACTCTTGTATTATTTATTATTATATTATTTTCCATACAAACACCTGTAAACCTAGCTTTGCCCCACCCTGTACAGGGTTTGGTACTGTCTGCGGTTTCAGGCATCTACTGGGATGCAGTCTTATCCCATCTGGGTGGGGAGGAAATACTCTAATTATATTCTGTCCAGATTTAAACACCCTTGACATCTGGAAAGCAACTTGGTGGTTCCATATTCCCCCACAAATTTACATGTGCAATTTCAGTGAGAGAGTATGCGTGCTGCCCGAAGTGGTTAAGGCTCTGTAATGACCACAGTAGAAACGTTGTAAATTCATAAGCGCTGCTGTGGACTTACCCCTTTATGGATGCAGATAAGTATCCACAGATCTCAGGGCCATTCCTGAGGTTCGGGCCCCATTATGGTTTTGCAGCCACTCTCTGTGTATGATCTTTTAGAGATCAATTTAATTCTTTTTTAAAGCTCTTTTTTTAAAGATTTTATTTATTTTTAGAGAGAGGGGAAGGGGGGGAAAGAGAGAAAAATGTCAATGTGTCGTTGCCTCTCATATAGCCCCCACTGGGGACCTGGCCTGCAACCCAGGCATGTGCCCTGACTGGGAATCGAACCGGCAACCCTTTGATTTGTAGCCCGTGCTCAATCCACTGAGCTACACCACCCAGGGCTGATTAATTCTTTTTTATCTTACATTAACTAAAGTTGGCTTTATTGTTTGCAACTGAAACCCTAACTGGTGAAGCATCGATATCAGGGTAAATTACCTGAGAGGTTTTTAATAAATACTTAAGAAACTTCTGCTGGACCAATAATTTAAATCCATCATTGATTTGGCATACAATCAAAATTTTGACCCATGTGACCAATTTATTTCTACTGTTACTGGAACTGGCTAGTTTAAAAAAAAAAAACACCCAAATGTCTGGCTACAGGAGTTTTCTTATTATGTGGATATTCCCACAATGAGGAGAATGCTTTCAAGGTTTCAGATATCTGACACATCTTACATTAGGAAGGAGCCAGAAAGAGAAATAGATGAACTGATCTTTTAGGAAGTTATAATTTGATAGCTGAGTATCTGGGTATGTGTGTGCGGATGGTGATTAGATGTTGTAGGTGGATGGTAAGAAGGAAGGCTGTGATGGAGAGAGAGTAACAGAGGACAGGGAGAAAGAGGTTGAATAACATAGAGGAAAGCAGATGGGTCTGTGATATACATATTGGCCAGTAATACATTTCTGATGGCAGGAGAACGTGCAGTCTTTTAAGAACAGGGGCATTGAATATCAATTTCTAAGGTTTTTGTTTTTTACTTCAGCTGGATGATCTCATGACTACTCGTGTTTATTGGACTTAGTTATTTCAAATATATTTTGTAGCTTTACAATAACATTTTAAATTAAGTGTCATCATTTATATGTTTAAAAGTTTGATATAGTGATAATCGAGGTCACTCTAACACATACAATTATGAAAATAATCTATTTGTCTTTCTCCCACACGGAACTGCATTTTTCTTTCCTCCACCCCATTTTCCCACAGAGGCCTGCTGCTTTTGCTCATGAACACACTGAGTGCAGGTAACCACTTACCTTCCAAACAATTTTTTCGGTGTACTTTCGAAAGTTTGTCTTACTATCTCCACAATACTGAAAATAAACATGTGGATATGGAAAATAACTTTAATAAACATAGGCATTCATTAACAATGTATTTACGCTCCAGACTTAGACAAATTAACATGTTTATAGATTTGGCATTGAGAAATTTTCCAAATGCCAAGAAAATGACACCATAAATGCAGAGTTAAATTAACCTCTTTATCTCTATTAAGTAGTCTGAATTTGTTTCCCAATCATACAATTTTTAGATGATCAGTGCAGGGAATTTAATGGGAGTTTTGCCCAGGTAACAGTGCCGAATAGAAGTTGTTTGTGGAATAAAGAATCGATTCTCAAAAAAAAAATCCTAAGTATAAAAACACAAAATAATTTCCCTATTGCTTATAAAAATGAGATTTCAAGTTCAGAAACTGCAAAAATGTAAATTGACCATATCTTAACATGTAGTGTATATTCTATGCTTTTCAACTGACAGGGCTGAATTTTAGGAAATAATGGATTGATACATATCATGCATATAGATGAAGAATCTTAATGAAAATTTTAAAAACACATATGGAAATTAAGTTAACAGTTGTGTGATTGTTTGAGTATGGATTGGAGACTGGAAAAATTACATCATTTAGAAAAAAAACTTTAAAAACTGTTAGCTTTGCTAAGAGATGGGCAACAAAAAAAGGGGGCAATAGTCAGAGAATGTCCACTTATTTAAAATAAGAGGAAATAGTTCATTTGTCACCTATAAATTAACCTACAAAATGCATATGTAGCAAATTCAATTACATTTATACAGAATCACCTCAAAGAGACTGATTCACTATAAGACAAACTTTACAGTAAATTAATGCATGAGTTAATTTATCTGTAGAAAATTAAAACTTGAGTGGGAGTTTGTTTAGAAGAAAAAGAAGAAAAGTGAGTCAGAGAGATTAAGGTCAGCGGAGCCAGACCAAGCCTTTGACAAAGCCAGTGCTTCGAACTAGGGTGTGTGCCTTTTTCCGATTTACACGTCAGATTGCTCCACATATGCTACACTGAGTCAGAATTCACTGTTTGGAAGTGAGATTTGGCATGGGCTGTGAAACAGCTCCCCAAGTAATTCTGATGCCCACTTCTTGAAAAAAATATTGACTTAAAATATTTGAAAATGTATGGGGTAAAGTGGAGTAGGTTGTAGATATATTCATTTCATTAATTGATTAAATTAGCTAATAATTTTTCAGATCATAATGTCTTCACCTTTGTTTATAAATTTAATCCAGTAAAAAGTGGTTACTAAGTATTTGCTATGTGAAAACTGAACCATATTCGTAAAACGCGTTTTGAATTTTTGGTCTTAATATTTGACTGTGAACCTATTTTCTTTTTTCAAAGAAAGGAGATACAAAAATAGTTCATAGCTTTCAAACAGCCATGCTCTAACCAACAGAATTCTGGAGGTTTATTTTATAGATTATAAGTGCATTTTTAAAAGAAAAAATATGTGTCGGTGTACTTTTTATCCAGAAAAAGAAAATTACTAGTTATCTTAATGGCATTGTTAAATTAATAGTCAGATAATAAGAATATAATCCCAGCATGTAACACTAGAGACTATGTATTTAACAATACACTCAATGTTCTCATGAATTCAAGCTTTTATCCTAAAACTCAATTTCTCCCCTGAGCTCCAGTTCCATATTCCCTAAAGTTTAAGTGACAGTTCTATTGGGATAGGGTTCTCAGTAATAATATGGCCAAAAAATATTTTTTTTTTCTCAAAGAAGTCTTCAAGTCCCAGTCTTCTGCATCCTAGTAAATTATACCACCTTCCCTCAGGTGCTTAAGCCAAAAACCTAGTTGTCAGCATTGATTTCTCTGCCTCAAACCTATACTCAATTCATCAGGAATTTTAATTTACTCTCCCTCTAAAATACACCTAGAATGTAGCTATAAGCCACCCTAACCAAAACCACCTTTATATCTCTCTGAATTACTGCAATAGCCCCCAACTTGTCTTCCTGCTTCGACACGTCCACCTCCCTCACACAGTCGCCAGTATCACTTATACATCTTAAAATTAGTTATTGTCACTCCACTGTCCCCAAACCTTATAAATGGCATCATATGTAAATATATATGTGTATATTGTGTCATTATATACATATAGTTTTATAGTTTTATATATTATATAGTTTTATATATTATATAGTTTTACATATAGTTTTATATATTATATATTATATATATGATATCATATATATTGCTATATATATAAAGCAAACTCCTTATCCTGGTCTACCAGTCTACTCAACCTTCCCTAATCTCTTCTGGAGGCCTCTGACCTGACCACCCTGCACTCTTTTCTTACCTTTAATTATGCCCTTTATAGTCAAAGTTTGACTTGGGGTCCTCTCTGTCTAGAAAGGCATTCCTTCTGAGATTGGTGGGCTCACTCCTGCTTGTCATTTGTATCTGTTCAACTGTGCTTCCTCAGATTAGCTTTTGGCCATGCTAAGTAAAATAGTCTTCCCTGAAGTCACTATCTATTCCTTTATTTTGCTCATATGACTTTATTACTTTTTCATTACCTGAGATTGCATGTTTCCTTGATTACTTGTGTAAAGTCAGTTTCCCTCATAAGAGTATAAACCATGAATCAGACATTTAAAAATATTAATTTTAATTTTAATTAAATTTTATTGATTTTCAAATTGTTATTGAAAACTCAGAGTTTAGAAGAGTACCCATATATTAAATAAACAGTAAGTGTATTTTAAATGAATGAATTTGAAATGAAGAATGTTATATGGTATCATCTTTCCCAAAATATCAGTCACCTCTTTCACAATGCCTGAATTGGCTAAACCTTTTGAGACCCTTTGTCTGTTCTGCATTAATTGTGATGATTGACAATTTTCTTATTGACAATGAGAGGGCAGATGCTCTGCTATCAACCTCTACCATCACTCACCTCTTCAAAACTATGTCATATGTGAATTCCCTGTATTTTCACTGTGACTGCTGATGACAGATAACATTTTTAAAAGACTTTCCATTTTTATTTTACACATATTGAGTAGTTTTCATGTATTTATAACTAAATAAAAATGCAGTACCCCTTTTCTCACTGTGTCCCCTCAATACAAATGTTAATTGGATAGCTAGGACACAGAGGAGGTAGGATAGAGTGAGGGATTGGTAAGAGGGAATGAAAAAACAAAAAAAAAAAAACATGTTTTTATAGTCCACTAGTTTGTGAGGAAACTTGTGGGGACATATATATGGAAAAGTTTGGTTATGCAATGTTAATTCCTGAAAGATATATATACATATATGATATAATATATATATATATATATATTTGCAATTAACTGTCCCAATCACTCATACATTCTAAAAGTTAAAATAGAATGTCCTTTAAAGTCACTATAGGTTTACTTATTTCTCTACAACTGCCTGAATGTTCATCTTTGCATCAGGGTGTTTTAAGCTGAATAATCCTTGAAACCCACTATTTGTCAGGAGGCACATGCTTTTGCATGCCAGCTTGTTTGCAGAAGAAATGTAAGACATCAGGATTACTTTTTAAATATCTTTAGGCTTTTGCCTGAAGCATTTCAATTCCCTTAAAAGGAGAGATAAATCATAATATCATCTCAGAATGTTTTAACTTACTTTTTATTAGGCAACAATTATTAAGTCACTGAAGGGTTTTCAAAAAGGATTAAGACATTTAAAGGTAAAATGAAATGCTTGCCTTTATATTGCTTATGATAAGAGATGGGCAACATTTGTATCAATGTGTTGAAAAAGGAGGCTAGGTAGAGAAGGAGAAAGAGGCATATGATATCCTTGAAGATCTGTAACTACAGGGAAATAACTTAGTAGGTGCATTAGTTTCCAAAGTAGCACATACTTGGTGGCTTAAAACAACAGAGTTTTGCTGTCTCATCATTTAGAGGCTGAAAGTCTGAAATCAAAGCATCAGCAGGTTTGTGCTCTTTCTGAAACCTGTAGGAGCATCCTTCCTTGCTTGCCTCTTCTGATGGTTTGCTGGCCACCTGCTGAGTTCTTTCGCTTGCAGTTGCATAACCCCAATCTCGGCCATTGTCCTTACTTGGAGTTCCCTCCAGGTATCTGTGTCTTCTTTTATAAGGACATCTGTCATTTTCAGTAAGGAGCCTACCCTACTCCAGTATGATCTCGTCTTAATTTAGTTACACCTTAAATGACCCTGTTTCCAAGTAAGTTCACATTTGAAGGTACTGGGAGTAACAACTTCAATGTATCTTCTTTTTCAAGGGGGAACCTATTTAACAATAAATATAACTCAGGAGAGTAATGGGGTGTAGGCTTAACAGGGTGTACGCTGAGAGGCCCCAGGGCCCAACCACAAGCCTAGCTTGGGGGCTGGGAAAAGCAGAAGCACAGGGATGGAGAGATATTTTGCATATCAATAACAGCAGGCTAGCTTACTCGTATTCTCTAGTGCTAACAAGTGTAGCCGATTGTGGGAGGAGTCAGAAATGTAGTTGCAGAGGAGGTTCCAGGTTGGGGTTTAAACTAAAAGGCGGGCTGCCAGGTGGGATGGGAGACAATGTAAGACAATGGGAAGCAATGCAAGACCATGAGGGAAGGAAAGGGGTGAAAGGACTCTCTCTGGTGGGCCATGAGAAGGTGCCGTGTGGTTTTGAATTAAGAACTGGAGATCATTGGGGACACAGCTGATGATTCTGGGAACCTCGGAAGACCTGATGCTGAGCAGCTGAGCACAAATTACTGGGAGGAACCAGGAGAAGTGAGCTGTGGATTTCTGTTGTTTTTCTTCTGGAGGGTGGTACTTCTCCCTGGCCAGACTGGGTAAAGGAGGGAGGGCAGGACTGTGTGTGTATGGGTGGGGGGGAGGTATCTTCCTTTCTAAGAAGAGTGAGATTTAATGGTAGAATTCCTCCATTATTCTAAATCTGTATAACTTTTAATTAAATAGCTCCTTTCCTTTTTACCAAACTCTGGCATTAAAAGCCACAATTGCTACTTGCTTGGGCAAAGAAGAACCATAGAACAAAAGCCCGGGTGGGGGGGTGAGTTGTTTCTGTAACAAGAGAAATATTAACAAATGTGTATTGATTACATAGAAAATTTACATGATGGAACAGATGTAATGAAAAGCTTCCCCAAACCAGTAAAGGAATTTAGAGATATCTTGAAATACATGAGAATATAGACCTTAGGAGAAAATAGAGATTGTATGTGGGAAACTGTGAATATAAAATTACATAGGAGAATAAGTTGTTTGTGCATGTCAAAAAATGAAAAGATTTGAAAAACTGGGTTGGGTATAACCTAGGACGAGGCTTGATAACTACACCAATGTATGGTCGGCACATACCATATCAGAAGTTGATGTGTCTCTGTGTTAAAGATCCGTACAGTAGAATTTGTTGGTTATGTAAGGGTAGACTGAATGTGGACAGGTGGGGTAAATAAAAGTCCAGGTTAGATAAATTATACCACGGACTAGGATAATAAAAATGAGAATGAAAATAATGTGCTGGATTTTTTCCCATCCAAGTTTGAATTTCTTTGTAACAGAGTACACATGAAATAAATATAAGATTCATTTTTATTCTAGGCACATTTTTCTTTTCTGTTTAATGACAAATGACAGAACTCAAAAATCACTCCTCAACATTTGGTGTTTATATTATTTCAGGAAAGTTTTGCACCAAATTGTGTAAAGCAGTTAATTTAAGATTATTGCAGATTTAATTTATTTAGAGAATGTATTATTGAAATTAACCAGTTTCCATCTTCATTTATATTGTTGTAAGTCATTTATAAAAGTTACATTTTAAAAATATCAATGTGGTTTTTATAAGAAGCAGATTGTATTTCTACTTCCTAAAAGGTTTTCTTGGGAATAAGTACTCCAAAAACATATTTCAGGAAACATTTTATCAAATCAAGAAAAAAATCTACTTAATCACAGCTAAGAATAAACTTGTGCAAATGAAAACCACATGCCAGACAAACAAAACCTTGTAAATGTACTCATTCATTCAAAAAGTTTTATTGATTACCTATGATAATTAAACCACTATATCAAGCAGAAAATGTGGAATTAAAATGCTTTCCAATGTCGTCTCTTCTTTAAAGTTACTTGCATTCTGTAAACAAATACAAGACTCTCACAAAAATAAGTGCAGTTCAAGGAAAAGAGTGATCATTGCAATAAATGTGGGATCAATAATCAAAGTGTATGTGTCAGACCCACCAATAGCCTTTTTGTCTTTGCCATTAGAACTCACATTTTTTTTTTTTTTTTAGGTAGCAGCAAGCCATATGTTAGCTGATCTTGATTAATCTAGGGCTAAGCAATCTTGGTGATTTTATTCTGTCTTTCCAGTGGTAGGTATGTGAATGGCCACGTGACATGATTCCAGTCAATAAATATGACTGGGCTAGACCCACCTGTGAGAATTGCCTACACTTTTAAAAAGGAACATAAAAAAGAGGTATGCTTTTTTCTCACCCTTCTGGTTTTTCAAAGGTGTCATCTTCCTTTTACACCTGGAAAATGGCAGCCATCTTTGAATTATGAGGTTCACTGACACCAAAAGGAGGGCAGACTGGAAAGATGAATCCAAAGAAATGGGTATTTTGATGATTTGAGCTAATGAATTCATCAACCATAGAAACATACTATTCAGAGATTTCTAATTCTGTGCAAAAATACATTTTTATGATTTAAAAACTAATTTTGTTTTTTGGAGGAGAAGTGATGTGAAGCCAAAGATATCTTAACTAAAGATATCTTTATATCTTTACACTAAAGAAAATTCAGTGTCGAGGCATTGGGACTAGTTCTTACAGAAATATTATGGTTTTGATAAATGAGTAACTAGCAGGAGATATAACATGGCAGAAAGATTGAGATAAAAAATCTTTAAATGTCAAATTTGTTATGTAGAAATATCATTCATTTTATTGTTATGATTTATCTCTATAAATGAAAATTACTCTTCCATTTTTATTTACATTTTAATCTAAAAATTTTAAATTCACTTATATTTAGAGACCAAGCAGGATCTTATAAGTGTTCTTTGCATGATGAATGATATATGTTAACACTTATAAAATTTTTTTTTTACCTTGTGCTTTCTTATTTCTTTAACTACAGTTCAAGGCTCATCATTCCATGCTTCACAGAATGTATCTAAAATTGCATGAGGAGACATCACATGCATAAATATGATACATAATTTTATTATGAAAGAAGATAAAATAACCATGAATCAAGCAAAATCTGAATTGTTCCTGATGTTAATTTTTATTGTCTCTAAAATAGCTGTTACTGTCAGGAGGATTGATTTTTTTCTATGCTTAAATTTTTTTTCATTCATTTAGTTGGAACACTAATATTGTTTCTACGTTGATCTCTTAGACGCCTAAAAATTCAACTAAATTCCATGAGATTGAAATGGAATATTAATCTAAGCTTTAAAAAACCATGAGAAGCAAGCTACACTTCTCTGACAACACTCCCCAACAAAGCTTGTGAGTGGTACACGTACCCTGCCATGTACAGCACATGAAAGCGGTTTAGGAAGACTGAGGTGGGGCACTCAGGAAAGGCTGACATTCTGGTGACTTCAGATCAAAACTGCTGATTATATTTGTGGGCCTTTCAAAGTCTCTCTTGTTTTTAGTAAAGCCATGTGTGCCTGCAAACGATGTATAATATGTGTTATTTCTGGATGAATGCACTTAATTATCTCTAAAAATCATTTCACCAACAGATGTCTCCTCCTTTCCTTGTACTAATCATTCTCTGCAGTTGCAAACTTTTTTTTTTTCTGAGTCCTTGTGTTCCCTCTCTTCTTCTTTCTGAAGGATTTCTCCTCCAGGGCAATTCTCCTTCTCAAAACCAGAATGTGTAGCAGCATAAAAGACACCATAAAAGCTTTGAAAATGTTCCCTAGTGCACATTTTAATGTAACTACCAGCTTTGTCCAAACAAAGAAAATGAATTTCATCCTTTTAGTAATTTTTGCAACAGCACCATAACCCAAATGTATCAACTTATCTATCTTTTATTTATTTATCTATATAAGTGTTGTCATACTTCATTGTTTTGACAATGATTCAAAAATAAAAAGACCTGTATACAATTTTATTGTTATTGTTATTCATTTCCACTTCTATATCTCATTTTGTGAATCATGCCAATTAAGTTGTTTAGGTATTAAGATCACACAGGCCTATTGGGGGATATATCCATCTCTAGCCCACCTTCCAGTCTCTAAAACAACAAACAAGTCACATGGTTATAGAAGTGCAAAGACTAATTGTGTTTGCACACATATTAAAGTTTTATTAGGCCTTAAGCCAATATTACTAACACATTTTAGATTTCATAAGATCTTGGCTCATTTAAAGTGATTATTATAGACATATTTGCCTTCAAATTTCTCATTCAACTAAGGATTTGATGTGGCACAATCAAATGAAAGCCGCTTAGTGTTCAAAATGATGGAATGAAAACAGGGCTCTTCGTGTGTGAAGACCACACACTTCCGCCTGCTGATTTTTATAGCTTTTTAAATTAAGGATGAGGTTTTAAATTTCACTAATTTAAATTTTATCCATTCAGTTATTATCTCAGTTCTTTGTATTGAATAGGCTTTTAAGTAGACATGTCTACTTGTTGCTCTAAGAAACTTTCTTTTGCTTTCTTTTTTCCCTTTTTACATATCGAGAGCTTACAATAAGTGATTTTCATCTTGAAATTAGCACTGGAACTATGGGTTTAAAAATCTCCTGAGATGATGGTTCTGAATATATAACCCTGATGGCTAGGGTAGATTTGTATTTCCTCGATGAAATATTTAAAAATTCCATTAGATCTTGGAAGAGATGCGATCTTTTCAAATTTGAATCCATTCAAAAAACTACTCCTGAAGTACCAGACAATTTCAAGAAAAAAAGATTCAATTGGAAACTCTAAAGGGATTAAAATGTATTATACTAAGTTTGATATGGCATAGATAGAAAGGAATGTGACCTTGAGAACATAATTCAAATTTCATGTCTTAATTTACTTCTTTGTACATTTACAGTGTTTATCTGATTTTTCTTTGAGCTCTAACATTGTGATATGTTGATCCCTATTCAATATATTCAATAATTATTTTATGGTACTTACTGTTTTCAAAAAGAATATGAAAAGGCACACACAAAAGAACATGTGATTAAATAAAAATAGGACTTGAGAAAATGAGGATTAAGGCAAAAGACCAACATTATCAACATCGAATTAATAAAGATTCTTTTGGGGGCATCACCACTGCCTCCGAGTTTCTCACCAGTCATTTTGTGTAGAAATGATAACATCTAGAATAACAATCTTCATGGGGGATACTGTAAACATTTTAGCATTTCTAATCATACGTTTTAATTCATCCATATTTTAATGTTCATTTTATATGCTTTATGATATACTGGGTTGGCCAAGAAGGGTTTTTGTTTTTTTTTTTCATAAGATGGCTGTAGTAATGCTTAGTTGTTTTTAACTTCATTTGAAACAATTTTGTTAGATTGTACTGTGACATCTGTCATATCAGTGTGAATTTAAAAAACATCAAAATTGGTGAATTTTTGTGTAGCCATTTTAATATTGAAGGTAGAAGAAAATACACAACATTTTTGGCATGTTATGTTTTATTATTTCAAGATAGGTAAAAATGCAACTGAAATGCAGGAAAAAAAAGATTTGTGCAGAATATGGAGAAGGCACTGTGACTGATCAAACGTGTCAAAAGTGGTTTGCAAAGTTTCATGCTGGAGATTTCTTGCTGGACGATGCTCCACAGTTGGGTAGACCAGTTGAAGATGATAACAATCAAACTGAGACATTAATTGAGAACAATGAACATTATACTGTGTGGGAGATAGCCGACATACCTAAAATATCCAAATCACTAAAGTTATTGATGAAAATGAAAAATGTGTCTCTTATTTTATAGAAAAAACTAAACAGACTTTTGGCCAATCCAATATATAATACATTAAAATAGTGTTTAAATATATGTATGTGTAAGCATGATTGGTCAAGACATTTTTAATGATCATATAAACATGGTTTTTTTGGGTAAACATTCCTCAGCCTAGACAGAGTTTTAGTAGTCCCAAGTGCTCAGAGAAATTCTCTGGGAGAAGTAACATTTAGAAATGTAATAGGCAGGGTAAAGAAAAAACACAAATGCCTTCAGGACTCAGCCAGGTAATACAAATGCCTCCAGCAGCTACTTGAACCATTCGTGTTGCTTTAAGAAAGCTAGTTTTATGCCCTGTGCAAATGCGGACAGTAACCTGAAAAGGATTCAGTTGAGAGAATATACGTTTTTTATTTTTTAGTGTCTAAATAAAAGCACGTAATTTTCTCTCAAACTATACATTTTGTATTGTAGATACAACATTTCTTTAGATTATATTGTATATAGCGTACTTCATTTGTCTGGTGGATTTTTCTGTTGCTGTTCTAGAGGACGTGCATAGCCGCCTCTTCGCATTCAGTAACGTGTTCATTCTCTTCCTTCTTGGTCGTCCAGTTCACAATAATATCAACATGTTCTTTTCAATTAAGCTAAGATTTATTGTTTAACTTACTGTGTGTATTCTCAAAATGAATGAATAAAAATGTACATAGTGTTATAAATTTATTGATTTTTTCTGGAATTTGGAATATTTGTGTGATATACTTATAAAAACTGTAGCTTTCAGTGAGAGCCCTTAATGATGCATATTCTTATATTATGGTATTTGCATGTGAGCTCAAAATGTCGAGGATTAGAAGAAAAATAAAAGGATGTTTATATGACATTGATTCTCAAAAAAAAAAATAAACAACACTTTCTAGAAATGTTTTTAACCCAAGGAAATTGAAGGTAGAAGGTTTGATCAAAGCCATGTTACTCTTCATTGTAAAAATGAAGATTTGTTGCATTGTCATTAAAGAGATGCCTGGAGGTAGCCACCCAGAGCTGATTGCGTGTGCTGCGTTTAATAAGGTTGCTGCCTAATGGACTTCATCACAGGAAAGTCTTTATTGCCCAGGAGACCTTGACATCGGGAACATTATTGGAAGGCTTTCTGTCTACACATGTATCCAGCTATTTACCCACCCAGAGTTAACATAAAGTTTTTTCTAAAGGTTGATCGGTTCAGCCGTCACTTTGATTTCCTGTCTCCTGTCACTTTTTGAATTAATCACCTAAGTAGGTTTTGTTGTTATTTTTTAAGCAACTTGGATTAAGGAAATAGTTTTTCACTTGTACTAAGAGGCATTTTTCATTAAACAACCTGATCAACATTGCTATTTTCAATTTATATGCTAATAAAGTGTACTTTAGAACTTATAAACAGGCGTTACCCAGTGGGATTTTATTCCAGGATTCAACATAATCTGTGGCCTCAAAGGATCTCTTCAGGTTATAAGAGCAAGAGAAAAGAGACTGTCTATTGAAAAGTATCAGGCCATATTCACAGGGAATAGAAGATTGGAACAATAAATGATAGATTTAAGAAAGATTAGAAAGAAATGTACAGATAACAAACATCATAATTTTTCTGCCATTAATTATTGAATATTCTTCTTTCAAAGAGTATTATATGGCATATGAATGGTACAAATAGATGTTTATCTCCTGTAAATCCCTTACAATCCTTTGTTTACAATACGTGGAATAGCTAACAGATACTACTTTGGTCGTAGTAAGTCTTCCAAGGCTGCAATGACTGCAATACTTTTTAAGATGCCACCTAATTATTATTTTTGCTCTCAGTAGTGAACCTAAGGAACTCCTTAAGTATAGAAGATAAAGTTTGTTTTTACATGACTACTTTTCCCAGAAAAATTTGGTGGGCCCAAGGAGTGAAAAGGATTCAAGGGAAAACAATGGAGACAGTCCTGATTTATGATGGTTTGACTCAAAAAGTCTTGATATTACAATGGTACAAAAGCAATACACACGTTGATTAGATAACATATTCAACACTTTATTATAGAATAGACTTTGTAGGAGAACTTTGCCCAACTACAGGCTAATGTAAGTGTTCTGAGCATGTGTAAGGTAGTTTACACTAGGCTATGATGTTTAGTGGGGTAGGTATATTAAATGCATTTTCAGCTTACAGTATTTTCAACTTTTACGGGTTTATCAGGACATAACCCATAAATTGAGGAGCATCTTATGTAAATAAGTTCAGTTTTGTATAAAGAGAATTAAAATCAAGTTCCTTACCAAATAGGCATAATGTAATTAGCTGGCTGAATCAGGATTTTTTCTGAGTAATTTAACTGTGTTACACAGAAAAACCGCAAGCATTTGGTTATGATAATACTGCCTGAGGAGACACACAGAGACCTTGAGATAATATAGGCAGTGAATTAGCAGAAGCCTTGAGTAAAGTTATGAGTCAAAGAATTCATAAGTAAACAGCAATCGGGGGTTGATAAAAAGTCAGAAACCCAAGATAGGTTAAAAGCTCAGGTCTCTGGAGTTTCTTCTGCACTTCAAGGGCCATGGAAACACAGAAGGAAATTTGAGTGTCCAAAGTAAAGTTCTCCAAAAACCTGATGCTGATAGCACATGTCTTGACATAGTTCTGGGTTTGGAGCAGGTAAGAGAAAGATACAACATATCAGAATTCTAGGGATGAAAACAACTCTTGAAAGTGCTGTCCATATGGATGCCTTACATAGAGACTCTTCTCTACAATTTGATGATGGAGTGGTTTTGGAAATGTGAATGAGAAGCCTGTGCCTTCCAATGTCAGTGAAGGGCCCATCACTCAGGGCGGGTAATCCACTTTCTTTTCATTTTAAGTCCTCTTTTTTAGATGATTCTTATTAAAATTGAAGATTTATCTGTGCTTTATTAAATTGCTGCATTCTGTTGCTCTCCAATTTATGCTTAAGTAGTTTAGTTAATTAAGGCCCTGCATTGCCATATTCTTGAGTAATAATGTATAATTTGGCCACGGAGTGAGTGAGTGAGTGAATGTGTGTATATTGTGTATGAATGAGTATATGTTTAAATGTGGTATATTGAATTTTATAAGAATCAATAATAATTTTCTAATTTAGATTACTTATAGTTTCAAGGCATTCCTATGGTAGATATTCCTACCATTCAGTAATATCTGATTTTCTTCTGAGTAAACTGATAAATTGTACTTACCCATCTCCTAGTAGAGATGAAGCCCTATGACTTCCTGTAGCCAATGACATATGACCTGAAATTACATGAATCATCAGTTCTAAGAGGAAATATTTAATTAGCAAATATCAACTTTTCAGCTAAAATTTTCTTCTGCTATATAGACGTATAGTTGCAGGTTGACATACGAACAAAATATTCTGAAAAGTATCTGAAGAACAGAGGCACTGGAACATTTTAAAGAACAGTAGCAACCTGAATGAATCAGAGAGAAAACTTCACCGTTTTTAGTCACTGAGATTTTCAGGTCGTTTTCTATCATAACATAATCTAGTCTGTCCTGAACTAAAAATAAAGGAGGAGAACCATTACAAATATTTTTAGGTATTAAAGATAAAGATAGAGACCTTTAAGAGGTGAGGGTTAGTCCCCAAATGTTTCTACAGTTCAGGAACATAATGCAAAAGGTGCAGCCTCATGTTCTCTTAATCATGTAAAAATCTTTAATGACATTATTTTGTAAGTATCTATAATCACTTATGAACTAACCCTTCAGAGCAATACGTTAAAAATAATCCCATTTGTAATCAGGCAAAATCATTTTCTACCTATTTATGGTTTTATAAATAAATTATATACTATTTTTAAAGGAACATTAAAACATTAATTTGCAAATTGAAGTTTAACAAATCAGATATGTAAAAATTTTCCACATCTTATTCTGTCACTTAACCTTTTATTGCATGTGAACTTCTCATAGTTGTGGGTAGAAATGTTTAGTAACTAATTTCTGCTTAGTTAAATTATTACTACATTATTATTTGTCAGTTAAATTATTTTTTATCTACTTTGGATGGTGGTAAGATATCTTCTTTTCTGGCTTCTTGTATCTACTTCTATAATTAAATTGGTCAAAATAAAAGGAAAAAATGTAACTACTTTACTTATTCTGAAATTGACTTGATTCTGAACAAATCTGATTACAAAGAAAATGTGGAGTAGTGCCCATTGTTCCATTTACCAAGAACTGGCTTAGAGAAAATTGTGTAAGTGAATAAGCAGCCATGTGACTTGCTCTCATTTCATTGGTCAAAGCAAGTCATATGGCTACTTGCACTGATTATATTCAGAGTAATAATGAATAATAGTGAGAAAAGGTACTTGTTCTTGAATTTGTGAGATGTTTTGTATAATATTGGTTATTAGTATGAGAAAATATCAGTTTAATCATGATAATTTTTCTTAATTTCCTAGGAATTTTTATTGGGAGCACATGTTGATTTTATCAAAAGCTTTTTGAATTCTATTAAGAAAATCAGATAGTTTTTAAAAGTGTTATTGTGATTACTTATAAAAATAAATCTTTTTATTCACCAATCCTAGTCCTACTTCAACACACTTTATATTTGGTAATAGATACTTCTTTTTTTCCCTCTTAGCTGCTTTTCCCCACTTCCCTCTTTTCCTCCTTCATCTTTTCCCTTCTTTTTTTATATCCTATTATACAAGTTCAGTCTGTTAGCATTTATTTAGGGTTGTTGTATCAATGTTTATGTGAGTGAATCAAGCACATTCTGGTATGGACAATAGAAACCATGCCAGATATTTAAAAAAGAGTTTTATATTGGAAATGCAGAAAACAGAGAAAGAGCAAGAGCGAGAGTGAGAGTGAGAGGGTGCACGCACCTGCGTAAAAGAGAGACAGAAAGAGAGTCACCGAAGGGGAGGTAAAACAGGGACGTAACCAAGAAATCAGATATAACCATTAGAACAGTAGGAACAAATGGAAGTTATGGATGTTATCAGAACCCACAATGTAGTAAGAAGGCCCCTACAGAGCTTGAACCTAGATCTCTCATGAGAGACTGCGTGTACCTCAGGAGCTTGGAGGGGAGGCCCCTAAAGAGCAGCAACTCTGAAGAAGGGTCAGTGGTCATCTAGTCTTGGTACCTCTGAAGGAGCACAATTAAAAATGGTTCTGTGATACGAGTAGAATAGAATAGAATGCAATAGAATAGAATAGAATAGAATAGAATAGAATAGAATAGAATAGAATAGAATAGAATGCAATACAATGCAATACAATACAAACATGGAATTTGAGGTACCTGTTTTTGCTGAGGTGAAAACCTATTGAGGAGGTGATGCCGACAAGGACAGAAAGCAAACGAGAGTGAGGCATGCCCATTCTCTCATCTGCCTGCCGGCTTTCCTTTGACACCATTGGTTGCTGAAAGCCGCTGGGGAGCCAGCTGACAAAGGAGAAATGTAGTTTGCAGAGGCCCAACTCCCGCAACATGGAAGTGTATAGAAGGATGGATTTGGAGTTGAGAAACAATAGCATTATAAATGACTGATAGGAACTGGTTTCTAATTTCTATTTTAAGTATTGTTAGTACTACAGATACACAAAATTTGTAAAATAAAGAAGTAAGCATTTTATATTTTCTTTGCCCTAGAGCGATTTATATAACATGAGAATTTTCTGTCCATTGAAAGTGTAAACACAATTTAAATGAACTCTCAGGGACCAAGGACATTTTAGAGGGTATTCAGCCAAATTTATTTCATTTCGGCCATGGTTACTGGCATGCTTATGTTTTCTAACTTTGCTTAATTCTTGGCTGCTTTCTGGCACAATTTGTAAAAGCTGTCCGTTGCTGTTCTCACTTGTGTTCCTTCTACTTTGGCAAAATATGGTCACATATCCTGTGTGGTATCAATCTTTGAAATTATGAGATAAAGTGATAATTTACAACATAGACATGTTTTATAACGCAGTAACACATACATAAATAGACAGACTTGTGCCAACACACTTACACATTTACACAAATAATCACATTCTGAATAATGAAATCTATTTATAATATACTTCATTTATCAATAAATTATAAGCAACAGTTTAAATATGATTGCTATATGTGGGTCTTTGTGGATCTTTTCTAGCAGATGCTTAAAAGAGCTTACTTAAGTTGGATGCCTTCAGATTTAAAGATCAGAACTAACCTACCTGAGGTAAACAAAGTCTGGTTATATTTTGTTTAGTCAGTGCCATTTACTGCTGGATTTAAACAGGAACTATTTGTGAGGCACATGAAAAATCTTTTGAAAGTAACTAATTTTTTTTTTTTTTTTTAATTCATTGATCTCTATGTTCCATGCCCCCTCTGGATCACGTTCCTTCACAATCATTTGTCCATAGTGTCTAGAGATTTCAGGTTACACTGCCTTCGAAGAAATCACTTCCTCTTTTCCTGTTGGTTTGTTTGTTTTCAGCGTCCTTTTTTTCCAAGTATTTGGATATCTTGCATTATTTGTATTAATTTTATTTAGTTTTATATATGTTTTTCATTTTATTTACTTATTTTTAGAGAAAGGGGAAGGGAGAGAGAAAGAGAGTGAGATAAACATCAGTGTGTGGCTGCCTCTCAGGTGCCCCTCACAGGGAACTTGGCCTACAACCCAGGCATGTGTCCTGACTGGGAATTGAACTGGCAACGCTTTGGTATGCAGGCCAGCACTCAATCCACTGAGCCACACTAGCCAGGGCAATTTGTATTAATTTTAAAGTCTCGATATGAATTCAATGATATAATGGAAATAAACTTTCTAGTGCTTTGAGGTAGACACATTTAATTCCTCTTAGTTCCATGTGTATTTTCAGAGCGTATCAGTAAGGAAAATAGTTGTTTATTTCTTTGAAGAAAAGAGTGTAAAAATGTTTTCATGCATTGTTATCCTTTTCTAAACCCTTCTAGGTTTATAACAGAAAAGCATTGTTTAAAAGACATTTTATCATGATAAATAATAACCTAAACTTAAATATCAAATTTATTTAGGCATGTAAAATATGTTCCTTAGAGAGATGAATATGGACACTTGAGAGGAAGTAATATTTGTACATTTGATTTTATTAATCTTTATAAAAACAAAAACATTTGCTTTTAAGCATTTAAATGTCAAAAGAGGAAATTTGATTTTACTGAGAGTGTTCTCAGAAGAAAAATTTGCCATTGATGCTGTCTTTTACAGTAATTTTTTTGGTTCTAAGAACATTTTGCCTTCTCTACCAGCAGAATTATTCTTTTCCTCTGTCTCAACTAAGCGTGTTCCAAAAACATGACTAACTACAAAGCAAATCTCCCAATGCATGTGTCAAAACAATGTGATACATGCCTGAGTGCAATACCAGAAACAACGCTCTGGTGATGTTTCTAAAGCAATTCTTAATTAAGTTGTTGTTCATGCAGTAAATACAACATCAGACTCTTGGGGCCGGCATTCTGAACCAAGGGACAACACAGCTTCACAGTCTCTGATAACAGGAGAAGCTCTGAGCAGAACAAAAATGCTCATCCAAAAGGAAAAGCAGGCATTTGAGTAGATTACCTGATTAAAACTAGTTTTAGAAGCCCATTTTATTTTAGAGGCAGTTATAACAAATGGGAAAACTATTGTGATAGCTGTCAAATGTATCAAGGTAATAAAATGGAGAGAGCATTCTCACTTTTAGCTTAAAAGATTAAGGGAAAGTTGTTTTAGAACTATGATTTGGATGGACATAATCTTACTTCTTACTTTGAAAGTAAGTTTAACCCTTTACAGTAAGCCAGGATAATATCAACCTATGCACAGTTAAAGCAATTATACAGGAAATAACATTCTAGTAAAAACTACTGTAAGAATGAAATATGTTGGTTTTATAAAGCAAATGGGTTCTTGTCTGCTGTTTCTTTAAATCATTTTTTGCTAGTTTGTCTAAAATTAAAACAATACAAGTTTAAGGTCTATGATACTGAATATATGCAAAATACTTTGCCTGAGTAATGAATGTTTTATCTCAATTTTAAAAATTATTTTAGAATCAAGTTAACATATAAAATACTTTTCTTTATAACCCACATTAGATTATATTACTCATTCAGTATTTGTACATTTTGATTAGACATATTAATTATATTACATAAGTAACATTTTTCAAAACAAATATTCTGATGAAATAGTATAATAGTTATCTCTATGCCCATAGTTAATGAATGATTTTTAATGTATATAAGTTCTGATTTTAACCTTGTAATGTATTTCTTTATTAAATTATAGAAAAGTGGTCCAGATCTTGAGTTAATGATACAGCAAACATGCCGGGTAAGAGCAATGTTATAGAAACACAGAATTGTCTAATGTACTTACACAAAAGGACAGGAATGAGATTTAGCAAGGTTGGGGACAGTTAAGCTGAATATAAGACATAGATTTAATAAACATCCATTTATAGGTTCAGGTCAGATAATCACAGAAGCATATGTTTTGCAACAGGCACCCTGTTCTTCTCAAAACCCACAAACTCAGACACAGCCCGAGCTAATAAAACATTGTTAGAAGCACACAAAGCTTGGAAAGTGAGCCTTTTCTTCATATATAATGTTACATTTTTTATAATTTAATATAATTGTTAATAATCAAAAATATTCTGATTTTTATAATAACTATTTTCATAGTTTTCTGAAGGGTGAAATATTAAAAATTCTTTCTACCAACATTTTAAGTTTCCTGCCTGCTAATGCCCTACAGAAATGCTGATATGCTTATTTGTTATCTATCAGTGCTCTTGAACCCTCTCCCTCTCTCCCTCTCACTTCAGCATAGTTGGGCCTACTTCTTCAACTTGCTGTCTATTATACTAGAAATTCATTCTTTCACTGGTAAACCACTCTCCCTACTGAGACTATCTGGGTTACTTCTTGGTTCTCCCTGTTTCCAGTTTCATTCAAGGGACTAGAGTACTAGCTTATGTACCTAAGACTGTATTTAGCTGTCCAACCTTGGCCAGTTCTACTTACTTTGAATAGCTACTTCATTTACATTGTTGAATCTACTAACTGTAACCTCCAACACTTGTATTGTTCACTCAAAATGCTATTGCTTCCCATTAACCTTTTTTTTCTCATCTGTAAATTTTATTTTTATTTGTATTTACTTATTTTTATTAATTTTTATTGTTGTTCAATTACAGTTGCCCTCATTCCCCTGCCCCATTATTCTCCCCTGCTCTACCCACTGCCTACCTCCCCCATTCAATCCTCCCCTCTGTTGTCCTTGTCCATGGGTCCTTTATACATGTTCCTTGACTTGACCCTTCCCCTTCTTTTCCCATTATTCCTCACTCCCTCCTCTTTGGCAACTGTCAGTTTGTTCCTTATTTCCATGTCTGTGGTTTTATTTTGTTCACTTGTTTGTTTTGTTGATTAAGTAGGTGAGATTCTACAGTGTTTGTCTTTCACCACCTGGCTTGTTTCTCTTAATATAATACTCTCCAGTTCCATCCATGCTGTTGTGAAGGGTAGGAGTTCCTTCTTTCTTTCTCCTGCTTATTATTCCATTGTAAAAATGTGCCACAGTTTTTTGATCCACTGATTCACAGATGGGCACTTAGGCTGTTTCCAGCACTTGGCTATTGTAAATAATGCTGCTATGAACATTGGGGTGCATAGATTCTCCCAAATTGGTGATTCAGGATTCTTAGGGTATAATCCCAACAGTGAGATCAAAACACAGTTCTATCTTTCATTTTTTGAGGAAATTCCATAGTGTTTTTCACAGTGGCTGCACCAGTCTGCATTCCCACCAACCGTGCACTAGGGTTTTCTTTTTTTTTTTTTTTTAATTTTTATTGTTATTCAATTACAGTTGTCTGCATTTTCTCCCCATTCTCCATCCCACCCCAGCTGAACCCACCTCCCTCCCACGCCTCTACCCCCCCCCTTGATTTTGTCCATGTGTCCTTTATAGTAGTTCCTGTAACCCCCTCTCCCTACTATCCCCTCCCTACTCCCCTCTGGCTATTGTTCTTAACTTCAATGTCTCAGGTTATATTTTGTTTATTTTTTTCTTTTGTTGATTATGTTCCAGTTAAAGGTGAGATCATATGGTATTTGTCCCTCACAGCCTGGCTTATTTCACTTAGCATAATGCTGTCCAGTTCCATCCATGCTGTTGCAAAGGGTATAAGCTCCTTCTTTCTCTCTGGTTTTCTTTTCTCCACAACCTCGTCAGCATTTGTTGTTTGTTGATTTATTAATGATGGCCATTCTGACCACTGTGAAGTTGTATCTCATTTGACTTTAATTTGCATCTTTCTGATGACTAGTGAGGTTGAGCATTTTTTCATGTGTCTTTGGGCTCTCTGAAGGTCCTCCTTGGAGAAGTGTCTGTTCAGGTCCTTTGCCCACTTTTTAATTGGATTGTTTGTCTTCCTGAAGTGGAGTCATGGGAGTCCTTTATATTTTGGAGATTAAACCCTTGTCCAAGGTATCATTGGCAAATATATTTTCACACAAGTTTGCATTAACCTTTTATATTCATTTTCCTCATGGGTTTTCCAATGCCACACTCTGAGCAAATATTTGGAAAACCAGCCCTGCTCCCTTTTGAAGGTACCAACCACTGGAAACCACTATTAACAGAACTAATTAGGAATGACACAGCCAAATTTCTTTTACTGTACCCTAATATGAAATCCTCAGCTTTCTCTCTGAAAAAAGACTTTGTCTATATCTGCCCCTCTTAGTCTCCCCCACAACTTCATCTTTTTCTATTCTAATATGTGGATATATATTTTGTTCTAAAACAACAAAAAATTGATATCAAAATATAAATAACCAAGCTATAAAATATAAAATATAATACACACTTTTTCTTCAAAGTTATTTTATTTCATACTTTATTTCATTTTTGATTTTTGTATTATTATAGCCCTAGATCTCAATATAATCTTTCATACAAGGTAGCACACATTTAGTAGTGTTTTTATATGAGCAAACAAAAGGAACTAATGACTTTGACTTCACTCAAAGATAATTAGTATTCAGTGTATGTTTAATATGATTGATTCTTTTCCTTGAACATTAGTGATTATAGGTACATATTCAACTTTTCCATAGGAAATATAGTTTTTATTTAATGCTGAAAATATGCTACACATTTAGCTAATTAATAATTGCTACCATTGAACACTAAATATTCTTAGTTCAAACAAAAATAGTTCAGAAAAATACTGAATTAACTAAATGCCTATGAAATAAAAATCTGGATAAAAATTAAGGAAATAGGAATGAATCTAATAAAATGAAGTAATAAATGTATCATGACATATTGATTACCTGTACATTAGCTTTTACTACCTCCCAAAGCCCAACATATATCTCACTAAGTAACCTTATAGTTTACCTGGTAAACCACTTCCCATGTATACAGGAAATGTGAAGTAATTTGAGTTTTTGCTTAAGTAACACACAATTAATAATGTGGTGCTGTTGCCACTCACATGCACACACACAAAAATTACATCCCCAAATTGAAAACAAATGCCTTCTGGATTATTAATAGTTTTGGATAATCCATCCTTCTGCTCTCTGAGAGTTGAGTATTATGTATAAAAACATTCCCAAAATGTGTTAATTACTTAGGATAAAATAAAGATCTTTTCTATACTTGTAAATTTTTTTTGATATTTGTGTTCTAGATATTTATGCTTTAATATCTGCCTGAAATTTCATGTGCTGTTTAAATTAACTATGATACATTGAATAAATCACAAAGATTTTTATTAAGCAAGATTAACAAAAATAACGACTTTTTAAAAAAACAAACCACATCTCTGTATTTGCTATTATACTTTAGAAAATGACATTACATACAGATATATTTATTACTTTTTTCAAACCTAGCCCATCGAGAAATCCTTTGACCTCTTGAATAGTTTAACTTAGTACTTTAAAACTTTTTTTTACTAAAAAAGCTGCATTCACCTAATATTTGCTCACATTGTTGAAACAGTCACTTTGATATCTGATATGTACACAGTTAATTAACAAAAGAACTGAGTCAACATTTCTTAGAGTTCCTATCTTCTTCAAATAGCTGACTTTGTTCCACTAAGAACATGATTGGATGTTAGAAAAGTTTCCCAGAAAAAATATTAAGTATTTTTATAGATAAAATAAGTCAATTTTACTGTGGTTTATCATCATATGAAAGGTAAATATGTAAACCATATCAATCACTGTTAGGAATCTTCACGGCTTTCTCACACACTGATTGACTTGTTATCTCATTCACTCACTCACTCCAGAAGAATTCATCAAGTCTACTGCATACCCAGGAGTGTGCTAGAAACTACCTACTTGTGAACAGATGAGCTTGGTTCTTTACAGTAAGTTAACTACGACAGAGATGTGCACGGGGTGCTGTGGGAGCACATGTAAGGAGCTTTCTACTTGGGAAAAAGCTGAGTAGGATTCTGCATGGTTGGTAAGATTAACCCTATCCTCTCGATTCTTTTGATTCTCTTGATCTTTCCAATATATTCTCAGATCTGCCATATTTCTTTTTCATAACCATGAATCTCAGATTACTTTTTCAACTTAAAATTCTCCTACTGGTTTCCTAGAAAACTCTAAACTTCTTGTATGGCCCGTGAGATTCTTCATAATTTTCCTATGCATGCCTACAACTACAGATTCATACCTAAACCTTCCATAAAATATTCTCCACCACAAAACCAACAGCATGAGTTGTATTTTCCCAAATTCATCTTTTGATTCTTCTTCTAGCTGAAATGTTTTTATCCAACTTGTTTAATGTTACTCCTGATTTTAGACTCACATCAGGGTTCCCCAAATGAAAAAATTTTCCAGATTCAGCAGGAGCTTAGATGGTCCTATATTGCGCTTCCATATTCTCCGGCACTTCCCGATTGTAACATGAAAGCCCCTCTGCCAAACTGGACTTGGACATATTTAAAGACAAATACGGTTTTATGTATTTCCTTATTTCCAGGTTAGCACACTGTCTGGCACATAGTGGGCAGTCAGTGAAAATCATAAATAATAATTGATTGTGGAGCAGCACTGAATTTTTTATATGCTTTTTCCATCACACTAATTTATCCCAGGGAGACAGAATGGAAATTTATAAGTTTGGGAGATTACAATGCCTCTGCACTTTCGAAGTGATAATGCCACCTTCAGCCTTTTCCCCATGAAACTTTTTCTCAGACTGTGTGAGGAGAACCTCTTTGGAGCACTTGTATTAATCTTAGGTTAACTGGGCTGAATCTGAAGTATCACATTATAGTATGTTCATACACATATATGTTTACTGTGTCCACATTTCCATGTAGTGTTTTGTATACCTAATGATATAACACATTGCCTAGGAGGTAATATTTTCTCAGTAATTTTCCATTTACTTATTTATTTATTTATTCAGTATGTACTCAGCAGTTTCTATTGAGCAGGGGACATGCATTAAACAATCATCAACACAGTGTTTGCAACATTACAAACTGAGATAAGTTATAAATATTTATATAAGACAGACTATTGACCAAGAAGCCAGGATGCCAGGTAAGGTTTCCCTGAGTATTTCAGTGGAAGAAAAATATTAATGTTGAATTTAACTTAAGTAGGTGAAGTTGGACAAGGTGGGGGAGTTCAAACACTACAGGAGTACACAAAATTGAGTGGGGAGAAAAATGACATAATCCAAGAATGAGAAGAAGGACAGTGTGTTTGAATTTTAAAAAGCAAGCTGATATGTGGTATGAGATTAGGGAGGAGAGGTAGAGAGGCAGGGATCAGACTATTAAAGCCTATTGGCTGCAGAAAGGATTTGAACTTTTTCTAGAAGCAATAAGAGCAATTAGTAGGTCTTAAACAAGGGATAGCATCATGATATTCTATTCAGAAAACCAGAAATGCATGAAGAACAGAATATAATGAGGCAAGAATAAATATGGAGAGATCAGGAGTCCAAATGAAAGATGAAATAGCCAGACCAGGGTTACAATAATGATTTGAAGCCAATGAAATGGATTTTAGGAAGAAGAAATAAAACCGGAAAGATTTAATGAGAGGTGGGATGTTGTAGGTGAAAGAGAAATCTGTGTTGAGTCAATAGAGTGGATTTTGGGTCATTTTCTAGTAAGATTAGAAAAAAAATAAAGGAATGAACAAATCTGGCAAAATTCAAAAGTGATAATATGATGAAAGTATTAATAATGTTGACATATTTTGAATAGAAATTTCAAATGAAAAATGAAATTAAGTATAACTTAAAAAGAGTTGATGAAAGGGATTTTTCATAGCAAGAGTTGAAAGAAAGAAACAAAGTATAGTTGTCAGAGGTTACCATGAAAGGGAAAGTCCTACTTAAGGATTTGAGGTTTGAGCACTGCTAAGGGATGGCCAAGACAAATATGAAAATTTTAAACCAAAAGAAGAGGCATGTAAAGTTCAAATGAGTTGATTAGAAAGTACATAATTGAGAATAATGGCAACTGAATTGAGGAGTCCAATAAATCATTGAAATTGTTATTAAAGGAACTATAAATGATTAAGCATAAAGAAAGGAAGCAAGTGGTCTGGGTTTTGAAGTTATCAGAAGAGACGGAGAAATTGCATTATCATTTAGGAAATAGACAAAATGATATGGAATGACTTTAAATGAAAGGCAATAACTGAGTTGAAGTGGAAGAGCTCATGTTTCAGTGCAAGGTGGCAGCTGATCAATAATCTGGTATTTGTACCACAGCGTATGGTCAGAGTCCATGCAACTCCGCCTTCAGGTGAGTTGGGGAGAGTGAGAGAGTGGGAATGGTGGCATTGCCACTTTTTTGACATACTAACATCCAATGTTTAAACACTCTTGGTTACAAGTATAAAATTAACATGACTTTTTAACAAAGGAATTTAGGAGTTCTCATGATAGAAAATCTACTTTTGGGTTCAAGTGAATGAGTTTTTCTCCTTTGCTCTGCAAAGTGTCAATAACAGAAGGCTCTATAACATGGTGATAATTTGGGCAGCTTAAGGTATACATAGACTCTGCTCTCATGTCACTCTCTCTTCTCAGATACTACCAACGAACTTATGGAGACAACGTCTATTGGGCCTGTCACATTATGTACTATTGTCAAAATACTCACTGTGACCAGAGATGTTGTCTCTGCTTGCCGGACCTCACTCACACGTTACCCTTTTGTTAGGGGTGAAGAAGGGATGACTCCTCTTAAACTACATAGTACGAGGAACATTTTTGAAAACACGGTGCTACTTTCAGAGCAAGGGTGTTCCCAAATACTCAAAAAATATTTATACGCAATGTGCTTCAAAGTCAACATTTCTGCACTGCACTCACCTTTCTCTACAAATCTATAGGGTGTGGCAAAGATATACCCTTTTGTAGGGAAAATAATACAATAATTAGTAAATAATACAAACATAAACTCTATGTTTCATGTACTCACAACCGTAAACCTACTTTTTACCCCACCCTGTATTTCTCCTTCACTACACTTTTTTTTTTTTATTCTTACAAAAGGACATGTCCATTGATTCCAGAGCAGAAGGGGGAGAGAGAGAGAGAGAGATAAGGAGCATCATGTGAGAGCAAAACATTGATTGGTTGCCTTCCATACACACCCAACCAAGGATATAACCTTCAACCTAGGTATGTGCCCTGATTGAGAACTGAACCCACAACCTTTTGGCGTATGGGACAACACTCCAACCAACTGAGCCACCTGGCCAGGGCTGCACTATTTCTTAATCAGTTATCCCTTCATTATTGTTTTCTGTCACCCAAAACAGATCACATAGTAGTATTTCATTATTTCTTTCACATGGGGAAATTAATTTATATAAAATAATTTAAAGGAAAATATTTAGGTTGATAAGCATTATGATATATGAGGTCTATCCAGAAAAAGTATAGCCATTGTTAATAAAATGAGAAAAGTTTGTGTGACATGCAATGTAACCGGGCAGCCAAGGAGAGTGGACTGGAATGCACGTGCATGAACAATGATGACGTCCTTGAGAGATCATGTGTACTGTGTGGCCATCACATTTGAAATGACCGAACAAGTAGAACAATGAGTCTGCATCAACTTTTGCGTTAAGCTTGAACATTCTTTCATGGAAACAATTTGGATGACTCAGAAGCCTGCAGCTATGAGAAACTGTGATTGGCAGCTTCATCATGACAATGTGCCTGCTCATTCATCATGTCTTGTGCAGAGTTTTTTGGTGAAACATCAAATCACCCAGGTGACTCAGCCCCCCTACAGCCCAGATTTGACACCCTGTGACTTCTGGTTTTTCCCAAAACTAAAATCACCTTTGAAAGGGAAGAGATTTCAGACCATTGATAAGATTCAGGACAATATGATGGGGCAGCTGATGGCAATTGGGAGAACTGTGTGAGGTCCCAAGGTGCCTACATTAAAGGGGACTGAGGCCTCATTGTCCTATGTACAAAGTTTCTGGTATCTTGTATCTTCTTCAATAAATGTCTATATTTTTTATATCACATAGCTGGATATCTTCTGGACAGACTTCATATACAAGGAAGATTTTTGAAGTATTTGAATACTGTCATGATATTAATGAACTTTTTACATTTAGGGACCAATGAATCCTATAATATGTATAATTATGATTGTTTTCTAATAAGTCATTTTCACATAATGGCTAAACTGATAGCATATGAAGTCAACAGATGAGTCTGGATTTCAGCATACTCTGACACTGGACACATTTTTTAATCTGTAAACTGAAAAAATTAGAGAATCTTACTCAGAGAGATAGTATAAGAATAAAATAACATAATGCATGTGATATGCTCTATATAGTGTCTCATTCATGGTAAATCTTTAATAAATATTAAATATTATTCTGTTGTTGTTAGAACTTGCCTCTGCCTTGGAATTTTGTCTTTTCTCTTTGTTATAACTTTAAAAGGAGAAATATGCAGTATTTCATGTTTTTATTGTTTCGTTTTTTGTTTGTTTTAGAATGCCCTATATTTAATAACTCTAGCTAAACTTTAAATTATTTATATGCACATCAAAATAATGGAGAATGGAAAGCTGCATAGTGTCTGGCTACAGACTAAAAACTTCACAGCCTTACCCTGTCTTTAAGCTCAAAGAAGGAAGAGAGGAAAAGGGAAAGCTAATATGTTTCCAAATCTAAAAATAGCAAGAAGAGTGAGAAAATAGAATAAAGAAGTAAATTTAAGGGCATCTTTTGGTTTCTATCTTTTGTGTTGCTCCAGCAACCTGAGCCTCAATTTTCATGGTTATTCAAATGGCTCTGCTTATCAGTGCTTTTTTGCCTCTCCCTCCTGTTTCAATTTAATAGTATGGCTAATTCAGTGTTTCTGGCACATTGTAGTAACTAATCAAATCCAATTTAAATCGTTTAATCAATAAAGCAAATATGTGTTCTGCAAACTATATTAGTTTTTCCTTTTTCTTCCATTTAAGAAAAAAAGTCTCTCTATATACTTTATTAGAGCTTAAAAAGATAGCATAAATAAAATTACTTCTTTCAATTGGTTGCTCTTCTTGTGTGGTAGTCTTTAATCCCACCCCCCCAAAAAAATAAAGAAAGAAAAATGTTCATTATTCTGAGAGTGAGTTCAACAAATGTATGGTACAAAGTCAAACTGTCTTCAAATTGCCATGGTTCCATGCAATAGAATCAATTTTAAAAGTGTAAACAAATCACATTAGATAAATAAGTGTGAAGAGTGGGGAACTTCCTTTCTCTTTCCCTTGTGTTTCTTTGTTGAGAGACCATAATCAGTGTAACACAACCTTGGATTAGGGGAAGATTAGGTTCTTCCCCTAATCCTCACCAGGGAAAGATGGGGGGGTTATTTTTTTTTAAAAAATATTTTATTGTTGTTCAATTATACTTGTCTGTATTTTCTCCCTGCCCCTCGCCCCCAGCCAAACCCACCTCCCTCCCTTGCTTCCACCCTCCACCTTGGTTTTGTCCAGGTATCCTTTATAGTAGTTCCTAAAGGCCCTTCTCCTCACTGTCCCCTCCCCCTTCCCATCTGGCTATTGTTAGATTGTTCTTAAGTTCAATGCCTCTGGTTATATTTTGTTTGCTTTTTTCTTGTGTTGATTGTGTTCCATTTACTGGTAACTTTTAAAGCAGGAACTAGGTAAATATAATCAGGATCACCCCTCTTCCTTTTCTTAGGGTTGTGCCTCCTTCCAAAGAAATTTAACTGTATTCTATTCTGGTCCCTTTCTTAAGCTTAGCTCAGGGTCTGCCAACGGTAACACGACAGACATTTTGAACTGGGTCAGGTTTTGTTCTGTGGACTCTCCTGTACATTGTAAGACGTTTATCAGCATTCCTGGTTTATACCCAATAATGTCAGTGGTACTATCCAACTTGTGACAATCAAAACTTTCTCCATACATCGCCAAACATCCACTGAGAGTGGGGTCACCTGCAATGGAGAAGCACTGTTTTGAGGCTTGCTTTCACAGGAAGCTTTCCTCGAGATTGAATAGAAGACTCAGTCTAATTTTAATTAACGTGAACCATATTTTACAGTAATTTTATCAGTAACACAATCAGTACCTTAATTACCATCTATGTAACTCCTTTGTCTCTCTTAAACAGCCTAAATAGTGGAAAGAGTGTTGGTTATGTGTCTTCTACAGTTTTTTCAAGTATATCTCTTTATTTTTATTGTTGACACTTTTGCAGATGTCTCCATACTGCCCTGCCCCTGGACTTAGCTTCCCTCCTCCCAGCCCCTGCTCCGCTTTCCTTCTGGCCATCATCACACTGTTGCCTGTGTCTATGGGTTATACATATAGGTTCTTTGGCTAATCCATTCACCTTCTTTTGTCCAGTCCGCCTCCACTCTGACAGCTCTCAGTCTGCTCCATGTATCCATATCTCTATTTCTATTTTGTTCATCAGTTTATTTGTTCATTAGATTCCATATATAAGTGAGATCATATTGTGTTTATCTTTCTCTGGCTGGCTTATTTCACTTTGTTTAATCATCTCCATGTCCATCCATGCTCTCACAAAAGGCATGCATAGTGGCAGCTGTGTAGTATTCCGCTATGTAAATGTATCCACTCATCTACTGATGGGCACTTGGCCTGTTTACATATTTTGGCTATTGTAAATAACACTGCTATGAACATATTGGTACCTCTATTCTTTTGAATTGGTGTTTCAGGACTCTTAGTATATATTCCCAGAAGTGGGATCACTGGGTCATAAGGCAGTTCCATTTTCAAATGTTTTGATGTCTTTTACAATTTTAATTACGTAGAACAAAATTAGATTTTGTTG
The DNA here is from genome assembly GCF_022682495.2 of Desmodus rotundus. NCBI lineage: Eukaryota > Metazoa > Chordata > Mammalia > Chiroptera > Phyllostomidae > Desmodus > Desmodus rotundus. Next base: position 65,841,922 of record NC_071399.1, on the reverse strand, counting down.
TTTGTTTGAAAAAGTAACTATATGCAGGGTAAGGCCACTGACGGGAAGGAAGACATAAATGTTTTAAAATATAATCTTAACTTCCTTGTCCACACCCATAATTTGTTCAAGAGCCAAACATCCGTTTATTAAATAGACTTATTTCTTTAGATGTATAAATAGGATGGCAAGTTTTGGAAAGAGATCAGAGCATGGTCAGAGAAAGGAATATGTTTTCCTAATCTCACTTTCTGTCTCACTGACAGAATTGTAGATTTTGATGTCAGACAAGATTAAGTCATTTATTACCCCTGTGACTGGACTCAATGTAAAATTTTTGTCTGATTTTGTTCTCTCATCTCTAAAAGAGGCTAACATCAGTACCCTTGTTACAATTATATAACAATTATATATATACATTATTTTTGAGGATTATATTCAGTGATGTGTAGCAAGTCTTTATCACACTGGCATATAGAAAGCACTAAAAATTATAACCATTTCTCTAATTCATACCCAAATGATGACAGCGGGATGGGAATTTGTTCACGATATTCTCAGGGCAGAAAGAAGAGGGATCATGGAGCATCTGGGACCAGCAGAGATAAGAGAGGCTATTTAGCTCATCAAACCACAGAACATAGCCTGGTTGCTCAGCAAGCACAGAAGGATGAGGCAGTAAGTACAAGAGGCCGTGGGACTGTAGCTTCAGTGCATAGCCCGACACAGGGACAACACACAAGCTGAAAGAGTGACAGGGGGACATGTTCCAATAAATTCAAGAAAAAGGTCATGGAAATCATTAACATCATCGGTCATCTCACTTGGGCGGGCGGGGGGAACATCCTTGGTTACTAGCGAGTACAGTCTGGATTTGAATGGATGCCGAAGGTGTCAAAGCCCTGCAGGCAGCCCACTTCTGAGGGCTTTGAATTATTTAACCAGAAAATAACCAAAGAGGACAAGAGAGTAGGATGGCACAACAAAGGGATCTGATGTGAGTATTGAAATACTTTTCTAGCCACAAGATATTTACCACCGCCTTGATTTAGAAATGCTTGTTAAATACTGCGGCATAGTATTCGATTGTGTACATGTACCACGGCTTTTTCTCCACTCTTACCTTTTGCAACACTGGGATAGACATAGAGACTACTAAGCAAAGTGAAAGAAACCAGTCAGTGAAAAACAAATGCCATATGATCTCACTAATATGTTGAATCTAATCAACAAAATAAACTGATGAACAAAATAGAAACAGAGGCATGAATACAAGGAACAGACTGACAGCTGTCAGAGCAGAGGGGAGGGGATGATACTGGATTAAAGAAGGGAACAGGTGTAGCCAAAGAACACACATGCACGACCCATGGACATGCACAAAAGTGTAATGACGGCCTGAGCCAGGGGGCAGCGGCTGGCTGGAGGTAGGCAAAGGGAGAATATTTGAGGACAACTGTAGTTGCATGAATAATAAAGTTAATAAAAAGAAGAAAAACTGTTATTAAATAAACATGACCATTGCTGTGCATATTGAAATGATCATCATATAGAATATATGGCTTAATTGTCTAATAACTATTTTGGTGATTCTCAAGTAATTTTTGAAAGAGCTACATTCAAGTGTTGATAAAATGGAAACAGATGAACCCAAGGGGACATAAGTGGCCATGTAAATACAGGAGCGTGATCAGAGAACAGTCTCCCTGCACAGTATCAGAGAGCTACAGTGAGTGTCGATGCACACGCGGTGCCTGAGCAGGGACCATTATTGCAGGGCAGCTTAGAGAGACATTGTCACACTGTGCTAAGTGGGACCAATGACCCTTGGGGTCCACCTTTTCCCAGCCTGCTCAGCTGGGGAGACGTTGAAACAAAGGTAGGTAACAGGTAAAGGCTCAGGTAGGGGATGTGAAGTAGAGTGCTGGTATTCTTATTGCTTTTTTTTCTGCCTGTGAAAAGTTTCACTTGATCGCACTAACTCTTTTTGAAAATTCTTTTGTGAGGATAGTAGACCGTTGTCATGGAGAAAATGTAAAAAAAAAAGAGAGAGAGAGACAGAGAGAAAAATAACAAAACTTTAAAAAAATTTCCCATGCATCCTACCATTTGGAGAGTTTTTTAAGAAGAAAGTGACATCTCTGTCTAATTTTCAATGTTCCCAATTCTCTCTTAACTTATGTTTGGTTATTAGGCAATTCATGACTCAGGCACAAAGATGAGGCTGTTACAACTTTGTTAGGTGAAGGAGTTCTGCACTTTGTGGAAACAGAAAAGGCAACATGATTACCCTTCTGTTCCATCTTAAGACTTCTCTCACTCCACTCCATCCTGCCCACCCCCTCCCTCCCACATTCCCCTCCTATAGCAGTGGAGTGAGTGGGGGAAATGGGACAACTGTAATAGCATAATCAATAAATATATCAAAAAAAAAGACTTCTCTCACAGTTTGAAGACTGTCTGGTGCTATAATACAAATTTAATGAAGTCATTTCCCCACCTTCATTTCACGTGGGAACAATGTTAAATACGAATCTAGAGAGAAGCTAAAGTTTAGCCTTAGGAAATATTTTCATTTTAAACAAAATCCTGAAATATATAAGGTAATATATCAGTAATATAAAGATCTTGTTTTGTGTACATTTAATTTCATCCTCGTTTATGTAAATGCATTGTTTTGAGTAAAACCATCATGTAAAACAGCTGTTTCATTATTAGAATGCTCTGTTATGATATATGACTGTTCAAGTATAAAAATTATTTAAAAACTATATTTTTAAAAATCTCTAAGTAATCTTAAACTACTCTAAACTTTGATAGTAGAATTTCTCAAAGAATTTTGAAAAAGTGAAAGTTCTATATCAGCATAGTACTATTATTTCCATGCAGAACGATGAAGAGTTAGGGGAGGCTGGGGCCTGAACGTTTTTCTAACTGTGACATGCTTTCTGGTCCCTATGGGCTTGGAGCAGCAGGTTCCTTTAGAGAGTGTTCAGTACTCAGTACAATACAACTTGTTCTTTCACTTTTGTGAAACCATTCTCTGAATTTCAAGGCTAGTTTATAAATGTTTCCACAGTACTTTGCAAATATACAGTATATCAATATCCCTGGTTTAAAATACTATATATGTGACTAAATTGTCTGTAGGATGTTATGAATCTTTGTGCCTGTTTGGATTATTCTTTTATTACTCATTCAATACATAGTTGCTAAATTAATGCTGAATGAAATATTTATTCATCTTGGATAGAGAATTTGACCAACAATAATATTTAGGTACTGATTCTGAAAGAGTTTTGTCTGTTTTTTGAAAGATAGGGCAGATCTAAAAAGAAATCTTGATTCATGCTATTAACATTTGTTCAGTCATCCATTTCTAAACCTAAAAGTCATCCTATAAAAGCTTTTCTTTATCTCTTGTGTCCAATCAGTTATGATTCTGACAATTCTGTTCTGACTCCAATTCTGCCCCTTCCTTAGCATTCCAAATGCAATGGCTCCAGTTCAGGACCTAACATACAATTTCATCAAGAAATTTGTTGCTGATTTTACATATAGATTTCCAATATACACAATAAAAATACAGCACTGCATACTTGGTTTAAATTGTAATACTTATCTCAATTCTATCTGATTTTAATTCTATCATATATTTTTCTTTGTTTCTTTATTAAAATGTCCTCGCTAAGTTCTCACTCTGTACCCTAAAGGATATAGAGCAGCAATTTCAAAAGGTGTGCAGCAAGAGCCTTTAAAACATGTAATTCATGATTATTTAGTCAGGGCCACTAACTTCTTTTACTTTAGATTGTCAAATAAAATAATGCCAACAGCCAACACAACAGCAGTGGTCTGGTGTGGATGCCCTGTCTTGAACTGTAAATATATAGGTCGTATCACAGAGTTGTGTCTTATTGGGCAAGTTGCATAATAAGATTGTGTCTGATTGGTTAATTGTTGGTACTAGCAATTCTTATACACAGGTATAGGCATGTGATCTTTTTAAAAGTCACTTTGGAGCAAAGAGGATAGGTAATTACTATTATTTTTTGGTGAATCAATCAAAATTATACCTATTTGTGTCACACTGGCAAAAAATGTATTTTTTGCTTTGCCACAGAATTTTAGTAATTAATGTGTGCCGTGAGATTAAAAAGGTTGATAACCACTGAGATACGGGACATAAAAAGACGCTTATATCACCAAACACCTATCACGAAGGTTCTTATATCTAAGTAGAAAGAAAACAAATATAAGTCAAGGACAACTGGGAAATGCTGGAAGCTTTATAAATTTTTGTGGAATGACTAAGTAAAGTTTCGGTTTGTAAAATAAAAATCATAAGTAAAATGATAATGTAGAAATAAAGGAAATCGGTGCTTACTGAAGTACAGGATGAAGATGCCTGTGAGAAAATGGCTGCAAGTTGAAGATTTGGGATAACTTGGGGAAGTGGAGAGTGGAAAAGAGTACAGATGACAGAAACAATGGCCTCAGATGTTAAGACCATTAAAAAATAGATATAAACACAGGGGCAGAGTTTGGAGTTTTCACAGAAACTTTTGAGAAATGACCATGCTGTATAAAAAATGTGTATCTTTCTAGTTTACATACTTTGCTTGTTTTCATCACGCCCTTGAATTTGTCTATCTACCTTGACGCCTAAAAGCATGCAAGGACTAAGTACCGCTTGCTTTGATTTCTCCGTACCTGATCAAGTCATGTTTCTCACTCATCATTTTTAAGGATTAGATTTTGGCATGCATTATATGCCATGGATTAGGGTGCCATACGTGTACTGTGAATAAATTTTCTAATTTTGATAAGGATTGTAAGTTGCAGCATGGGCTACAAGCTGGTGGCTCAGTTTGAAAGGCAGAGACCTTGTATAATCCAATAAGAAATATTTCCAGCTAAAAACAAAGCAACAGACCTTTTACCAGCTAGGTCAGAAAATGGCATCTGCTAAGCTCACCTGGCAGATTTGTTGCTTTTGGTTCACAAGGGAGCTGATGAAAAGGAAAGTGCAAAACACACACAGAGAACATGGGCCTGCATAGAGAGATGCCAGTAATTAAGGGAATTTGCTTGCGTGCTACAGATGGTAGTCGCCAAACTACATAATGTGGATGAAACTGTATTGTGTACTTGGTTTCTTAGGAGGAAAAAACTATCACTTTTTAAAAAAAATTTTCGGAGCGTGTCTGTGGCTCCAAGCATATTCAGTGGAAATGGTCTGCATTTAGCTATGAGCAAGAATAGACGTCTGAATTCATGAGTACGATACGATAGGCTTTTCTTTTAAAGAACAGAAGTGAACTGCCTTTGGCAACACATTACTAGATGTTCATTTACAGCAATGGGAAGTTGACACATGATTACTTTGCTGATACATTCACTTAGCACTGGTGGGTGGACATGAGTGGGAAAATTGCCCAATTTTAGTTTTCTGTTAAAAACTGAATCTGCTGGTTTTGCTCATTTAACAACAGTTAGATTCAGTCTTCTGAAACCGTTAAGAGTGAACATAAAGGTGAGGAGACATCAATGAAAATTGACTAAACCTCCTCACCAATGAAGGAAAGTGGGGGAGAATATCACCCATATAAGTCAGTCATTCTGTTTTCTTATCTATTTTTTCAAGCTGAAGCTTTATTCTCTTTTCTAGATGTTCTGTCTTATGTCTTTATTCTCTTCTTTACTCCCACTTTACATTTTAAAGGACATTTTATTGATTATGCTATTACAGTTGTCCCAATTTTCCCCCTTTGCTCCCTTACACCTGGCATGCACCTTCCTTCCAGAGATCCCCTCTTAGTTCACGTCTGTGGGTTGTGCATGTAAGTTATTTGGCTTCTCCATTGCCTATACTGTTCTTAGCCTCTCCCTGTCTATTTTGTACCTACCCAATTATGCTTCTAAATCCCTGTACTGTTTTCCCTATTCTCCCTCTTCCTTCCCAACTGATAACCCTCCATATGATCTCTATATCTATGATTCTATTCTTGTTCTAGTTGTTTCCTTAGTTTGGGGGGTTTTTTTAGATTCAGTTGTTGATAGTTGTGAGTTTGTTGTAATTTTAATGTTCCTAGATTTGATCTTTGTCTTAAATAAGACCCTTTAACATTTCATATTATAAGGGCTTAGTGAGGATGAACTCCTTTTGCTTTACCTTGTCTGGGAAGCACTTTATTTGCCTTCAATTCTAAATGATAGCTTTGCTGGACAGAGTAACCTTGCTTGTAGGCCCTTTCTTTGCATCACTTTGTATTCTCCTTGCCAGACCCTTCTTGCCTGCAAAGTTTACTTTGAGAAATCAGCTGATAATCTTATGGAAACTCCTTTGTAGGTAACTCTCTGCCTTCCTCTTGCTGCTTTTAAGATTTTATCTTTACCCTTTGGCACTTTAATTATAATGTGTCTTGGTGTGTATCTTTTTGGGTCCAACTTGTTTGGGACTCTCTGTGCTTCCTGGACTTGTTTGTCTATTTCCTTCACAAAATTATGGAAGTTCTTTTTCACTATTTTTTTTCAAATAAGTTTTCAATTTCTTGCTCTTCCTCTTTTCCTTCTGGCACTCCTGTAATTTGGATGTAGGCCCTTTTGGAGATGTCCCAGAGTCATCTTAAACTCTCCTCATTTTTTTGAATTCTTATTTCTTCATCTTGTTCTGCTTGACTGTTTATTTCTTCCTTGTGTTCCAAATTGTTGATTTAAATCTGGCTTCCTTCCCTTCACCATTGGTTTCCTGTGGATTTTTCTCTATTTCCCTTCATTTAGCCTTTGTTTGTTCCCTTATGCTTTTGCTGTATTCAATGAGCTCTTTGGGCATTCTGACCACCAGTATTTTGAACTCTGTATCTGATAGCTTGGCTATCTCTGCATCATTTATTTCTCTTTCTGGGGTTCTGTTCTGTTTTTTTCATTTGGGCTATATTTCTTTGTCACCTCGTTTTGGCAGCCTCCCTGTGTTTGTGTACTAGGTAGAACCGTTTTAATTTCCTGTCTTAGCACACCTATTAAGCTGTGTGGGGCAGAGCCTTGCTTATTCACCACAGTGGGGCAACATGCCTTGCAGCTTTGTGGCTCCGTGTGTGGGGGTGGGGTAGATGAGGGGATCATGCAGCTGCCAGCTGACTTCTAGGGCTTGCCTGGCACTGGCCCTTTTCCATTACTTCACCCACTTCCCATCTGTGACTGGCTCCCCTCCAGCTGCTGTCCTGGTTGTGGTACCCAGAGTGGGTCGGTTTGCATACGTTCCAGGCTCTCCTGAGAAACCTGCAGTTTCTTCTGCCATCTCAACCCCCATTGGGTTTACAGCCAGAAGTTATAAGGCTTTATTTTTTTTTCCTGGCACTGGAACCTGCGCTGTGCTGTCTGGCCTGGGGCTGGGATTGTTTGCTCACAAGGTGTCTCCCTGATTTTTACCTACCACACATGAATGTGGAACTGCCCATTCTGCTGGCTGCAACCTCCTCACTTCCCCTTCCTTGCCACCATCACACCATGTCCTCTCTGCCAGGACCCTCATTTCCACCCCTCCTACCCTGCTGGATGAATACAGCTTCTTTAAATCCTTGGTTGTTGGATTTCTGTACAGTTCTGGGTGTTTTTCTGGGTGACTTTCTGGCAGTTCTGGGCTTTTCTTGTTTTTTTAAGTTAGTTGTGTTCCTTCTTATGGCTGTTAGACATACAATGAGGCAAAGTTTGTCTACCTACTCCTCCATCTTGACTGGAAGCCTCACATTTTACTGTAAAGTGATTGACCGAACATTGACAATAGAAGAACCTGGGCCAATATATTGATCCTAAAATAAATTGAAGTTTTCTGTCTTGCTCTCCTTCATTATTTGTTATTTGTATAATCAGAGAACAAATAAAGATGTCTTTGGACCATGATACTGTTGGAGACACTCATATACATATGGGGACTTGGGGTAATGACAAGATGTATTTTATCTAAGTTTTACATCCAAAGGAGAAAACGGAGGAAATAAAAGACAGTAGATAGGGAGAAAAACAATATATCTTAATATTTTCAGAATATATTTTATAAAAGAATTAAAAGCTACTCAGAGTCAACAGCTGCATACAGAGTTTAGCAGGCTGTTCAAATGGAGAGAGATGGATCTGTACATCTGTATCTCCTTCGGCCGCAGTCTGGCTCTAGTGCTTCTGACTGATACTCCTCAGCCTCTAGGGCCACATTCAAACGCTCGGGCAGAAACAAAACAGAAATGGTTGAGCTCAGAAGAGAGCATTTATGAGAGCTTCGCAAACAGCTCATTTAAAAGGTTTTCAAAATATGGTTGTAATATTGCTCAGTGACTTCACTCTGAAAACTGAAAAGCACTCGCCTCAAAAATTGTATAAACACTGTTCTTCATAGTTCTTTCTTTTGTAGTTCCACACTATTACTTTCAACAGTGAAATATGGACGCGAACAAGATTGGCTTTTGTGATCAGCATGAAAACTCAAATCATACTTTGGTATCCGGGAACCAAAATCATTAAATACTAATATGTTTGTCTTTTAAAAAATAGGTATTACTATAGATAAAAATGTCAAAAATGTCTGCTGGTGTTATCAAGATAGGTACATTTGTCACTGAAATCTGCCAGTCAGTTTTCCTAATTGCTAACATACTCTGGGTTCTACATATGGGTTTTGTACTTTTTTTCAGCTCTTATGGACTAACATGAAGAATGTAGAAGTTTAAAATAGTTTTAACTGTCGGAGTGTTTTATGGATGTTATATTTTTTAATGGAAAGGAATAGTGCGTACTCTTTTTCTTTTTAAAGATTTTATTTATTTATTTTTAGAGAGAGGAGATAGGAAGAAGAGAGCAGGAAAGAAACAGCAATGTGTGGTTGCTTCTCCTACTGGGGACCTCGCCTGCGACCTGGCCGTGTGCCCTGACTGGTAATCCAATCAGTGACCTTTTGGTTTGCAGGCCAGCAGTCAATTCATTGAGCCACACCAGCTAGGGTTGGATGTTATCTTTTTTAATAACTGTTTTTTCTAGCTCTTCAGTCAGAAATTTCTATTTGACACGTCATCACTATAATTGCAGAAACAATAAAGTTGGTTCTCAACTTTAATACTTTGTGATATTGGTTAGATTTTGTGGTTATTTGTAATTATACATGTCAGTTTTTTAAATATTTAATTTAATTATTAAATAGGTAATCATTAATATGGTTCAAATATATAAATTAAATTAAATTAAAATTTACTTATTTGCCTTCACCATAGAAAACTACTGATACATTTTTTTCCATGGATGACCTTCTAGATGAAGATACTTTGTGAATTAACAGGCATAGGAAAAGCAAAGATATAAATGATAAATAAGGTCAACTATTTTTATATAAATAACACTATTACATAAAGCATCTTCTGAATTTTGATATTACATTCATTTTTAGTTGATAATATATTGACAATTCATATAAAAATAAATGTATCTCTTCTGGCACATTTTGAAAAATGCTACAAGGTCATAACTCTGAACTATGTTGTGTCAGCTCTGTCATTGTGATGGATAAACTTGAAGGTGGCCCACTATGTCCTCTATCGCCTAGTGTCTATACCTATGTAATCCCCTTCCCTTGAGTGTGGGAGGGAACTGTGATTTGCTTTCAATCAATAGGATATGGAAAAGGTGATGGCATGCCACTTCTATGATTATGTTAGCTAATTAAGAGTCCATATTATTAGCTGATTTGCTCTAGGGACTCCCTTTGTTCTCTTGAAGGAAAAGTAGCTGTATTAGGAAAGCTCACATGGAAACTACCAGTGGGTGACTTCTAGGAACTATAGGGAGCCTCTCAGAGTTAAGAACATCCTTCAACAAATAGCCAGGAAAAAAAAAGAAAAAGAAAGAAAGAAAGAAAGAAACAGGCCTCAGCCTTAGAGTCTCAATAGTAAATATATTGTACCAACAATCTGAGGGAAATATGACAAAAAATCTGGAAGTGAAATCTTCAATCAGACCACCAGATGAGAACATAGCCTGTCAAATACCCGGATTACAGCCTAGTGAGACCTAATCAGAGGATCCAGCTAAGTCATGCCTGAAATTCTGACCCATAAAACCTATGAGATAATAAGTATATGTTGTTTTAAGCTTCTTAATTTGTGGTAATTTGTTCCAGAGTAGTATACAACTTTACACCTGTAAGTTTACATTTAAAGACTTGTCAATATACAAACAATTATGAGAGTAGATCCCTAAAGTGCAAAATGCAGATGAATGTAGATTAACAGGAGAGGGGAAAATCATTAGCAGGAGACATCAATTTCTATTAAGTAATATGAGAAAATGTCATAATATCACAAGATATACCTCCTAAATACAAATTAGTATAATATGGTCATTTTTGCATAAATATAAACATATAAGGATAATGAAGTTAGAAACAGGAGCAAACATATATGGTTTTCATTGAAATTTTATTTAGAGTTAAAAATAAGAGCTATTGCTAATGATTATTCCATATGTAACTAATATGTCCTAAACTCATGACCACACTCTATGGCTTTTTAAATTTTATCAATTTTAATATCTATTCTATTTAGACTTTTTTGTTTTGGTGGCATTCAATAAATTATTTATTGGTATTTTAGTATTCTTTCTATTCTCCTTTTTCTATTCTCATAGGAAGAGAAGTTATGATGTAAATGAAGGACACCAATGGTTATATGGTGCTTGGATGTGGATAGGGAAAAATTTGGAAAAAGAAATAAAGGAACTATAAATAGAGAGTGACTTGGGCAAGTATTTCTTTGGCTTTGACTTCTACTCTCTGAATTTTATACACCTGGTCCCCTCACACAAGCACAACTCTTCTGCTCTTGATAAGTCTACCAAATTGAGAGTTGGATCCAAAGTCTAAGAGTAAGGCTTCTTTTTTCTTGTTTTTCTCTCTCCTTTCCTTCCGTCCTTGCTCCCTGCCTTTCCTTTTTTAAAATATATTTTATTGATTATGCTATTACAGTTGTTCCATATTTTCTCCCCTCTATTCCAGTCTGCCCTGCACCCCCCTCCCACCAGCATTCCTCCACCCACCCCTTAGTTCATGTCCATGGGTCGTATACATAAATTCTGTGGCTTCTCCATTTCCCGTACTATTCTTAACCTCCACTGTCTATGTTGACCTACCATTTATGCATCTTATTTCATATACCTTTTCCCTCATTCTCCCTCCTCTCCCTCAGCACTGATAACCTTTCCTGCAGTCTCCATTTATGTGGTTCTCTTTCTGTTCTAATTGTTTGCTTAGTTTGTTATGCTTTTTTTCTTTGTTCAGTTGTTGATAGTTGTGAGTTCATTGTCATTTTACTGTTCATAGTTTTTGATCTTTTTCTTAGATAAATCCCTTTAACATTTCATATAGTAAGGGCTTGGTGATGATGAACTCCTTTAACTTGACCTTATCTGGGAAGCACTTTACCTGACCTTCCATTCTAAGTGATAGCTTTGCTGGATAGAGTAATCTTGGATATAAGTCTTTGCCTTTCATGACTTGGGATACTTCTTTCCAGCCCCTTCTTGCCTGAAAGGCTTTTTTTGAGAAATCAGCTGATGATCTTATGGGAACTCCTTTGTAGGTAACTGTCTCCTTTTCTCTTGCTGCTTCTTATCTATAATCTTGGGTAATGTAATTATGATGTGCCTTGGCATGTGATTCCTTGGGTCCAACTTCTTTGGGACTCACTGAGATTCCTGGACTTCCTGGAAGTCTATTTCCTTGGCTAGGACTTTGGGGAAGTTCTCCTTCATTATTTTTTTTTCAAATAAGTTTTCAATTTCTTGCTCTTCCTCTCTCCTTGTGGCACCCCTATGTTTTGAATGTTGGAGCATTTAAAGTTGTCCTAGAGGGTCCTAAGTTCTGTCCACTTTTTTGAATTCTTGTTTCTTCATTCTGTTCTGGTTGAATGTTTATTTCTTCCTTGTGCTCCAAAGTATTGAGTCCTGGTTTCTTTTCCATTGCTGTTGGCTCCCTGTACATTTTTCTTCAGTTCACTTTACATAGCCTTCACTTTTTCCTCTCTCTTGGGACCATACTCAACCATTTCTGTGAGCATTCTGATCACCAGTGTTTTGATCTCTGTATCTGATAGGTTGGCTATCTCTTCATCAGTTAGTTGCATTTTTTTCTGGAGCTTTGATCTGTTCTTTCATTTGGGCCATATTTTTTTGTCTCAGTACATCAGTTACTTAGTATGGGGTGAAGCCTTAGGTATTCACCAAGGTGGGGCAACCCATATTGCTTCGTTGTGGGGCTGTATGTGAGAGATGGCATCCAAGAGTCAACAGTGCCTTTGCTCAGCTGTCTGCTGGCTTTCAGTCACTTTGCCTGCTACCCAGAAATAAATTGGGCCCTTCTGGTGCTGATTTCCAGGTGGGTGTGTTTGTGTACATTCCAGGACCCTGTGGGTCTCTCCAATGAACTCTCCCGTGATGTGGGGAATTTCTCCTGCTACTTCAACCCCCACAGGTTTTTCTAGTCAGAGGCTTTGAGGCTTTATTTCCCCACACTAGAACCCTGGGTTGTGTGGTCTGTCTCGCTCCCCAGTTGTTCCTCCTGGTTTATCCATACTCATATGTGGGACTGACCACTCTGCTAGCTGCTGCCTCACCCACCCTGGTCCTCCAGCTACCACCTTTCAGTAAGTTCTCTCCACCCCAGCTGCCCATCTTCACCCCTCCTACTGGTCTGGATGAATGTTTCTTCTTTAACTCCTTGGCTGTTGGACTTCTATACAATTCAATTTTCTGGCAGTTCTTGTTATTTTTTGTTTTTATATTTGTTGTTCTTCTTTTGGTGGTGCAAGGAGTCAAAATGTGTCTCTCTACACCTCCATCTTGGCTGGCAGTCTCTCTTCCTTTCTTTCTTTCAAAATTTTTTTTCTTATCCAAATGTAAGCTCTCAGTGATGGAGGGCTCAATGGTATGTACATACTGGGTTGGCCAAAAAGTTCGTTTGGTTTTTTTTTTCCATAAGATGGCTCTAGTAGTGCTTAGTTATTTTAAATTTCATGTGAAATAATTTTGTTAAATTGTATTGTGAGAGTTGTCATATCAGCATGCATAAAAAATAGATCAAAATTGTTGAATTTTTATGTAGCCATTTTAATAATGAAGATGAAAGAAAATATGGAACATTTTCTGCATGTTATGCTTTATTATTTTAAGAAAGGTAAAAACACAACAGAAACGTAAAAAAAATATTGTGCAGTATATGGAGAAGGTGCTTTAACTGATTGAATATTGTCAAAGTTTCATGCTAGAGATTTCTTGCTCTATGGTTGCGTAGACCAGCTGAAACTGATCACAATCAAATCAAGACATTAATTGCGAACAATCAATGTTATACCACATGGTAGATAGCTGACATACTCAAGATATCCAAATCAATAAATTTATTGATGAGAATAATAAAAAATTCATCCTTTATTTTACAGCAAAAGCTAAACAGACTTTTTGGCCAACCCGATTAGAAAAATGATCGAGGACAATTTTTGAGTCTGTTTTTAGTTTAGGCCTTAGTTTAGTAGGTCAAAAGTAGAAAATATGTAAGCTAAATCAGTTCAATGATTCCCAAATATAGTTATTTAAAATAACCTTTGTATTAGAATATTTTTGATTTACAGCAAATTATAAATATAGAAGAGAGATTTTCCATATATCTCACACTGAGTCTCCCTATGATTCATTTTATTTTAGCATATTGCCAAAATTCATGAACCAGTATTGATACACTATTATTAACTATGATCCATACTTTTTTCCCCTGATTTCCTTAGTTTTTACCTATTTTTTTTCATTCAAGAATCCCAGAATATTATACCACAATAGTCACCACATCTCCTTATGCTGCTTTTGGCCATAGAATCTTTCAGACTTCAATTGTTTTTGATGATGTTAACAATTTTGAGGAGTATAGCTCAGGTTTCTTATAGAATTTCTCTGAACTAGGATTAATTTGATGCATTATTTTATGGTTTCCCTGGGTTGTGGGTTTTCAGTTGGAAGACTACAGAGATAAATTCTCTTCTCATCACATTATATCAGAGGTAGATAAATCACCAAGGCTCACTTCTTTACTTCATTGTCGATGTTAATCGTAGTTACCAAGCTGAGGTAGTATTTGCCAGGTTTCTCTGCTGTGATGATTTTCCTTTTCTCTTTCCAAAGTGTACTCTTTGGAATCAAGCCACTATGCATCCCGCATTTAAGGTGTAGGAAGTTCTATACAGAGTTTTAACACTGGTGTCAGGGGAGAATCATTACGCTAGATTCAGTAAAATGATGTAATTAGAATATAGACACAGGCATAGACATATAATATGTATTTTCAATCATCTATACAATTTATATATGTATTTTATCTATCAATGTATCTATAGAAAAACTATTATTTTCCAAGTTGTGTATACTTCAATGGCAAGGATAAACTTAGAGACTGAGAAATAGAAAAGCTTTCGATTGTGAATTTTAAAACTATTTCATAAAACTTTGGTAAGTCAATAATATTGTGGTAAGAGAAAGACAGACTGCAAAGAAAGAGTACCATGAAAAGAAGAAGGATTCTCTGGATTGGAGAGCTCTATATCTATATCGAAACAGATATAAAGGAAACTATCTTAGAAGCTGTATGTAATTAACAATTTCAAGCCAAAAAACATAAAAACTAAAGGGTCATTGAGAATCAACCATAAAAGAAAGAAATTAAGAAAAATGTTAGGAATTTTCACAACTAGACCATACATGATATTGTGTGTGTGTATACACACATATATATACACATACATACATTATATATATATATATATGTGTGTGTGTGTGTGTATATGCATACCATATAGCTTGGTGTACAACTATGAATTAATATCACTGTAGAACAGATATTAAATTATGACAAGAGTTATTATAAAATTGTACTTGCAAATCAGGGAAATTGACACAATATATCCAATATGAAATCCATCTCTAACAACAGAGGAGATACACTGGCTCATGAGAAGTAAGGAAGGCTTGAGACCTAGTTTGATCAGGGATTAATCTCTCTTTATTTAAGACTTCTTCATCTTTGTCCTCTTCCTTTGTCCTTAGGCTGATTCCTGCATGGTTAAAGGTGATTTGGAATAATAGTTTCTTCATTTTCCTCTGAGTAGGGAAAAAACACTTCTAACCTACTATTCCAAGGATAATCCTGTAATTCGTTCACAGTTGAAATGATCATTTTGGCTGGGGCAATAGAATTTGTTGCTTGGTTTAACAGACTGGGTGCTTGAAGCAGAAGGGCTCAGTGTAAACCTATGCATATCCAAATAAAAGCATGCAGAGTGTTAGGAAGAAGGAAATATAGTAGCCTACTATATCAAATGTTCTATGTCCTAACATATTTAGGAATATATGTTTCTGCTTATATTAGTATCCTATTAGTTATGAAAGAGTTCCCATATATGTTCTACTTATTATCCAGA
Source organism: Desmodus rotundus (assembly GCF_022682495.2). NCBI lineage: Eukaryota > Metazoa > Chordata > Mammalia > Chiroptera > Phyllostomidae > Desmodus > Desmodus rotundus. Next base: position 65,826,443 of record NC_071399.1, on the reverse strand, counting down.
GAATATGAAAATCATCCATGTACTTAACTATAATTTAATGATGAATATATCACAATTTTAAAATCAGACCTTGTCACTTAATACATATGTAATTATTTTAGAAATTTTAATAGGGGCTCAGAACACTAAAATCATGACCATTTGAACCTGATATTGTCACATACTCCAAGTGCATGGATGCATGAGAGATTTGTGAAATCAACTGTGTAACTTTTTCTACTGGAAACATTTTATTTGTATTAAATTTATTGTGGTAACATTGGTAACTAACATTATACAAGTTTCAGCTGTACAATTTTATGATACATCATTGGTATATTCCATTGTGTGCTTACAACCCCAAATCTAGCCTCCTTCCATCACCATATATTTGACCCCCTTCACCCTCTTCATCCTTTCCACTTTTCCTCCACTAATCACCATATCATTGTCTGTGTCTTTGAGTTTGTTCACTCATTTGTTGCTTCCTGTTTTATATTGACATATGAACAAAATTATGTTTCTTGTCTGTTTCTCTCTGACTTATTTTACTTAGCATGTTACTCTAAAATCCATGCATGATGTTGCAAATTGTCTTTCTTATGGCTGAGCACTATTCTATTACTCACCACATCTTCTTTACCCAATCACTGGTTGGAGGACACTTAGGTTCTTTCCATGTCTTGGCCACCATGAATAATGCTGCAATGAACATAGTGGTACCTATAGCTTTATGCGTGCTTTCAGAATTTTGGGGTAGATGCCTAGAAAAGGGGTATACAAGTGAATATATAGAGATCAGTAATCTGTGGGATTTTTGAACTTATTTAATTGGTCTATGCAAGCATAGATAATAAGTCAACAAGTATGTTTATTTATTGTAGCTATGTCACGGGTGCCATGCTATTTACTATTAGGACCTTTCCATACACTGAAAAACTTGTGTACATATTTGCTTAGGCTTTTTCATTTTTCTTGAAGTCATAGATTAAAATCTTGATAAAACTTCTTTAAGTCATTTATTTATTCATTGCCAAGGCCCACTTTTGTTATAGACTATATATATGCTCCTATTTATTTTAAAGATTACTCAGGTAATTTTCAACAAGTTCCCTTTATCTTTCAGTAGCTCTATTCCATTTCTAATAAAGTCCATGTCTTCCAAATAATGATATTGCTTATGGGCTTAGAAGTACGTATCACAGTTGTTTGCCCTCACAGTCTGATGTCGTCCTTCTCTGTTTCTTAGAGCAACTCAGGGGCTCTATAAGAGATGGATACCCTAATTTGCCATCCTAATGGTCATAGAAGGCCTAATAATACTAACATAATTTATTAATCTTTTCTTCTACTATGCCCCAACTTTTTCCCTAGGAACAGAATAATGTTAAAGAAACTCTCTTATGTAAACAATGTAGATCAATATTTTCCAATGTGTCTTTTTGAAAAGCAAATTCAAAATGTACTATAATAGGACAAGGGAATTTTTACCGAAGGAACTACTTTCTTAAGAACATAGGATTTTGGAAGAAGAAAAGGGGCACCTTCTAGAAGAGAGGAAGTTTCTCACAGGCAGCACTAATGCATACAATTTGATCTTTTCACAAATTGACTGATACTCAAGTAATACATTTTAATGAATTAGAGTAAGTGGTGTAGGAATTGCAAAGAAAAGAATGTGTTTTCCCTTTGTTTTCTAAAATTCCGTAACTCAGATGAGAAGTATATTCTCTGAAATCTGTATATGCGTGTATATGTGTGAGTACACATATATATGAGTGTGTGTGTATTTGTATGTGTATATGTAAGAATATATAGCTACATAGATGTATCCATACATATGTACATCAATATATGCACACATATATGTGTATATATAAATGTATCTGTCTATAAATATATAAATAAATCTCTAACCATATGAAATTGCTGATATTTGACTATTTTTGACATAGAAAAGGCAATTTCCCAGTCAAATAATAGCTACCAGAGAAATTTGGTTAGAAGTATAGTGACAACACCCAGTATCATGAAATTAATATTGCTCTTGAAAATTTGGATTCTCATTTTAATTCTAATTCATAACTTACTAATTAGTACATTGACCAGATTTATGATTTTGAGAAGATTACTTTTCTAGGACACTGTTTAAATATTTGTAACAGAAGGAAGGTTGTTAAGGTCCTGGATCTTTTCTCCTTAGCTTCAAAATGTTTTTATACTCATTCATATTTCAGTATTTGTTGAATTCACTCAACAACTATTTTGTGATTTCTTTTGATACCTAATATATTATAGGCAATTTTCTAGGCTTTGAGAGTATAGCAGTGACCAAACTGGGCAAAATTCACTCATAAATTATAATACCTATTTATCCATCGATGACCTAGAATTACAGAAACATTTTTTTAAGAAAATACACTTTCCATGACCTTAGAGTTATTCTGAATACAAAGATTACCCTCTAAATCCAAGGATACCTGCTGGGTAGTAGATGTAAAGAATTGTCTACCCTAACATGTTGTGCACCAGGAAAGTTGGAGAACACACTCAGTACCACGACTTTTGAAAATCTACATCTCAAGATAATTCTAAAGTTGGCCTGCAAATTTTTATCAAATTTGATAAGAATGCAATGAGTTGGAGCAGCAGATGTGAGAAGAAAGTAGGAGTCATTACTAAATTTTCACTTGTTGTAAATTCAAGGCATGGCTTCTCAGTGGTCTAAACATTTGTACGTAAAGTGTCCTGGTTTTACATATTATTAAAATACTTTGTCCACTTGTGATAAAACCAAGACATTTGTCCATAACAACTAAAGTTTGTATTCTATGGTCCTCTTCCCATTGACCTTTTTGCCTAGCCACTGCATTCATTGCTGGGGTGTCCAGAGAGCTAGCAGAAAACACCTTCTCTTCAATGACTACAATAAACATTTTGACCTAATGTTTTTTCTTACACTGATTCTGACATACGGATTTTTGTTTTCTTTTTTCTCTCCTGACACCAAACACATATTATTTTTCTATCATCACTTCCCCAACTCTCGGAAATCAATTGGCTATCTAAGAAATCAATTCAATTCTGACGCTGTCAACCTGGAGTTAGCATCAGATCCCTCAAGTTAAAAGACCCAGTCCCACAAGACTGTCCACACTTCAGGCACCATTTTCAAGTCTCTGCCCACTGGTATTTCTGACCAAATACCTACTACTAAATCAGGAGTTCCCATAATCTCTACTTAGGTTGATAATTCTTTAGAGACTCTTGGAACTCAGGAAAGCACTTCCTGTTACTCATTTGCTGTAAACTACACAACTCAGGAACAACCAAATAAAAGAAATTTATAAGGCAAGGTTTGGTGGGACGAGTATGGGAATGCCTGACCCTTTCCTGGCACCCTGCCTTCCCTGCACCCCTATGGCTTTGCTGACCCAGAAACTCCCTGAACCCCAACATTTAGGGATTTTTATGACGGTTTCATTATATAGGCATGCTTTGATTAAATCACTGGCTATTGGTAATTAACTCAATTTTAAGACCCTCTCATTCTCTGGAGAGTGAAGATGGGACGGAAAGTTTCAAACATCTAAATAATCAATGTTTGGTATTTCTGGCTACTAGCCCCCATTCTAAAGATATCTGAGATACCACCCTGCCAAAAGTTGCCTCATTAGAATAAAAGGCAGCTTCTGTCATCCTTATCACTCAGTAAATTCTAAGGGTTTTGAGAGTTCTGTACAGGAGCTAGAGACAAAGATCAGATATCTTTTTATGATACCACAACCAATGCAGAAGACTTTAAGACTGCCCAGTTGGTGAAGTTTTAGCTTCGCTAAAAGGTTGAATAGTTTAAGGATAACTGAGATTCAGCTTTTTCACCACTAAATCGAGGTACAGAGGCAGTATAACTCTAACAAATTGTTTGAAGTGTGAAAAACAACTAGGGACTACTCAGGCTAGTTAATAATCCTTGTATAATAAAAACAGTATGAATATTTCTATGATTCTTTAAGACATATATACTAGTAATTGTAACTTGATAAACTGCAAAATTAATTTTCCTACAATTCTCTAATATCACCCTTGCAGTCTCTTTCTCTATTCAACTTATCATGTCAACTTATTTTATCTGAAAGAATATAGAACAATTCAGAATGAAAGGAGCTAACAGTTTTTAATTTTGGGGGGGGGGTTTGAAGTGTTTGTTGTATAGTTATCAATCTTTTCCTACTCTTTTATAAAATGTTATACATTTAAAATGTATTATTTTACTTACAACTATTCTACATTTGCATCTTAAAAATGTCTAAATTTATTGTTCCTGAAAGGTTGGTATAATTTCGTGGGAGTAAGACTTGATGCATGAAGATTTTCACAATGTATTAGGTTTGTAAATAAAGGCTGCCTAACAAACGTATTAGTGCCTTCTCACTAAAATTCAGAGAACAGTGAAGCCAAATTACTTGAGGGTTGGTTTAATAAGAATGGGTCTGGAGTTCCAGGAATATTAATGTGCTTACAGTATTTCTGCTGTGATCACCAAAGAATTTGGTTTTAGCTTTATTAACAGTACTAGTTTAAAAGTGTATAAGACCATGGTCTCAACCACTTGTTTATAGTCTAATTTTGATCCACTGATTTACTCATTTATTACAGCTTTAGCATACTCTACCAAAAATTTATTTGTGTGTATGTGTTTGGTGTTTTTTTCCACTTCATCAAGGACTCTATATAAAGTGATACTTTAAAGACAACTGTATCAGCCATAAAGGAGTAAATAATCTTTGGGTTACGAAAGGTAGCTTTGCTTTTGGGTGAAGAGTGATGTAGAGGATCACATAAAATTCCAAGAGAAGACCTTAGAATGGCGAGTGAGCTCTTTTACTATATGAGACCTTTTGTGTTGTGATTGCAAAATGAGAAGCTTCCAGATCGGGTAAAAGACTGGAGGGTATCCGGGTATGTGGGGTTCATTGAGACTAAGTATACAAGGAAAGGGGGTCACTGAAACAAATCATAATTTAAAATTTCAGGGCCAGCTGAGAGCCTTGAAGAGGGGGTAGTTTTGAGGATATGGATAGGTTTTACCAATGGGCCATGTGAGCATATTCATTTCAGTAGCATACTGAATGTTTTAGACTTCTCTTGTTCTCCGGACCCAATGACCAGTGGGTTTTACTATCATCAGTAATACTCATGGTCATCACTGTGGGACACTCTTAATTGCTTGCTCATGTGTGAATCAGGAATTTTGCTCTTTTGATCTTTTAAAAATAGAATTTAACTTGACCAGCTTCCTTCTCCTGACTCCCTATGGTAATCACTATCAGAGATTATGAACTGTGATCCTCCTGGTTGCATTAAATCGGCAACTTCTAGGGTAAGCAAAAGACTTCGGGGATAGACTGGGGCATGTCAATGGTGTCTAGCACTGAAGAAAGGAAAAGTGCTTACTGTATATCAGAGATATAATGAGAAAGATGAGAGTACCCCAGCTTCTGTGAAATTCACATTATGGTGAGAAAAGATGTTCTATTAAGCTCTGGTGGTTAAAAGGAAGAGAGTCATTCAAGTTACTCTAGTGATAAAGAATATGTTTACCCAAGCAAAAAAGAAATGCTAATTATGTCAAAAGCAGCTAGAAATCATAATATTTCAGACCATTGAGAAAATTTAGACACCTAAGTTTCTTTGGGAATCTGAGGCAGTACTGAGGATATCAGCTGTAGAAGGTTGAACAGATTCACTAATGATTACGTGGGCTCTGCTGTAATATGACTCATGAACTTCTAAATTTCTATCATTTCCCCCTTTTGCTACAAGCTTACTCTTTCTTACTCTCCACTGTGCATAAACACTTAATTTGTCGTATAACTCCTGTTTACTTGTAACTTTTGCTTCCTCATAACTCTGGCATGCCATGAACATTTATGAACCTAGCTCTTCCTCGCCTGTCATAAACTACCCCAGAGTTTCCTTAAATAGAACTTTTCAGCTTTACTCCCTGCTACAAACTACCTTATTGCCTCCACACTTTCCAATTCATATTCCTGAAAGATAAAACGTGATCACATAGTGCATCTGAGTTTTATGCTCAGTCTATTGAACAGGTAACCTTGGGCTTGGTGCTCATCCATCATCTGATTTTCTGTGAATTAGGGAGTCAAATGATTAAAAACAGTGTTATTTAGAATATTTTTTATGAGTCAACAGTAGAAAAGCTTGAGATGATGGACTTGTTTTCTGGAAAGAATACTTTAAGGGCACTGTAAAGAGTACGGATGATAAGAAATAACACATAAAATGTATTATGGGAACACAAGGAGATACTAAACAACCAAAACGAGGAAACCAGGGACATTTTGTACACACTGTATACTTGAGTTAGAGTTGAGTAACCACTTTCTAGGTCATTAAGTAGGTGGCAGAGCTTTTTAAAATAAGAGAATATATGCCAATGTACAGAGACAGGAAACTCTCTAATTATTTGACAAACTATAAATAAATTGTCTGGTAGAGGAGAAGGAAAAGGCAGAAAATCTGTCAGCAGTTATTTTCAGTAATAGTTAAGGGCAAGATAATAGAAATCTTCCATATCAACAAAAATGATTATAGGTATTATTCGATAGGTGATATAGAAACGTGGGTAGTGGGCAAGTGCTGTAATTAGACATGCATTTTAGAACAAGCATTCTGGCCACCCATTAGACAGGACTGAAGATGGGCTAAATGAATGAACAATGAGGAATCAAGTACAATGGTGTTGCCATTAGACAAGTAGGGAATGACACTGATGGGTGGACTGAAGATGTAGGGTAAATGCCAAAGCTGTAAAAACAATCAGTGGCCCCTTTCTCTGCAAAGTCACCATTGCAGCTGGGACCCTGTGCACATATCATGAAAACTAGAGGGCCTTTTAGGACCTCATTGATGTTCAGTATAGTGGGGCTCTGGTCATCATGCTCCCTGCGTGACCTTACTTCCACTTTGGCCAAACCAACCTCACGCCTGGATTTCCCCGTAAATTTCCTGACAGAGAGTTTCCAGAACTTTAGGGTGACCATAGATTCTGTCTGCTGGAGAGCAATGCCATGGCTCATTATGTGAGCAATGAGGAGCTGCTGGGAAGTACCCCAGAGGCAGCATCCCACCAGGTGCATGGGTGACCTTTGCTGGTAGTGACATAGTGCCCCCAGCCAGTAACCGGGTGTTCCCCACTTTAGGCATCATGCACTCCAACAAGCAGGCCACAGAGAATACAAAGGAGAAGGTGAGGTGAATTCTGGGGCTGTTGGATGCTTGCTTCAAGATCAAGACGTTTGTGGTGGGCAAATGCGTGACACTGGCAGGTACCACAGTTGTCTGCACCCTACTGTGGCTCTATGAACAGGCCCTGGAGCCTTTATTCTGCCAGGCCTGACTCAATACCAGTTGCTGGCTCCCCACCTACATTAAACAGCACCACCTCCTGTGTCTCTCGGGAGGTGAAACTGTGAGAAGATGGCCCAGTTTTATGTTAAAAAGCTTGCAGACAGCCAGCCTAAAAAGAGCACCACATGGAAAGACGCCCCAGGGGAAGGGAAAACTGTGTGGGAGGAGAAGCAGAAGCCCAGGCTGAGCATAAAGAGGAGAAAGAGGAGGTGGCTGCCCCCACTCCTGAGGAATAGAGAGGGAATGTGAGCAGGCACCGGAGCCAACAGCACCTTTGCTCACCTGCCTCAGGTCCTTTGTGTAGGACGATTTTAGCACAAATACGCCAATAAGGACACACTCTCTGAGGTGCTACCATATTTTGAGGACTGTTTTGATGAGGATAGCTGGTTCCTGTGGTCCTTCCTTGAAGTACTTCTTCCCTAAGGAGCTCATCCAGATCCTCGTGAGTTATACTTTCATTATTGAAATATTCTAGGGATTGGACAAGCTGAGGAAGATGTGTTTGCTAGTGTCATCCTTTTTGGAATCAACAACAACGGGTCCATTTGGGGAGTCTAGGTCTGGTACCAGGAGCTTACCTTTCTGCTGAGTGCAGATTGACAGCTGAGCTAGGAGTCATAAAAATGGCACATGCGTGGCAGAGGCTGCATCCTGGTAGCAAAGAGATTCAGATGCTGGTTACAGCGTGTGAGCAAAGCCTTCAAGTAGGGCAATTTTTTCCAGTGGGACGTTTCTCATCATTGACAAACCTCCTGCACCTGCCCTTCACAGAGATGCATTAAAGAAACACAGGGATATGGGACATTAATGCACAAGGACACTAAAGAAACTGAACATAGACATAAAAAAAAATCAATGGGCCACAGTGATAGGCTCTTGATTTCAAAACCAGTGATAAAACTTTACCAACATGAATATTATTTTTACATTATTATATTAAAATAATTATTATTTTATATTTTTAGTTATGGGACTTTTATTGAGAAAGACAGCTGAAATTTTATGAATGATGTCTAAAGCCCAAAGAATTTTTCACAGAAATGGAGGTGAATGAAGGCTGAGTGATCATTTGTCAGATTGCTAAATGGGTTAGAAGGTGGTGGGGAAAACATTCAGCATCAGGCACTACAGAAAAGTATTATTTCCTCTGCTTCTACAAAACTGAAATCCACCCCCTCAGTTATTGAGGGTCTAAAGCACCTCTGCAGTCAAGAGGGTATAGAATTCCTAAATTTATTGCAATGTCTTAGACATATAAAGACTGATGATACATACAGACATTTGATTCATTTATTCATTTATAAAGTACTTATTGGCAAACTATTTCCTCTGCCTTGGCACATAAATTCTAGTGAGGGTGATAAAGACAAAAATAAAGAAGTAAAGTATACATTGTTTGTCAGATACTGATAATTATGATCAAGAAAAATAAGGTGGAAAGCCCCACTAGGAACATTGGAGTTTCCCTTGGCCGCGCCCTGCCTCCTGCACACCCCAGCTTCCTCTTGTCTCCTGCTCATACCAATAGAAAGGCCTAGGAAGAGAACAGTATTTTTTTTTTATTCCTGGGAGGAAAAAGGACTTAGAACTTCCATCAGACTATCCCTCTTCTTCTCACATCTTACATATAAGCCTGGTTTAGACACTTTCAGAGTTTGTTGCATATGTATTGAATAAAAAAATGTATGAAAATACAGTCGGTTTGACCTCCACAATTTATATTCTGATGTGATAGAGATGTGATGGAGTTCAAGAACACGCCTTTTTCACCACGCCCCAGGTCATTTTATTCAAGTGGTCTGCAGAACACGATTTCACAGATGCCAGTGCAGTTATTGTCATTTCCAGAACAATAAATTAGAGTGAAGTCAAGTGATTGTCCTGAAGTGAGCTAGGAGGACAGGTATAAGAAAAAGATGCTAGTGCATATTTCGTATACAAATGTTCAGTTTAGCTGCCAAGTGGTATAAAATGCCCTGAAAGATGACCAGAAGACTTGCAGTATTTCAAGGAACCGACTGGGCATGGGAAAACATCTTTGTCAAACTTGTGCCGTGTCTGCAGCCTACCTGTAATGTAACTCCCTGCAAGGCACCGTTGGTGGGCGTGGCTACTTAGCAGTCGCAACTCTGGGCTTAACCAACCCGCATTAGAGAGGATTTCTTTCGTTATTTAATTTAGGTTTGGGAAATGATTTTCTACTTAGAGCAACAGAAACAATCTTTAGGAAATATGCAATGATCTTGTTTTTATCTTTAACACAAGTATAAATTGAAATTCAAAAGTTTTTACCTTATGTGTTCACAAATTGAAAAATGAAGGCCAAAGTATAACTCTTACACATTCAATAATGCACAATGTCAGCTTAGTTTTGTGGTCTTTTACATGTTTCCTTTAAAAATATGGATTTGTATTCATGTTATAGGGCAGTATATTCACTCTGAAGTAGTACCTAATGCAACTGTCTCAGCCGCATTCTTTCTGTCTTTAAAGTGATTAATCTACATGTATAAAATATTTATATTTTGGACATTAGGAATCAGTTTCTTAAGAAACTTGTTAGTATTTTCATTCTCAGTAGGGAAAAGGAGTTGCAATTTTTGTATTTTAATAATATTTGAATAACTAAAAGTTATATGTGTCTGGTATAACAGTAATTTATTACAAATGAAAAGGCAGTTGGCTAGCTTCAGTAATAATTTTTATTATGGGTTTGTTTTTTACATCTTCAAGGTTTTATTTCAAATGTGTGTTTTGGGAAGTACAGGGTATTTTTAGAGATCAAAGAATTTTTACGATATTAGAAACATTTAGAGGCTTCTTTTCCTCCTAATTAATCTCAGAAAGTTCACTGGTTCTATACCTTCTTTGACTTTCCCTTTTCCAGAAAGATGGAAGCAGTGATAATAGGCTAAGATTAATTAGAGTGGTGGGCTAAGACAGAATTATTGTAACAGCTGGAAGGATATGGACGTTGCTTCTGGAAGTGCAGTGAATCTAGATACTAACAACGAACACTCGTATGTACTCAATATATATCACGTTCACTTTATCTGTAGTACTTCCTAGCCTTCCAGTCAGTGTTCTAGGATACTTGTTCCACATCAAGATAAATATACCAAAGGACATTCTATTTTATTTTTTTAAAGAGGACACTTGAGGTAAAACCAGTAACTTTGGATAACTGAATGATTAGAAACTTACATGAATTTGAAAATAATTTAAATATTTAGCTTAACTGATTTAATTAATTTATTGATGTGAGCTTATATTGACAAAAGAACTAGATACTTTAAAGGAGTCAACTAAGGAAATTCAATAAAGCTAAAGATATAATATGGAACAGGAAATGAGGTTATCATAAAAACAGGTACCATAAATTCTATTTCTTTGCCAGGAGTGGGCCAGAATTTTGACATTAATCAGTAAACACAAGGAAAGAAACCTAGTTATTTAAAACATCTATAAAAATCTTAAAATAAAAATAGAATAGTTGTTTAGGAAACACAAATATATCTCTAAAAAACATAAAAAGTGATGCAGTAAAGTTAATGTTCTAAACACTATGAGAATACTCTGTATGCAAAATTCACAAATTTAGTAGAAAACTATGTAAAAATACAGTGTAAAAAAACCCAAAATGTTGGTGTAGGATAAAAAATAATATAGTCAAGGCCTAATGCCAAATGTAATTGTATTTTTAATTATAATGTCTTCCAACTTGAAATTTTACCTGAATTATTTTTCTTATAGATTTTAGTCTAATAATGTTTTTCTACTTTACTTTTTTATTGTTTATTCTAATAGAGTTGTCCCAATTTTTTTCTCTTTTGCCTCCTTCCACCTAGCCTTCCCTTCTCCCCTACAGTTAATCCCCTCTCCATTGTCCATGTCCATGGGTCACTCATACATGTTCTTTGACGAATCCCATCCTGATCCTTCTATTATTTTCCCTTCCCTCTTCCCCTCCTCCAGCTGTCAGTCTGTTCCTTGTTTCCACACTTTTGGTTCTATTTTTCTCATTAGTTTCCTTTATTCATTAGATTCCAGTTGTAAGTGAGGTAATAGGGTATTTGTCTTTCACTAATTGGCTTATGTCATTTAGCATAATAGTCTCCAGTTCCACCCATGCTGTTGCAAAAGGTAGGAGTTCCTTATTATTATTATTATTTATTTTTTTGCTGCATAGAAATTGTGTAAACGTACCACAGTTTTTTAATTCACTCATTTACTGATGGGCACTTAGGCTGTTTCCAGCACTTGGCTATTGTATAATGCTGCTGTGAACATAGGGGTGCGTAAGTTATTTTGAATTGATGTTTCAGGATTCTTAGGGTATATTCCCAGCAGTGAATCACTGGGTCATAAGGCAGTTCCATTTGTAGTTTTTTGAGGAAGTTCCATACTGTTTTCCACAGTGGCTGCACCAGTCTGCATTCCCCAAAGTGCAATAGGGTTCCCTTTTCTCCACATTCTTGCCAGCACTTGTTGTTTGTTGATTTATTAATGGTAGCCATTCTGACTGGTGTGAAGTTATTTCTCTTTGTGTTTTTAATTTGCATCTCTCTGATGACTAGCAATATTGAACATTTTTCTCATATGTCTATGAGCCCTCTGCAGGTCCTCCTTGGAGAAGTGTCTGTTCAGGTCCTTTGCCCACATTTTAATCAGATTGTTTGTCTTCCTGGAGTAGAGTCATGGGAGTTCTTTATATATTTTGGATATAAAACCTTTGTCCAATGTATCATTGACAAATATATTCCCCCATATATTTGAATATAACCTGAAAATTAGAATACAAAATAAAATATAAAGAATAAAATTGTATTTTAAAATACTTAGGATGACATGGTAGTGCCTTTTAGCCTAACACTTATTTTCTCATTTTATGTCTCAAAAATTTTGTATCTCCACTGAAAAAACAAATAGTGCCTTAAGAATGGACATTTGAAATAATTTTCTTTCAACCTGACACAGACTGTGTAATGAAGAATTATGATGTTTTTAGATCTTACATATCTTCTACTTCATATTATTCTTAAAATTCAGCACAATAGCTATCATTTAGTAGTTCCTCAAAACTATTCACTAATGTCATATGAGAAGACAATTTGAAATAGAAATCATTGTCATTTTTACCTCTTTTATGAGTAGCTTATAAGCATTTTAACATGAGTAGTTTATTAAGAAATAATAAACTTATATAGATATTAGTAGATATTATTAAATCAATCTCAAATGTTTTGTGTAGGGCTTTCAACATTAACAGTTTGCATACATACAAAATAAGTTCTTAGCAGATGGATATCCTATGCAGTATTGAATACCTCATTAATTATTCAAGAATTTGTAGGTCTGGTTACAGGGTCAAAAATGTTATTAATCATTAATACTGTTTGCTTAAATGCATTAAGAAAAAGCATTTACTTCTCACAACAGAAACACTAAATTATATAGGTTACCTCTGTTTAAAAATTGCGTTCTCATTTCATCCACTTAAAAATCATTTCATGTTTAGTCCTCAAAGCTGCATTCTAACAGGGGAATGTTTCTTTATTCTGTCTTTTAAGTGAATAAATTTAAATGATTATTTAAGTTATTTTCTAACTATATATATATATACACACACACACACTTTATATATAGATATACTTTATATACTTAATATATATACTATATACTAGTATATAGTATACATATGCTATATATACTATATTATATATATTTCATATACTGTATAGACTTTATATACTTTATAAAGTATATATACTTTATATATAAATATATTGAAAATTTTGTCCAAAAATAATATCTTTAAATTAAAATTTTTGTCCAAAGATTTGTCTTTAAACTATATTTCCAACAAAGAAAAAGTACATTTGGTAAGCCTTTTAGCACCCTATAAATCCAGAAACAGTTTCAAATAGAATGAAAATGTTAGGAATTTGAAGGCTATTTTCTGGGAACTACAGTGAAGCAAGAATTGAGATTAACGAAGTATTAGAAGAAAGAAACACTGGCATAACTTCAGCCAACTACTTCATTTGATAGATCAGGAAACTGAGACCAACTGAAAAACTACGACTCGTCCCAATTCCCACATGTAGATAGTATGAGAGCCCAATGCAAGAAATGAACCCCTGACCCATTGGCAGTGGTTGGCTAAAGCATGACGCGGTTATACAGTCTGTGTAATGTAACTTCAAGCTCGGTCTGCTAGTATTGTACAATTATCTGAAATTACTTTGCTTATAAAAACATAACCTCAGGGTAAATTGTTTTGCCCTTTTCTAGATGTATAATCTATGCTTCTTAAATGCCAAGCCACACACAAGGGAAGCACCGGACTCCTTGTGGCCACCAGTTAGAAAATGTGTGCAGTTTGTACAAAACTTCAACTTAGTCATTTTATTTTTATTTGCATGACAATAAGAAAATACAACAAATTAAGTTTGAAAATATCTGCTAAATATTATTTAAAAGTATTTTCTCATTAGAGCAATGGTAGGGATGACAAGGTATATATGATTTATGAGCCTTTGATCAATTTAATTTCCAGGAAAATCATAAGACTGATTCTGAGAAAACTAATTAATAAGGTGATTACTCTCTCCACATATTCTGACTTATTCATAGGGCTGGTGAGTTTCTCAATAGCATTGTTTGTGTTGCTAACTGCCTTCATTTCTTCCTTAATCTCCATCATGTATTGAAGATCCTAAGGTGCATCCTTGGATGATTGTGGATCCCCTATAGGGCATGTCAATGAAGGAGCACCAAGCAAGGAAGCAAGCTCTTTAGATCCCCATATTATTGCGGGAATCTGGTGGGATGCAACACAGAGCAATGGACAAAACCTACCCACATATAAATAGAAGATGACAGATTAGACATTTATTTTAAAAATTGTATAACTTCTATGCTGTCAAAAGATAGAAAAAGTAAACATCAGACTATTGGTATATCATAGAGTTTAGGAAGGTTCTCCTGAGGTGCTTTTGTAAAACAGAGAAACCTGATTTATGAAAAGAGCTGAGGAAAAAACTCCAGGAAGGTCTAAGGTATGTTCAATGTCAGAGACTAAAGTAGGTTTTCACTTGTTCTTATGGAAACTACAATGATTAATAAATAATAATACAAGAATAATCTGGGCTTCATGTACTGATAACTATAATCCTACTTTTCCCCTACCCTTTATATGTTACCTCAGGGTATGGAGCATTTCAGCGAGTGAAAAATGCTTAAAATCAGAAATAAGGCATTAATGTTAAATTCTGCTGGAAAGAGACCAATTAGAAAAACAACATATTAAAATTTTCAAAAATACTGAACTAATCAAACATATGGGACCTCATCAGATTTTAAAGTACTTAACACATATCTCAGCAATTAATCAAATCACCTAGTAACAGAAAAACAGTGACATAAGTTGCTTTGAGTCATTTGTATGCCCATTGTGATAGAGTTGTGTTGCAGAATGGAAACTTAAAAGCGCTCTTAATGAATATTTATTACTTATTGCCTGCATATAATTGTTTCACTAGTCATTAAGTCAAAGTAAAGGTACCGTCTCGCTTTTATTTCTAGAATTCTTACCAGGCAAAAAAGCAAAGACACTGATGCGTAGTTCTTTGCCGAATTAACGATGATGTGGGTCTTTCAAACTTTTACCAACCGTAAACCTTAGTTAGTCACTATTTAGTTATTAGTAGTGAGTAAGTAGCATAGATTCAGGATTCTGTGCTTCCTCCTGTTAGGACTATTCTGTTGTTTTTTGTTCTCTCTTTATGTGGTTGAGTCCTAATGTTGTCTGTTCAATATAAACCCTCAGCTGGTGAGTTCAAAACATTTGAATTAGCCCCAGTTTACGTTTGCCTGGGTGTCAGAAATCATGTTTCCCATATATCAGTGTTTCATTTTCAAAGACCTTGTAATTGTTTAGATCGCTCAATGAAACTTTTCAGTTTTATTTGACATTTCTCGAGGTTTATGTTCGGCTTTAGCTGTATGCTTTATTATAATATAAAATGGCAGGGTTGCTGAATTCTAGTAGCGTGTTTGGAATTTGGGAATAACCAACTGCAGTGAAGATGAATAACTAAAAATCATGTCCACTGGCTAAGGAGATCCTCTGAGTTTTCACTAAGCACGCTCAATATGCAGAGGTTCAGCTTGCTGAGCTCCAGTCTGCCAGCTTCACTGGACACTGGGGCTGGGTAATTGGCCCTACTGGTTACCTTAAGAACCATTACCTGTCATTTCCTAGGTCTCATGGTAGCAGGCAATGGTGTTCCTAACAGTTGTTATCTAACAAGTAAGTAAAATTTAGTGGTGTGGAGATTTTCTCTAAATTAAAACACACAATCATACAGTCAGAGGAAATTAAGTGTCATGATGGCTTTCTTTTCTTTATTTTAAATTGGGGAGGAAGAAAAGATTTGCTTACATAGAAAACTCCTCTGAAAACTTTCCTTTTATGTGTTCCAGAGAGTTAATAGTACGCTTCCATTCAGCAAAGAAGTGATGTTACTCCAACTTTTAAAATACCTCTATTTGGGCTTCCTCTAAGAAGATAATGGAACAAGACTTTATTTTGCAATCAATATTCTTGTTAAAAGACATTATGGCTTCATGGAACTCAGTTAAAAGAACCCCTCAGAAAAGTAACTGAACAAGAGCTGATACCTGACTCTTTCTTTTCTCTTAATTTAAGACAGAAACTTCAAAGTCGCCAGCCCTCAAGCAGTAGCAGAAGTCAAGTGTTGCCATTAGACTACAAAGCAGTCTTTCTAAATTATTAACTTTCCAACCACAGCA
The DNA here is from genome assembly GCF_022682495.2 of Desmodus rotundus. Taxonomy (NCBI): domain Eukaryota; kingdom Metazoa; phylum Chordata; class Mammalia; order Chiroptera; family Phyllostomidae; genus Desmodus; species Desmodus rotundus. The sequence goes on along the minus strand of NC_071399.1, from coordinate 65,810,210 downwards.
TCAAGCTGGCTTCTATGTAAAATCATAAATATTAATCAGGCAAAGAATTATTTAAAATACATAAAAATATTTTAAATCTTACTTTAAGGAACTGTAAAGCATGCCGTCTAAGCTTTTCTAGTTTAGAGCCATTGATCATTTCAAACATCTGCTAAGGTACCTGTGGCATCCTTAGTATCACTGGAGGGATTTTCAGCTTTATTCATTTCTTGACTTGGCAAAATCAAGGAAGCGTTCATACCCAGGAGAGGTAAACATTTCATCCTCAAACACTTCTTAACTACCAGATCAGAAGCACGTGTCACTGGGTGGTAACATGTGGCTTGTGGGCTGATGTCGATTTCTTTGCCAGACTTAAAGAAGGAAGGGATCTCTGTTAGTCTTCTACTCCTTGAATGCTTAAAAAGTTTTTAAGGATTTAGAATTCTTAAGCATTTTAGTTATTGCAATCTTCACAGCAGCACAATTTACAATAGCCAAATGCTGGAAGCAAGCTAGGTGCCCATCAGTAAATGAGTGGATCAAAAACTGTGGTACATTTACACAGTGGAATACTACGCAGCAGAAATAAAGAAGGAGCTCCTACCCTTCACGACAGCATGGGTGGGCCTGCAGAGCATTATGCTAAGTGAAGTAATCCAGGGGGTGAAAGACAAATAGCATATGATGTCACCTATAAGTGGAACCTAATCAGCAAAACAAACAAGCAAGCAAAATATCACCAGAGACATTGAAATTAAGAACAAGCTGACAGTAACCACAAGAGTGGGGGAGGGAGATAAGAGACCAAAGAAGGGAAAGGTCATAAAGGAACATGTACAAAGGACCCGTGGACAAAGCCAAAATGGGGAAGGATGGAGGGGTTGGGTGGGGCAGGGGAGAGTGGTGGTGGGAAGATAGAGACAATTGTATCCAAACAACAATTAAAAAAATAGATTAAAAAAAAGAATTTTAGTTATTGCCCTGCCCAGCATGGCTCAGTTTGTTGATCAATGATCTATGTTTTTCTCCCTGTCTTTCTCTCTCCCTCCCCCCTCTCTAAAATGAATAAAGAAACTCTTAAAAATTAATTTTAGTGATATGTTAACCTGTTTTGTGGCATTAGACTTAATTCAATAGCAGCCTTCTTTTTAGACTGTATGAAGTGGCCCCATTGGTAAGAATATAGAGTTCCTCATTAAATGAGGTGTTAGATTCTCTTCCAGGCTCACTCCCCTCTTTACTTGATTAGCATGGACTTAAAGGGTGGCAGAGAATTATTTTATCTTCAAGGATTCAAACTTTTGTGGGAACCACTCTACTTATGATTTTCTGAAGTGTGGTCCCAGGAGTAACTATCACTGAACATCTGTCCCTTCATAAGACTTTTAGTGTCTTTTTTTGTTCATGAAAAAATGTGAGGAGCCAAGAAACCACAAGGGCCATCTTACATATTATTTTCCTTTTGCATATCTTGCTAATTTCTGCACAGGAAACTGAATATTGACTTCTTAAGTTGGACATTACTTGACTTTGGTAACAGCTGAGCTAACACACACAAACATTTGGGAATGAAGGTTATATGCAAGAATTAAATATTCTTTCTCTAACCTTTAATATTCTTTGTGCTATGTAACTGGTTTCCCCTAGGACTACAAATACCAAATTCACGTTTCATTACATTTAATAAATATTATTTATTTTATGAAATTATATATATATACACACACACATAGTAACTCAGTTGAGGATATGTTTTCACTGATTTTTTAGAGAGAGAGGAAGGAAGATAGAGAGATATATTGATGTGACAGAGAAACATCGATTCGCTGCCTCTCACCCCTGACCAGGGGATCGAACCCATGCCCTATGTATGCGCTATGACCAGAGATCGAATCTGTAAACTTTTGGTGTATGGGATGACTCTCCAACCAACTGGGCCACCCTGCCAGGACAAATATTTATATTTTAAGGGATACTCTTTACAATTTTAACTACTAAAAAAAAAGGAAATTTTATCAGTTTGGCTTTCTTTTACAAATAATGTGATGTTAGAAGAGTTACAGCAGGATTTAGATAACAAACAGAATTCAGAAAAGACTGGCTTCTATTTCTAATAACATTTATTTACCAACTGTGTGAACTTAGATAAATCATTTGTTTTCTGAAAATTTAACTATCATATTAGATATAAATCTTTACTTTATCTCATAAAGCCAGTGACTGGACAAAAGACGAGACTGTATAAAATGCTAAACACTTTCATAACTGAAGGGAAGTACAGATAAAAATGTTACTCTTCTAGATAATATGGTATCTAATATATGTTATATTATGAGATGTATTTGTATTTTAAAATTATTTTACAGTTTGAAATGAAAAGTTATCCATTTCTACATGGTCAGCTGTGTTAGACTGGATCAGCAAAATGGATTCTGTGTAATCTGCCAGAAGTGACACTTTGTGAATGAGATTGAATGTGATAAGATGAGAGTACACAGTGCTTCCCTCTCCTCACCTAAATCACCCCAAGGAACCTCCCCTGGAGAATGTATCATATAAGCACATATTAGGTGAACTAAGAACAAAAGATATGTATATATTGGTATTTACTCCCAGACAAAGCAAAATAAAACATTATTTCTACTGACTTCATTCATCATGATAAATAGTTCCATTAGCTTTCAAAATATGTATAAGATACCAAATGATTACCTATGCTAAGATACTGTAATAGTGTTGGTGCTGGGGGCTCGATTGATTTTACTGCCTTAAATACAAAAATAAATATATAAATCCATGCTTTGCACACCATGTATAATCCATAAAGGCAATTTAGATTTTATTTTTCAGAATCTTATTATTTTTGCATCAAGAAAAATTAAAGTGTAGGAAGGAACTTTAAATCACTGTTAGCTGTCTTCTACTAAGGCAAAGCGTAAGAGAATCACTCCAAGGTGTTTGATAGCGTGTCATTCGGTAGCATAGTTGCCACCATCACTATTCCTAATTATTCTTGACATTTTGTCCATTGCAACATGAAACTCCTTAGAGGATAGAGATAACCAGCTGAAAGTGCGTACTAGCTAATTATCTACATTGTACAAAATGTTGTGGTATTGTAGATGAAACATCAATTATGGAAATGGGTGATAAACCCTGATGGTAGAAATATATCTTGGAAATGATTCTTAGTCACAAGTTTAGAAATGCAATTATAATTGTTATTTCATTTTTGCTCACATTAAACACAAAAAACCTTGGTTAGCTTTAAAACATAACTTTATAAACACAGTTGGAAATTTTGTAAATCTTGTATGTTATTAGCCCAGGATTTGGATCATATTATGCTTTTGGATTTGGACATGGGTTGCTACAAAGCCATTTGCATTGGAACTTCACTAAGCCACCATTAGGCAAAGGTTAACTGATGAAAATAATTAGCTTACCTATAATACTGGTAATGAAGTTGGTGTTTCTACATAATCTTGCAACAGTGGATAGGAAAACAAAGATTATTTTTGTTTCCTGGAAATTTTATCTATATTTTGCAACTTGTAACATCAACAGTTTGTTTTTCTTAAAATCTCCTCTCCAATTCTTTGAATTTACAGATTATGTTTGCAAATGCAATAAAATGACTGGTTTTTGAAGAATACTGTACATGAAGGAGAATGTAAATGTTATCAACTGGAACATTCCCATTAACTGACTGTACCTACAAATGGGAAAATAATAACAAGCAGGTGTGTTCAGCCTGCCAGTCACCGCCTGTTCTCTGGACCTCAAGGTCAGTGATAGAATCTCAACCAGATGATGTACTGCTTACTAGGGAGCATATACCCATCGGGGTGTTTTGAGCCATCTCAATGACTATGGGAAAACTACCAGGATTTAGTGGTGACAGGGGTGCTAATTTAAAAGTTGGTCTGTATAATGACAATTTGCTCCATGATGAGTAACTGCACACCGGGCTAGTGAGTGCTCAGGATGGAGTTTGATGTGTGGTAGATCTCTCCTTATCCAAGGTTTTCCTTTCCGTGGTTTTAGCTGCCCACAGTAAACCAGGTGCAAAAATATTAAATGGAAAACTCCAGAAATAAGTAATGCATGAATTTAAACTGCACACCCTTCTGGATTAGGTGGTAAAATCTTGCCCCCTCGAGATCCATCCAGATTTGTACTGCCTGGGACAGGAATCATTCCTTGGTCCAGCCTTTTCACACTGGATATGCTACCTACCATTAGTCACTCGGTAGCCATCATGGTTATCAGATTGACTGTCACAGTGTCACAGGGCTTGTTTGTATTCAAGTCACCCTTCTTTTATTCAATAATGGCCCCAAACCTCTAGAGTAGTGATGCTGACAATTTGAATATGTCAAAGAGAAGCTGTAAAGTTCTTCCTTTAAATGAGAAGATAAAAGTTCTCAGTAAGAAAAGAAAATCATATGTTGAGGTTGCTAAGATAAAATCTCTGTCCATGAAATTGTGAAGGATAAAGAAATTCATTCCACTTTTGCTGTTGCATGTCAAACTGCAAAAGTTATGGCCACAGTGCATGACACTGCTCAGTTGCAGGTGGAAAATGTGTTCCGACTGAGTAACAGATTATGCCAGAGAGCACTGAGCCTGTACGAAGACATCAGTTAGGGTTTCCCTGAATGAGTGACACCCCACCATTTACCCTGCAAGTAAGGAATGTTTACACAGATTCAGGGATGTTTTTGCACTGAAAAAACTATAAAAATTATTGGACAGCCTGCATCTGCCAATGAAGAAGCCACTGCCACAGAGCAGCAGAGTGGAAGAAATTCATTTAGGAGAAAGGTATGTGTGTGGGGGAAATGTATATAAATGTATAGGTATGTATAGGAAAAAACAATATATATAAGGTTTGGTGCTCTCTGTGGGATTCTTGGAATATACCCTCCTGGGTGAGGGCATCTACTGTACAGAGATAATTCTGAATTCTAGTTTCTATTTATATGTATATAAAAATACAATAAAAGCTTTACAGTATTGATATACAAATTAATATAATTACATGTGAATGATTCATACTGTATATGAATTGCATAATATACTTCCATGTATCCTCAAATTTGCTGATAGGAGCTTGCAATAAAACAAAGTAATGCAAGAAAATAATGTTTGAGGATCCCTGCTTTCAAAAAGCAAATATCTATTAAGTTAGAGATGATAATGAGCACACTCTCAGCATTATCAGCAGAGCTTAATGAGTCTATCAAGACATTTATTTGATTAGCTTCAGGATGAAGGGACAGTAAATTTTGGGGGGATATGGCTGTTTTTCTGCATTTTTTTCCTTCGTCCAAGAGTCCAAATTTCTTTTGCTTGACTTCTTTAGAATAGTTGTATTAGTGAATCTTCAGTCAGAAAAACAGATTAGATATGTGTGCACGTAAACACACGCTCACAGAGAAAAGCAGAATTCATTGAGGGATTTGACCTTGTGCAATTTGACCTTGTGCAACCCGTTAAGTAGCCTCTTTAAGGTTGTTGTCTGAACATCTGATGCTAGAGCTTGAGGTCTGCAGAGCAAGTGGACACACTACAGCTCTACTCCAGGAGTCATTGGGAAGATGAATTGTGTCTCCTCCTTTGAGGCCTCAATGATATATAGAATCTATTCTCATCAAGTAGGGCTACCGTCTAAGTAAAATTGAGTTGCATGATTTGTAATGGGCCAATGGCAGGCCTATAAATATGATCTGAGTTGCAAATGGTTATACACTCTTAGGAAAATATATTTTCAGTATTCAGATATACAATTAATATCTATAGAATTGGTTTCTTCGATAGTATATTAATTTAATGCAATATGTTCTTTAGATTCATTTAAAATTTAGTGGCTAAAGTAATATGTGGAATACTTAAGTGATAGAACATGACACGCAATGCAGTAGCTCTGATTAATGTACTTCTTTGGTGTTTCCAATCTGCATCAGAAGGGCATTAATCAACTTTACTTTATAGCTTCCTATGCCTTGTTGTAATTATAAAATCATGTTTATTATTAATATTTTGGAAATATTAATAAGTGTTTGCATTCACATTGATAAACTATATATAACACCTAAAATATGAAGCTAAATATATTATTAAATATCTGTATATATTTATTATGGTAGAGAGCTCTATTACCAGTTTTACAATTCAATAAATTTAATTGGTACTGTGTGTTCCATGCAGTCGAGGTTAAATGCAAACTTGCAATAATAAAAAATGACAAGATTTAAGCTGAAATATTTATATGGGATTTTATTGTGGATTTTAGTTACAACTATAAAAGGCACACTTGAAATTACTTGTCACATATAACTTACCAAACTGCTACGTTTACTTGTGTTTACTTGCTCCTGCCAAACTGCAGGTTATAATAATTGAGAACAGTTTGTAGAGATATGCGTATGTGTTATATAAAAACCTTTGGTAAAATGTAATACAATATTTTGAAAAAAAACCCACCAACTTCTTACCTAAAACTTAACTCTACAGGTTATCAAGCCCTGTATCTTTAAAGTAGGGAATCTAAAGGAGACAAATTAAAAGTACCTTCCTTTCCAAATATTTATGAACTGTGACTCTACTTAGCTCCAACTTTCCTTCCCCCTCTTTGTTTACTCAACATGTAAGAGACACGTGAAATGAATTTCCTATTTTTAAAGAGGAGGAGGAAGCACGGGCAACGTGGAAGCTTTGCCCAGCGTAAGAAGGGATCATTCTGCCAATCTTCAGTGAGCCTTTTATAAGCACCTGGATTCTAATAATCTTTTCTAGAGGGCTATTCTCTCGAATGTTTGCAATTTTTCTCATATTGTCATTTCAGGTTAAAGATGCTGAATGCATCCCTCTTGCATTGTTTAAGTAAAATCTGTAAGGGGAGAGAAAAACTAACTTCCTTTGAATGCTTAAGTAAATATTAAATTATGTTGAATTTTTGGCAGATAATGGCACTTGTTTCTTCCCCAAGACATATAAGCACAGAAAAAAATAGGTTTTTCCAGATAAGATAGAAGCCAAGTGACCCTCTCAAAGTTTGCTGGACAGGGCTTGTCTGAGCATTTCATCATAAATGGACTCTGCGAAGCCCATTAGCAAGCAAGAGAGATTTATGGATGCGATTTGGACATGAACACTGGAAGAGTGAGAGGGAGGGAATCAGGACAGAATAGCTGTGACCAGTCTCCGTGACAACCTCAGATGATCCACAGGGAGATCTGCAGAAGGGATGGACCTTGAGAGTTGTTCTGGTAAGAGAGCAAAGTGGGCAGGTAGCAATAGCTGTGCATGAATGTCATTGGCTTCCGATTGCCCTGGGAAGGCCCCCATGACGTTGAGGAGGAGGATTCAGGCCTGGCAGTTCTGAAGAAGGATGTGATCTTAGATCTGTCTTCCAGCAACATTCTCACCAGCTGGAAGATTATACTTTCCAGTCCCAAAGGGGCGGGACATTAGAAAATATACTACAGAACCTTGTCACCTCTGTCTCATGCATTTCCACACTTCCATTAGAATATCTATTGTCACTCCCTCTATTTTGAATCTGAATAAACTGAGCTAATAAGTCAATTTTATTTAAAACAAACTTTTACATTAATAAACAATGTTTGATCTATGAAAGTATCATATAATGAACATGATTGTTTTAATGACAATAAGGAAAATAGAAGAACAAGGGTCCAAAATCAAATTGAATCAAACAAACCAAATTTTAAAAAAGCTTGAAATAATATGGCAATATTTAAATAAATGATGATACTATTACCTAATATTTAAGGTAAATAATTCACATAATATTTTTCTCCTTACTGGTTTTCACAGGTAATGTCATTAAAAATGTGATTTGATAGAGACACATGCAGGAATGCATTTTGACCAGTATGCCTCTGCTTAGCATACCCTGGATGTACCAGGATTCATGCCAGAATGGACATATTTCATTAAACAGTCTAAAAACACTTGAAAATAATTGGACAGAGTATTAGAATGAGGCCAGGCATGTCCATTCTGAATTACAAGTTAACATTCCATTTTATCTCAATATAACGTTAAATAAAGATCTACGCATGTATAATGGGGAAGAATTGATTGTTGCCAAAAAAAAAAAAAAAGTTAAAACTGAAGCCTTTCTGTAAAACATTTTTTAAAATACTTGGAAAATAGCCTGTAAAAAAGTCAATAAAGGTTAAACTTAGTGCAAATACAATTTTGGTGGTGTTTTTACAATAAATGTTGCATTAAAATTACTCTACGTGTGTAAAAATCATACAGGCACTTAGCCCCATTACAGGATTTATCAAATCATAGCAAAATTAGTTGCTTGTAGATACCTGTTCACAAAGCTGCATATTCATTGATGGGAGGAATAATGTCTTTATAAATGTGAGACAAAATTAATCTTACAGAAATTCTTTGGTATTATTCAGAGTGCTGATAGTTAAATAATTCCTGGTAAATAAAAATAGCCTTGGCTTTAAATATATATATATAGCCTTGGCTGGCGTGGCTCAGTGGATTGAGTGCTGGCCTGTAAATCTAAGGGTTGCTGGTGTGATTCCCAGTAAGGGCACATGCCTGGGTTGTGGGCCAGGTCCCCAGTTGGGGGTGTGTGAGAGGCAACCACACATTGATGTTTCTCTCCCTTTCTTTCTCCCTCCTTACCGCTCTCTCTAAAAATGAATGAATAAAATATTATAAATATTTTATATTTATTACAAATATATATATTTGTAGAAGAAGTTATTCTAGGATTATTTTTTCTTTCACTAGATTTTGAACTCCCTGAGGGCAGGGGCCATGTGGGATTTGGCTGGGTAGCTGCTGTGCCTAGCACAGGCCCGGGCACAGTGTAGGCACCTAACCTTTGTCCATGAAAATATCAGTGAAGTAACAGATGCATTGTCTACTGCCTGGATTGGGAAGCAAGATTTCCCATACTAGTAAAGAGGGCAGCATAGTGTTTATCAGCTACTTTCCAACCAATAATACTTCAGAACATAGTGCCTTACATGCATGTACCCTTGTCCCTCCCAAGAGCATAATGACGAAACAATGCTGATATTATGGGTAGTCCTGCAAATATCATAGAAACTTTAAGTCTTATCTGAAGTAGCAAATCATAGCAACTTTAAATCTCATCCATAGTGGCAAATATATATATACACACACACACATGTATATGTGTGTGTGTGTGTATATACTTATTTATATATATATATATATATATATATATATACTTGTGTGTATATGTATCTATCTCTCTTGTGTGTGTGTATATATATATATATATAAACATACATATATTTCTATCTATGTGACCTTGATAGCTAGAAATAATTTAAAAATCCTAAGAAAATGATTCATTATTGCTCACAAGGAAGCCCTTGGTTATATCTTCTCCAGTAAGGAGGTAAAATTTGTCTTTAACATTCTTTTAAAATAATTAGCTAAGATGAATTCAATTTTGATTGTAATAGTATAAACCATGTTAGACTAGATAATATAGAATTAGTAAACCATATTTTGCAAGGAAAGCCTATCTCAGAAGAGTTAAAAATAAAATATTCAATACAGTACAATAAAAAGGCTAAATTAGGTTGAAAAAGCATGTTTTTGTTTGACCAAGACACCGATTAAGATGTACCACCTGTTCTTGACTTCAGATATTTCTTCAATTTTCATTCAAGTCAGTCTCCACACCTCATAGTTGAACACTGTTGTGATTTCTGTGAATGATTGATGTTTAACTCAATTTACCTTTCTCTTGTTAATTTAGCAACACTGAAACCATAATATTGCTATTCGTTTCATATGCATCAATATAAACAGAAGGAAATTGTAGGACATGGTAGATTTTTTTCTGTGTAGGAGTAAACATGTGCAAAAAAGTCATCACTATTTATTTGTAAATTTTAAATAAAGTTTTATGACAAGTCGCTATCTAAATTTCTTTTACTCAAGGATTAGATTTAATTTTTCAATCATTTTTATATTGTTTTTGTATGGTTTACATTGTTTAATATGTTTTAAATGTTTTATTTATGTCTAAAATAAATGCAAAGTTTTTAGAAGCAAAATTGGATACATTAATTTAATGAAATAATTCAGGGTAGGATGACTCATAAGTTAAGACTATGTAGTGGTGAACTAGGCATATATAAGTAGAACGATAGCAGAGTTAATAATAGACCCTTTTTATGCCACAACCACAGTGCATTAATAACTACAGTGTCAGGGGGAAAGGCAAGCAGTGGAAACTTTCTTATGAAGAGTCATTTATTTTTGCAGTTATTAGGGGATTATTTTGATATGTTTTGCTAGTTATGCCACTGGCTAAAGCATTTTATTAGCTCTCATATCCATCATGTAAGATGTTGCTTTTAGTATTTTTTCAAAATGGCAAGTGCGGGAGTCAGAAACCTGAGTTTTCATATTGACACTACCATTTGCTAAATGTGTAATCTCTTTTTGTTCAGTCCTTGTCTCAAAATGAGGATAATACTTGTATCCACCTCAGAGGATTTTTTGAGCACTAAATAAGATAAATAATGGATGTAAAGCTATTAGCACTGTTCCTAGCACCAGACAAGTCCTCAATAAATGTCTGTTGTTTTTGTTGCTGTTGTCATTGCCACAAGGCGTGCAATAAAAAATAAAAGAAAGATTGTACATGGAGGAATTTATCTTAATGCCTAATCATTAAAAAAATGTATCCCTTCTTTCAAAGAGCATTGTTGAGAACACACTGTATGAAGCGCTGTGTTAATGGAGTGCCAGAATGGATGTTCTATTGTCTCTATTCTGGAAAAGTGCCTGGTCTTGCGGGAGAAGCTGGCATGTACAGCGTTATTACAGTATAAGACAAATGCTATGATAATGACATAGACCAAGTTCTATGCATGCAACCCAGTAGATAACTGGCCTTGACTCGTGAGAAAAGATACATAGAGAAATTTATTATTTGTATTTCTTATTTAATCTTTATTGTATTTTTTCCATTACCATTTAGTCCCTTTATAGCACCCTTCTCATAGCATCCACTTCCTAACCTACCCCCCACAAGCTGTCTTATGTCTTAAAAGTTGGCAAGTAAATTCCCAAATATAAAGATAGAAAGGAAGAAGGCAGGAGAAGGATAGTCCTGGCACAAGAGGTAGCCTAGACAAAAACAAGGAGACATGAATGGGCCTGGACCATCTGTTGAATGGCAAATGCCATGCAGGGAGCATACAGGAAAGAAATGAAAGGAGCTGGGGAAGTAATTTTGGATCCTATCATGAGGGTCTTGGGTGTAAAATTCATCCTGTCGCCTCCTTTATTGTTGTCAATACCTAAACACAGTTATCTCTCCTTATATACTCACTCTAGAGAACAATGTCATAAAATTAATGCATACTTGTTTAATTTATGAGAATCTAGAATTACTTTACTCAAACAGAAGAATGGACATTGAATACAAGGGGATGAGATATTCATTTAATATTTGACAGTTTTTGATTGCGCTTCTCAAACTGATTAATTTTGGCACAATTATACTTGACAATTTTAATAATCAATTAAGGACAAAAAAATCACATATTGAAAGCAGCTGCGACTTCACCAATTTTTTTTTAAATCTAATTTTTACCTGCATAATTAAGCCATTACTCACTGCATTTTGAAAAACACTCATCTATGGCAAAAGTGATTTGTTCAGCACAGTTTAATGTTGTCAAAAAGTTCCCAGTTGACTCTACTGTCTCAAGGAGAAATACTTGGGTCTTCACAGCATCCAGGCATATGTAAACCATTCTCATATATCATTCATGGTGTTCTCTGACATGTTGTAGTAATTTGTTGTAGCTAAGAGGAGCCCATGAAACTCCCAAGTGTTATCGCCGCGTTTACACAACCTGCTAGGCATTAAGCAGCCAGAGTATTTCCTTGGCAACACTTTGGCATACTTTGTCTCATCTGATCCACACTAGTCATAGTTGATTTGACCAAGCAAATTTAAGCAGTGCCTAGAATACTTTAAGATTTAAAGAGGATAAAATTCAGGCAGTTCTGAGGTTTATTTTTTAACTTTATTTTTATTGTTGACAGTATTACAAATGCCCCTGTCCACCCCCCTTTCCCTACCTCCACCCAGACCTGGCCCCTTCCCTCTGGCCATCACCCCACCATTGTCTGTCTGTGGGCTATGCCTATATGTTCGTTGGCTACTCCCTTCACCTTCTGTCATCCAGCACTTGCTCCCCCATCCCCCTGACAGCACTCAGTCTGTGCCTGTGTCCATGCCTCTATCTGTATTTTGTTCGCCAGTTTATTTTGTTCATTAGATTCCACATATAACTGAGATCATATGGCATTTGTCTTTCTATGATGGGCTTATTTTACTTAGCATAATAATCTCCAGGTCCATGCATGCTGTCAGAAAGGGTAAGAGTTCCTTCTTTTTTTATGGCCAAGATTTATTCCATTGTGTAAATAAACAATGAGAAGGGCAATGTGGACGGCGTTAAGTTACGGGACAGCTCATACCCACCCTTTTTTAGAGTAACTTATATAAATGAAGAATACCACAGACCATGTGTAAAAGTAATTCTTATAAACAATGTGTAGAGAGAAAAAGTTTGAGAGTCATTAGCATAGAGTGTAAACTGAAGTTCTGGTGTTCGTTTCACAATGCACTAGAATAAGGCATCAAGGAGCCCAAATAAATAAAAAAAACTCCGTGGTTACTTAATTTAGAAAAAATCATATGTGGCAAATTATTTTTTAAAAATTAAGATTTTAAAAAATCTAGAGTATCTAATATTTTGAAGAACTTTCACCTTCTGTTTTTCATCAGATTTTCTTCTGTAATGTCAGCTCAATGAACTCCTAAACCTCTAAAAAGTTCGGACATTTAAAGACCAAGATGACTGTCTGTCTATATTGTCTCTAGAAAGGGAATTCAAATGGAAGAGAAGCAGAACACATATTTAAGAACATGCAACAATTGTTCAGACATTTTGTTCTCAAAATTTTAATTTTACCAACTATTACATTAATTCAATTTCAAATGTTGCAATGTTATGTTTTTGTTCTACCTGTAAAAAATGATAGTGAAAATGTCTAAGAATAGATAAGTGATACAGTGATGAGCATCTGTAAAGTCAATTGTAACGCAGACCCAAATACATATCCTGGATTTCTTAGTAATAAGGTGTCTTATGTTGTATCAAAATGATTAGTAAAAGTACTATGCGGCTCAGACCTTTAAAATATCATCTTCATACCTTACGCATGTGTATACTTTGGAAAATTTAGTTCCATATAGATTCATAAAATCAAGTTTTTTAAAAAATTACATATTGGTTGCTCAATCAGTTGTAAATCTATTTCAGCCTTCTTTCCCCCTCCATGGGCCTGACACGTGAATAGCTTGTGAGCTGCACAGGAATGTGTGGGCCCTTTTTCCTGGGATGGCAGAAGGATGAGGCTCATTGAATCTCTTCTTTAAATCCAAAAGAAGAAAAAAATATTCAATGTACTGTACCTCCTCAGTAGATGTTACTCTTTGAAAAGTTCATCAGAACTTTTGTAACTATAGAAACATATTGATTCATCATTTAAGTAGGTTTTTTTAAATTAGTTTACTATAAACTTAAAAGTAAAATCATCTAGTTTAGAAGTTGGAAAAGCTTGCTAGGTTAATTAGCAATATACGAGCTTAAATTCCTGGGAAGCTCAAGCTGATCTTGAGTTGGCATTTAAAGTTTTGACAAAGTTCTATTAATCCTTTTCCAACATAAGCCATATGGTCTAATTAGTTTCATTTTATGTATTGAATTCTAGCAACAGTTGTGTACATATGTAGATATTTTTGACTAAGACCCTTCCTTAGTTCAAATACTGAACATATTAATTAAAACAACCACAGACATATCCACCTATACCCATGATACATGACATTTGTAGCATTAAAATTAATAGTTAATTATAGGCCTGGAGTTTTGCACTTAACAGAATCTGACAACGGGCTCTGTTCTAAGTGTGAATGTCATAATTATTTAAAGCTTTGTACATTTGGCACTTACTATATGAATACATGCCCTTCACAGTGCTGGTGTTTTCTGTGAGAGGTGTGTGAGTGTACTCGTTGATAAAGCTCTGGTGGCACTTGAGCACCTAATGGAGGTTTGGGGTACAGAGACTGTGAAGTGGTTTAATGAGTCATGAGATTTTTAAAAGTAGCATTGATGCCAGGCTTTATAACTGTGAAGTGATTTGCATTCTTATTTTCAGATAAGAGAACTTGAACCCTAGAGTGGTCAAATAAATCATGAATGACTACTTCAGAGAATGAATAGAGAGTTAAGTATATATCCCAGCACACCATTTACTTGGAGATGTTTTTAAAATAAGGGAATTCGATGGGGTGGTAAACACCAAAATGTTCCTGTATTCAGTGAATCTTTATCAAAAAGAGATAATCTAAATCATAATACATTCTTTCTTGGTGGTAGATACTATTAAGTGACATTTGTTCTGGGCTGGCAAGATCCATTTCTCTTTTTTTAACTCTATTTTTATTGGTGACACTACTACAGATGTCCCCATTCTCCCCTTCATTGGTCCACTCCCATCCGCCCTTCCCTCTGGTGATCACCACTGTTGTCTGTGTCTGGGTTATGCATATATGTTTTTGGCTACTTATTTCAGATTCATTTCTTATCTCTTGAGTTAGTTAATAGAGAACATTTCTCTTTTGCTAATTATATGTTGTTTGTCTCTACATTATCTCTACAGCTCTACACTGAGTTCCTTGAGGAAAGAGACAATGTTTATTAATATTTGTAGTCCCATAAAATGCTTCCACATAATAAGCAATTAATAGTTATTTGTTAAATACATATCTTGATACAATTTGAAAATTCTGACAGGAATTCATCTATGGTGAACAACATTACTTAATGCATAATTAGAGTCACATAGGGGATTTCTTAAGTAGTCACTAGAAAGTATTAATGGCTCCTAGATGATGACCCCTGGAACTCGGAACACAATTTATGTGCCCTATGGTGAGTTTTTTTGTTGCACCCTTTGATAATGAGGATCATTTATAGGGGCAAAAGAATAAGTTCAATCTTTTCACAAAGGCAAAGTGTGTTCTTAGCTGAGCCCGAGTTAAGAAGCCACAGGTGCTAACATGCATTTTTTTCCCATAACTTAGCTATGTGGGTAGACCTGGTGCATAAATGCAAGTTAGCTGCAGGTGAACATTAGTAAAGTTTGTTTGTGTGTTTTCCTTGTTAGCAAGCCATTGCCAATTACATGTAAGTGTCCAGTTATTTCCCCTTGGTGAGAAATAGAAGGGAATACTGACAAGAATTTTAGAGTAATAACTCTATTAAATTTTCACTTGTATGCTCTTAACACGTATTAAGGACTGACACTATCAGTTCAGTTAAATCAATGTATAACCTGATGTTACTGGGATTTTGTTTAGACAATACATTTGGTATTGCTTTCTTAACCTTTTCCTTCTAAGGGAAAGTATGGTGTGTGTGTGTGTGTGTGTGTGTGTGTGTGTAACATGTTCAGCTTTGTCCTTAAGTGAGAAGACTACTGTCTGAATTTTGGAAGTCTAGAGTTTTGTGATGAAGATTTCCCAGGACAATCTATGCTCTGGGATTCCTGTTTAAACTGCATGCATTTACAAAGGGTTTAAATCTATTAGACAACTAATGTATAATTTATAATGAGAGTCTGAGCAATTACACTAAGAGGACTTTAGTGTTTCCTAAGTGTCAGGTAATGTGTTTGGATGGGGACATCAGGACAACCCCTCCTACTCTAAAAAAGACTGCTTCATTTCTACAGCAATATTTTCTTTTCAAGTACTGGAATATAATAATAATAATAATTTTATGGTGATTTTGAAACCTGAGATTCAGAGACTATGAGGATATTCTGAAAATTTGTAATATCTGTACCCTGATAAATACTTTCAATATATTTCAGAATAAATCTTTATGTAAACAGATATCCAAAATTGCCAGATATAACTTTTATATAAAACATGTAAAATAAACAAGAACAGTAATTCTCCCAATTTATTTGAGTTGTGCCCCAATAAATGTATAATTGTGACTCTGGTTACACCATTACCATTCTTTTATATTATTTTATTATATAATACTTTTTGAATATTCCAGTTAATATTTTATTGCTTAAAGGTAAATTGTAGCTTCTAATGTCACCCAGTTTCTAAAATCAACAACACATTATATCTAAGGAAATTCGATTCCACCATAGGAGTACACAAACTCTGTTATATGTGCAATTTACCTCAATGATTACTTGTGTTTAATATTATAATTAATTTTACATTTAAGCCTTTAAAGTTTGGTTCTTTTACTGATGTAATAATTAAATTATTGGTAGTGATCTGTATGAATGCTCTTCTATAGGATCATCCAACCAATTTTAGATGACTATCTAAAAAAAGGCTCTTAAAATATGCTTGTTTCTGAGATATATTGGCTTTCCTATTTTTCTTTATAAGTGCATTCAAACATATACCAAATTTTGATACAAGTTAAAAGCCTTAAAACTTTGATTATTATCATGGCCTCAGTTTATTGATTATTAACTCTTTATGTTAAGGCTATCATTATTTATGCTGCAAGATTAAGGTTCATCGTAGAGTTGAATGCAAGAAAAGGAAGCCTAATAATTTGTAGTTAAATACATTATGGATATTAATACAGTAGAATCAGTAGAATATTACACAGAAGATATTCATGAGAGAATGTTGAGAAAATCTGTATACACAAAAACACATGTACACACACATACATCTATATCTCGTTTGCGACGTGTGGGTGTAAAACTTTGGAAAAATATTCCAATATTTAAAACAGCTGTTGTCTATCGATGGTGAGATAATAGGACTATCATTTTGTGTATGGCGCATAACCGCTGCTGCCAAGATCTTAAATATTTAGTGAATTCACATTCAGGAAGAAGAATTATCTTTATATTGTCTCACTGTCCCCATCTGCTCCACTCTTTCTATAGAGAAAAGCAAATAGACAGATGTATGAGCAGGAAACCTCTCTAGAAACATTAAATATTTAACAAAGTTGAATGCATGTAATTTATATAGAGATTTGCAGTTTACATGGTTTTAACCAATCTTTATTTCTCAGCTGCATTTTTTTTTTGCCTTGTATGAAGAGGCCTTTAAATAAACTGTGCAAATAAATGTACTTTGTATTAAACTTTGTTCTTAAATGACATACTAAAATAATTTCAATTACTCTGGATACCACCAATTTGTAATTATTATATGTGCCAGTACAAGGCATATTTTCAAGATCATAAGATGCTCTTTTATTAAGCAGATATACTAATATTTTTAATTCTATGAAAATATAAAATTACAATTAAACATTATTTTAAATTGTACATACGATTCATTTGGTCCCAACTCCTTCCTCTTTCAATATTCATTAAATATGTATTCATATAAATGATTACCTGTCTTAGACACATTTTAAACACATAACTATATTACAAGGCTAAGCATCCATTTATAAAAAATTATAAGGAATACAAATCAGACAATGAGGTTTAAAAAGGAAAATATATGTGCGGAATTTTACAATCACTTTTTCTCAAAAAAGATTTGGTATTCAGATCTGGATAATTGAATGAACAGCAATGCATGCTCTTATTATATGATTACTTTTTCCAGAATTAACCTCTATCTCAATTTTTTCCATGAAATTATTAACCTTAAAGAAAAAGACAGCCAGATATTCCTCCAGCAAAACAGGTTTATTTGGCAACAACAAAGAATTGTCATTCAGGACATGTGGTCTAATGGTGAATTACACCAAAGTCCAGAGAAACAAATGAGAAGAACACTCTTCAATGGACTTATAAATGAACAATGTGTTGGAAACTGAAAGTTCCGAGCATAGTGACTTTTCATTGGCTGAGTGGTTACTGGGCAGGAGGAATCTTTTCCTCCTTCTTCTGCCATAGTGAAGAAGTATCATTTCCCATTGGAGAGAAGGTACTTTCTCCTGATGTGGTAGTAGTGGGAGCACGACATGTACTTCAGAGTTCTCTCTGCTAGCCTCCCAAGTCCATTTTAAGTGACATTTCTGTTTATTGATTTTCACAAAACAAATTTTAGTAGTGGAATTTTATACACACTGAAGTTACTAAATAATGTTGGGTAACATTTTTATGTTAACTATAAACTCAGAAACAGATTTCATGTAGCAATTTCTATAGCTATTACCAATGAAAACTGATACCGTTGCTACTTAAACACATTTTCTAGGTACAGGAAATGCAGCATCAAATTGAAGGCCGTGGGGTCTAGTTCAAGTTGCCCAACAAAAATGAGACTATACCTGGAAAACAAATCCATAACCAATACAGAGGCTACGCAATGCTACCATTATTGACTTTTTAATTTTGACTAACTCGGGAAATACTACGTACTGTTTAAAAAATGATAGAATTGGATTTGAGTTTATGTTGTGCTATTGTGCTGTATATATTTCACCTCAGATACTTTAAACTCCTACAAACTTCAATTTCTGTATTTTTAAAAATTCAGTGTATATATATATATACACATACACACAACACTAGTTCATAGTTCATGCCTCTAGTACTGGAAATAAATTATTAATTTATCTGTTATTCTGTATGTTTAGTTCCAGAGCTAAGTCTTTATTAAAAATATATAATTCTACTACCCTCTTGTCAATTAAAAGTTATTCACATAACACAACTATGTTTTAATATCTCAAATAGTCCTTTTCACAGTGTTATGCATGTGACTATAACTTATTTTTTTAATTTTTAAAAATAAAAAATCACAAATTAAATATAGTCATTTTAATAATTTAAAATTATTGTTTTTTAATTGTTGGCCTTAGTTGTTTTGGAATTGTGCTATCCATATGCCCTTAAATGTATGATATTATTATTTTGTTTTAAAAGTGTTTATATTGCACAAGTCTTGCATGATCAATAGGAGTTTTATCCTCAATCACTACTTTTACTTAACCCATATTTTAAGATACTGCAAAATTCTATTTAATGTAATAAATGAGTATTCTTCATTATGATATCCCAAGTCAACACTAGTCAACATATCCCTTCTGTACAGCTTAATTATTTACATAAGCTGTCCAAGAAGAAATTGCGAGTCAAGGAGGATCAAAACATACTCTTTGGATGGCTTGGAGTTTGAGGGTGGAAAGGGATAAATTGTAATCATCAAAGACATGAAGAGAAAGTAGTTGCAACATAAATATTACCTTGGCTACAATGACATGTTAGTAAAGGTCAATATTGTTCAAAAGATTTAAAAGTGTATTAGAATGCCAGGGAAGAGTACTCAGTTAGTTCTCTGGTTTTCCTGGTTTTCAAACACAGGCTTCATAAACACTTTTTGGGGATTGTATATGGGGGATTTAAGTGTGATTCAATAGCAGAACAAGATGATCTTAAAAGCGTCTACATTCCCATGAGCAGGCCTGCACTGGACTGCGTGCGCCTCGGCCCGCCAGCTGTCATGATGAGTTATCTGTGAAGCAGGAGAACATATCTCTCAATGACACTCTCGTCCTTGCTTCTGCCCATTTTTTATGTTGCTCTCCATGTTGCTGCCAAAATAATTTTTCCAAAACATTAATTTCATTATGTCAGGACTCTTTCCCTATCCTCCAAATGCTCACATTCTACTCTGTTTTCTTACTTATAGCACAAATGCACATTTAAAAACACGCTTGACAAAGATTTATCATTAAGAATTCACCTTAACAATTCACTGTTTTCCAATATACCATATGCCCTTATTCCATCCATGCTGGGCTACATGCTATTTGCCAAACTTGTCGTATTCTCCAACGTCGGTGCCCTTGCTAGAACATTTTATTCTTGCACACTAGGCAAGTTCCAAAGGATTCCTCAGTGCACTTACAGAACGTCACTCTCTGGGAACCTCCCATGACCACAGGCAGAATTAGGCCCTTCCTTGGTGAGTTCATTAATACTCAGTGCATGGCTTCTTTATAGCACTCACTGCACTATAATAATTGTGTCTATGTTTATTACCCAACAAAAATGAACTTTTGGAGAGTAAGGGCTTAAAAATTTATTTAATGCATTCCTTCAGCAGAACGCCATCATATGTACAGTAAGCCCTCAATAAGTGATTGGTGAAGGACCAAGTTAATTTATCATCTATATTCTCAGTAATTTTCCTGTGCTTTTCTAATAATTCAGGTTTTATATAGGCAATGGTTATATGTAAAATGACTGTGAGACTATAATGTACAGGTCCAGTAAAATTTGGACCTGGGCTGCCATACAGACAATCAGAGTAGGTATGTAAGATAAAATTGACTTTATTTTAACATTAGGTCAAAAGTATCATTGGGGACAAAATGAGTGATTTCCCAAGCAATAGAAGGCTGAGTGAACATACTACTTGTGATTGCTTATTAGATTGTTTATTAAATGTTAAAGGGACTTATTTAAGAAAAAGAAGATAGCAGGAAAATCTAGATAAACAAGAAAGCAAAAACAAATTAGTTCCTTCTAAAAAATAAATATAACAAATCTGAAGATAAATGAGATGATCATTGAATGAGATCATTTTCATAAACTTACCTCCTAAAAAAGTTGTATTTTATTTTTGTCTATCTGACTAATTTTCTATTCATCCACTCATTCATCATTAATTTTTCTATCTCTATGTGATTATGATTTTTAAGTTTAAAAGCAATAAATTTGTTAAAAATTTGAAACAATTCTAAGTAATATACAATATAACCTTAAATCTTATCACACCACCTCAATCCCCATTCCAAAGCAATGTAGTAGTATGTATATATATTTTTTCTTTTTCTTTTTTTATTGTTATTCAAGTATAGTTGTCTCCATTTTCACCCCCACCAATTCTCCCTTCAGGAAATTTTCTAGACTCATGTAATCAGAACTTTTTTATGGGCATGAAATATCATAGTATGTATATTGCTTGCATTTTTAGCTTCAGAATGTGTCTGGAGATTATTTCATACCAGTACATTTTGATAAAGGTTTTGTTTGTTGTTTATCACCTCCATAGTAGTATTCACTTACAGGATTTGGGCTAATATATTTACTAAGTCCTTTAATAATAACAATTGTTTCTTATTGTTTGCACTTACAAAAAATGCCACAAGAATTCTCCTTCTAAATGTGTTTGCGTGTTTGTGTGAGATATTGGTAGGTTCTATTTCTGGAGGTGGAATTTCTTCAGACATTTTCAATTGTCATAATATATTAGTCACAATTCTTTTGTTCTTTCTTCTACATTGTATGGTTCATATGTATAGGGGATCAATAAATATTTATATAGAAATTCTATAATTAGCTATATTACCCAGTACATTCTTTATAACCTATAGGTTTTGTGTTGGGCTTTAAATGTAAGTTTTAAATGTACACATGTGTACATTTAAATTTTTAAATACTAATTTATCTTTGCAATTACTTATTTTCCTTTATTGCTCCTGATTTTCATGGAACAATGTTATCATTAAATGTGATATGGTGCTTTGGCTTAAAAATTATTTTAAAGATTTAAAATTACATTAAACATTATATTAGACATTATTTATTTGATCAAATTCTGTGAAAATATATTTGAGCAGATGTTCTGAATAACACTGGACCAAAATAAGTACCGTTTCTAGCATTGTGGAGAATATCTTCTATTGACTTATTTATATGGTCAGTAACATTAATAGAGTTCTTAATATTGAACCACAACAGAATAATCTTACTTGACTTTGGTGTATTAGCCTTAAATGTGTTGCAATGTTGTAACTGTCTAATATTTTATTTGGATTTGTGGATTGCTATTCATAGAAGAAAAATTTCAGTATGTTTTGTGTGTACACTTGCGCCAATGTGATACTGTCTTGTATCATATACCTGTAAAAATAGTTAGAAACTTGCCATTTTAAAACTTTAGTTTGAAATATTGTCAGTAATATTAGAATTTCTATACCTCAAGCTTTATTAGAATTCAACTGAGAAATTCTGTTTAGGTCTCATTTTTGGAGTGTTGGAGTGAGAGTAATTCTTTAAAAATATTTTCAGTTCTTTACCTAGTACCTGGTGTATGTTGATCTTGCTCAGGTCAACTCTAGTTATTTGTAGTTTCATAGAAAGGCTCTGGCTTCTTTTTTATTTTAAACAGAATTAGCTTCCCATATAATATCTAATATACATTTTTTTGTACACAGTTTAAATAAATTTTTTTCAGGATAAGATATTTCCCATCTAATTGTAGTTTGATAAAAATACTTTTTAATATGCTGTGTATAAAATTTTATTGAATGTTTTCTTAAGCATGCATTAATATAATTATGTGTTCTTTTTAAATTTGTTGTGGTGGTGAATTAAATTCAGTGATTGTGTATTGCTTATCCAACCAACCTGCATTCCTGGAATAAATTCAACTAGGTTATGATGTATGATTTTTTTTGCACACATTGCTGGTTTTACATACTCATATTTCATTTACAATTTTCGCATTAGTATCATGAGCAGTTTAAGTTAACAGCATAAGTTTTTTCATCATATTTTCTTGTTAACTTTTAACATTCTGTGGCTTCTGGTTAAATCCTTCAGTTCATTGTATCTTCTTAATAACATTTTAAGGTCTGGAGAATCTGAGTTGTATCTCCTACTTTATTTCTAACTGTATTATTTCCATGGCTCTATTCTCACTTCTTCTCCCCCTGCTTCCCTCTCTCACTCTCCCCCCACACACCATGACCCTTTTTGATCAGTTTCACCAGAAGCTCGTCAGATTTATTAGGCTTTGCCAGGAAACAATTTGGGCTTTGTTTATAACAACCATATGTTTGATTTCTGTACTATTACTTCTACTCTTACCTTGACTGTTTTTCTCCTATTTCTTTAGGATTGGTTAGTGGTCTTTTATCAATCACTTAGGAGATAAACTCTATGAAGATTATTATTTTTATTTTCTATATGAGCCTTTAAGCCAGGGGCCTACAAATATTTTCTTGCAAATAAGCAGAAAGTGAATATTTTAAGTTATGATAGCCACATACAGACTTTGTTCAATATCTGTATTTTGTCACAACCCTTTAAAACTATACAGAAAAATTCTTATCATGATAATTGAATTAAACTAACAGCAGGCTAGATTTGCCCATAAACCATAGTTTATTGAAGCCTTATTTTTTACACATTTACTCTAAGTAATATTCATAGTTTTCAGTGAACAAGTTTTTAAATATGTTTTATTAATTTCACTTTGTAAATATTTTTTCAAATTCCAGGAGCATTGTGACTTTGACTCAAGAATATTTAAAAAATTTTGCCATTTCTTAATGTATTTTTCTGGTTATTATTTTACTTTTGCTTTCTAATCTATTCATATTCTGTGTAATTCTAAACCCTTGAAATTTGCTGAGGCATGCTTAACAGCAAGTGGATAGCCAATGTAAGTTTGAAAAGAGAGTGCATTCTGTAGTTGTGGTTTTCAGGATTCTATAAAGCATTTAGATCAAGCTTTTAAATTTTCTCAAATCAAAATTTTTATATTTAGGACTTTCCTAAAATCTCTGAAACAAGCAGCATCTGGGCTCTGCACACCCAGTTCCTCTTGCTCAGTGGCCCCACCCATGGCACTAGCAGCAGCCAGCCTTGTTTCAAGCTTGGCCACTGCTAGACATCTCCACGCCCAGCACAAGTAGCAGCCATCTACAGATCGCTCTGTAGCTCATACAGGGTGGCTGCTGGGAGGGCACAGGTGGCAGCCGACCTTGCACCTTCAGGGAGGCCCTAGAGCCAGTGCACCCAGTGGACAGCAGTCCCACATCCACGTGTGGTGGGAAAAAATTGGGAGAGATACCTTGGGAATGGCGATCCCAGCATCAGGCCAGACCACACAGACCAGGGTTCTAGCACCAAGAAGATAAATCCCATAACTTCTGCTGTAAAAACCAGTGGGACTTAGGGTGGCAGAAGAAACTGCTGGATATTCAGGATATTCCACTTAAAGGGCCTGCATGGACTAAAACTGATGTAGACCCCCTACCTGGGATTCAGCTGGCAACAGCTGGAAGGGCACCAGTCACACAGGGTGAATGCCAGGCAATCCTTCAGAAGCCAGTCAGTGGCATTGTCCCGTCTCTGAGCCCCCCTACCACCTCACATACACAGGACCACAAAGTGGTGAAGTGCGTTGTCCTGCCCTGGTGATTACCTAAGGCTCTGCCCCAAATAATTTACAGATGCCTTTTCTATAATAGGCCATGCTACGAAGACAGGAAGTCAAAGTGGCTCTACCTAACACACAGAAACAGACACAGGGAGGCTGCCAAATTGAGGAGACAAAGAAATATGGTTCCCAAATGAGAGAATAGAACAAAGCTTCAGAAAAAGAACTAAATGAAACAGAGATAACCCTCCTATCAGATGGAGAGTTCAAAACACTGCTGATGAGGATGCTCAAAGAACTCATTGAGTATGGTGACAAAATTAAAAAAAAACACAAGAAAAAACGAAGGTCACAGTAAGTGAAATAAAGAAAAATCTACAGGGAGCCAACAGTGGAGAGGATGAAGCTGGAATTCTAGTCAACAATTTGGAACATAAGGAAGAATTTGTCATTCAACTGGAACAGCAAGAATAAAACATAATTTTAAAAAATGAGGATAGTATAAGGTGCCTCTGAGATAGCTCCAAACTTACCAACATCCAAATCATAGGGATGCCAGAAGGAAAAGAAGAAGATCCAGAAATTGAAAGCTGAATTGAAAAAATAATGAAAGAAAACTTTCCAAATTCGGTGAAGGAAATAGACATACAGATTCAGGAAGCACAGAGAATTCCAAAGTTTTCTGTACTTTTGCCTTTTGGGGATTAATTATAGTCCTTAAATATGTAGCTTGATATCTTTTATCAGTCTATAAAGTTTTCAGTCATTTTCTCTTCAAAGATAACTTTTTGTAGCTTATGGGCAAGAATATAAATAAAATCAAATTAAATATGAGTTCATTGTTAAACTGGATATGGGTAGATAAATAATTTATAGATTATTATGTTTTGTATATATTTTACAAATTTCATAATTAATAGTTTTTAAAATGCATACATGACCAGCTAGCTAAATATCACTTTTTTAAAAGATTTTATTTATTTCTTTTTAGACAGATGAGAAAGGAAGGAGAAAGAGAGGGAAACATCACTATGTGGTTGTCTCTCACATGTCTCCTACTAGGGACCTGGCCCACAACCCAGGCATGTGCCCTGACCGGGAATCAAACCAGCAACCCTTTGGTTCCCAGGCCAGCACTCAATCCATTGAGACGCACCAGCCAGGGTTGAATATTGTTTCTTATGCATACATATAGAAAAGTTTGAAAGCTATTTCCCTCCAGCTGTTTTGTAACACTGGCATAGTCATTTTAACTGGTTAATACATTCATATATACATATTATAACTCTTCATATATAATATTTATATATTATAACTATATATAACACTTTATATACATTCATTATATATAACTGTTAAGTATAATCTAAACACAGGAGAATACAAAAGTCTTATAGAGCTCTGTGAATTTTACAAAGAACACACCCATGTAACCCAAATGGTATATGAAAGATTGCAGACTATGAGCTGGCCAAGAGAGGGAACTATAGAACCAGAAAGAGACCTCAATCAATGCCATCTTTTTGCCCAACACCATAATTTTTTTTCCCTTTATTTATATCTATGGAGCAGGCCAGGTTTTACAAAATGCTATTACAAAGTCAAAATAAAATCCAATCTTGCCCTGGCTGGTGTGGCTCAGTTGGTTGGAGCATTGTCCCAGAGACCACAAGGTCACAGGTTTGATTTTGGTCAGGGCATGCACCCAGGTTTTGCGTCCAATCCTAGATCAGGGTACGCACAGGAAGACAACCAATCAATATTTCTATCTCGGATCAGTCTCTCTCCTTCCCTCTCTTTTGTCCTCCCTTCCTCCCTTCCTCTCTCTTAAAAAAAAAAAAGTCCTTGGTGAGAATTAAAAGAACAAACAAACCCAGTTTTAGTTATTAGTATTTTGGATAATCTGTTATTAAAAAGACCAAAGAGAAGCAGCTAATGTATATTAAGGTTTAACTTCTCTTTCAATTAATAGCTCATTCCTGAAATAGCAATTGTTTATTTCAGTGATCCAAGAACTTTCTACCTTATTAATTTGAGATCACAAAATATTACTTCCATTTCAGTCAGAGAGTCCAAAATTCCACTTATTGAGTCTATATTTCAACCCTAATATAGGGTAGAATAGATATTGAATGCATGCTCCTACCCTTTACTGGTGTGGCGTAGAAGTTAAACTCATCACTTCCCATCAGCCAATATAGTCACATGGCTCAACATTGCTGAAATCGAGGCTAAGAAATGTAGTCTTTAGTTGTGTGGGCATATACACAGATAAGATTTAGTGTCTTTATTAGATAAAAAAATTAAAAAGACATTGGGGGAAACCAGTTTTTGATTCACCAAATAAAACTAAATATGGATAATTAAGTAAATTGATCTGTTTCTGAGGAGCTATAAGGATATTTTGAAATTATATTCACATAAAGGCTTACCTAGTTCATGGAAGACATACAGCACATTTTGAATGATTGAATGAGTTAATGTCTCAGCCATCAACGGCTGGGTTAAAAATGCAATAACACAGCACATCGCACTCACAGATTTAATTCAATAAATATTTCTTGAAGAAATGTAGACCAAGATCTTTATTAGGCAACTGGGTTAGCAAACATAAATAGGACACAGAACCTGCTCTAATATGCTAAAAAATTATAATAAGGAATAATTTCAAACTAACTAGAAATGTTAAATATTCTTGAATTCTCACATGACAATATCACAACTCCTCTGCAGGGTTTAAATTCTATTGGTTTACCACTGTGAATGATCACCGTTAAGTTTGCTGTGATGCAGGCATCTCTTCCTAGACTTGTGTACATCCAAAATATATTAACCAAATTCATGAATCTGATGTACAAGCAGAATGTCAATGGATTTCTTTGCAATAAAACATTCTTGCCACACAAACCACAAGACTTAGTAGTGACATGATGAATATCGTTTCTGTCTAGGAAACCTTCACAGGAAGGCAAATCACAATGAAAGTTTGCCTGATGAATGTGAAATTGCAAAACTGCGTGAGATAAGTTAAATATTTAATATCTATAATAGTCAAATACATTCATTTTACTATAGAAGTTTCCTCACCAGTTTGACTAAAATATTTGTAATGATTTGGTGAAAGCTTCTCCTACAAGTGTTTCAGAAATGGTTTTGTCATCATACAACTCACATGCTATCCAACACTGTG
The DNA here is from genome assembly GCF_022682495.2 of Desmodus rotundus. NCBI lineage: Eukaryota > Metazoa > Chordata > Mammalia > Chiroptera > Phyllostomidae > Desmodus > Desmodus rotundus. The sequence goes on along the minus strand of NC_071399.1, from coordinate 65,782,767 downwards.
CCGTTCTAAACCCAGCTCTGAGTTCCTAAGATATGTGTGTGTATGTACACACACACACACACACATCTCCACTTTATGATATCTGTTTTTTCCAGCAAGCAATTGTGGAGACATCTTATTTTTTTCATGTGATTTTGAATATTTTTCAAAGTTACTTGCTGTGTTAATTTTACCATTAAAATTTATTAAAGGGTCTATTAGTATCTTACTCATGTATTTAAAGTACAAGGCAAATGGGGCTGAATACTATATTTAATGTACAATAAAATACTATGGAAATGCAAGGAGGGAATATATTTGATTAAAAGCATCAAAAAAAGCTCTCTGTATAAGCAACTATATTTGAACTAAGGTTTGAGGGATTAATAAGATTTCAAAAATGGGGCAAGGGTAAAGAACAATTCAGGTCAAATAATCTGTGCAAATAAAGAGGCATGAAAATTATAGGGCAATTTTATAGAATGGTAAATAATATGATATGCCTAGAAGATAGCAGTATTTTAATATAAAATGACATTAGTGATATATTATATTATTTACAATAATTATTTATAATTATTATAATTCTTAATATGATTTTAATAATGATTCATAAGATGGATTTGTATAAAAAGGTCAAGGAGGAAACTCGGTAGGATGAATGAGTAGAAGGTTCCCAATGTAAGAGACAGAAAACACAGAAAATAAATAGAAAATAGTCTAGCCAGCAAAAGATTTATTTATCTTCAAGCATTAGAGCACCTTGAGTTTTACCTTCTCTTTTCCCCTCTCTCTTCATCATCAAGTTTCTTGAGTAGAGCAGTATGTTAAGAGACAAGATTTTCTGGATCCATAATATACAACAGTCTTTCTTTCAGTATGAAATGATTGGAGCTAAAAATAGCCATCCTAAAGAGAAGATTTTAGGTCTCCCCCATAAAGACAGCACTGTTTCTGCACAGGAACTCCTAAATCTAATATTAAACACTCAGTAAATGGAACTTCTCTGGAGCACTTTATGAAATCAATAACAGAAGTTGCCTTCTTTGTGGCATTCTATTATTATAGCCTCATTCTTTATTTTATGTAAAGGAAATACTGTATTATAGGTAAGAATAAGACACAAAGAGGAATATAAACTGAAACATTTTGATCAAAAGCACTGTTAAAATTGAAAATTATATTGCAACCAATGGTGATTTGTCTTAACATTGTTTCCTGAAGATGTTACTTTGCAAAAGCAATCAGTTCAATTTAAGTTTGGCTTCCAAATATGGTGGCTTAGAAATATATCATGGGAATATGTTTGAGGAGTATCAATATTGCATAGGGGCTCAGAAATTTTATGCTCTCAGAAATGTTACTCTATGTTTTTCTTGTCATGGACCTTGGAGAAAGGTCATAGGTATACATGATGCCCAACTCAAGTGGCACAGACAGTTCCACGGGTGAACCTCCACAGGGGGTGGCAGCAGCCAGTACCATCTTACCTTGTTCCAGGTGTGGCCACTGGCGAGATGACCCACCTTCAGAAACCTCAGCAAAGTTTGTGTGGCAGAACATTGTTACTGAAAGATCTGTATCCATTAAAAAAGGCATAAATTATTTGTGGTTTTGAACATTTTACAGCATTTTCTCTACACTGATTTACAACAACTTCAGGAAGTCCATTCTAAAGTGTTGCACCTCCCTAATTTTGCTTTGTTAGCAAAATGCAAAAAAAGGAAAACTTACTTCAGGTATTAAGGAAAAAAGTTTACTCTAATGAAGAACATATATTGGTCTCTCAAGTTTCAGGTCCATGTACATCCACTTGAATACTGAGGATGTAGTAGACCAGGGTCATTACAAGGAGAAGAGAAATTTCATGGATTTTCCATATTAGTATATGGCCTAAATCAATGCCCATGTTTCAGAACTGACAAAAATAACCCAGGGAACAAAGAAGAATGTAAAAAAAAACCCACAAAGTTATAAATTTAAAAAATTGAAAATCATAGTGAAGTTTTTAACAAAACTACCATGTAATTTTGCTCCTAGACTCCAAAATGAATTATCTGAAGCTATTCTCCTTCCTGATATTTCACCTAGATATGCAAAATCTGCGTAATGTGAGTGAGAGATATAAGGAGTTAGACCATGGTGTAAATTGTAGATGAGTCCAGAAATTAAATAAGCCAATGTCATAGAGGCCTCCGAGAGATCTGGCTCTATGGCCCACGCTAGCTCTAGATAATAAGGATGATTGCCTCATCCTTTCTTTTTTTTCTGTATAATTACCTTAATTTTGCTACATTTACATAGTTCTTTGGAGACTACACAGCATCTTTGATCACCAAGTTTTTAAGTCCTTTCCATTTCTTACAGGTTTACTGATATCTCACAACACCTTTGTTTGTTTAGGAGTCCACACCTTTGGTCATACCAGCAACGCAGCAACTGAAAGTTAGAAAAGGCAAGTGCTTCTCTATGTGTAGATGACTGACCTAGAGAAGGCTACTGAATCACAAGGGGTGCTTTAATTAATAACCACAAACAAACATTTACCGGGTACACATGCATGCTAGGCCAAATTCTAAGTGCTTTGTGTTAATACTCACAAAAATCCCTTTAGGTACTGTTGCTGTCAAACCTTACGGACTGAAAAATTGGGCACTGGGAGTTTAAGTAACTTAACCTCAAAAGAGCTACGTGGTGGAGCTGGAAATTCTAAACCCAGCCATTCAGAATCTATGGGCTTTACACCTCAGTGCATAGTAAATTTTTTCTGACACCTAACACGATTATTTCTGAAGGCAATTTTATAATAAAAATACCTTAAGATTTTTCACAGATAATATGTGCTTTCATTTAAAATACTAGTTCAGTCTCAGTAAAAAGTAGTCTCAATTAACCCATTTCAAGGTAACAAGTGCCACGGCATTTTAAATTTCTGCTCATGTCTACTGTGTTTCTCTATTTTATGAAACAAGCTGTGGGGGAGGGGGGAGCAGCATTTCTGTATACGTCTTCTTCAACTGCCTGTGACACAGTGCAACTCATCTGGCCACCAACTTTCTTGTTTTTAGATGACCTTTTTCCCATTGATTTTATTTACTCTCAAAATGACATTTCAACAAAGGTGTCCACTCTCATTTCCACTCTCCTTTGACATTTCTGTGACTTAGAGTGCAAGGGGCTGCTTGCCAAAGCCTTGCTAGATTGATGTTGGGAGGAAAACAGGAAAAAAATCTGCAGATAGCAGATGTTTCTTTTCTTCTTGTTGTGCCTATTACTTTGAAAAAGTGACACTGCTTAAAAACAGATTTCAGATGTTCTGTCTTTTTGGCAGCAAGAGTGACTGTGTTGCCCAACTAGAAGTGTGAGTATTGTTTAAACAGGCAAAGTGAAAATGGAGGATGGAGAAATGAATAAACTTTTAGTAATACTTTTTTTTCTCCTTCAATGAACAATTTAGTACCAGAAATCCCTGAGCTTCCTGGGTGAGTACCTTATATATACATTTCTCTTTGACCTTGTCTAGGTTTGGCTAATAATCCAAATAATACTTGAACTGATCTAACTTCATTGTCTTCTTCTTCAATAAGTGGCACATGAAATATTTCACATGGAAATATTTCAAACCTCAAATACAAATATATATGGGAAGGGGAACTTGTTTCTAAAGTCATAGATGAATAACTTAGCCAACAATACTATGACATTGTTACTGCCATCACAGAGACAAGCGTCCGGCTTCTGCTAACACACAGGGGTCCTAAACAAATTTCAGCATAGATTCCTCTCTCCCCAGGAAGACTAATTGCAAAAATATTTTCCCCTATGGGAAAACGAATTATAAAAGGGCATCTGTGCTTTTGGCATAAATACAAACTTATGCAGAACCTTGAGTAACTGAGCATGGACTGGCTTGAACTTCCTACTTGAGCCCCTCCCATGTGCCTTTGGTGAGTGCAAAGTGCACAACCAAATTATATAGCCCTGCAAATAGGCTAAAGTGTCTGTACAGAAATATTTCAAAATCTCCTGATTTCATACTCTCATGCAAATTTCCCATCTTTATGTTACGTTCACTGCATGAATGAGAAATGGGTAAAGCGAGCTATGGATGGGAAAACCATTGACAATTTAAGATTAACAACAACAAAATGTAAGACCGCCATGTAAGTGCCATGATGCACCCAGCATGTGTCTTTCTTCAGATTTCCCCATCCTTCCAAACTTATCAAATGAGAGGCATTTTGTCTAACACATCAAATTGGTTTATGGGCACCACGAAAGCCATACCGTTTGTGTTTAAAAGAAGTTTGCATACGATCTCCTTTTCCATTTGTCACATAAGTAATAAAAATAAGTAACTGTAGACTGAGACTATTGTTAGTATAATAAACACTTTTGAGGCTTTGATGATCTTCACAAAAGTGGCTACTTTTTGGAATGCAAAGATGCTTTTGGGAAATGATAGGTAGCTGTTCCACATAGAGTCCAAAATCTTACGGGAAACGTGGCCTAGAATCACCAAGACTCTCATAGTCAAAACTGGAGAAACGTGAGTGTTGTAGGCAACACTATGTAAAACCCAGTACCAGGGAGGCATTGAAGTGCAGTGAAATAAAATTGTATTGAAGAAAAAACAAATCAAGGCTGGCAAATTAGTTTTTAAAAGCATACTAAGTAATTTTAGTAGAGTAATGTTTAAATAAAAAATGTTTAATTCTACAACTTGAGTGATGCTTGAAGCACCTGCCATCCCGATGGTATTTGAGCTTTAGGAAAAAGTGATCATGCATGGAATAAATAGGAGAATTCCCATTTTGAAGACTAAAAATGGCTTCCAAGGTTCTGTTCAAAAAAATGCACTAGCAATGCCATATCTGTCATAGACAAAGCATCCACGAGAGTAGGCTGCTCATCAGCAATACTACAGAGTAGTGAAGTGAAATAGCAGAAATAAATTCATTAGACAACCAGTGTCTCTCTTCTTGGTGCATTAAAGCAGAATAAAGCCTAAGTTTTGGATTCAATAACTCGATCAAGGTAATTTTCATAAACAATTGGGTAATGACAGCCTTGATGAGGGAAATACCACCCTTTCTGAAATAAGGTAGGTAATGGCAAAGAAGATAATTTGGAAAAACAATAAATGTGACTAAATTTTACTCAGATCAATGAAGCAAGTCATACCAGATATATAAAATATCTATAATTATTTGTATAAACTGCTGTGCTCTTTTACCTATCCTGCTATTCAATAGGATCACAAATAATTGTTTCTGTGCCTGCACTATTAATATATACTGTGTGATTTTAAAATAAGATATAAAACTAGAAAAGTGATATTTCTCTCTTTGATAAGAGAATCTCTTATTGTAAGTTTCTGTTCTGGTACAGAGAGCAGTTTGGCTTGATCCCCTTTTATTATTTTATTGGCTGCTTTTCCAGCCATCCCACCCCTTATGTCTCTATCCTGTAGATAGATAGATAGATGATAGATAGATGATAGATAGATGATAGATAGATGATAGATAGATAGATAGATAGATAGATAGATAGATAGATAGATAGATAAAATGTTTAACAGATTCTAGTTATCAGTGCATTTTTACCCAAAAGTTTCTGCTACAGGGTAAGGCAAAGTGAAATGCTAAAACATGTCTGGTACTCTTCTTGGATATAGGGTGCTAATTATTGACGTGAATATTAGAGTGGAATGTGATATTCAGGTAAAAGACCAAATTGTTTATTTGATGATACCATTAGATTATAAATTTAAGTGTAACAGACTTAAAGCACTGATGTGTTTCAAAAACTGTTGTATTTACATTACATACGTGTGTATATTTACTTTCGCTTGGATGAATTATATATACTGAACCTGACTGCCTCAGTGTGTTAAATAACAATTATAAAGTGTATGAACTATCAGTTTAACCCTGCTAAACTTTAAACTCAAACAAATCTGTTGTATTTCAACCACTTTTATTAAATTACACATACAGTTTGCAAGATGGCATTATATGTTTAGTGCGATTATATATAATAGCCTATTTGGAAATATTCCAGTAAAAGTCTAAAATACAGCATATTTAAAAATAACTCTAGACTTGATGAAACCAATTCCATTTTTTTGAGAATTAAAATATTATCCAACTTTGACCAAAACTCACATTGTTATCTGAAACCAATTTTCACAAATGATGAAGTATTATAAAAATTAAATTTTACAGCCACTATAGAGAATAATACTGAAGTTCCTCAAAAAATTAAGAATATAATTATCGTATGACCCAGTAACCTCTCTTCTGGGTATCTACCCCCAAAAATTGAGGCTATTCATTCACAAAGACATATGTACCCCTATGTTTATTGCACCATTATATATGGTAGCCAAGACAAGGAAACGACTGAAGAGTTCTTTGATAGATGGTTAGATGGAAAAAGATGTGGTGCATATATACAATAGAATACCACTCAGCCTTAAGAAAAAATGAAATACTGCCGTTTGCAACAACATAGATGGATCTTGAGAATAGCAGGCTAAGTGAAATAAGTCAGAGAGAAAAATTTAAGTACCATATAATTTCACTCATGTGGGATATAAAATTTAAAGCAACAAGTGACAAGAAAAACAAATAAAACTCACAGACACAGACAATAGTATAGTGGGTACCAGGGGGAAGAGGGTTTGGGGAAGAGTAAAGAGTAAAGGGGGCAAATATATGGTGAGGAAAGAAGATTTGACTTCGGGTTTGGGGCACGCGACGTAATTCACAGATGATGTATTATAGAACTGTACACTTGAAACCCGTATAATTCTATTAAACAATGTCATCCCAATAAATTTAATTAAAATTATTGTTTTCTACATGTAAACTGGAAAATAAAATGCCCTCAAATAATAGTACTACATGTATTTCTGAAGACAAAGCAAGTCTGGAATACTTTGCTGAAAATAAATGTAGATGACACAATAGAATTCATTGATAAATTAATGACTTTTTAGTCAAATAGAAACTGTAAAAATACAAACGAATCTCAAAAAAAAGAAGTTTGTCATTAAATAAAGATACAACAAGAGTAGAGAGAACCCCCACAAAGAGTAAACTGGAAGTCTGTAAATTTATACACACACACACACACACACACACACATATATAGTAACTATAGAAAAAATGCATTGCATGTCACATATCACTAGCCCCTCACTTAGCAATTGACACATGGTTGACAAGCAGTAAATTCTAGGTGAATGAATGAATACAATTTTTGATTCAAAAAGTAATTGAGGCATTCGTATCTGGTAGAAATCAGATGACCATGGCAAGAACTGTAAGAGAGACAATTACATGTTGTATAGGAGGCTGTAGAAATAGACAATGTCAGAAATAGTAACAAAAAGTGAGATCATTGTAAAATTAGAAATAATAAGGAATTAGGAAAAAGAACTATTAACAATAAGCAATTAATTTTTTGAATATGAGGGAATGTTAGTCATTTTTAAAAGGCCAAGGAAAAATTTCCTGTGGAAAAGCTGATGTCCCAGATGAGGGGGATTAAAAAAGTAAAACAAATTAAAAAACAACAAAAACAAAAACAAATTGAGCTCAAGTATATTCTAAAATTAGTATTTTATTAGTATTATTAAAAATCATTTATTTTTATGTCTGGGGATACTAAAAATAACTGATGACTGAGATATCTATTAATTATTGAATTGGGTTTTGGATTTTAGAAGCATGAAATTTGAGAAAACTGTGAAATAATTCTGAGAGAGGGAGAAAGAAAGGAAAGGAAAATAAAATTCTAAAGTATGGAATCAAAGGAAACCAGTTAATTAGAAAGAAACCAGGAAACAACATTTTAAAATATATCAAAATATATCACAAGTACCCTATGAATAAATATTGTAAAATTATATTAAATTTACTCATATTATAGTACACAATTTCAAAGCTACACCTTCCTTTTTAAAAAATTGCCTCTGCTTCCTTTGTTTAGAGAGGTAAGAGTGGATGAGATGCTCAGAGGTGTAGCAGACATCTCACAGCTGTAGGTAAGGACCTCCCCCACATGCTCATGGTGTGGAGTAGAAGAATAGAAGGTGTTGAACATGGGTGAGTTCTCTCAGTCACAGAATTAACATCTGTACTACAATGCAATTTTGGAAATGAAGTAAGCAATGAGTTCTTCTTATTTAAGCCAATTCTAATGATGTAATACCTTTTGGGACACTCACGTACTTCAGATAATATATATACAATAATTACATTTTCATATTATTTAAAAATTAAGGGTTGTTTTTGGCTTCTATGGAAAAATAGCTTAAAAAGAACGTTTCTACAATGCAGTGCTATAAATAAAACAACATAAAATAATTTACAATTAACAATTTGAAACCTGCCCTAGGATAACTAAAAAACATTGACAAATTATATAATGAAGCACACATATTCATCTGTTTATAAAGTATTTGCTCTGTGCCAGATTCTCCTTTGTTTCCTGGACACAGAGCACAGAACAACGGGAAGACAAAAAACAAGTTTAAAAAAGGTGGATAGATATATAGGTAGAGAGATGGACAGATAGATAGATGATAGATAGGAATATGCACTATATAGAAAGTGTGCTTAAATAAGATGCACTAACATATTAAAAGAACAAAACAGCAGCAAAAATCAAGATCCTAAGAAGATTGAAAGAAGAAAACAAAGCAGCTTTTAACTAGCTGAGAGTTATATGATTTTAGTAAATTCAAATAATATAGCAGTTAATATAGTGAACCTTACATCATTATTAGTCTCACATCGAAGTTTGATAGTGTTAATGCCATTTTAGATTTTGTATCATTATGCAATTCAATGTTTGCACATACAGTGTCAACATGATACATATCTATAAATGTGGAGTATACCAAAACACTTATGCCATGAATAACCATAGCTCTGAATTGTTTTTCAAAATCATTTAATTCAAATCATCACAAAATATATGCTTTAGAACATACCCCAAAACACAGTGTTAATACATTAAAACTCCTAAGAGTAATAAACATAGCAATAAAAATTGACACAAACACATTAAGCTTAATAGCAAAAGAATGAAAGCATAGCTATTAATCCTTTCATTGGATATTAAATATGAGAACATTAGCTTATTATTAGTAGTATTCACTTTAGTAATTAATATCAATTTTCTAATGTCATTAGCTGCAGTGCTAAAATAGATTGGATTTTTTTAACTTTTCAGAAATCATCACTCACAATACACACACCAGTAAAAATGAGAATAACAAAAGGTGATGCAAAAGAATACACGTATTTTATTCTTGGCTTAAATTGATCTTCATGAGTAACCATGAGAAAATCCAGTTAGCATATTAACTGTTCTGTAACAGTAACTGACTTAATTTGTCTTTTGAGAGGAAATTAAAATCCTTTGCCCAGACATTTTTAGTGAGAGAAGAAAAGACCAAGCGCTGTCAGAGCATTTAAAAACCTAGCTCAGACCAGCTCAGGCCTTCGGTGAAAGCAGGAGAGGACCACTAGAACACACCGGTGTGTCTAGCCACACTGCATCTCCTGAAGCTATTCTTATGCCTATTTCTCTAAATGATGCTTGCTTTGCTTATAATGTCTCTCCATTTTCTAGCTGATAGTCTCTTATTTTTCTAGATGCACCTCATAAATCATTTCTATGAAACTTTCGCTAATCCTTAGCTGAGTTAACTCTGTCTCTTATTATGCTTGCACAGGCCTTTGCTTAACTTCTTTTCATTACTATATTCATTACATTATTCTGCTAATGTTACTCTTCCGTACTTTGAAGTGTAAACTATTCTTTATCCGATTTAAACCTATGAATCACCCTGCTCCCCAGTAAATGAATATCCTTCACCTCCCACTTCTACCCCAGAACGTGACTTGACATACATCTCAAAGAGAAATTAAATTTTACTAGGTAAGAGTTTTGAAGTGCATAGCACCGTATTGTTTGAAGTCGTTTCCTGATCTCTCCTATTTCATCTCAGACCGCTTTAATTTGTTTGAGCTCTGCTCGAGACATACTCTTCCTGTTCATTGAATGTCCCATGCCTCCTCCCACCACGTGCTGTTTCTTTGGTCTGGGGCATATGTCTGCCACCTTCCATTCAGGAAATGCACCCTCATCCCACACACATCAATTCAATTGTTTTGTCTTAAATGGAACCTTTCCTGACCCAGATTACTAAGTCTCCGTAGCCATATGTCACTTTTCTCCATGGCTCTTATCACCTTTGGCATTCCATATGTTTCTGTGTTATCATTTATGTCTCTTTCTTTCTATAAACCCTAAACTCCATGAAGACATAGACTATATCTATCTTTCCTCTGCATCAAGTATAAGGGCCAAGCATAATTATTGAAATATAGTAGGTACCCCACTATATCTGCTGTATGGATATTATTTTGAAATTTTAAATTTTTACTCTTTTTCCTCCCTTATCTTTAGAGACAATGAAGTTATTCATGGTCTGAATTCATAGTGCCTTAGAAAGGTCCTCAAATCTCTTAACAAAAAAAAAATTTGTAAAGGTAGGATGGAAATGTAGGTTTCCCTTTTCCATAAAAGAAAACGAATACATTAGGGAAAATGTCATAGAGTTACTGTAGATCCTTTAGAAAATGTTCACTGTTTATTTTAACTACAATGACATCTGATACAATAACACACAATTTAAAATGACTCCTTTTCCTTCTGTTTTTACAAGTGCCTTGTACTTTGATTTATTTTCCATCACTATTTTTGAATTTCAGAAGTAACTTAAATAACTTACATAAGGCTGGTGCTATGAGGAAGTGAAAAATTGCCACACTGAAAACCTTGCCAATTTCTGGTATCTGACTCTTTCATAACTCACTTCCATACTGGCAGGTGAGGGGAGCAGCATTGCCTGTTCTTCCCTCAGCCTCCTTATTAACACCTGGTCCCTAATAAAATCATTGTAAAGAATTCGAGGAATCATTTTACCTAATCTTCAAATTTCATATTCTCTCTTTAAACTTAAAAAAAGAATGATAATACCTTTGTATATTTAATAGTGCAAATTAGAAACAATTATGGTCTTGTAAAACTTTACTTAATCCCTGATCTATGAAACAACTTCATGTAAATATTGCTCCATTATGACATGGGTCCTATATGCCAGATATGTATGTGTGTGTACATGCACATACAGACACAGGAGGACCCATGTCATAATGGAGATATATATATATATATATATCCACTTTCATGATATCTATATATCATGAAAATTGCTATCTCACTTAATCTAAAAAATATGTAATGTTTGAATGGAGATATAGGATGTCAAAGTTTTCACAGATATTTTAAAATAAAGCTGAGAAAATATTTTGACAGTCTAGACTGAAATGTGTTAATTAAAAGTCAAATAGTATTCCATTATGTAAAATATTTTTTGACTTTCGTTTTCCCAAATATCATCCTTATTACAATTGGAAAATGAGCCATCTGTACTGCTGCAGTTTGTCTTAGAGAGATAAAAATATAAGGTTTCCAGTCTGGTGTTCCCCATGTGTGTAAAGTCAGCCTGTTAATGGAGCTATCTATCACTTCCAGCTTTCCTCTGTGAGCAGGGAGCAATAGATGACCCAGCTGACTCAGCTCAGATAGTTTGTTATTCATAGGCTGACTGCAGTGCCATTGTGGAGGACCCATCACAGAGATCTAAGGCCCAGATGAGCAAAGCTATCCGAAGAACCATGGCAAACCTAGAAGTGCTTCTTGCATATTAGGTCCTAATTCAAATGGTGTGGTTGGAAAAAAATCATTAATTTTATTTGTGGATAGAAATAAAAACCTCCTTTGAGCTGATACTTCACAGCATCAAATTTCAAAATGGATTTAATTATTGCTGTTATAAATAGGAAAAAGTGGGAGAAATAGCCAGTAATTTCAATCTCTGACATAAATAACCAAATAAGGCAGATAGAGAGAACACTCAAGTCTCATCAGTAGCTGGTGAAAATATCTTAAACCAATTACAAAGACAAAGTTATAAAATGTTCATTTTATTCAAAAGCTACACACAAGATAATGAATATTTCATAATATATGTGTACTATTGGTTATTTATTAATTACTAAAAACTTCATATCAAAAGATGTTGCTGACTATAGAAGTTAAATGTCAAAACTGTGTCTCATCCCCGTTTTCTCATAATTTTCCCAAATTCAAGTTTAGTTAATGAATAAGGGAAAAAGTTAACAAATATTTAAAAGATGGAGAATATTCCTACATTCTCATCTACCATGCCTAATCTGAACCCATATAAATTATACTAACTTTTTTGCTTTTGAAGTATTTAACTCTTGGGTATAGGACTTTGTGTCTCTTCTTTTCCTGTCCTTAGATGCCATCATTTTCGAATAAAGTAGAGACCCCAGCACGTTCTATCTCTGACATGTCAGAGTGATTACATCTAGAGAACTGTCAAATTAGATCAACTTTCATCCATATGTTACAGCTTTAACTGGAGTATTTAATTCAAGGACTGCCTTCAAATTTGACAGTATGACACTGAGAATCTAGTGATATATATGAGATAAACACCTAGAATTTGAATGATTCCCCAAATATTTGGAATATGAATATAAATGTTACCAAGTGCATGAGTTCTAATAATAAGTTCATAAAAACTTTTTTGGTGTATGGTGAGTGAAGTTCTGAAGCTTTTCAAATTGACATTTTCCTGTAGATGATTCTGATTGTTTGTGAGATTATTCCTTACTCAAAGTGCACAGCACCCGGTATTTCCAGGCAGTCCGCCAGTCAAGTACTAACCAGCACCAACCCTGGTAAGTTTCCAAGATCAGACAAGATCTGGTGCCATCGGGGTGGTGTGGTCTTGCACTGACTATGCTTTTAGTCTACATCAAAAGCAACATACAATCTGTGTTCTATATTTTTATGTTTATTGTTACTTATTTCAAATTGTATGTTAAAATAAATAAGCTGTTTTAAAGCTATTTTAATATTCTTTTAAACTTCATGTGTTTTTAAAAATCTGTAGACTTGTCATTTTTAGGGTTCCCCCTGCCCCCAAGATATAATATAAAACAGAACTAAATGCTAACATCAAAGAACACAGAAATCCAGATCACCATTGGAGAATGTGGGCAATAAGAACAAAAGTAGCATTTTTTCCATTGAAAGATTGCTTTTTTCCTTAAGAAAAGCCTTAATCATTTTTCAAGTGATGACTACAACAACTTAAGCTGACAAACATATAGAACAGAACACTAATAAAGAACATTTGCTAACCAAATTTCAAATATATTATTGAGATACGATTTGTTGAGTGTTACAGGATAAATTTATGTTTTAATGATTATTTTGCACACTGAATTAAAAACATTTATAATGAACCCTGTAGAATACACTTAAAATATATGTCAGGAATAAAACAGTAAAATATTATTGCACAAAATGTTTCCAAATAATAAATGAGAATATATATAATATCCAATTTGATCATATATATATTATCAAATATATATTATATAATCATTAAATGAGAATATATATTATCTAATTTGATCATATATTATATATATATATATTCCCATATATATCAGAATGAATTCGTTACTCTTTCATAATGCAAAAGGTATACTTAATACTTTTTTTAAATATTGGGAACTTACATAAAATAGATAAACCTATATGTACAGGTTAACAAATGATTGCAATGAAAAACCATATTACCACACCACTCATGAAGAAAATAAATATTTTCAGCATTCAGAAGCTCCATGTGATTTTCTCTCTTTTTTTTATCTTTACTGTATTTTTTCCATGACTATTTTGTCCCCTTATACCTCCCTCGCCCCAGCAATCACCACAATGTTGCCTATGTTGGTAAGTCCTTTTTCCTTTTTGCTCACTCCCTACACCCCTAAATTCCGCCCCTCAACCCAAGCTAGCTGTCGTCTGCTCTCCATCTATGAGTTTGTCTCTGTTTTGCTTGTTAGTTCAGTTTGTTCATTAGATTCCACAAATGAGTGAAATTGTATTTGCCTTATCTGACTGGTTTATTTCACTTAGCATAATGTTCTCCAGGTCTATCCATACTGTAGCAAAGGGTAAAATTTTCTTCTTGTTAATGACTGAGTAGTATTCCATTGTGTAAATGTCCTATAGTTGTTTTATCCACTCATCTGTTGACGGACCCTTGGGCTGCTCCAAAACTTACTGTAAATAACATTACAATGAGCATAGGGGTGCTTATGTTCTTTTGAGTTAGTATTTTGGGTTCCTTCAGATATGTTCCCAGCAGTGGGATCACTGGGTCAAAAGACAGATCCATTTTTAATTTTTTGAAGTATCTCCACAGTGCTTCCCACAGTGGCTACACCAATCTGCATTCCCACCAACAGTGCAAAAATTCCCCTTTCACCACATCCTCACCAGCAGTTGTTGTTTGTTGGTTTATTGATGATGGCCATTCTGATAGGTGTGAGATGGTATCTCATTGTGGTATTGATTTGCATTTCTCTGATGACTAGTCACATTGAGTATCTTTTCATATGTCTATTGGCCATCTGTATGTCCTCCTTGGAGAAGTGTCTATACCGGTCCTTTGCCCATTTTTTATTTGAGTCGTTTGATTTTTTGGTGTTGATTTTTACAAGTAGTTTATAAATTTTGAATATTAACCCTTATCGGATATATTGGCAAATATGTTCTCTCAATCTCTGTGTTGTCTTTTTATTTTGGTGATGACTTCCTTTACAGTGCAAAAACTTTTTAGTTTGATGTAGTTCTCTTCTTAATCATAATAATCTCATACCCTGACTTTTACTGTTTTTTAAATCTGTGTTCTTATTTATGATTTTATTATAAAATTATTCTGGGTAATATATATGCAGTCTGTTGGAAAAAGCCCAGTCATTGTTAATATAATGAGAATGATTTGCATGACCTGGCAGCCAAGGAGAGTGACCGGAATGCACATGTGTGAACAATGACCATTTCACTGCACTAGTCAGTGGAGGTGGTGGACACCATTGAGTGAACATGTGTACTGTGTGGCCATCACATTCAAAATAACTGAGCAAGTAGACCAATGAATCGGCATTAAATTTTGTGTTAACCTTCAACATTTCTCTGTGGTATCTATTTAGATAATTCACAAGGCATTCGGGAATGATGCAATGAATGCAGCACAAATAAAAGTGTGGCACAAATGCTACAAAGGTGGTCGAGAAACTGTTGAAAGTAATCCACATTCCGGATGGCATCAACGAAGCAGAACACCTGAAAATATTGAACTTGTATGGCCTGCAATCTACAAAGATCGGTGACTGACAGTGCAAGAACTAGGATCTGATCTGGGATTCTAAAAACTACTGTGTCCAAGATTTTGACACAGGATCTTGACATGAAACATATTATGGCAAAATTTGTTCCCTTGCTTCTGCTAGTAGAGCAGAAGAATCGTCATGCTACAGTTGCTAATGACTTGATTCAAACCATTACCAATGAACCAGAATTCCTCAAGAAGTTCATACTAGAGATGTATCGTGTGTCTACAGCTGTGATCCAAAAACAAAGACCCCATCATCCCAATGGAAGTCGCCTGGTTCTCCATGCTTGAGAAGGCGCAGCAAAGTCACGGCAAGATCAAGACAATGTTACCTTTTTTTTTTTCTTTAATTGCAGAAGTGTTGTCCATCATGAGTACACCCTTCCGGGCCAAAAAATTAATAAGGAGTATTACATCAATTTTCTTTGTCAGTTGAGAGATGTAATAGAAATGGTCACAGCTATTGGTGTGGTGATTGGCAGCTTCAACACAGCAATGCACCCACTCATGCATCATTTCTTGTGCAGTTCTTTGGTGACACATCAAATCACTCAGGTGACTCAGGCCCCCTATGGCCCAGATTCAGTGCCCTGTGACTTCTGACTTTTCCCAAAACTAAAATCACCTTTGAAAGGGAAATGATTTCAGATTATCTACAAGTGTCAGGAAAATACGAAGGGGCAGGTGATGTTATTTCAACACAGGACTTTACAGACTGCTTTGAACCATGAAGAGATGCTGGAACTGTGTGAGGTCCCAAGGTGCCTACTTTGAAGGGGACTGAGACGTCATTGTCCTGTGTAAATGTTTCTTGTATCTGCTTCACTAACTGCCTCTATCGTTCATATTATTTGCCTGGATATGTTCTGAACAGACCTTGTATAGGCATCAGTCTGGGTTCAAACAGAAAGAAAACAGAACCAGTAAAGATATACAGGGTGAGAAATAGTAGGTTTACATTTGTGAGTATGCAAAACACATTCACTCTTATATTTTTGTTAATTACTGTATTATGCATTTGTATTAAACTGTAAACCTACTTTTGCCCAGCCCTGTGTATTAAAAGTTTATTGTAAGAAATTGGCTTACACAATTGTGGGTGCTGTCTAGGCCAAGTCAAATATCTGAAGATCTGGCCATCAGGAAGGGAAGGCTGGGTGAGTTGAAACTGCTAGCCATAGGCATAATTTCCTCACCAGGTAAACCTCAATAGTGCAGCTCGGAAGGCTGCTCAACTAATTTGAGTCAGGATGCTCAGATAGGAAAATCTCTCTTAGTTAAGTCAACTGATTATAGACTTTAACCATATCTACAAAATACCTTCACAGCAACACCTACATTAGTGTTTGGTTAAATAACTGGGCACTATATCCTAAGCAACTTGATATATGAAAGAACTGTAACAGTATGTAAACCTATGTATGTATGGTTTAGTTTTTCACTGATTCTGAAACTTTGTTTAAACTTATTTTTACATATGTGTGTGTGTACATATGGATTTGTGTACCTCCTCTTACTCAATATTTTCTAAAAGATTTAAAAAGGTTAGTTTTTAAAAGATTTTATTTATTAATAAAAAAGATTTTATTTATTTTTAGAGAGAGGAGAAGGGAGGGAGAAAAGTGGGAGAGAAACATCATTGTATGAGAGAAACATTGATAAGTTGCTTCTCTCATGCCCCCACTTGGGAAACTGGCCTGCAGCCCAAGCATATGCCCTGAGTGGCAATCAAACCTGAAACCTTTTGGTTTGTGGATGATGCCCAACCCACTGAGCCATACCTGTCAGGGCAAGATTTAGTTATATTATTGTTTGTCATTGGTGTTTCTTTATTTTTTTATTATTATTTGAATAAGCCATAATGTTTATTTTTATAGTTAATGTGTATTTGCAACTTCTGGTCAATAAGGAAGCATATGTAGATACACTGTGCCTCCTCACACAACCAAAAGAAGGACAACAACAAATTTAAAAACAAAAAAAAAAGAGAATTGCCAAAAAAATTGAACTGTACAGAAGTCTGACAACCAAGGGGTTAAAGAAGAAACATTTGAGAAAAGGCATACAACTGTAATTGAATAACAATAAAAAATAAATTAAAAAAAAAAAGAAGAAGAAACATTCATCCAGACCAGTAGGAGGGGCAGAGATGGGCAGCCGGGTGGAGAGGATACACAGCAAGGTGTGGCTGGAGGACCAGGAGAGGTGACAGCTGGCAGACCAGGTGGTCCCACGTTTGCATGCAGATAAACCAGGGGGAACAAATGGGGAGTGAGACAGACCATGCAACCCAGGGTTCCAGCACCGGGAATAAAGTTTCAAAACCTCCGACTGATAAAACCTGTGGGAGTTGAGGCAGTAGGAGAAATTCCCAGCCTCACAAGAGAGTTTCTTGGAGAGACCCACAGGGGCCTCGAATGTACACAAAACCACCCACCCAGAATCAGCACCAGAAGGGCCCAGTTTGCTTGTGGGTAGTGGAGGATTTGACTGAAAGCCCTCAGAGAGCTGAACAAGTGGCATTGTTCCCTCTTGGACCCCTCCCTCACATACAACCCCACAGCATAGCCAAGTGGGTTGCTCTGCCCTGGTGAATACCTAAGGCCCCACCCTTTACTACATAACAGGATTGCAAAGAAAAAAAATATATGGCCCAAATGAAAGAACAGATCAAAGCTCCAGAAAAAATACAACTAACTGATGAAGAGATCGCCAACCTATCAGATGCACAGTTCAAAACACCGGTAATCAGGATTCTCACAGAAATGGTTGAGAGAGAGGAAAAAGTGAAGGCTATGTAAAGTGAACTGAAGAAAAATGTACAGGGAGCCAACAGTGATGGAAAAGAAACCAGGACTCAATGCTTTGGAGCACAAGGAAGAAATAAACATTGAACCAGAACAGAATGAAGAAACAAGAATTCAAAAAAGTGGACAGAACTTAGGACCCTCTAGGACAACTTTAAACGCTCCAACATGCAAATCATAGGGGTGGCAGAAGGAAAGAGGAAGAGCAAGAAATTGAAAACTTATTTGAAAAAAAAATAATGAAGGAGAACTTCCCCAAAGTCCTAGCAAAGGAAATAGACTTCCAGGAAATCCAGGAATCTCAGTGAGTCCCAAAGAAGTTGGACCCAAGGAAGCACATACCAAGGCACATCATAATTACATTACCCAAGACTAATGATAAGAAACAGCAAGAGAAAAGGAAACGGTTACCTACAAAGGAGTTCCCATAAGATCATCAGCTGATTTCTCAAAAAAAGCCTTTCAGGCAAGAAGGGGCTGGAAAGCAGTATTCGAAGTTATGAAAGGCAAGGACCTACATCCAAGATTACTCTATCCAGCAAAGCTATCATTTAGAATGGAAGGGCAGATAAAGTCTTTCCCCAATAAGGTCAAGTTAAAGGAGTTCATCATGACCAAGCCCTTACTATATGAAATGTCAAAGGGATTTATCTAAGAAAAAGAGGATCATAATTATGAACAGTAAAATGACAACAAATTCACAACTATCAACAACTGAACCTAAAAAACCAACAAACTAAGCAAACAATTAGAACAGGAACAGAACAGAACAGAAGTGGAGATCACATGGAGGTTTATCACCAGGGAGTGGGAGTGGGGGAGAATGGGAGAATAGGTACAGGGAACAAGAAGCATAAATAGTAGGTACAAAATAGACAGGGGGAGGTTAAGAATAGTATAAGAAATGTAGAAGCCAAAGAATTTATATATACGACCCATGGACATAAACTAACTTGGGGGGATGCTGGAGGGAAGAGGTTACAGGGCAGAGGGGAATAAAGGGGGTAAAATGGGACAACTGTCATAGCATAATCAATAAAATATACTTAAAATGTGTATTTGCATATTTTTCCATTTGAGGTAATCTTAAACAATGCTTCCATGACTATTGCGAATATCAGTATCTTCGTATACATAAGGGCATATCTCTGCAACATATATAGCTGGAAAAGAATGATCAGGTCATAGCATATTGTAAATGGAAGTTACTGCAATGCAGTCATTAAAGTTAAAGGAACAAAAATGGAGCCGGAGGTCACAAAAAGGTTTGCCCTATGCTCATCCAACCTATGAAATTTTGAACAAGATGTGGGACCACTTTCTGAACTTTACTTCCTCTTCACCATGGAAACTAGACCATCTGTGCTCTTTATCTTGAAAGGAGCCACTCTGATTCATCAGCCAATATTCTTCACAGATGACCTACCTGAGGTTGAACTCTTGGACTTTCATGCTTGCTATAGCAACATATCCTGAAACTTGCTTACCTCAGAATCTCAGCATTATATTTGACCAGTCCTTTTAAAACTAGCCATCACACTATGTTAGATAAGCAATGGGAAAAGTTTCTTTTATTATGAAGTTCTATTTTTTGCCTTCATAAGCTCTGGTTTGCTTTGTCTTCCTCAGAGTACAGTTCAGGTTTTCCCTGAATCTGAGTTTCCTGTATTTAAGTCCTTTAAGACCACAAATAAACTCTTAATTTGTTTTAATAATCAGATTTTTATTGGTAGACAGTATGTAGATATTTTTTTACTTGACCAGTATTAAAAAATATTACCCTTACATTTTTTAAAACTAGAGGAAAACTTTGAGACAAATGTAATAGGAGTCTACTCTATTGCATTAGGGAAGAAAGATTGAGCTTAACTCTGAATACAGTAACAACACATGGGGATATATAACAAGAAGTAGAGTAAGTGAGTTATTGTATGGAAAATTACAAAGAGTAGAGAGACATCAAGCTTAGGGGAGTTCTTGCTAAATTGACCTAACATGGTTCTTCATTAAGGCAAGCCAGGGACTTAGACATCAGGGATGGAGGATGAAGAACTTGATCAGATATCAAGGATGGTCATATACAAGGGTGGGGGTTCTCACTAAGCTGATTTAGCAGAATTCTTACTAAAGGCAAGCCAAGGTCAAGACCCAGTCCAGAACAGAGCTCAAAAGAGCTTTACTAAATTTTGTTCAAAGAGAAAATTTTTGTCAACAGATAATGCTAAACTCATTTCCAAAGTGAATGTACCAATTACCACTCACTTACAACAGTATATAATAATTCATTTTGCTCAACAAACTTATCAACCTTTAGACTTTTCAGTATTAGCCATAGTTGTGGGGACCTATTGGTATATCACTGTGATTTTATTTTTATTTTTTATTCTTATTACTAATAAAGCATGCCACACTTCCATTTGTTTACAGGCCATTTTATTTTATTTTTTTATTTTTTAATTTAAGTTGTTTTTTACCTATTGGCTTGCATATCTTTTATTTATTAATTTTGGGGGTTCTGAATATAGTTTAGATATTAACCCTGAGTTGGTTTTTGGAAATGTCATCTCACCCTCCCTGTGGCTAAGTTTACATTCTCTTAATGGCTATTTTTCATTAGTAGAAGGTTTTAGTTTAAAACATTCAAATTTATCAATCATTTGCCTTATAATTTCTGCTTTTAATGTCAGTTTAAGCCATCTTTCAAGATACAGATGTCATAAAGTTATTCCCTTGAATTCATTTCCGTTTACACTGTAAATGTAAGTTTATTGTAAGTCTAGTGTCCATATCCCTGTGAAATAGTTTTGATTTCTGGTTTCTCTTTATTGTATTTAATTGGCTTATTATGCTAATATAATTGATTTATTATTTATTCTTTATGTGCCAATATCACAGCATCTTAACTAAATGTGTGTGTATATGTGCATATATATGTATATATATATAATTGAATAACTTTTTGTACTTCTTTCTTCTTCTATGATTGGTTTTGACTCTTCTTGACAATTTGAACTTCTATGTAAATCTTACAACAGTTTGTTTAATTCCACAGATAACCTGTTCAGATTTTGTTTGAAATATCCTTTGATTTATCTCTGAGTTTGAAAATCGATATTGGATTGCTGGGTGTGTCTCACCCTTGACTAAGTAGATTTTCATTAATGATTTTATTCCTTAAAAGTTCCCCTTTGGTTCTGCCTGTTTAGCAGTGTCTTCAAGATAATAATAATGATGACGGTATAATGATAATTTAGAAAATTAAAATAAAGGCTGTCTTGCAGCTCTCAGACTCTGTGGGAGGAGTAAGGTTTACAACCCAGAACCTCTCCGGTTCCATTTGCCTAAGGAACTGAAATGCTAGATTAAAAAAAAAAAGAAAGAAATCTTTATTTAAGCAATTAGAGAATGACCTTGGGTGTTTGGTTTAAGCAATTATCCCTTTTACACTAAGAAATTATAATTATTTTAATAGCCTTTGATACTTTTTTTAATTAGTCATCAGCCACAGACCACACTGCTCTTCTATGTGATGCAGGCGAATGTGAGCCACCGACCTTCCCTCCATTGTCAAATACTTGAAATGCTCCGTACCCTACTTTAGGATTTTCTCTCCAATAATTCTGTGATGGACTCCCTGGGTATTAGGTGACAATGTTTCAAAAGAGGTCAGTAAGGTCCAGTGACAGAGGGGGAGAGCAAATGTAATATTATCATTCAAGGTACACAGGTAGAAGTAATAAAACAGTTTGAGGCTGGTGAAAAATGTAAGTTGATAAAATGCCAGGGGTTACATGCTCCACAATTTTTAAGTCAGTGAAGACAAGTAATCCTGCTGTAAATAATTCAAATCTTGAAGCATATACTTATCCTCAGATTTATTTTGTAAATGGTTTTGCTATTGAGAATTTAAAATGCCTGTGTAATTATCATTTTCTGTCTAATACATATTTAAATTAACCTTTAATTTTATCATTTAAATTTTCCAGCGGCAATTTTTACATTTGACAAAATAGGTCTCTCTTTTAATGATGGGAATTGGTACAAAGCAGGATTTGATTAATAGAAATCCACCCTCCATTAAACAATCATGAAATGTTTCTAATCTGTTAATAGAGCTTGGGGTAAGCCACTTAGAAATATAACTATGTTTAGTATTTTTTATAAATTTCTATTTCCTGACTTTCCAACCCATTATAAAATAACCACAGTCATTTATTTTAAAAATGTGAAAATAATTATATTGTTTCAAAGAGAATTATTATTGCTCTTATGAACTATTATAAATTTAAATGACTCAATAAATGAACATGCCCTATAGTAACCACCTTATTTCATCTACTTTCTAAGAATATTATATTTAGCCGTAATAAGGAAGATGGTCATCTTAAGTATTATTTGCAAGAAATAACAATTTAATATTCCCAAATGAGTGAAAAATATTCACTCTGTCTTATAGTGGGGTTTTCACATTAATTTAACTGGCAAATTATCAATTAACTAAGAACCAAATGTATTAAGTATACATCTTGAATTACAGAATTATTTTAAAGGTAATTGTGTCTCTTCAGGGTGTCTTTAACCATAGTTAATTACTATTGTAATGTGGAGTTCGGATTTTGCTGCAATTTTAATAAGGGTTCAAAACCACCTTTGGAATTTGTCCCCCTGTGTGTCTTCGCCAGATGTTTAAATCATTTTCTAATTACATGCATTATAAGGGGCTTACCAACTAAGGCAAAAATCATTAAACCTCCATTTTCATGTACAGGGCTTCTCATTTCTAATCAGTGCTTTTCTTCCCATACTATTTAAACCATTTGTTTTCTTTATTTTGGCTTTTACATATCCTGAAATAAACCTTCAGAGAACACTTGTGGCTAACATTTTAATCACTATTTTAGAAAAATTACATTTTCTTAAGGCTCCATTTTAATAAAAGATGCAAACAGAAAGAAATGATGTTTTATCTCTAATCATCACTTATTAAAAGATATTTTCTATAATTGCTCAGGCTGTTCCTCCACCTTCTGAATAACATAGAGCAATGGGACAGTGTGAGGTTAGGTCCGGGTGGGAGCTGCAAGCCTCTGTAGGTAGCATACACACAGAAATCTCATATAGGTTTCTAAGGGCACGTACAAATTTAAAATGAGACTTAATTTTCATTTGTAAATAAGGGAAGAAACGGCTGCCTGCTTTTTCTTAGAGCATTTACTTTAGAAAACTTGCCAGTACCCTTCTTCTCTCTTTAAAATGTCTACATATTCTTTTGACAACTAGATAGGCCTTTTGTGAGCTCTGTGACCCAGGAATGTCCTTTTCAAGGACCTGAGAGCATCTCTTGGAAATGTAAACATCAAAGAAGATAACACCTCTATCTCAGTTTCTGTGAAGGATGATGAGCCTAACTTCCTGAGCGCCTGGCTTTAAATAGATGTGAGGAGTATGTTTCTTCTCTGAATAAAGCCAATTAGCAAACAGATGATAACCCCAATTACCAGGGAAAGTTAGGGTGAACCATGGGACACAAAGAGTGCTGTCAAGCCTTTTTGCTTGAGGTCTAGTTATTATTCATCCTGATAATGTATCTGTTATGGGTGGTGTCTGCTGGGCTACACCAAGGGCTGAGGTTTATTTCTGTCTTTGCAATCTCCCAGGGGATTGCCGGTAATGTTCATCACATTCTGTTTACTGCTTATTCAATAATAAATGTGTTTTATTTATCTACTACCTTTGTGGAGAGGATTCCAGGTTTGAGCAAATAATTTGTTTAGTCCTCCCTTCCTATTCCACCCTGCTCTTTCAAAAGCAGACTGCAGTTCACCTAAGCAAGAAGAAACTTGGTGAAGAACAGGAACTGTCAGGACCGCTGATGGGACCTGGCACAGCCCAGGGACTGCTTACACCACAGAAACCAAAAACCTCTGTCTCTACGACCAGAAAGTGAAACATTGTGTATGACCTTTGTTTGTCCAGCAAGGGCAGAACATTTCACATTCTTTACTACAGAAAATGAAAATAAGTCCATTCACAGAATAGTAGCATTCTTGTATGCAGATTTCTTCTTCCTAAAAGTGAGACCCAGCAGTGGGCATTCTGGGACTTTTTAGAAATGCATTAAAATGGAGGTGAAGAGAAATAAAAGCATCTCACTTCTTCTAGTTGTGCTGGAAATAAAAATACAGGAGTAGGGATACTCACCCTCTTTTGAAAACTGAGAACATATTATGTGCCTATCCCTGAGTTAGCCAAGGATCCTCCCAACCTCACTGCCACCAACCCTCCTAAGATACTAGTACCTACTCCTAAAAAACTGCATCTCATTGGTGAAATAACTATAGAACTTAAAAAACAATGGGGGATCAAGGCAGACAAGATCAAAAAAGCATGGTGGAAGGTGGAACCTCAACTAGCTCTTTAAAAATGGCTAAGATATGGGGAAAAACCCAAGAGTTCCTTGAATAGCTGGATAAAAGTGTGGTATGTATGCAATGGAATATTATGAAGCCATGAGAAAGGAGAAACCCTGCCACTTGCAACAACGTGGATGGCGCTTGAGGGCGTTACGCTATGCGAAGTAAGCCAGAAAAAGAGAAACACTGCGTGGTGTAAGTTTTATGTGAAACCTAAAACAAACAACAACAACAAAATCAAACTCATAGAAATACAGAATACAAAAGCGATTGTCATTGGGTGGAAGAAATAGAGAGAGGTTGGTAGAAGCATACCAACTGAGCTTTAAAATGAATAAGGTCTGAGATATAATGTAAAATATGGTGAGTGTAATTGTGTTATATAATTGAAATTTGCTAATAGAGTAGAACATGTTCTCACCAAACAAATAGCTAGCTAGCTACCTAGATATGTAAAGGGATGCATGTGTTAATTTTCTCAATGAAAGGGTTCTTTCACAATGTATTACATATATCTACTCACCATTATACATATTTTAAATATATACAAATTTTGTTAATTAAATAAAAGTGAAATCAAAAAAATATATATATAGGATATGAAAAGGGTGTGTTGAGAAAATGTAGTCATAAGTTTGAGGCAATAGAAGGAAAAATAACTTAGAGAAGAAATTGAGCGTAAAACATTCAGAAGGAGCAAGAGGCTCTCTCTCTCAGCCCATGCTGGGAAGCAGTGAGATCTAAAATTGCACATGTAAAGTAGAGACAGGATTTTGAAGAGACAAGTGAGTCATGGCAGTGAATACCTATTGGTCCTTGTCTTCTCTGAAAGCCACTCATCTGTTATGAAGAAAATGTTCTGTGTGTTTTCTTGTAATCCTGTTTGCTATGTTTTCTCAATTGACGTTAGGTTTACAAACAGGCTCTTTGTGGAAGAAAGAACATTATGAATGCAAGTGTTAAACTACCAGTGCATTTTAGTAAAATTAAAATGTTAGTCCACTCTCCAAATTTTTAACTCTTAGTAAACTCCAAAGGAGGTAGTTTAGAAAGGAAATTTGAGAATAAATAAAGAGAACATACCAAAAGTGTGCTTCTATTCTCAGCATAGCTGTCTCCACATTTAGGGAAAGAGTTGTATAAACAAGAGTGCAAAGGTGTGCTTAGAAGTCAGCAGCTGGTTAAAAAAAGAAAAGAACTGCAGTCTACCTGTTACAGGAAGTGAGGATATCATTCTAACCATCTTTTCTGAGCAATCAAAAGGGCTTCTGGTGCTTATTAGACAAAGAAGTGGTCAGCTTTCACACAGTGGTGGCCCAGATGAGAGGTTACAAAACTGATTATTATTAAACGGACTTTTCACAACACTGAAAGGGAATCTTTAGAAAAACAATTAAACCTGGAAAAGCATGGATAGATTGCTTGGGTTAAAAAATAATTTAAAATGGCTTTAGTAGGAAGAAGATTAGCCTCAAAAGTATTTTAGTATTTTATGTTTTTCTTTTCTCTGGGATGCAATCTATCCAGCCAAAGAAATTCACAAATTGGGGTCAGTTTCCTACTACAGGGCACCAATGATCTGTGGTAGGGTTTGACAATGTTATGGTCACCGTCATGACAATGATAATTATTTGGAAATAGATAATGAAAGCATTTGAATTATATTTAATGCTATAAATTTTCAATATATATATATTTTTTTCTCATACAGTGAATTATTTTAAATTTCAAAGAAATTTTTTAATGTTTCTAAATATATTAGACCCACTTAATATTCTGAAAGAGCAATCCTTGCAAATAATTCCCTTGGAATTAATTCTTGTTGCATTTATTGGGGTGACATTGGTTCACAAAAACATACAGGTTTCAAGTGTACAACTCAGCAAGTCATCATCCAGACATGGCATCGTGTGCCCATCACCCCAAGTAGAGTTTCTTTCCATCCCATCTATCCTCTGTTTGCTCACTTCAACCTACACCCTGTGTACCTATGTGTTGTGTGTGTGTGTTATATAACATATGATATACAGGGTCTGGCACAAATAACACCCTTTTTTATTACAAAATTTTTTATTACAAAACCATAAGCATGTAATTCTGCAACATAACAATAACACACTCAAGTACACCATATAACATTTTAGGTGGAATGTTCAAATTAAAACTATAAATTGTTACACCCATATTAGTACCCTACCAACCACACTCAAGCAGACATTATCTCTGCCGGACACTGTATTTATTTTTTTTTAAAAGGTGTGTCTGGAAAGTATACAGTCATGTGCCATGAAAAATAGAAGCATTTATTGAAGGAGATATAAGGTACAAGAAACACTGTACATGACAATGACACTTCAGTGCCCTTCAATGTATACACCTTGAGACCTCACACAGTTCTCCCAATTGCCATCAGCTGCCTTGTTGTATTTTCCTGAATCTCTTTAATAGTCTGAAATCTTTCTCTTTCAAGGGTGATTTTAGTTTGGGGAAAAACCAGAAGTCACAGGGTGCCCAATCTGGGCTGTAGGGGGGCTGAGTCACCTGGGGGATTTGGTGTTTCACCAAAAAACTCTGCACAAGATGTGATGCAGGAATGATCATCATTGTTGTGATGAAGCTGCCAATCACCAGTTAGTCACCCATAGCTGTGGCTGTTTTCCTTATATTGTATCTCTTAACCAATTAAGAATATTAAGGAAGTTTTTGTTATTAATTGTTTGGACACACCTTTCCAATCAAAAAACGCAGGTAACATGGTCTTGATCTTTCTGCGACTTTGCCGTACCTTCTCGAGTGTGGAGAACCAGGCTACTTCCATTGGGACGATTGGGCCTACATTTCCAGATCACAGCCATAGACACAGATTCATCTCTGATCATGACCTTCCAGGGGAAATCTGTTTCATCAGTAGTGGTTTGAATCAAGCCATTAGCAACTATGGTAGCATGTTCCTTCTGCTCTGGTAGCAGAAGCCATAGAACAAATTTTGTCTTGGCATGTTTCATGCCAAGATCCTGTGTCAAAATCTTGGACACAGTAGTTTTTAGAATCCCCAGATCAGCTTCTAGTTCTCGCACTGTCAGTCACCAATCTTTGTTGATTGCAGCCCATACACATTCAACATTCTCAGGTGTTCGCCTTGTTTGCAGGCCTTCCAGAACATGGATCACTTTCAACAGATTCTAGACCAACTTTGAAGCATTTGTGCCTCCCTTTTATTTGTGCTGCACTCGTTGCATCATCCCCAAAAAGCCTTCTGAATCATCCGAATAGATTCTGCAGAGGAATGTTCAAGCTTAACACAAAATTTGATGCAGATTAATTGTTCTACTCACTCAGTCCTTTTGAATGTTATGGCCACACAGTTACATGCTCACTCAGCTGAATCTACTGCCCCAACTGACTATTACAGTGAAGTCATCATTGTTCATGTATGCACATTCCAGTCCACTCTCCTTTGCTACCAGGTTACATCGATGTCTTGCTAACCATTCTTGTTATATTAATAATGACTGAACCTTTTCTGGACAAACTTCACATATATATTTTTTTTTTCTTAATCCCTTCTCACCTTCTTTCATCCAGCCCCCCACCTTCTCCTTCCCTTCTTGCAGCTGTCAGTCTGTTCCATGTTTTTATGCCTCTGTCTCTATTTTTTTTTTGTCAGTTCATTTTGTTTATTAGATTCCATATATAAGTGAGATCATATGGTATTTGTCTTTCTCTGACTGGCTTATTTTACTTAGCATTGTAATCTCCAATAAAAGCTGTTATAAAAGGTGAGATTTGTATTGGTTTTTGTTTTTGTTTTTGTTTCACAGCTGAGTAGTATTTTATTGTGTAAATGTACCACAACTTTTTTATCCACTCTTGTACTGATGGGCCTTAGGGCTGTTTCCTGATCTTGGCTATTATAAATAATGGTGCAATAAACATAAGGGTGCATATATTCTTTTCAATTAGTGTTTTGGGTTTCTCTAGATATATTTATAGAAGGTGAGATTGCTGTGTCAAAAAGTAGTTCAATTTTTAATTTTTTGAGTTAACTCCATACTGTTTCTCACAGTGGCTGCACCAGCCTGCACTCCCACCAATGGTGCATTAGGGTTCTCTTTTCTCCTCACCCTTGCCAACATTTGTTGTTTGTTGATTCACTGATGATCCATCAGGCAGGTGTGAAGTGATATCTCATTGTGGTTTTAATTTGCATCTCTATGATGTTTAGTGATGTTGAACATGTTTTCATATACTTATGCGCCAACTGTATGTCCTCTTTGCAGAAGTGTCTCTTCAGGTTCTTTGCCCATTCTTTAATGGGTTGTTTTCTTGGTGTTTATTTGCATACATTCTTTATATTTTTTGGAAATTAACTCCTTATCAAATGTATCCTTGATATATATATGTCTCCTATTCAGTGAGGTCTCTTTCTATTTTGTTGATGGTTTCTTTTGTGTGCAAAAGCTTTTTAGTTTGGTAGTATCATTTCCTTATTTTCTTCTTTGTCTCCCTTGCCCAAGGAGATATATCAGCAAAAATATTGCTACAAAGATGTCTTAGACTTTACTGCCTGTGTTTTCTTCTAAGATTTTTAAGGTTTCACAACTTACATTTAAGTCCTTTATCGATTATGAGCTTAGTCTTTGTGTAAGTTGGTGGTCTAGTTTCATTTTTATGCATGTACCTGTCCAATTTTTCCAACACTATTTATTGAAGAGACCGTTTTACCCCATTGTATGTTCTTGCCTCCATTGTCAATTATTAATTTACCATAAAAGTGTTGGTTTATTTCTGGGCTCTCTATGCCTGTTCTTGTGCCAACACCATGCTCTTTCAATTACCATGGCTTTGTAGTATTGTTTGATACAATGTAACATAATTCCTATAAATTTGTTCTTCTTTCTCAAGATTGCTGAGGCTATGTTGAGTGGTTTGTGATTCCATATAACTATTTGGAATATTTGTTCTACATCTGTGAGATACACCATTGGTATTTTAATAGGAATTGCATTGAATTCTTATTGCTTTGGATAGTAGAGACATTTTAATGACGTTAATTTTTCCTATCCATGAATACTCTGTGTGCCTATTTATTTGTATCTTTCTCAATTTCTTTCTTCAAAAGTCTTACAATTTTCTGAGTGTAGGTATTTTACCTCATTGTTTATTTGTTCCTAAGTAAATTTGTCTTGTTACTATTGTTGTTGCTGTAGTAAATGGGATTGTTTCTTAATTTCTCTTTCTTATAGTTCATTATTGGTATATAAAATGCCATTGATTTCTGAATAATAATTTTGTATCCTGCTGCTTTGCTAAATTTATTTATTAGACCTTTTTTAGTAGAGTCTTAAGGGTTTTCTACATTATATGTAACTTCTAAACACTATAGTTATATAAGCATAAAACAGTTAATATTAATATAAATTTATATTAACACAATATATAATATTTAATTATATATTTTATATCATAAAGTAAAATTAATTATATTATGCTTCACTAACAATGAGATAGACATGCTATACCTATATAGTGCAATGATGATAAATTAATTAGTTGCAAATAAATTAATTAATATACAGCCCTTTTAGCTTCTAAAAAGTATCAAACTAATTGTCAAGACATCAACAGAATTAGATGTATATATTTTATTCAACAATAAAAATATTTAGATATGTTTTAATAACTGTCTTCATACAGACATAGTATATTATACACTTTTATTATTTTTATTGAAAATTATTCGTTATAGAATTTTTTAATGAAAGCAATGAGACAATAATAATATTCATCTATATATACATCTTATTCTATGCATTCAATTATTTCATCCTGACAACAATCTTAAGAACAGGATATAATTATTTTAGCACTTAATCTATTCTCTGGCATAGAAAAATATCCCAATAAATATAAAGGGTATGTCAAAAAGTAGGTTTACAGTTGTTTGTATGAAAAATAATACATTTCATATAATACTGTCTTGGTGGTGATGAACTCCTTTAGTTTTTTTTGTCTGAGAAGTTCTTTGTCCTTCAATTTTAAATTATAGCTTTGATGGGTAGAGTAATATTGATTATAGGGTCTTATTTTTTATCTCTTTGACTATTTCTTGCCAATCCCTTCTAACCTGCAAAGTTTCTCTTGAAATATCAGCTGACAATCTTGTAGGAGCTCCCTTGTTAGTAAATAACTGGTTTTTCTCTTGCTGTTTTTAAGATTCTCTTGTCTTTAAATCTTGAAAAAGAAGAAGAATATGAACAATACAATGCCAATAAATACATACCTATCAACAATGGAACCTCAAAATAAAATAAATGAACAAGTAGAACAGAAAGAGAGTCATAGATACAGAAACATTTTAATGGTTGTCAGGTAGGAGGGTTGTTAAGGGGGTGGGCAAAAAAGGTGAAGGGATCCGAGTACACATTGGTTGTTACAGAATAGTTATGGGGATGTAAAGTACAGCACAGGGCATACAGTCAAAATAGTCTGATGGCTGTGTATGGTGTCAGATGGGTGTGAGATTTATCTGGATGATCACTTATTAAATTATGTAATATCTAATCGCTGGGTGTTCACATGAAACTTATATAATGTATGTCAACTGTAATTAAAAATTAAAAATAATACAGTACCTTATAAATAATAATACAAAATAAACTCTTTGTTTCTCATACACCTGTAAACCTGCTTTGACCCTCTGGTTTATTAAGTGAATACCCATTTTACTATTGCTAAAGCCCAGGCTCAGATAGACGATGCCATGAAACTGGTCTGTGGAGAAGGGTGTGGGTCTCCCAGACTCTAGATTCTATGCTCTTTCCATTAAAACATATCTTCCTTTCCCTTTTTTTCTTTATCTACTTTGAAGCATTATTCAATTATTTTCCATTGTTTCCTTGTCTGTCACTTCTGTCAGATGGGTTATACCTCCTTTGGTTTCCACTTTATTTTGATTTATTCTCACAATGAGAAACAATCAAAATTCTTTTTAGATGACACCAAGATTGAGTGCCATAAACCTTCAGTTTTGTGATTTTTTTTGCCCTACCTTTACTCAGTCTTCTCCTATACTGCATCTTATCATCACCTGGAAACTCTCAACCAATTAAAATTTTAGCTGATACATTCTCTCCCAAATTGCAGACAAGCTTATTTATTTCAGTTAATATCAAGATTTTTTTTTTCCACTTTACACAGTCGTTCCACTACATGAACCCTCTATTTTCTTTTGTTTATTTCCCTTATCATGCTCTCTTTCTTCCTCATCCACCTAAGGTTCCTGGCCTATAATTTCAAGCATTCTTAATTCTTCTGTATACCAGTTCTTTTTAATTTATTGTTCTTTAAGCATACTCTGAAAAGAAAAGAGTCCATCTTCTCCACGCATACCTGGCTACTAAGCACTACTGGAAACACTACAAAATGATGTGTATTTGTGTCAGTAAACATTTATGACATCCAGCTTCGCCTGGGGCCTTATCATGACATAATATTTTCATAATTCTTACTCAGTTCTTGCTCCTATTCTTTAAAGCAGCTTTTAAAAAAATTTTGTATGTCTTCATAATTCACTCTAAACTCTTTCTTAAATTCTTCTCCTTCCCTTTCTTCCACATTCAGTAGTACTTAAAATCATATAGATACATATTTATTTATCTATTTAATTTAAATGTATTTATTAATTTTAATTCTCATCCAAGGATATATTTATTGCTTTTAGAGAGAGAGAAGAAGGGAGAGAGAGAAACATCAATCAGTTGCCTCCTGTACACCTGACCCGAAACCCAACCCACAGCCTTTTTATGTGTCCTGATCTGGGATCAAACCCTCAGCCTTTTGGTGTACAGGATGACACTTCAACCAACGGAGCCATCCGGCCAGGGCTAGGTGGCCTGAATTAATAAATCTTCCCATTCAAATAGAAATTATTTAATAAACCAAATTCTAGCATTGCCACCAGACTAATATATATACACATCTAAACTGTTCTTTAATCCTTCTTTGCCAATGAAAGCAATTCTACTTCACAATTTTATGCCATTTTTCCCTTCTTTTGTGTTTTCATTCTTTCTGTCTCTGCTGACTCATTCCACTAAAGGACTGTAATGGAAAAGACATTGCGGACACCACTCATTCACTGGGCTCTCCCGAGTCAGACCCAACTTGGTGGCATGAAGCACACAAACACACCAACTTATCCCAGTAAACTCCCTCATTTTGCTGACTCTCTAGCCTGCACCATAGCATTCTTTTTATCAAAGCATCTCAAGAATTTTCCACACCATGGATTTTTCCATTTTCTCATATCTCTCATTCAAATCATAGAAACTTGACAATTATCTCATCATTGAAGTACGATGTATTTAATAAAGTTTTCCACAGTGTCTTATTACCAATGAAAATTAGTATTCTTTTTATTTGACTTATTGGCAGTATTTGAAATTGCTGGACACTTTTTATACAATAAATTATTTGTCTTCCTTCTACTTTTCTTTCTGATTACTTCCCAATTTTCTGTCCGGGCTGCTCATTCTGTGCATTCTATAAATGGTTCTAAGGACTCTTTGTTGGGATTTTCTTTGATGTTTTTCACTTTCAACATAGAATATTTACTAGTACATTCACATCAAATGGCATAGTGCCTGGTATATAAGAAGCACATGGCAAATATTTGTTGAATAAATGAACGAAGATTATTTTGTCTGTTAGCGCTTTCTATGTGCAATGCTAATAAGGTTCAGACAACTTTTTTAAATCCTTTTTCTTTTTTAAAAGATTTTACTTATCTATTTTTAGAGAGGGGGAGGGGAAGAAGAGAGAGAAAAAAAACATTGTATTTTTCGCTACTAGGGACTGAATCTACAACCCAGGCATGTGCCCTGACCTGGAATTGAACCTGTGACCTTTCACTTTGCAAAACAATGACTAACCAACTGAGCAACACCAGTCAGGGCAGGTTCAGATCATTTCTAATGCTCAATGTTGTATTTTAGAAATGACTTTTTTCTTTGAAGCATAGGAAAAACTGTTGTTTTTCAGAGTATTTTGGTAATGCTCTGCATTATATTATCTTTTGTCTAGTAGGAATAAAGGATATAAGCAGGACTATAAACATCTTTATAAAAAGGAGAATGTATCAGAAAATTTTATTTTCTTTTTAGTCACAAATTATACAAGATGCTACATGATCCTTATGATTTGGCTTTGTTAACAAAATAAATGAGCACATCATATTTTATATTTTGTTCTAATCACATTTATCCAAACTCATTTGAGTATATTTTGTTTATACCTTTATAAGAAGACATCTATTAAAGATCACTTGTAAAAACCTAATGCATAAAACCAGTGTAAAATTTATTGTCCATATTTTGATACTATTAAAGATTTGAGTGTATTTAAATGTATCACAAAATTAGAAACCAGTATAAATTGATCCCTGAGGCCCAGGAAGATTTTCTGAAATGCGGATATGCTGTCACATGAATATTATCAATATGTTTCTTAAATCTCTTATGAATTAAATTACCATGAGATGCAAAACAAAACAAGAACAAAATAAATGACTCCAGCATATAAATGCCTTCTTCACATGAGCCCTTTGTTCTTCTGTGAGGCCATGGATTAATTATCATTCTTATTCTAAGCATCTGGTTCACTGCTTTGATTTAATGAAAAGTTAGTTTGACCCCACACTCAAACTGTCTGTATAAAGTAGTGGAAGTTAACAATTATTACCTAGAGATTATTTGTCAGAAGCAGAGTTTTCAAGCATGAATTTATCACTACTTATCAAATACATACGTGACCTTGAAAAGATAAAGTTTATCTGAATTTTACTGTTATAGGTATGTTAAGGGTAATAATATTTTTCTTTTCTAACTGAATGCTTATTTGCTCCATAAAAATAAGAACATGCACAGTTCCTTCAAAGTGCTTACATATTAACTTGATAAAGTGAATGCATGAAGTTTCTGAATATAGACTGTAAAAGTTCCTTATTTAATCTGGACTAATATTTATGTAATAATGTTATGTTATTGCCTCTTTTATATAATTTTAATGCCTTAAGAATGTATAAGAAAAGTTGTGGGTTAGAAGGTGCATGAAGTGAAAACTGAGAGAACTTGACTGTTAACTGCGTTAATTGTTCAAGATTTGTTTGTATGTATGTATATCTGTGCCTCTCTCTCTCTTTCTATTATATGTGTGTGTGTGTATTGTGTGTATGTATATGTAGACATAGCTATCCATGCATACCTGTGTTTATAATAGAATCAGGATGGCAATAAATTAATGGAAGATTAATTAGGAAAGGAAAAGAATCAAATTAACACTGACTGAAATTTCCTGTGCTAATAAAGACATGGGTTTTCTGACCATTCCCCCTGTCCCTCAAAAGGAGAAAAACAAGGTTCTTTGAAAGCTCTTGGCAAAGTTTTCCCAATATTACTGATGCAATAGTCTGATTGTGATTAGTAGGGAAGTACCATAAAGTTGGATCAGACTTACATAAACTATAGCATCAGGAGGCCTTGCATCTTTTGTAATTACCCCCAACCAACACTCAACATTTTTGCTTTGTCTGGAAGGAGAAGGATTCAGGGATCAAGGCTTGGCAGGGAGAAGCCACAAGCAAGGTACTGGCCCTTGTATCATGCCAGAGAAAGCAGAAGGTACTCTCAGATAAGAATGTTAGCTGAGGTGTTAGGATAATCAGCTAATTAACAATTTTGTGTGTAGTGGAAGGAGGTAGAGTCTTATTAAGCTCTCAAGTGGTGGAATATCGAAGCCTCCAAGCCCTGAAACACCAGAGGTTATCTATCAACAAAACTGCCAGCAGCTGAAGGGACTGTTTGCAACTCTACGTCCCAGAGTAAATATTGCAGTTTTGGAATAGTGGGGACTGGTGTTTTTATTCTAAGTGAGAAAAGAATGGCTAAAAATATAAACAGAGTGAAAATGCCCTAGAGGATGAAAAGTCTATTTATTCGCACATGGTTTAGGTAAATGTTTCAAAATCTATTTCTGAGTAGGTTGCTCTAAAGGGAAAGCTCTATTTCTAGTAACAATTAAGACTTGGTTTCCTAACTTGTAGTTTTTGTTTTGCCACTAGCAGTATGATTTCTGAAGGCAGCAGCAGTCCTCCATTCTCCAGACATCACTCCCAAGCAAAGCAGGCTGTGAAGCTACCAAATTGTCTATCAAAACATGCGTGGCTGGACCAGGTAGTAATGGAGTCCACAGAATCCACTGTAGGCAGGTACTATTCTGATGGTCAAGGATTCCTTCTTTAATTGCCAAATGGTAGTTGAGGGCCTACTAAGTGCTGCCACTCCTCAGCTGCCACCTAGGCAGGACTTTATTATGCAGGTTTTTACTTCTTCTTCATCTTTGTGTCTGATGGTCTTGGCAATGTCTGGTATGAAGAAGATTGGAAGCAGAGGGGAGCCGTGGGAGCAAACTCCCCTTACGGGTCAATTTCTTTGAAAATCATCTAGATAGTATCAACCCAAGGCAACTAGAACCTCTAATGACAATATGCCTTAAGTTAGCTTTAAAAACATGGTAGGGAGTGATGTGTTAGCCAATGCATCGGTATACGGTAGCCCCACACCCTTATCCACGGTTTCACTTTCCACAGACTCAGTTATCCACATTCAACCATGGTCTAAAACATGAAGTGATTAATTCCAGAAATAAGCAATTCCTCGGTGTTAAATTGCGTGCAGTCTGAGTGGTGTGATGAAATGTTTCTCTCCATCCTGCCCAAGATGGGAATGATCACTTGGTCTTGTGTCCCCATGATGAACACTGTCCCTGCCTGTTAGTCCCTTAGATCACTTAGCAGCCACCTCAGTTATCAGAGGGACTACTGGTATCCCAGGGATCGTGTTCAAGGAATCTTTTTTTTTTTTTTTTTACTTTATAATAGCTCCGACGTGCAAGAGTAGTGATGTGGACAATGCAGGTATGCCAAAAAGAGGCTGTAAAGTGCTTCCTTTAAGTAAACAGATAAGAAGCATTCTTCAGCCCTGGCTGCTGTAGCTCAGTGGGTTGAGCAGGGGCCTGTGAACCAAAGGGTTGCTGGTTCAATTCCCAGTCAGGGGTATACCTGGGTTGCGGGCCAGTTCCCAGTTGGGGACACATGAGGGGCAACCACACATTGATATTTCTCTCCCTCTCTCTCCTTCCCTTCCCCTCTCCCTAAATAAATAAATAAAATCCTTTAAAAAAAGAAGGATTCTTGACTTATTTTATTATAGCTGTTAATTTTTTATAATTTATAAATTGAACTTCATCACATACGTGTATGTATAGGAATGAACAGTTTATGTAGGGTTGGGTATTATTCATGGTTTCAGGGGTCCACCGAGCGTCTTGGAACACATCCCCAGGGAATTAGGTGAACTACCACAAAGGAAGACACGTTCTAGTCTAAAGAAGCTGTGAGTTTGTGATTTGAAATTGTTTTCGACCTAGTTTATAAAAAGCAAGTGATGAGGATCA
The DNA here is from genome assembly GCF_022682495.2 of Desmodus rotundus. NCBI lineage: Eukaryota > Metazoa > Chordata > Mammalia > Chiroptera > Phyllostomidae > Desmodus > Desmodus rotundus. The sequence continues at coordinate 65,745,688 of NC_071399.1, read as the reverse complement.
AGTTTTTAAAAACTTTCACAATATCTTCAAAAAGGGAAAAATCAAAGATTTGAAACATATCTATAGTGATCTTAACCTTCTTTAGGTTTTCTTATTTTGAAATACTGGAAAATGCATTCTATTAGTAACCATGTTAGCTTTCAGAATAAAAAAAGGAGTCAAAGCATTCATAAATTGATACAATTATTCTCAAAATTACAAATATCATGATATAGGCAATAAACCAAGTATAAACTTTTATTAAATGTTTATATTTTATATCTCCATTATATACAGTGTGATGGCTATACCATTATCTATGCAAATGTGTATATTTCAGAAATATGATGTAATACTCATGTTTATATTCTTAATAAAATAAAATATCTAGGCTATAAAATGCAAACATCAAAGGCTTTTCTTGTTGAATAATATTTGTATAGATTTTTGAGTAAAATAACCTGAAAACTTTTATCTTTATAGATGTAAATTTGTGTATATGACATGTACTTACTGCTTCCCAGGGCTTTAGTGGAGAAAAAGCTTTTCCGGAAAATGTTTCGAGAGACTATCTTGATTATTAAATTTCTTTTTCTTTGTGACTTCAGCATTTAGCATAAATTCTATGTTTAGTACAGTGTTTTGTAACTAAATGAATGAACTGCATCTCTCCATAACAAATGCATATTTTGGTGGAATTATTAGCCCAAGAGAGTTAAAATTTTATCAACAGTTGTTTTTGAATGCATACAATGTGCCACATGTTGATAAAAGTGTTTTCTCATTAAAAACCTCAAAATAAAGTAATTTACTATTATTGATTTTTTAATTTTGTAATTTTTTAAATGACAAAGCAACAAACATATTTTAGCATGAGGTTACTCAATATTAATTAATGAGCCAAGCTGTGTAAATAATTCAAAAGGTATTTTTTTCTGGTAATCCATAGTTCCAGTTTGAATAATTAAGTAATATATGAAGGTTTTGATCACAGTGGTTCTCAGCCAGGAGCCATTTTTCCTCCCAGGGCGTTTGGCAATGTCTTGTTTCTGAAGACATGTTTGGTTGGCAGAAATGGCAGGGTGTTATAGGCATGTACTCTGTTGAGGCTAACACTGCTAAGCACGCTCCCTATGCAAGCAAATCCCCAACGACAAAGAATTACCTGCCCCCAAGTTCCAAAAACACTGAGGTTGATAAACCCTAAATTAGAAGAGGTATGCACAGCATTTGGGACCTAAAAGTGATATAGGAATAGCTATCTAATAGTAGAGCTACTGTTGTCAGTGACTAAATGAGAGTATGTCCATGTATGTATAGCTCTGTTTTAGAAATTCCAGAATAACTTATACAAGTGACCAGTGTAGACAGACGCTGGTACGTAAAAGGCTTTCGGTCCACATTTAATAAGCACTCACAGACCTACCTCTTTTCAGAGGCCATATTATCTTAGAAAATCAATTTATATATTCTACCTTTAGGGAATGATATTTGCCTTTGTATGGTTATGTTAGCTGTTTTAACAAATAATCCCTAAAATCTCAATGGCTTAACCCAATATTATTTCTTGCCCAACCAAGAGTCCAGGCTGGTTGTTCCACTTAGGAGGAGCTTTACCCCATGTTGTGATACAATGGCCTAGATGTGCTGCATTTTAGGCTACAACATTTCTAGGATCTCAGGATGTTTCCTTCAGACTTGCAAGAGAGAGCACAGTGCACTTGCTTTTCAAAAGCCCTAGCCCGGGGACTTACTCACCGCCTGGGCTCACATTTCACTGATGAGAAGTTGTCACCTAAGTAGCACACCTGCATTCAAGAGGTGCAGCGCAGCTAGTTCTCGCTCTATGCATGGCTACTTTCTCCCGTTATACAAGGGGGACTGTAAACTCCTGGTGTCTAGCTGACTTCGGCTACCAGAATCCAACTCATTTATTCTATTAACAAGTTTTAAATGCCTAGTAATTGCTGAGTACCCTACTAGATTCTAGACACACAAAAATGCTGTTTTCTTGTTTCTGAGGGATGCACAGTCTAGGAGGGGCCTTTAATGATGTCAGAGTTAATTCCTCTGAACTGAAGTCCTGTACAGATTTGTTTCAACTTACAATGCATTTACATCCTAATAAACCTACTGTAAATTGAAAATATTGTAAGTAGAAAATACATTTAATACATCTAATCTACTGAACAGCATAGTTTAACCTAACCTACCTTAAACAATATCTGAATACAAGATCAAAAAGAAAAAAAAGAAAAAGGCAACACAGTGCACTGTGGAGTAGCAGTTTTACCCTGGGAATTGTGTGCGTGCGTGGCTGTGAACTGAGGGTTACTGCCTCTGCCCAGCTTCGCAAGGGAGTATCATACTGCATATTGCTACCCTGGGAAAACATCGAAATTCAAAATTTGAGGTACAGTTTATACTGAATGCATATCCCTTTTGCAGCATCATGAAGTTGAAAAATCCTAATTCAAACCATTGTAAGTGGTGCGCTGTCTGTACTTGAAGAAACTGAGCAGAGACCTCCAAAACATTTCTGTGGTTTGCTTAAGTGGGAAGTTCTCTCAGTGTCTGTTATGGACTGCATGTTTGTGTCCCTGCCGAAATTATGTTGGATTCCTACCCCCGGATATGACTGCATGAGGATGTGGGGCCTTCCGGGAGGTATTTAGGATCAGAGGAGGTATTGCCGGGGGACCTCTTCTAAATACAGTAAGTCACAAGAAGGTTGCTTCCCCTCTCTGCTCTTCGCCACATGGGGGTAACATGAGAAGTTAGCAAGGCGCAAATGGGAAGGTTTCTCACCAGAGCCTGACCGTGCCAACACCCTGATTTCTTACTGCCGGTATCCAATACTGTGAAATAGAGTTTTCAGTTGTTCATAAGCCACCCAGTCGTGATATTTTTGTTATAGCAGCCAGAGCTGACTACAACAGTATCGTTTATAGTTACCTGCAAGTGCGCTTAACTTCAAGGAAAGCCCACATGGCTAAATTACCTTAATCAGTATCTCTGATGAGAAGATGTGGCAAAAATTTCTAAAAACTAAGGACCCTGTTATTAATAGCAGTTCCCTCCTTATACAGGGCAGTTCTGGATTCTGAGGTTTTTAAAGCATCTACACAAGCTACTTTCTGAGATATGGATCTAAGAATAGGTGTATTGTTCTAGTTATTTATCCTTCTTCTTTGGGTGTGGGTACATAAATGAAAATAAAAATAAAGAAAGTAAGTCTTGAAAATGTGGCCACTTAAATACGTGTTCCACAAAGACAGACACCCCATTTTTCTATCCTCTGTGGCTATAGGCACATTTACTTTTTTTACTCCAATATTAGCTCTACTCTTTCTTTTTTTTTAATTAATTAATTTATTTTTATTCAGTTACAATTGTCTGCATTTTCTCCCCTTCCCTCCAGCCCACCCCAGGCAGTCTTTCAAACTGAGTTTTCACAAAGGTAAGCCCTTAGCAAAAATTACCAGTTTGTTGTTTTCCACCGTGGTGGAGAACTTTATCTGCCTATAACAGTCTTTTATTTTATTTCAGTTAATAACAGATTCTCATTTTTAACTGAGTGCCTTGCCTCTCAGATTGAAAGACCTCATTTTCCAGCCTTTTCACAGGATAAACGTGACCATGAGATATACATAGGAATGTGGCTTCTATTAGAAAATGGTTTAAAGGGAACAAACTCAAATTATTAATATTATTATTATTATTACTGTTATTATCATTATCATAAATCAATCAGCTATACTGATTGATTTATTGACTTTTTATGGTCTGTTACTTTTTAATGCTTTTAAAAATTAATTTGAGAGAGAGAGAGGAAGGGAGAGAGAAACATCAATTTGTTGCTCCACCTATTTATGCCTTCATTGTTTGATTCTTTTTTTTTACTCCTCACTTGAAGATGTTTTTAATGATTTTAGAGAGAGAGGAAGGGAGATAGGGAAATAGAGAAAGAGGGAGAGTACAGGAGACAGAGAGAAAGAGAGTCATCAGTGTGAGAAACATGGATGGGTTGCCTCCCTACTCACCTGGATCTGTGATCAAACCCACAGCCTATGTGTATGCCCTGACCAGGGATTGAATCCACAGCTTTTTGGTGTATGGGACCACATTCCAACCAACTAAGCCACCCAGGCAGGGCCCTTGGTTGATTCTTGTACAAGGGAAGGACTGCCCCCCAAATGGAATTAACTTCTGGAGGCAAGGTCCCTTGTAGTACAGACTTCCCCCTCTAAGTGAGTGTTCTAGAAACCCATCTGTATCATTGTACCAGCTGGTGTTGTTGTGAGAGACTGTGTTCAACTTCAGTGAATTTATTTTGAAGATGCTATCAGTTTGTTCATCCATTTCATGATGGGTGTTTTCTGAACACACCTGCCCACACCAAGCTTAGTGTTCAGCAGTTTTTGACCAAAAATGGCGTGACCCACATGCCCTACCCTCCGATTCACCCTATAGCACCCTGAGCGACTTTTGTTTCCCTGGATGAAAAAAGTCCTCTAAGGAAGATGTTTTGCTGTGTGGAAGAAGTATAACAAAAAACAGCAGAAGAAATAAAAGGCATCAGAATCAACAAATTCCAAAACTGTTTTGTGCAGTGGAAAAAAATGTGTTGATCAGTGTATTGAATTAAGTGGAGATTACTTTGAAGGTGACTGACTTTTAAACATATATGAATACATGCACAATTTTTAAGAAATAAATTCTGCTTTTGGGGGGGTTCCCCATATGTGCTCTGATGGGGGATCAAACCTTTAACCTTGGCATGTCAGGACAATGCTCTAACCAATCGAGTGCCTGGCCAGGGCCTCATTATACTTTATTCGGCCAGGCAGTCCTACCAAGATGAGTTATAGGGTATATTATACCTATACTTCTTTCAAACTCTAATTAAACTCCATGTTTTCACAACAACTTGCTTAACTGCACTGGGATTGAATGAATCTTTTGAAAACTGATTTAAAATTTGATATTTTCAATACCTCATTTTATGACTCTTTCAGATTGAGGTAAACTATTTATTGAAGAATAACATAAGCTGAAAGGTACACCCATTGTCACTGCACAGCTCGGTGAATTTTTAGAAAGTAAATATACTCATGGAATCATTGTCAGCACCTAGAAGAACATTTTGTAACTCTTCTAATACCTACGTGCCACCAAAGGACAACCATTATCATGGCTTTCAACACAATAGGTTGGTTTAGTCTGAACGTTATGTAAACAGAACTATACAACATATGCTTTTCTTCTGTTTTTCCCTCTCAATATTATGGAGGTAAAACTCACTTATACTTCTTCATGTTGCACTTAGTTTTTCATTGTCACTGTTTTATGTCATTTTCTAGTGTAGGATATATTTGCTTACTTTTAAAAATGTTACTTAGATAAGCCATTGTGTCTGTTTCCAGTTTGGAGGTATTATAGTGGTATCATAGTGCGGCTACTTACATTTTTTATGATCTTTGGCATAATTTTTCATTTATTTTTTGTTGCATAGCTAGAGGTAGAATTGCTAGATCATAAGATATAGGATTGCCTAGGTTTAGTAGTAAGGCCAAATAGTGTTTCAAAGCAGTTTGTACGTCTATTTGTACTCCCCAGTACATTTCGGAAGAGTTCAGCATATTATACATGGCATCCGACGGAAGAAATGTAACTAAATTAAAGGTTTTGCTTAGAAGGTGGACACGCACAAAGATGTAAAATACCTTGAAATAAAGTTGTAATTCTTCACAAAAGGTTATCTGAATGATTTTTTGATTATTTCTATCTTTTAAAACGTTACAGTTTATATGGTCATTATTCTTTTAACTACGGACACGATTAATGCCTAATGCATGAGAAATATAATTTATGGTTTTTTTTGGAATGTGTTCAAGCACCTGCATAGCGATTAGTGGTGTGACATTTTTGTCTGCACTGCACCTCCTCCCTTTCGCCAGTGTAAGATTGAAGCAAAGAGGCTCCTTCCTTGGGGAGTACCTGCCCTGATCCTATCTGGTAGAATGAAAAAATGATTGCCTTACTGACACTATAAATTATGCTCTCCCAACTCTAGGATCCTTCTGCAATAGAAATCTACACTGTTAGTGTGACTTCTTTCCTCTATAGGAAGTTGTTTTACCTTGACAATACTTAAATGGAAAATCGTTCTCCTCTTTTCTCATTTCAAATCATATGGCAGTTGAAGATCACAAAGGAGTGTTTCTCATGAAACACACGATGTAACATTTCTCCCTGTTGTAATAACAAACATAAGGATCTGATTCAAATGGTGAGTGAATATCAAGACTCTAAAGTTGAGTGAAACTACATCAATTTCTTCCTTTGAAATAAGTGGTTACATGGTTCTCTTGGGTAAACTGTAACTTTTTCCATTTACAAGGAATTGGAAAAACAAATAGCCAGTAACTGTCACTTCATTGAAAGTTAAAGTGAAATCCTTGTTTGTGTTGTCTCTGTAGACATTTTCATGCCAAAGGTTGTGATTTCTCCATGGTTCTTGTTATACCCAATAACCTCAAATGCTTCTGGATGAAACTCTGCTTTGGTATCTGGTTTTTCTGTTTCACTGATAACATTCAACTTCTTTTTATTATATATTTTTTCCTTTTTCCTACCTCTCTGTGATGTCACTTGCTTTTCCTTCTAGTTTTATTTTTAGGGGAATAAAAGGAAAAAAAAGACATTTTTAAATTCACCTCAAAATACTTTCCCATCAAACCGTTCTTGAAAAACCTATTTTTCATGACACAATTGCAGAGTAAACCTATGGGTAATACCTTATTTACACAAACTGAAGGCTGTTATATCTGTGTTTGGCGACCTTGAAACTGTATTGTGCTCAGTGCCCTTTTTATAACCTTAATTACTGGGGAATACAGATCTTTAAAGAAAGACTAACATTTCACTTTAACATCCACAATAATCTATTATAAAGCCAGCTAAGCCAGTCCCCAAATACAGAGAAATGTTATTACATGCTCAGCTAGCTGTCAAGGGGCCATGAGTCAGTGGCTTACAGTTATCAAAAGTAACAAGGTTGTTCAGAATTTCCTCCAACAAAGCCGGCCAGCTTATGGACGGATTAAGCGCTCTTTGATTAGAACAACTGGAACATGTCCTACCCTTTTAATTAGCATTTTCTTTTGCTTGGTGGAGGCTGGTAATTTGACACTCACATTAGGCATCTCAAGAAATGATGGGCTATTTTGTCCCACTCATGAGCATTAGAGCCATGGTATATACTTCTGCATCAACTAAAAGTGGCGCTGCCGAAGGATTTATGTGCAAAACCCTGTAAAATCCCAAGGGCACTATGCTTCTAATAGACAAAATGTAATAACCCTCTGATATAATGCATGGCAGGGAGACTCGGTTAACCTTTAGGCATAGTATATCACCCTAAGGCCATGCTCTTCGCTTTCTATCTTTAGGGACAAAAAGTTTTATGTCAGCTTTATTGATATTTTACTGGTTTACATCTTAATTCATAACCTGAAGGCAGTTCGGTGAAAGGAGACTTCTACTTACTTAGGTGGAGAGTAAATATATTTTTTCCGTGACCACACTACACAGAGGAGAACAGTGGCTAGGTGGAACGAAAGAAGGGGGCAGCATGCCGCCATTCCTCAAGAGGCACGTGATCTATTAAAATACAAATTTAAGCATAAATATCTCCTTTGCCCAGCTCACAGACTGTCTATTTATATCATTTTAGTATTTCTAGGTGCCCATCATTTCTCTACTTTTTTAATTTTTCCATAATTTCTTATTTTACTTCCTTTCTCCCCTACCTCTGTCACTGCCTGCCCTCCATAAATGAAGAAGTATTGAATAAGAAATTTCCATTGAGAAAATTTGTTCTGAATTTCTCCTGCTTAAGATACATGAAGAAAAAAAGATGGTAAATTTCAGAAGCAACTTGCAGAAATAAAGAGTCTGTTACTTCATGAAGCTCTTAATATGATTTGGGGAAAATAAAATATTTTAAAAAACAGCTCAATTAAAAAAGCAGGCTACCTAATTCATTTTTTTATTTTAGTACATTTTTTACTACAATGAAGTAGCTAATACATCTGTTATTTCTAAAGGGAAATAACATAGTTTTAACTATGTTTTAGTTCTAAGCTACCTTATATAGATTTAAATCTCAGAATATTCTTTTAAAAAAACATTCTCAGAGAATTATATATCAGTGAAAGATTTCTGCATATTTTAAACTTTCAAATGTATTAAAGTATTTCTGGTGCTTATACTTGTACAGTAATCTATTCAGTCAAATGTTCCTTAGGCGCCACTGTTTATGAGATGCACAGAATATATTAGAGAAGTAAAACGAAATTCCTGTCTCTCTCAAGAAACAAATGGGATCAGAGTAATTTCTAGTAAGAAGCACCTCACTCAGTTTGCAAGCAAAATGCATGTTTGGTTATTACTGGTTTATTTAGAAGCCATAGTTTTTCAGTAGTTTCATGTGTTTTTGTTTGTTTGCTTACATTTGGGAGTGTGCTGAAAGGAGTAGATTGGGCGAGGAGCAGAGAGCTTGATTTATTCTTCTAATTAAGGTGACTGAAGTTTGACTGTTCTGGTTTGAGAGATCTTCTTTCGTTGTGAGGTGGAAGGTGAAATCTTAAGCTCAGAGCAGAGGGATGGATTTAGAGATGATGGGAGTAGAGAAGGTTTGAAAAGGCTGTTGCAGACGGTGGGAAGGGAGCTGACTATGGAAGTACAGAGGCATTCCTGGGGCACACTGAGAGTCTAGTTTTCAAGTTGTGAGGTTGTCCTCCAACGGCTTTCAGCGCAGCAGTGTATGTGAAAGATTGTTTAAGGGAGGCTTAAAATTTTTCTAAGCTTACCTAATGAAAGAAAAGTGGCTTAGAATGTGTTTAGATTAGAAGTGGATGTATTGAAGAAAACACTAAGAACAAACTCATTTTCATATAATAAAGACAAGGTCAAAATTTTTTTTTCTAAATTATATGTATTTCTGATATTTGAGTAATGCATGGAACAAGTCGTGTTCTCTTCACGTTAGAGCTAGCAGAGCTTTCTGCAGCTTTTCATACTTTTCCTGGATCTTGAATTAGAATTGAACTCAGAGGAGCATACAAATGATTCTTTAAAGTCACCCATATATACTTTTCTTGTATGTTTATTTTGTTGTTAATTCCCACTGCAAAAGAAAATGTTATAAATCACCTACAAAAACAGTTGTTCCAAAAGTTATTATGTGGACTTAGAATTGCTAGATTTACGATTGCTGAAATTATTTTTTAACCTCCAGGGCCACACATCTTTGAAGAATATACAGTCTGAGCTGTATCACATGGAAGAATTTCCCTTGGCCAAAAAAAGAAAAAAAAATGCTGTAGAGAACAAAGTTATTTATTTTATAACCTAACTTCCTTATGCAACATATTAAGTCACTTAGAATGGGACCAGTGGGCCAGATTAATCCTACAGATTTGATTTGTTTGGTCATAGTGGTATTTAAAACTTTTTCAGTTTGAAAAGATTCCCAATGGGCATACACTTTTCAGTTTACATATTTTCCATCACTTTCTACAATATTTTGCACTTCAGATTCATCTATTTATATTGCTTGTGTCTATAGGCATCTGGAATCGGAAATACTGTTTTAAGACTACATTCTGCCTCATTACATAGTAACAGAATAGCAGAATCACATTGCTATTAACTATAGCAAAAATAAAAGAGAATAAAGAAAGCTGCTTTGTTTTAATTGAATAATAATAGTGGTCACAATTTAATGGGTAAAGATGAGTTACAGGCATTTTAAACTAACATGTTTTCCTCATACAAATCATATAAAAACATGCTATTATTTCCATTTAAAAATGAAGAAACTGAAGATCAATGAGGTTACAATATCTTCGCATTGATACATGGTTTATAAGGAACAGAACCTGGATTTAAACACTTAAATCCAGTCTGTCTAGTTCTGGTGCTTATGACATTAATCACATAGCTCTATCACACAACTTAGCTTTTTCAAAAGGAAATTTCTGTAGTCTAATGAGAAAACAAGTCCTAGGAATTTTTTTTAACTTCTCATATAAATCCTAAAGAGGAAATTAAGTCTTTTTACAGTCTATTTGGCCTTAAAATGCTATCTTATTCAGTCTTCACAAAAACCATGGACCTCAAAAAGATTAGAAGGTATAGTGCCAATGGGTACAAGAATTTGTATTTCAATGTATCTCTGCTGCAAAATAGACACCTTACTAGCACTGATGAGTCCAGATAAAAGAATGCTTACTTAGACCTGCTGCGTTAGAAAAAGAGGTTCCATTGGAAGGTCATCAACCTTAAAAATTCTATTCTGGCCTTGTGAAATCTGTGGTACAGATTACACAGATCAAGTATGAAGATCACAGATCAAGTACGAAGTATAATTGGATGAATCAATAGGTGTTAAACAAACGTGTCAAATCTAATTGAAAATTAACCTATCAGAAAAAAAGCTAATCTTATAGTCATTGAGTATACAGATAGTACAGCTTTTTTCACTCAGAATGTCTCAAAAATACTAAGTCAAGATGCTAGTTGTATCATTTTTCATCTAGATGCAATCTCTGATAAAATTGTTCTATGTATCATGCAGGCTCAATTTCATTTTCTAAGATATCCACTCAAGCTTTGTTTTTCAGTATATTTTACAGAATTATTTTAGCTATCCTATTAGTCTAAGCCTTATCAAATTAGCATTTTAAGGGTGGCTAAGCTTTGTCCCATTCCAACTGACTGAAGTTTGAACATTTTGGATGACTACATTATATGTAGACTCTACATCTTTATACATTTGTCTCCTAGGAACCATTGAAAATAGTGCTGTTTGGTTGCTTATAAAGATGTTGTTCACAGGAAACCAAATCAACTTCTTCATTCTTTCACAACAACTTCATTATGCAAAACATATTCTGTTCATATTTACTCTTGAATTCACATCTACCTGGTATCTGGACTCAGAAAATACAATTTCGTGTCTTCATATTTCAAGCAGGCCAGGCTTTCTCTGTCAATTTCTTAAAAATTGACATTATTAATATAAGAAGGATACATTTTATGAAATGCTAGAATGACTAGAAAACCACAGTTATTGCTTTTTGATGGAACTTAATTGAAATTATGTATAGTTTAGTCACTTTCTAGATGTGTGATCTTAAGCAGTTAACATTTCTTGCTTTTTTGATTCATAGCTACATAAGGAGTTACTGGAATGTTGTGATAATTAAATAAAATAATATGTACTGACTAAGTAGAATAATTTTCAGACTATGTAAATGACTCGAAATAATATTATTTACCTATTGGCAGACTGTGTCTCCTTTACAAGGCCAATCAGAGGTCCAGTGAGAATTTAAGAACTCATATCCCTTCAGAAAAATGTGAATTAATTAGGTTGGGAAGAAAAAAACTAACCTTCCTTCCTTCCTGATTATTTTTTAGAGGGAAGAAACTAATGATCATTGAGTATTAACTATGTATACTGATTCTGAAGCTTCATATACATTTGCTAATCTAATCACATGAAGCTATCACCCATACTTTACAGAAGATAAAGATAACACATCTGTCTCACCCAAGATCACACATGAAATCAGTAATTGTAGGTGGCAGGATCGTAAGTTTGTGCACTTTCAGCAAAATTCATGAACACGAGGATTTAAATTACAGCAGGGGGAATACAGTCAATTATATTGTAATAAATATTATACACATCAGATACATAATAGACTTATCAGGGCGCTCACTTTGTAAGTTATATAAATGTGTAATCACTATGTTGTACACCTGAAGTTAATATAATATTGTACGTAAATTGTAATTAAAATAAAAAATAGTTCATAAACATTTTCTCAACAAAAGAAACAGTTGCAATAGAAGAAGGCACTTCTGTCTTCCATTTCCCACACAAGAGGATAAAATATATTTTATTTATTTTTTTCAAAAAAACTAGACCATTCCTCTTTTCTCCTTATTAGGTAAATATATCACAAATCTAGATATGACTTTTTATTGAGTTTTTAAGATCAATTCCCCTTAGAAGTCTTTTAAGAAACTGTAACTCTGCTATAAATAGCAAAATAGATTTTTGAAAATTTATATGTTCTTATAAGAATCAAGCTGAAGTTTAAGCTCTCCTTTAACCGATCACCCCTAGAATGTCTCTTGAAGAACTATAAAAATCCGCAATACGTATTCAGCCTTGAGACTGCATAAAATCAAAGAGTCTTCTGGTTTCAGCTGTATCGCGTTAAGATTTGGGAGGTCATTGTTTCCATTCTTACAAATGGAAAAATCAATCACTTTCCCTTGACCTACAAGAAGACTGAGGTTGCAGAGGAAACTGAAGCTTGAAATCTGGAGAGACAGGCAAATCTTTAGAGTTGGAGTTGAGCTCTGCCCACCTGGATTAGAAGCTGCTGGAGCCATGGGCCTGTAGAAATACTTGATGTTAGTGTTCTTAAATGCAAGAGGCGGAGTGTAGACAGTGTGGGAGTGAGACACTCCTGGGGCTGCTGCCTGAGAGGAGGCACACTTTTGTGAGTTTTCTTTCCAGGAGCTCCACCAGGTTTCCACGTGCCGGACTCTGCCAACACAAGGGTAAGAGTAACCATTGTGAAATACCCTGAGCCCTCTCTGTAATAGACCTACTCTCCAAAACAAAGAATTTGCTTAAAGAGGAAACACATGAAATAGACATGAAGACTAAATGTACTGTTGTATCCTTGATGAGATTCTAGAACTAAAAAAGGAAGTTAAGTTACAACTAAGAAAATGTGATATGTATGTATGTACTTTATTGACTATCAAGTATCAGTCTGGTTCATTAATTGTGGGAAATAAAATTGTGAGAATTCGTTCGAATATAAATGTTAATCATGGGGAAACTAAATACGAGGTATATGGGAGCCCTTTATACCATCTTCTAGAAGTCAATTTTTCTAGAAGTCAACAATTATTCAAAATTAAAAACTTTATTATAAAATCATTAAGGAAACATCAGGACCACAAGTCAGATCTAGGTGGCCCAAAGAACATGTTATCCTGAATGTATTCCTTAATTTCTACATGAATTCAAGCCCTCATCATTTTAATAGTGGACAACTCATTTTCTTTTCTTTTTTAAGAATATTCCAACAGTAACAGAATGAGAGATAATAGGACTATTTTCTTTTTTCCTTCCTTCATTTCTTTCCTTTCCTTCTGAAACTGGAAAAGCCACCACTGTTCACGCTGCCCGTCACTACCAGAACCAGTAAGCAGAGACAGGGATTGAATCTTTATGGGCGTTTTATTCAGATGGCCGACGATCTGAGAAGACAGATGGTTATGTAGCCTAAGAGAACATCTTACATTTCCTTACAAGCCAGCCATCTTTATAAGGGGGAAAAAGTGTAGGTAAGGGATTTGGAATTCAAGGGGAAAAAATGTATAGGTAAGGGATTTGGCATTCAAGGAAAAAAAGTATAGGTAAGGGACTTAAGATTCAGGAAACAGGTTAATCAGATAAAAGCTGCAGTCTGGCAATTTCTTCAACATCCTTTCATTTGCTGAATGATATATATATATATAATACAATAAAAATCTATATTTTGTATACATATCATAAATATATATTATATATATTTCACATAAATGTCATATATATTTCATTATATCACAAATATGTATATATATATATATATTTTTTTAATCTGTGTCCTGTTTCTTGTGTACTGGGAGATTTTCTTTATCTGTGTCCAGGCTGTCTCTCCCTGGAACACAATGGCTCCTGTACCATCTTATAGCTTATGGTCCCTTCTGGAGCACTGGTGGTCTCCTGGAGTCAGGAGGGGTCATATCTGCAGTTCCTGGATCAATAGCTTTTTACAAGCATTAACTACTAGGCTTATTAACTATTACCTGAAAGTAAAATTTTCCAACTGTTAAGTTCTCCCTTCACTTCTCTCCTTTCCCCATTCCTTTCTCCCTCCCTCCCTCCCTCCATGCCTCTCTCCTTCCCTCTTTCTTTCTTTCCCCCTTCCTTCCTTCCTTCCTTCCTTCCTTCTTTCCTTCCTTCCTTCCTTCTTTCTTTCCTTCCTTCCTTCCTTCCTTCCTTCCTCTTTCACTTCTGTGTGTTTTATTGTAGAAAAATAAATTGCATGTTGATGAAAGACTAAAAGATTCCAAGCAGTGACCATTTCTATTTCCTTCAATGTTGTACCTGAAGGCCTAGAAGTATGCCTTCTACATGGTAGATACCCAAGCCTCCATCATATAGTTGTTCCATGAAAAGTTAACCAGTTAATAAAGGATTTTAAGGGTGACTACCTCTACAATAAAATAACTGAATCTATAAAATAAGTACTTTCTTCAGATAATTGTACAGTAAGTCCATACTTCACACTGTCAATAGAAAAATAAAACAATTTTACCATAGGCTAATGGATACAAACAAGAGTTAAATTCCTAAAGCATATTTCTGGTCACAAAAATATCATCAAACTTCTAAATAAAGATCCAAAGCACTTGTTATAGTAAATATTGAAATGAATGTGACCCATACATGCGTATAAGAAAGAAAAATAAGAACAAGTAAGATAATTCTTCTTCTCCTTGCTTATTCTGTTTAAGGGTCACCTGTGGCCAGAGCCTCCCTCAGCAGCTCAGAGCATACTACTCCCCAATCCCAGACACGCTCTCACTCACACTGGGACTATTTAAACCTGCCAAGTCACCGGACATGTACATCTTCGGGATGTGGGAGCAAACCAGAGTCCCCAGAAAAAAATACACGTGTGGGAAAACTGTCAAGCTCTACATAGAGAGTAGACCTTCTATAGCTGGGAATCAATTTTTTCCCTCTCATCAGTGTTATAATAAAACAACACTGAATAAAACAAAGTTATTTGAGGACCTTCTGTATTTTTCTTTAGACAAGCTTTTTCTCTATCCTTACTCGTAGTCTTATCCTTTCTAAAATAAATAATCAAGACATCTGTTTTAATTTCATAGTTTTAAACAAATGAGTGAAGAGAAGCTAGAAAAGGTTAATGGATTTCTTCAAAATTTCATAACTAGTTAATGAAAGAACTCAAACTAAAATCAAGTATATTGGCCCAAACTAAGCCCAAACTAAAATCTGTATATTGGCATTCAGAGATTTCTTCCACTTGTATAACAATGCTTCTTTTTTAGAATTAGAATAATAAGAAAGCATGCTCTCTAATAAAATATTTTGATATAAGCTATTATTAGATAAAACAATTCAGGTACAGTTCTTATAAATGGGCTTCAATTAACACCAGAGGAAGTTGTTAAAGATATAAGAAACTGTGAGCTAAAGTGAAAACGTACTGTGCATCTAGTAGATGTATGGAAGTATTTTTCCCTTAAATTTTTTAAAAGAAAGATGTTTTTCAGTTCAATTTGAAGGCATAGTTTATGTAAAATCATGTATATGAATATATCATTTCTTCTTTTTCTCATTATTTTAGATAGGAATAAATATATGTTTTCTAATATAATTGAATCTTTTGCTTAATTTCAGCAGTTCAAAAAAGTGACAATACATATTTTTTTAAACTTTTTAAAAGATTTTATTTATTTATTTTTAGAGAGAGGGGAAGGGAGAGAGAAAAAGAGGGAGAGAAATATCAATGTGAGAGATGAACGTGGATCGGTTGCCTTTCATACCTGCCCTGACTGGATACCAATCCCACAACCCAGGCATGGGCCCTGACTGAGGATTGAACCGGTGATAATTTGTTTTGCAGTGCGATGCCCAGCAAACCAAGCCACACTTGTCAGGACTATTTTAAAATCTTCATTGGGGTTATTTCAGTTACTTATCATAAAATATGGTGTGTTCTAACAGAGTTAATGATTTTAGACAAACATAAAATCATGTGTCAAAAAGAAGTCAATTGTTATAAATAAATACCAGAATCTATATAGAATAGCATTAAAAGCTTAATCCAAAATATAAGTTAAATTACCTAAATGTTAGATCTGATCCTTTATATGAACTTAGATCTTTTTTATTATTGTTAAAAATTACAAATAAGGTATAAATCAGGTATCTTTGTTTTGACACTTTTGTTCCTGTTATACTACCTCTGACAGTTAATATTTTCTCATTTCATTTGGTTATTTAACAAATATTAATTATGTTCATACAAAAATAAAAAATATTGTCAGATATCACTGATCTCATGGGTCCTAAAATCTATTAGGGAAAAAACACAATAAACAAGATGAAAAAGTAAAATATGTAGAATGTTAGATACTTATACATGCTAATCAGGAAAGTTAATGTAGGGAAAAGAATTGAAATTTAGACAAAAGAGACAAAAAGTACTATATGAAAGAAATACCTTTTGGAAATACTAACTGATCTGGAGGTGAACTATTCAGGAAGATAGATAAAAGAAGAAGGAGAAAGAGAGAGGGGGGATAGGAAGGAAGGAGGGAAGGAAGGAAGGAAGGAAGGAAGGAAGGAAGGAAGGAAGGAAGGAAGGAAGGAAGGAAGGAAAAAAGAAAGAAAGAAAAAAGAAAGGCCCAGTGATTGGAGCGTGCCTGGATTGTTTGATAAGTCGCAAGGAAGCCATTTGGTTAAGGGGGGTATGGAGGTGGGGAACAGTAGAGGGAAATGAGATTTCAGAAGTAATAAATGGGAAAGAAATCCTGTAGGTACTTCAAGATCAGTGTAAAAAACTGTTATTTTCTTTGAGTGATATGGGAAGACATTGGTTCGCTTATATTTTAATGGTATCACAGGGATTTCCATGTTGAAAGGGGACTGGAATATGCAGAACAAACGATTGTTAGAGATGGTGTGACAAGTGGTTTCATCTTGAATTTCTTTTGAAGGAGAACCTAGTTAGGAGTGCCCAATCCATAGCCAGTGGGCTGCTTGTGGCCCCGAATGGCTGTGAATGAGGCCCAACACAAAATCGTAAATTTACTTAAACATTATGAGATTTTCTTGTGATTACATGTCACAGTGTATTTAATTTGTGGCCCAAGACAACTCTTCTTCTTCCAGTGTTGCCCAGAGATGCCAAAGGGTTGGACACCCCTGAAGATGATTTTCTGATGGGTTTAAGGAACAAGTGAAAGGTGAGCCAAAAATTAATAAAATATTTTGGCCTACATAACTTGATAAATAAGATGGCCATTGGCTAAGATTTGGAATATCATGGGAGAAGAGGTTAAGAAGGATTATTAGGGCTCAGTTTGGATATGTCACATTTGGGATAATTAGCTGTACAATCAATGTACAGCTAAATGAGTAGATAGTTGAGTATAGGGATTTGAAGTGCAGAGTAGAGGACTAGAATAGAAATATAAAATTAAGGATTCATCATCATATATTTTTTAAAACTACAGGACTGGATGAAATTACCCAAGGAGTGAATACAAATGTTTCAGATGAAATTCAAACAGCAGGTCTGAGAGAGATCTACATTAGAGAAGTTGGGGTGATGGAAAGTAAGCAGCAAAAATAAGGTTGATGAAAACAGGTGAATGAGGTGCCCTGGAAGCTAAGTGGAGAAATTATTTAAGGCAGAAGAGAATGATTCCTTGTGTCAAAGGCTGCTTGTAGGTCAAGTAAGATAAGGACTGAGAAATAAAAATTGGATTTAAAATCTATTAATTCAGGTCTGTGGTAACTTCGGTAAGAATAGGTTCTTTGCAGTGATGCTGGGAAAAGAAAAACAGGATTACAGTGTGTTCATGGCAGAAGGAGAAGAAAGAACTTGGAAGCAGCAGGTAGAGACAGTTATTTCAAGGACATTCATAGTAAGGTAAAAACTGAGATGGTAATATGAGGGGGGAATGGGTTAACATAAAATGTATGGCTTATGTACGTCATAAGATGGGAGAGATAATACCATGTTTGAATGCTTTAATCATTTTTTATACTTGCTGCAACAAATCACCCCTACATGGGTGGCCTAAAACAACAGAAATCTATTCTCTCATGGTTCTGGAAGTCTGACATCAAAGTGTCAGCAGGAATGTACTGCATCTAGAGGTTCTGGAAAGAATACATGTTTGCTCTGCAAGCTTCTGGTGCCTCCAGGCATCCCGTGGCTTCCTTGGCTGTGTCACTCCAATTTCTGTCTCCATGGTCACATTGCTTCTTCCTTTCCCTGTGCTTCCATCTTCTCTTCCATCTTTAAAAGAAAACTTGGCATTAGATTTAAGGCACACCTGAGTAGTACATGATGAGCTTGTCTCAAGATCCTTTACTTAATTACACCTGCACAGGTGTTTTTTTTTTTCTTCCAAATAAAGTTAACATTAGCAGGGTCTGGGTACAAGAATGTGAATCTATTTTTTGGGGAAGCATCATTCAACCTGGTATAGATACTCATGGAAATGATGCATCACAGAGAGAATAACTGATGATGCAAGAGAAAAGCTGAGATTTCTTAAGTTAATACCCAATTAGGCAAAAATATGTGTACAGTTGTGAGTACACAAAACAAAGTTTATTGTTGTATTATTATTTATTACCAATTATATTAGTTATTTGTATTATAACTGTAAACCTACTTTTGCCCACTTCTGAATTTTTGAGAAACGAAGAGGAGAGGGGAATTAGTGCATGAGTTGAGCACACGATAGTTCTCCTGTCATAACAAGAAAAATTCTAGGATATATGAGTAGGTGGATGAGTAAATAGGATGATACCTTATAGAATGCTATGATTTCTTCAGTTTTCTCAGTAATAAACCAAAGCTATTACTTTTGGGGTTTTGTTTTACTTTGCTTTGTTGTGTTTAGTTCTGTTTTTCAGAGAAGAACCTGACCTGAGAATTTTTGTTCAAGTAATTTGTTGGGAACTGCCCTGCCTGGTTTCAGAGACTATAACCCCCCGTGGCTAAGGCTGAGTGAGAGACCTTGGGGCCCTAAGTCACTAAGGAGACAAAGCTTATCTCTCTGGCAGGAGCACTTTACTTCTGCCCACTTTACTTCACCCTGCCTGGCCCCTGGTGCATGACTGGTTAGCCAATGACGGGTAAGATTCCTCAAGGGAGGGGCAACCTAAGACAGGTATGGTCATGAAGAGGCCCTCAGGGAACAACTTGGGGGCTATAGAAAAAGGGGGTGATGGACTCTCACCCCTCAGCTTTGACATAGCCTGAGTCCTCATTCTGTCTGCAAGAAGTCTCCTAATCTATTGGCTGCCTTACTTCCCCTGCTCCCCTGTTCCTCCGAAACAATGCCAGTGGTGGGTATGGCCCTGTGCTGGAAAGGGCAGATTTGCTGGGGAGATCAGGCCTAAGAAAGAATGTATAAAATCCTATGAAACCTGCTTTGCTAATACCCTCAATTCAAATGATAAGGGTCCAAGTATGAAATGAGTTTGTTTCCCCAAAGTTTTATGGTCTTTTAGCTATCTGACTCTGACTCAAAATAGGCCCTCAGAGTTCTTTGAATGTTATCTATGTGATTATTACTGCCTGAAAATGATTGATGAGCTTTCCATATATGCCCTGTATTCCTATGCAAATTAAGCCAATAAAAGCCTGTCAAGGCAAGGGTCGGTGTGCTCTCCCCTTTAGAGAGTGGCTGTGCTGTCCCTTTTCCTCCACAAGACTCGGTAGTCCATGTGAATTTGTCTTGTCTCAGCTACAATGCCGCAGACACTGCTTGCTGGTGACCACGTCAGTAATTTATTAAGAAAGTGCTGTCCAGAAAGACCTTGAAGAGAAAGGGAGTAGGAAGTCAGGGAAGGAAAGGAAGTCAAGAAATAAGACAAGATCAGGAACATTCCCATAAATCTTCAGCCTGATCTTTCAGGTCAAATCGAGAGTGAAATTATCTTGACCAAAAGCAAGTGAGCTGGACTTTTACACAACGATACGCATCAGTCACTGTTTAAATGTTTCCTAGGGGTGGAAAATTCTCAGTACTTCTGTTACAAAACAGGCTCTATTAATTAGATTGAGTTAGTTCTCTGGAAAAAAAAAGTCCCAATTGGCGGCTATTGAAATGAAAACTCAGTGAAGCCAAGTGCTAAACAAACACACAAACAAAAATCTGAAAAATAATCAGAATGTTTCTCAGAGGTGTTGGATACTATTTAATACAATCATTGATTAAAAGTAAGGATGAGAGAGAAGATATTGGAAATTGAGGAGAGAGAAGAAAGAATGAAATAACTAAGAGGATAGATGTAAAATTGGAGTTGGGTAATAGAGCAAGAGTATTAGAAAGGACTAAGAATCTACTACATTTGAAGAGAGACTAGTCACTAAAGTATGAATTTTCCTCAACCACATTTAGTGTGGAGTAGAGAGAAAGATGGATTTAGCCAAGATTTCGGTTTCACCAAGAGTATGACAAAAACAGAGATGGAGGAAATAGTATATGCAAAAACTATTTACCATGAAATTCAAGTTGGGTAAGGTGGGAAGAGAGGACTTGTGGAGGGTTGAGGGCCATGAATAAGTTATCAGATAAATTGATTAAAAACAGATTGAGAAATTATTTGACATAAGGTAGAAAAACAGGAAATGGCAATAGAAGCCTTGAATATTTTAAATTTGATTAGAAAAGTAATGAAATTATGTCATGATAGAGTCAGAGATAGGATCACAGATAGGAATGGCTAAGATAAAATGCACAGAATGACTGAAAGAGAGAAGCATGTATCAAAAAAACCCACCAAAATTGGTGATTTTTCTGTAGTCATTTTAATATTGAAGATGGGAGAAAATAAGCAAGATTTTTGGCATATTATGCTTTATTATTTCAAGAAAGGTAAGAACACAACTGAAATGCAAAAAAGGGTTTGTGCAGTGTAAGGAGAATGTGCTATGACTGATTAAATGTGTCAAAAATAGTTTGCAAAGCTTTGTCCTAGAGATTTCTCGCTGGATGATGCTCCATGGTCAAATAGACCAGTTGAAGTTGATAGTGATTAAATCAAGACACAAACTGAGAACAATCAACAGTATACCATTCAGGAGAAAACCAACATACTTAAAATATCCAAATCAAGTATTGAAAATTATATGCACCAGCTTGGTTATGTTAATCAATTTGATGTTTGGGTTTTGCATAACTTAAGCTAAAAAAAAAAAAAAAACCTTTCATGACTGTATTTCTGCATGTGATTCTCTATTTAAATGTAACAAAAACACTCTGTTTTTAAAACAAATTTGTGACAGGCAATGAAAAGCATATACTTTACAATAATATGGACCAGAAGAAATCATGGAGCAAGAGAAATGAACCACCAACAACCACACCAAAGGCCAGGCTTCGCCCAAAGAAGGTGATGTTGTGTATGTGGTGGGATTGGAAGGGAGTCCTCTCCTATAAACTCCTTCAGGAAAACCAGGTGATTAATTCCAACAAGGATGGCTCCCAATTCAACCAACTGAAAGCAGCGCTCAACAAAAAATGTCTGGAATTAGTCAACAGAAAGCGCATAATCTTCCTTCCACCAGAATAATGCAAAACTGCATGTTTCTTTGATGACCAGGCAAAAACTGTTACAGCTTAGCTGGGAAGTTATGATTCACCCACCATATTCACTAGGCACGGCACCTTCATATTTCCACTTATTTTGGTCTTTACAAAATTCTCTTAATGAAAAAAAAATTCAATTTCTTGGAAGACTACAAAAGGCATCTGGAACAGTTCTCTAGTCAAAAAGATAAAAAGTTTTGGGAAGATGGAATTTTGAAGTTGCCTGAAAGATGGCAGAAGGTAGTGAAACAAAATGGTGAATACATTGTTCAATAAAATTATTGGTGAAAGTGAAAAAAAATGTGTCTTTTATTTTTACTTTAAAACAGAGTGAAAATTTTGTCCAACCCATAAATTCTTCAAGGAATGTCAGTAAACCCAGCTGGTAGATGACCGTAATGGGAGGTATACTTTGATTATGTGAGGTTCAAAGTTGGATAAATATTTGGAGGGAGGAAATATTTTAGATGCTGTAATGATATTCAAAAATAAGTTACTTCACCTCCAAACCCAGCAGGATGAGGGCTTTAGGAGGGGAATAAGTCATTTCTTGAAATATCTTCAGGAGAAGTTCTACCATCAAAGGGAGCCAAGCTTCAGTTAATGCAAAGAGAAAAACTGGGGAAAAAACAGAGACTTTGATGACAATTCACCATGAGTTTCAGAGGATAGAGTGAGTGTTAGGAGACAGGAGGAGGTTATAGCTAAATAGTAGGAGAATTAAGGTTTGCAAAATGAAAGATCAGCTGAGGGTTTTGGGCTACTTGTGTGACTGTCACAAACAAGACCAACATGATGCCTTTAGTCCAAAGGGACGTAGACTAATAGTGTTGTGAGAAAGGGTCTTGGTAAGATAAGGTACAGATTCAGGCTTCCATTTGACTTCTGCTAAAAGAATGGTAGACAGAGGTGCCAAGGGAATAATATTGTGCTTTGCAGAGAGGTGGCTCCAATTCTAGCATGAGGGCTCCCTCTTGATGCTTGCTGACAACAGCCTTTGGAGAGGGCTCCTAACTTTGAACGCTGGATTTGGGTTTGGCCATCCATCTATAATTTGAAAACATAGAAACAGGTTTAATTTAGGCAACATGTTTTAATATGTTGGGACAAGAAGTACTTAAACTTTATTTTCAGCAATAATTTTTAAATGCCGTATTCATATATTATATATATTTTATGGTAAATTTAAATGATCCCCCACTTGATTGCAATATGAAAAAAGGCCAAAATATAGAGCATGCAAATGAAATATATATGTTTTGCTTTCACATTCATGTCCCACGTTTTCGCCTTTTTTTCCTCTTGTAATCAACTGGGTAGCTATTTGAAATTACTATACACTTGATTATATATACTGACTTTTCCAAAACCTGATCAGAGATCTTTCTTCTATAACTAGAACATTACCCCATATTGTTAATTCCTCTAAATACTGCAATTAGAGGAAATCATTTTTTCTGCTTGCTCTATTAATTTTGAGTCCATCAGTGTTATATCTGGGTTTGGATGAGTTGTTCCTTGGTGCTAGCTACCAAGTGTACTTATTTTTCTAGGTGAGATTTCTTGGGCTGCCTGGAACATCCTGACCCAGCCTGCATGTGGGTAAAGACCTGGCAGCAGGCCCTGCAGCTTTGATTGATCTGTTTCCAGGAAAGCGGCAGAGGGTTGGGACAGGCAGAGGGCCCATCACTTTAGAAGCAAATCTTCTGACTGTGAGTACCCAATTCTTCCAGGGTGTAGCCAGATGCCTTGGGTATTACCCTGTCACCCCTGTTCAAAATTTTTACTTCTAAGTGTTTGCTTGTATGTGTATGGCTCTGTGGCTATTTCCTGACACAGGTGGCAATGTACAGGGGAAATTTCCTAACTGCCTCGCTGGGGATCATCAAACTAACAACACCTTTGGCCACCACTGCATCACCTCCTGTCTTTTCTGTCTGTATCTCTCTATGGGCCCTGACTTCCAGAAGCATATTTTGGCACATATTTTAAGATATGGAGTCATTCTTCAAACTCATTTTGTCTATGTTCTATGTTTGAAGGATTATGCACAGTTCATGAGTTACCAATTTTTCCCTTTCTTATTTACCAGTGAAATTAAAGTTTAAAAATCTTATTTATTTCAAGAAATTCAGTGTTGAATAGGTAGGCTTAACATGCTCTTGTTTAGTCTTTGACTAGAACTTGAGATTGTCTTTCAGTAAAGGTAGGGACTTTTGTGACGCTATGGAGAGGTTTTATATTCAGGATGAAATCCTATAACTAACGTGTCTAATTTGAGCTGTCCTTCATACATCTGTGGCTAAACTGCTATCACAACTAGTTATAAGCAAAGTTTTGTAGACTAATATGTCAGCCACTATCAATCTCTAGCAATGTTCTTTATAGTGTAATTTAGCAGTGATTTACTGTGACAAATATTTATTAACAAAATGTGGGATATATATACACACACACACACACACACATACATACACACAAAGGCATTTGTGATCTTTTCCAGCCACTAAAATGTAAATTGCTAGCATCACACTGGATTTTATTTTATTTTATTTATTTTTTATCCTCACCCAAGCACATATTTTTCCATCACTCTTTTAGAGAGCAAAAAAGGGAGAGAGGAAGGGAAAGAGAGAAACATTGATGTGAAAGAGAAGCATTGATCAGTTGCCTCCTGCACGCACCATGACCTGGGATCATAGGTAAACTGTGCCCAGACTGGGATCCTAGCACCAGTCTGAACTAAACCTGCAACCTAGGCATGTGTTCCAAGTGGGAATCAGACCCACAACCTTTTCATTATGGGACAATGTTCCAACCAACTGAGCCACGCCTGCCAGGGATTTTTAAAAACATGAGATCTTTATTTGAAGTAGTTATTTTTACAATAACATTAATAGGAGGGAAAAATCTTATAGATTCAATCTCTTGTTTCTGGACTGGTATAGGGGAGTGATGAAAAGCAATTAGGCTGCTCACCTATCTGAAGTGTCATATATCACATTAATCTAAGGAAATCATTTCATTACATAAAAAGCCACTTTGGGAGTATATTTCTAGTACCTGTTATAATTCAAAGAACAAGAAACACAAATGAGTTAGAGAAGAAAATGCATTTAAGGAGCAGTCATATGGAATAGATTTTTTTAAGTAGACGTGTTTCCTAAAATAGAACAGATTTTGGGAAAGTGTATTTATGGTGTTTCTCCATTTATTTGCAGTGTTCTTAGAACTCCAGACCTTTTCCATCTGGACCTCATATCCCAGAGATAGTAATAAATGCTAGGTTGAAAGGGTCAAGCCAAGAAGTACATGTTGGGGAGACTAGAATTGAGAAGAAAGATTCTAAGAGTGAAGAGGAGGAGGGAAGAATAAAGAGGAAAAAATCCTTGAGCACATGTTTTGTCACCACGCACTTACCATAACCCATCCCATGTAATCCATGCAGCATCTCTGAAGGTAAGGCAAAAGTGTGATGGGTTTGTCCTTCTAGCAATATCTCTCCTTTGGCAGGTCACCTTTTAATGCTGATGGCAGCTTTTACTATATGAAGAGAAGATACAGGGATTTTGAAAGTTTCTATAATAGCCAGAAAATGCATTTACTTTAAGAGCTGTCTACATCTTGAGGTGGTTGGAGGAGGAGAGAAAAATTCTTGTTGGGGAGAACATCTCTTTTGTCTCCAAAAACTATTAATGTTTCTATTTATTTAACAAAGGTATAGTTATTTATGAGAACAAAGTGTAGATGAGAAAAATTAAGCAAAATAAAAATTAAAATAATTTGCAAAGTATGGTTATATAAGTTTGGAAATGGCTGTTAGCATTGTAAGGAATAAGATGAAGCTAAATAGAAAAGGTCCCAGAAATAGGTAAGACCAGGGCTTGTAAAACACTTACCTAGTGAAACTCTATATTGAATTTATATATATGTGTGTGTATATATATATATATGTATATATATATACACACACGTATATACACATAGATATGTGTATGTGTGTGTATATATAATAGTTTTATTGAATATTCAACTTTCTCTTGCTTCATGCTTTCCATGGTTACTCTCATACTAGCTAGATGATTATCAACCTTGTTTTCTTACTGAGAACCCATGGAAAGTACATTTTACAGCCCTCTTTTCACTTAAGGTAGGGAATGTCACCGTTTTTGCATTGGCTGGAAGTGAAATATATCCCTCCTTATCCTGGCTACAGAGAGTTTGGTGTCATCCTCCATGCTTGCTTTGCCTGTGTGCAGCCAAAAGTGGAGGGTTTCTGGATGATGTGGTGGAGGATATGGATGGTGCTTTGGAGGTGATGGAACAACCACGTACATGAAATTTGGTTCTCAGAGTTATTTCTCGGTGGAGAGCCACCCATAAAATTCAACCAACTCATATAATTGTGAAAAGAACTGAGGCTTATGGTGTCAAATCACTGAGTTTTGGGGGTTGTAATAACAGGTATTGTTAACACCATGTAGTTATAATACATTTATAGTTATACTTGTCACAACTCTGTCTTCAGCAAATGTTTTACCCCCAAAATCCTTTGGGGAGTGGCAAAATAAGTTAAAAGACTGGAAATTCTATATAGTTACCATCAAGAAAATAAAAAACAGGGGGTCTCAGATGGTGCTGGGAGTGATAACAAGGACCCAGATAGCAGAGAGAAAAACAACAACAAAAGAAAGCAGAAATGTTGACGTGTATGGACACAGAGAAAGAGAACAGCCACATTTTTCCAAACTGTATTGAAAGAAAGTAATCCTTGGAGGACGATGGTGAGTGGAGGCAGGGAAGGATATTCATTCTTGCTTTTTTATGAGATAAGGACTCAACCCAATTTCATGTGTATTAAATTAAAGTGTACCCCAGATGTTCCATGATGACTCTTAGATGGGCAGAAGCTTCACAACAACTTTTTTACAGCTTTAGGGTCTTCACGTACAGTGGATTGCATGAGGCAATGACTTGTCTTTTTCCATATTTTTGATGTATTCATTCCAACATGCCACACGCCATTTGACTTACAGAAATTTTACTAAGATAGCAGATTCCTAAGCTTTCTTTAAGATTTATCTTTGTACAAGGCATGTAGGATACCATCAGCTTCCTTCTTGTATGGTGTGATAATCAGGATACCATCTATACTGGACCACAGTGATGTACTATGAAATGGTAGAAGTTCAAGGTCTTGGCAGATGCATTATATTATAGCAGCAGAGATCTAACAGCCCAGAAGATATTATAAGGATCTACTGCTAATGCAGGAGAAAGCAAACACCTTTTGATGTTATGGCATTTGGAATAAAGAAGATAGAAACTGTTAAATAGATAAAAGGCTTAGTTCTAAACACTCTGTGATTTTAGTGCCCCAAAAAATCACATCTTTAATGGCAGCTTCAGTTACAGTGACCCCCTTATTAAGCCTATGATAATCCACTGCCATTTTCCTAAAACTAGTTGTCTTCATATAAGTCAAACCAAAGTTAAATAGAATGTGATAGAAATTAGCATTATTATTTATTTCAAAACTTCAATGGTGAAACAATAGAAAGAATCAAATTTATCCTTTTTACCATACTGGTGTTTACCCATAAATCAAGGAAGTAAAAATAAGGATTTTTCCAGCATTGAATATATATTTACTATATACTTGGAACTGGAGGAGAAAACCACGCAAGGTGTCTTAAGAGACTCTGTGAGACAGAACTGGTAAACTGAAACCCAGGGGTCCCACTCTGACAAAGAGATCAACTTAGGCATTTGTGATTCTGATGGATGAGGATTAACTCACAGCCAGCGTCTGAGAATCTAGCAGAGTTCTGGATATTTTCTCTTCTTGATGCAGATGTTCTTGTCTATCATATAGCTGAAGATTCTTTGGAGGACTACTGAAAGTGAGCTTCATAACATCCTTGAAAGTTATCACTGGGAAACTCAATGCTCACCTCACTTCATATGTTACCTGTGTGTTTGAACTGACCTGGCTCAAGTAATGCACCTGGGTGATGCCCAGGGCTCCGTACTTTTATCAATCAAATAAGACTCCCACATTCTAGTCTTAGAAGTTTTTGTCAATTACACTAAAATCTTAATGGAATGTCCCTATGAGCCCCTATGATCGAATAGCTACCACCAAAGATCTTGATGTAATCATCTGTCTCAAATAACACTTCAATTTGCTACTAGCTTTGCTTCTAGAGCTTAAGTGCTGCTTTTTGACCATTACAATTACATTATACCACCAAAAACATTGAAGGGATTATTTCAATGGCAGATTTTCTCATTTTCATCTATGTTTACACAGAATAGCCACTTAAGCAAATATTAAAAAAAAAAACCTATTCCCAAATGAAATCCAGAATTTCTGAGAAGTCTACTTATATTAACAATAAATCCATCCAAATCTAAATGCATATGTATACATATACGTATGTGTATATATGTGTATGTGTATATACATATATACATATATATATAATCTGTCCAAAAGGTATCCAGCCATGTAATATGAAAAATAGAGACATTTATTGAAGAAGATAAAATGTACAAGAAACATTGCACATAGGACAGTGACACTCAGTCCTCTTCAAAGTAGGTACCTTAGGACCTCACACAGTTCTCCCAATCACCATCAAGTGCCCCATAATATTTTCCTATATCTCACTGATGTTCTGAAATCTCTTCCTTTTCAAAAATGATTTTAGTTTTGGGAAAAGCCAGAAGTCACAGGGTGCCAAATTTAGGCCATAGGGAGGCTGAGTTACCTGGGTGATTTGATGGTTTGCCAAAAAACTCTTCATGAGATGTGATGCATGAGGGGGTACAGTGTAATGATGAAGCTGTCAATCACCATTCGCTCATAACCGTGGCCTTCTGAATTATCCAAATAGTTTCTATGGAGAAATGTTCAATCTTAATGCAAAATTTGATGCAGATTCATTGCTCTATTTGCTCAGTCATTTTGAATGTGCTGGTCATACAGTATACACGCTCACTCAATGGTGCCTACTACCCCCACTGACTAATGCAGTGAAGTTGTCATTGTTCATGCATGAGCATTCCAGTCCACTCTCCTTGGCTGCCAGGTTACATTGATGTCATGCAAACTATTTTCATTACATTAACAATGGCTGGGGTTTTTTTGGACAGGCTTATATATGTTATATATATAATTTGGGGGTGGAGAGAATTGGTAAAATTATCCTGAGACACTTTTTAAAAGAGAAAGATACTTAGGCCTTAGTTTCAGAAAATTTGGTTTAATTGTTCAAGAGGAGAATATTCTAAACCAGTAATTTTAAGAGTCTCAGCTCTACCGACTGAGCTAGCCGGGCATCTTAAACCAGTAATTTTAATGTACAGCCAATAGGATGATGAGCCTGGAGACAATGTCAAATGGTGTCAATGGTGTTTTTGAGGATAACTTACATCCTTTGGTGAGACAACTGTCCTCATGCATGGTCATTATAGGTTTTTCAAAAAGCAAGTCATTCAATATATGAGCAAGGACTCTTTCTACTGGGAAGGGAAGCTCAGTTTTCTTTTGGGGTATTCTGAGCCAACTGAATGATCCAGTCTATTTCTTAATTTGCACTCTTTTTAAAGTATCTCAGTTTTTATATAAAAAGTCTGAAAATGCTGCAAATGCATTTTATGGTATATTTCAGTACCATTTTATTTCAGATCCTACATATGATATTCAGCTAGTTGAACTCTGTTACTACAATGGGAAACCTAGTAGTTCTCTTCCTATGCTTTTCTTCAACAATTTAATTGAGTAATTTTCTTTAAACTCTCCATCCAAGGTAAAAGCAGCCAGCTCACGTCAGTCTTTGAAAAGTGTCCCTTGCAATAGCCACCCACAATTTTGCTTTCAGTACGCATTTCATTCCAAGTACCTATGTTTAATAATTTAAATGGTATCTCACCTGTGTTTTATATTTTTCATTTTTTTTAAACTAGATCCTCATTGCCTTCAAACTCTGGGTCAGAAAAACTCTCTAGATTATTTTTTAGCTTATTTTTCCAGCAACAATTTCTTTTACCAGTTACTATATCATTCACTGTTGTTAATTGCAGACAACAGAATTTCTCTAGCTCGTTTTTTAAATTTTTTTAGAAAATAATAATAAGTGGCTCACAGAATTTCTAAGAGGGTCTTAAAATTTGCATGAAACATAGAAAAAGGCACCTAGTTAAATGTCCAACCACATCATAGTATTGTTCACGTTGGGCAAGAATTGGGCATTCCTTTGAAAGAAATATCTCTATACATACTGCAATGTATGCTCACACCTCTGCATCTGTGTCCCTAGTAAGCTGACAGTAAATTTTGGTTTTTTCTTGTTTTGTTGATATTCCATAATTTATTGAACTTGAATGGAGATGTATGTTTATAAATACATAATTTATAAATATACATATTTAGTTTCTCTGTGCTTTCACTGAAATTTAGCATTTTATTAAGTTTTGAATGTAAAGTAGAAACAATAATAGCATTAGCAACACCTGTGACCACTAAAGGGAACAATGGTGCAAAAAGAGTCAAGAACCCCTGACTAAGAACTAAACGTCCCTGTCAAAGTCCTGATTTCCCTGAATGAGGATTTCAAACTTGCTCACCTTAGCCTTTCCCACAGTACGGCAGGACTGTTTGCTGGAGCACATATTACCGGAGTGAACAATGGAAGATGGGTCTAGGATATATAGAGCCTGCTTGCATTTGTAACATAAGGAGGCATTTAGAAGTTAAAATAGTTATGGGGTAAGTAGGTTGCTATATTAAATGCATGCAAATTAATTTCCCTCACAAATATTAAAAAAAAGAACAAATGGCAATTTAAATAGTTTATGCACATGTCCTAGCTAAGCAAATTAAAATTCTTTAATGGCAAGAAACAGAATCTAACTAAGAAGATCTTTAGCAAAAGTGTATTTATTGGAAGGGTGATTAGGAAGCTCACTGAATTGAAGGAAGTAACAAGAAACCCTAAAGAATAGAAAGAGTACCCTTATTATACTCCAGCTACTACATTTAGACTCTTGAAAGTGTTTTTTTTTTTTTAACAGTATGAAATACCTGAAGTATTCAGGTGTCTCTGAGCTCTCCATCTGTGATGGTAAAAGGGCCCTGATTCTGCTCCCCATGTGACAACCACAGACACCCCGGGGAAGATGTGGCTTGGTTTTTGGGTGATGCTGGAAGTTCTAACTCTCTGTAATCAATCTCTGACGCCATACTTGTGGTTATGGGAATAGAGAGGGATGGAAATCCAACCCCCATGTGGTCTCTATTCATACTGTGAGTGGTGGGAAGGCGGCTTGTTACCATCTAGAGAGGATGCAAGTTTCCCAGCTCTGCTCAGCCTTCTTTGGTTCTTCTCTAGCTGATATGTTGGGGTTCCTCCTTACAACCTCCCCAGGATGGAATTCCAGCCTTCCCACTAAGATTTTCCAGCTGTGCATGATAAAGGTGAGGCCTCATTTACTTTCCTGTGATTCTGGCTACAGCAGAGTGGTTACTGTTGAAGGTTTTCACCTTCCAAGGTTGCTCCTTTCCTATCCTTTGGTTAGAGAGAATAGATGTTTTCCTGCTTCTGAATTACAAGCTTCTCCACTATCCAGTTTGGAATATTTGAGGCAAGAGAAAACCCTCAAGACTCACCATTGTAAGATTTCTCAGGTACCAAGGTCCTTAGCTGGTCTTGTCTAATTTTCAGAGTCTTGTTGTGTTTGCTTTATGTATAATATCTAAGGTTTGTTGTTGTATTTGGCAGAATGAATGGGGAAAATTCTGCTTTCTTCATCTTCTCAGAAACTGGAATAATTTATATTTTTAACTTACTATCATTTAAAATGACAGTCCGGCTTCAAGAAGATAAGTTAGAATCATATTATATATAATTTTTGCCAATATTTACTGAATCCTTATTTGAAGGGAAACTCTTCTACACTTACTATTTACTAGCTCACTTAGACTTCCCAGTTTAAGAAACTGAGCCATGAGAACTTACTTGCCCTGGGTCACACAGCAAATAAGTGTCAGAAGCAGGATGTCAAACTAGCAAATTTGGCTTCAGAGCCCTTTTAATTACTTCTCTATACTATCTCTCCTGTCACAAGATGGATTAGTATTGGTTTGGTGAAGGCCAGGTGGCTGCCTTGGACTGGTAACTATTGCTTGAGAAGTAGCATCTGTTAAAGAAATAAGAGAAGAAAGAGTTGCTAGGAAACCAAACAGAAAAAACGCCACCAAGGTTTCAGGTCTAATTGATTCCATGAATGGATTGCATACTTCTGTTTTCTTAACCTATGATTCAGCTATTCGTTCATATAGCATGTATCCCCCTCCCCCTGCTGCATTTCTTGGAGCATATTTTTCTCTTATTGTTTACTGTCCTTTACTTAATCTCTTTTTCAGTTTATCAGTGCATTAACTTTTAACACAAAGTTTCTAAATCTTACCTGTTTATGGCTGACCTTACTAAACTCTTTTATATTGAAAGGGCTATATTCTACTCTTGAAAACGGAAGATAAGTGGAGAGAACATTTGACTATTTGAAAGACCACTTTAAGTTTGACCAATGATGACATCCTTCTGTTATAACTACGTGTTTGTGAAACCAGTTGCAGGCCCCCATGTCCATGAGGGGTATGGTTCAAGACCCTTGTAGATGCTTAAAATTGTGGATAATACCAAACTGTACATATACTATGTTTTTTTTCTTATGCATGCACACCTATTATAAAGTTTAATGTATAAATTAGGAACAGTAAGAGATTAACAATAACTAACAATCATATAGAATAATTAAGTCAAGAACTTTCATTTTCCACTTGAAGTACTTTACAGTTTTTTGTTTGGGGGTTTTTGGGTTGTTTTGTTTTGTTTTGTTTTGGGGGTTTTTTTGCATATTTGACTTGCCAGCATCACTACTCCTGTGCTCTGGGACCATTATGAAGTAAAGTGAGGGTCGATCTGATAACCAAAACAGCTAGCAGACCTCTAATGGGTCAGTCCGAGATACAGTGCAGATACACTGGACAACGGGATGATTCATATCTCTGGTGGATCAGAATGGGACGGCACCAGATTTCATTATGCTCCTCAGAACGATAAGCAATTAAAAATTTATGAATGATTTATTTCCGGAATTGTCCACTTCATATTTTGAAGCACAGTTGATCTCTGGAAACCGAAAGCATAGAAAGTGAAACTGCAGGTGAGGGGAGACTCTTGTATCCCAACGTTATGTCTTAGGTGTTGCATAGTGTTATTTGTAACAACAGCGGAATGTTTAATATATTTTGCAGATAATTGGCATTAGTTTTCATAATGTATTTTCTCAATTTAATTATATAGGTTTATTATTTTTGTAAATTCTTGGTTACTTTTTAAAATAATTATGCTTAGATTGACTTTAACATTTCCTTGAACTCACTGATCCCCTTAAATTGAATACCTACTATATCAAGTGCTCTTCCAGAGTGAGGGGAAAGAAGGTATATTTCCTGCACATAAGCTAACATTACTTTGATTATTTATTTTATTAACATAGCACACAAACACACATATATATGAAATAAAATAAGTAATTTGTATAGTGTTAAGTTGCTATTGATATACAAGGCATGTCCAGAAAGTATCCAGCCACATAATATGAAAAATAGACATTATTGAAGAAGATACAAGATACAAGAAATATTGTATGTAGGGCAATGAAGCCTCAGTTCCCTTTAAAATAAGCACCTTGGGACCTCACACAGTTCTCCGAATCACCATCAGCTGCCCTGTGCCCGTGTGTTTTCCTGACTCTCAACGATGGTCTGAAATCTCCTCCTTTTCAAAGGTGATTTTGGTTTTGGGAAAACCAGAGGTCACAGGACACCAAATGTGGGCTGTTGGGGACCAGGAGTTACCTGGGTGATTTGACCTTTTTCAAAAAAACTCTGTACAAGATGTGAGTGGGCACTTTGTAGGATGAAGCTGCCAATCACCACTTGGCCATAGCTGCAGCCTTCTGAATAATCTGACTGGTTTCAGTGGAGGAATGTTCAAGCTTAACACAAAATTTGATGCAGATTTGTTGCTCTACTCACTCAGTCACTTTGAATGTGACAGCCACATGGTACATATGCTCATTCAACGACATCTACTTCCCCCATTGAGTAGTACAGTGAAGTCATAATTATTCACGCATGTGTGTTCCAGTCCACTGTCTTTAACCACCAGGGTACATTGATGTTGCACAAACTGTTTTCATTATATTAACAATGGTTGGACTCTTTCTGGACTTTTTCTTGTAGATATGTGTGTGTGTTGTATGTATAAAGATATCTCTCTACATATAGACATATGTATTCTTTTGGATATATATATATGTATCTAGGAATACATGTGTGTATACATACATATATAATGTTCTTTAGATATATGCACATAATATATATTTATATAACTTAATGTAGATATATGTGAAATAAACAGATTGCATTAGTATATATATATATGTATATGTGGACACATGCACATTTATATAATAGAGTGGTTACCTCTCTGTTCATTGGAGAGATTTATATATATAATTATACTTATATATAATTAAATAAATATAATTGTGTATTTTGTGTGTATATGACAAAAATAATCATAGGGATAGTTCTAACAGGCCATGAAGGCACACTCAATGCACATATTTAAAGTCAAAGAGCAAACTCTTTTTTTTTTTTCACTTCTAACTTGGTTTGCAAAGAATGAGCTGGATGCTTCTAAGACTTTATGAATGGTAATGCTTCATTAGACATCTTAAAAAATCTTTGTATTTCTCCTCATACTTTGCTTGCTTGCACTTATTTATAGGTCAAAATACTGTTAGTTAGGCCTGGGGTTCCCATGATGCAGAACTTCTGTGTGAAGGATAATAATCGGCTTTTGAATCAGTTTGGTGTGTTTGAATGAAAACAAAGAAAATAGAATGATGTCTTAGATCACCAGTGTATGTGTTGCTTACGCCACAAAAAAATCTACAGGAAGCACTTCCAGCTTTCTTCGGTTGCCCAAAATGTTGTCAAGGACACAGAGATATTTCTTTCCCAACCTGTAATAACCTGTTCTTCAGCACGTTGGCTCTTCGACATCACTGACGCTGCATGGCTTTCCCAGCTCCCAGAGTCATGCCTTTGTACTGCCGTACTGAGCTGAGAGGAAGTGAGGGGACTGAAGACAGGAGGCCTGATTTTACCAGTTAAAAAATATCCTCTCTATGCCCTCAAACACTTTTTTCCTCGCACCTGAAATGTGCCTTTGTTTTTGAAAGTATTTACTTTTCCTTAGATGAATAGTTCGTAGTTTCTAAAACCTAGGTAGTTATTTAAGGCATTTTCATTAGAGATGGGAACCATTAAGCAAAGAGTTCACTAGACATAGGAGGAATTCATAAAATATGTCACTTATAAGTAGTTAATAAATAGGATCAAGAGATACCTAATCTCCATTTGGTACCTGTGTACTAAATATGCATAATTTTCTACATATGCACGTGACTCGATATACAAGCATCTAAAATATTCAGTCACTAAATATTTATGACGTCTTATTCAGTCCTCACTGGTAACACCCTTTATAGTCCCATGGGTTCCCCACTAGAGGAACACAAATAAGTGCCACAGCTGTTCA
The DNA here is from genome assembly GCF_022682495.2 of Desmodus rotundus. Classification (NCBI taxonomy): domain Eukaryota; kingdom Metazoa; phylum Chordata; class Mammalia; order Chiroptera; family Phyllostomidae; genus Desmodus; species Desmodus rotundus. The sequence goes on along the minus strand of NC_071399.1, from coordinate 65,710,505 downwards.
AGAGGAGTGGCCAACTTACCATTTTGGACATTTTTTTTTTCCTGTATCACTCCAATGAAGCAAGTGTCCTTGGCTTCACTTTCTGTCTTTTGGCCCAGATGCTAGAGTCTTGACTCTGGTCCATATATCTACACCATCAGCAAGGAAGGTTGATGTGGTGGAGAAAGAGACGGGACATATGAACACGGCAAACCCAGGATTCAGGGGACGTGGTTCTTCCATCTTGCTCACATTCTATCCTAAATGTGTTAACTATTCTCACCATTTCCCCTTGCTTTTCACTGTATTTTGACTTATTTCTGATACTTCCTGTAATTGGAACATTTTTATTTGGTTTGTAAACCTTGCTCTCCAATGGTTTCTGGGATAGCGTGCTTGTAGTATAAGTGGAGGCTAGCATTGCATTAAGGTTATTTCTCATGTGACAGCATATCTGGCCAGAGATGGGCCACAGAGCCATTCTAAGTATCAAGGGGTACTGGAAAAGCATAGATCGGTCAAAGAAACCCCACCCACTAAGACTGTCTTTATTCAGTCAAAGCTTATCCCTAGCCATTAATCACAATATTACCAAACAAGATTGTGGTTCTATTAGACAAACATTAGAGTGTAAATGACTGCTGGTAGCCAATATCAGTAACTGATACAAAATTATCCTCCATATTTATAAGTTTGTGTTGCATTTTCTAGTTAACATTGTTTGCATATGGAGCAACAGGAAAATTGAGTAATAATATCATGCTTTTGTAGATGAGGAAATAGAAGTGTGAAGATATATAAATAACTGAAGTCACATTATAGTTATTAGAATATTAAAACAAAAAGAACTTAATTTTGTTGCAGGTCAGGGCACATAGAAGAATCAACCAGTGAATGCTTAAATAAGTGGAACAACAAATGATGTATCTCCATCTCCCTTCCTCTGCTTCTGACGTCAATAAATAAAATAAAATAAAAACTTTATTTTGAGTTAGCTCTGTTACTTCACATTTCATTTTATTTATTTTTATAGAAAGCAGGTTCCCCAAATTTTAACATTTATCATGAAGAAAAGTTCCTGAAATGCAATGCCTTTATAATCCTTGAATGAGGTAGCCATCGTACAGGCAAGCAGCATAGACACAGGCGTGATCTCTGCCTCCATGGAGTTTCTTGTTTACATAAGTCAGGAATTTTGCAGGTGCCTGATTTCTGCATAAGTTCTGAAGCTTAAAATAAGGGTAAAAATAGCTTCCAGCCTTATTTTTTAAAAATGAATATGTGGTAATGTACATAAAATACCTAGCACAGCACCTGCTTCTTTTCCAGAGCTAACAAACGGGTAGTTATTATGATCATTATTAATATTGTTATTGGAATTAATGAATTTCAATGTCATGAGAAGAATGCACTTTAGAAAGAAGTACAGGTTTACTATAGAATAAGAAATCTTAAAACGTATTAAATGTCATTTAGGGCACATTTATTAGGCACTTAGAAAAATTCACTTTGCATTCCTTTCAAATAAGCTATCCTGGTGCATTTAATATGCTATTAATTTGCAAAGCTGATGAGCAAGAGCAAGTGATTTGGGTAGTAAAATTGTAAAAGTAGTGTGTGGACATTGTGTAATTGTGCTGAGGGATTAAGGCAATTATAGGAAAAAAATCAGCCTAAAAGTGCCATCGAAGAGCATTTTTAAAACATTTATTATTCAGATGACTCATCTAAAATGGATAACTGCTCTGACTGATTATTGCTTAAGACTGTTTAATTTCTTTAAATGACTTAATCACTGAAAACTTTGTGTATACGTTTGGATTTCAGGTAATTATTGAAGGAGAAAGAAAAGTTCCTTGTCAGTAGATCTCAGTTTGAAATTAGAAATTAAATGAGAAAATAAAATGTGCACCATGAGATTCCTTTCAAGGTTAATGATAACTCAGTTTTAGAAACAATGTATTCACACATGACCAGCTCTTAGCAAAAGTAAGTTAAGTTTATTTTTGGTGCATCCAGTCTTTGCTTATTATCCTTTGTTTTATTTTGTGAAAAGCCTCACACTCTCTCATCCACCTCCATTTTACGTTACCAGTCTCAGCCCTCCACGGATACCAGCTCTGAGCATCTTATATATATACATAAATGTGTTATCCAAGGGTATTTTCATTTTAGGTCCAAATGCCAAATGTGGAATTAAAGAAAGAAGGGTAAGGTGAGAAGAGGGACTTTTCAGGGCTTTAAATTAAAAGCATCTAATTAGGGTAATCATATGTCCTAGTTTTCCCAGAAGAATACTATGTTACCTCTGTTGTTCTAGCATAATTAATTGCATCCCATTTGACATTAAAAAAAATCTCATGGTTTGGAGGATAAATTGTTTGACCAACAAATTATAAAAACAAACTATTTATTTTGACTAATTAATGAATAATTCAGACCAAATATTATTTTACTGAATTTGTATATATATTTGTGTGTGTGTGTGTGTGTATATATGTAATATCTCAATTAACATATAATACTTATTCTTTTAGGCTTGTTGGTAGAACTCCTTCCCCCTGGCATCTTGTTCACAAATAGCAAGACTACCATAAGGAAAATTCTCTTGATTTCTTATGCTGTCATAAAAGTAAATTACAAAATCTGTGGGTGGCTGTCTATATAATTTATATGCATAAGCTCAATATTAATTATGACATTATGTGTGGTTTGTATAGGTTTATTAGGTAAAAGTATGGCTACAGTAAAAAAAAAAAATTAAACCTCCAAATCTCAGGATTTTAACTAGATAGAGATTTGTTTTCCACTTAAAAAAATTCTGGAGCAGCTCGGGAAGGTGTCTAGGACAGCTCCTTGTAAGTGGCAATTCAAGAATCTTGTTTGTGTCTTATGCCTCCATGGTCTTAACATGTATAGTCCAAGTGTGCTTCAGGAGAGGAAGAAAGAACATGAAGTATTATAAAAGGTGCATTTAATATGCCATTAACTTGCCTTGCTTCTACACAGAAGTGGCATTTGTTACTTCTACCCATGATCCTCTGGCCAGAACTAGTCATAACTCCACTCATTAAATATCTCTCTGCTAATTCATTTTTGTTAATGAAAACACAATTCCCTCCCCATGGAGACAATTCCAAGTTCTATCTCAATGAAGCAGGGTGCAGCCAAGAGGAGGGCCCCAAGAAGGGATTTGTAATGGGGTCCAGAGCTCAGGGTGTCCAGGAAATATTAGAAAAATGTGTGTAGGATGTCCTCACCCCCACAGGCCTGAGCCAGGGGGGATGGGACACATGGAACAGGGCCTTTCAGAGCCGTTTTGGGTAGCAAGAGCTTTGCAGCTAACCCCTGGCACAGTCATTTAACATATCTATAACCTTTAACTTGTTTCATAGATATGTTAAATAGCTGTGGCCCTGCTTTGAGCCAGGGGAATGGGAGTGACTTCCACCCAAGGTGGGACTGGGAAGCAACTCCCCCTGGTTACAGGGCCTGCGTGAGAGCTTGGAGATGATTGGCTCCATGCCATGGGGCCACACCTGCCCAGACTTACTATGGCAGCCCAATAAAGCTGGAAGAATACAAGGATGCTGGCAGGTGTAGCTGACTGTAGGAGGAGTCAGAAATGGGGCTGCAAAGGAAGATGGGTGCTGGGATTTAAACCTAGGCGCGGCAGCCATAGAAGGGGGAGGACCACAAGGTTTTGGGGGAGAAGAGAGTAGACCACGCGGCTCCGAAGTAAAATAGGGAGTAGACCATATGGCTCTGAAGTAAATAGGGGGCCACACGGTTCTGAAGTAAATAGAGGGAACCACGAGGTTCTGAGGGGAAAGGAAGAGGGCCATGCGGTTCTGAAATGGGGAAAAGGACCACGCAGTTCTGAAGGAGAGTAGAGAGGACCGCGAGGTTTTGGGGTGCTTCTTTTTGCCACGCGGCTTAGGCAGCAGGAGAGACTTTGCCGGGAAGAAAAGGGGAGGAAGGACTCTTGCTGGTGGGCCGTGAGAAGGTGCCTAATGGCTTTGGATTAACTGGAGATCGCAGCAGCCACACAGCTGATGGTGCCGGGAGCCTGAATCACGGACTTCTACTTCCTTTCCTGAGACACGGTACCCCAGACTGGGCAGAGGGAGAGGGAAGGACTGTGCATCTGGGGGTATTCTAAAGGACTTTAGTATCTTATTGAAGACATTAAGCCATTACTCCAAGTCTGTGTAACTTTTAAATAAACAATTCCTTTCCTTTTTACCAGTCTCTGGCATTGAGAGACGTCTTTCCTCTGGCGGCGGGCATTTCGAATCTAGCAGGTGGGCGTGGGGGAAGGAACCTCCAGAGACAGAAAGGGGGAATCCTTTCTGTAATAATTTATCGTGAACCACCCTCCCCCCTTGCTCTGTAACATCATCACTGCATCCAGCTCAAACGTCCAGAATCTGGTGATACAACATAGTCTCTATGCTGAATCAGATGTGGCTCTGTCCAGTTATCTGCTTCTGTATACCATATTTAATAGCATAAAAAGATGGGATAATTACAATAATTGCTTCTGCTTAGAAAGAACAGAAAACATTCAACAGTTATTGATTCATAACAATGTTTAAATACCACTGGGAAGCATCCTACAGGTCTCTGATCTGAGGGTGCAGTGGGTGTTTTAATTATACCTGATTTTTCTCTCTGGGAGGTTACCCCTTGTATACTGATTTTGTGACTTCGAGACCCAGGGTCTGGGGACGTCTTTCTCTTCTATTATCTCTTTTGAAAACACCCAGGATGAACTTTTGGAAATATGCTTTTCTTGTAGCTATATAGCTTTCTAGACCTGCTTTTTGTTGTTCTAGATTTTTTGACTTAATGGAGTTAACTGATTAAAAGGTAGTTAGCAGATAGAGCAGAATAATGAGAAAAAGTGTTTTCTGTAGAAAATGTTTTTATTAGCAAGCCATTTGAGCAATAAGAATGAAGCCACATTTCCAAATCACTTATCAGTTAAAAGCTCAAATCTTGATCCATGCTTGTGGGTCTCCTATATGCCTTATTTTTAACTTAATTCTAAACTGAGAATGAGAATAAAATACTTAGTCATTTCCTAAAATCTCCTCTCCTCAAGGCTGGTTAAACTACTCTGAAACATGTCTATCTTAATGGAAATCCTTTAATAGATATAAATGTTTGAATGTTACAGTAGATTAGGCTCATTACTTTCCTTATTAACAAGGGTAATTAGAAAAGTAAAAATATTTTATGCATGTTAAAGTAATTATTTTGTTCATTTCTAATAAATTACTATTATTAAATGTAATCCTCACTAAGATTTTATGTGTATGTAGATAACAAAAAAGTGTGAAAAGATAATATTTAAAACAAATTTTTAAAAATTAACATATAAGCACCTTATAGTATCATTTTTGTTATTGTTACACAGCTCTCCAAAACTGTAAGTGAGCAGACTGGGGCCAGTCCCGGTAACGCCTTGATGAAAGACCCAGCAGTTAATGCTAGAGGAGCAGATCATCATTTACAACTTTCCACCCTTTGGGAGGCTCACAGCGCCTCAGCTGGGAGCCCTGGGTTTCCCAGGAAATGCAGCACTTCCCATGCTCCTCTCCAGGTTACTAGTCAAAAGCCCCCCAATTTTACAGCTTCACAGATAATTCTCCAGTCCCTCTGGCAGGTACCAAAGTCACCGTCCTCATGCAGCATCTCTCTCCTTCACGATCCGGGACACATGTCCATCAGCCTCCATTTGATAGTCCGGGAAAGCCTGTGCCATGTTTCTCTGGGTCTTGTTGAAACTCAGGGAAGGCCCAGGTCTTCATACTCCCAGTAAAAGTCCAGGTGTAGCAGGACAGAATCTTGCAAGGGAGTCCTTCGCAGCCCCACAGGCTACATGGTCTCCCTCCTCGCTGTAAATTACAGCCTACGTGGCGGAAATGCTCCTCCTCCTTTCTCAGTTGTGTGGCGAATACTGCTCCAAGCCACATGGTCAATAGACCCTGCATGGATGCTGTCCTTGAGCTTTAATGTTCACCTTGCTCCTCCTCTATAACCCCATTTCCGACTCTTCCCACAATCGGCTACACCTGCCAGTACTTGTCCTTTTGCCTTTCTCCAGCTGTCATTTTAGTCTAGGCAGGCTTGGCCCACTGATGTAGGGGAACTGCCTTTCTGCTCTGGCTTATGCATAGCAAGCTCCTGGGGCTACATTACCAGTCAAAGCCGAGTCCTAGCCACAGGGTTCTCCCTGGCTCCAAGTATCTGCCACAGCTACTTAACAAATCTATGAAACTAGGCAGCTGTTACTGACATGCAAAGTACCTCTCATCCAGTCAGTTCACTTGGTCAGTCCACTTCTCCATGCCCCAAGTGATGGCTCTGGGAATTTTAGGGCTTCTTAGCCTACACCCTGTCTGAACCTCAGTCCACATTACATTGTGAGTTTTAATGGTCTCGATCTAGTTGATCTAGTATTTCAGTTTAGTTTTAGTACACTTTCTTTGAGTGTTTTTCTAGTGTCTATACACTATTACTCTTTTGCTAAACTAATAGTATCATTTTTGCTTTTTAGAGTCTTTATTGGTAATGCATACTAGCTTTTGGAGATACTTTTCTACCATTTTCATAACTCTTAATAATTATGATCTCCTTATCATCACTCTTTTCTGGTTTATATCATTAATGAAAATTACTGTTTTGTTTTTGTTGCTTTTACGTTTTTCTTCCAGAATGGAAAGGCCTAATCTTAAACATGTAGAGTTAACTGACCCATTCTGTTAATTCTGCTTTCAATCATAATTTTTATAAATGTTTCAATAGCATTGAAAATATTGTCTACATAAAGGAATCATACAAGGATATATTTATAAACTCTCAACCTTGATCCAAGTTTGTAATCTATTTTAGTGTTGACTGAAGATATTTTGATGTACACTTCTTTGGATTTTTCCTTTTAAATATGTTAAGAACTTCTCATGTAGGCAGAAAAGTGGCATATATAACAATGTCTTCACAGTTGGTACTCAGAGAATTTTGTTAGTACAATAATAGAATGATTTGCTTTTATTAAGTGGTATTTCTAGAGTTATTATTGGGCTATTGGGCTAAAACCTTAAAATGGATTAAGTTAATCATCATAACACTAAATATAGATGACATACCTCCTCTACTTTATCTAAAGAATCAAACTCTTAAGGAGATTATATAATTTCACAAAAGGAATACAGTCAAAAGGCAAAGACAGGATTTCATTGCAATGCTTTCTAACTTCAAAGTTCCTCCTCTGAAATCCTACTTACACAAAGTTATATTGTGGAGACCCATTAGATCAAGCACAGTGGTGTTTGGTTTGCCATAACTGAGGAAGTTATGTACATATATATTAAGAACTACAATTTTTTACTTAGAAGTTAACAATATATTGACTAATTTGTCTTCTAAATTATATTAAAAATCAGTAAGTTTCTAAGGGTCTTTGGAATGAAAAGAACTGTATAACTGGGAACTAATATTCTCCTGTGTCTCTAATGTCCTTCCTGTAACAGTCAAGGGAATAATTGCTTTTACAGAGCGACTGAGTTCTAAAGCTTTCCTCTGCCCATAGACAGGCATCAACAGAGGACTGTCTGCAGGTATTTGCCTGGGGTAAGCTATTGAATGTCAGTGCAAATCAGGGCAGCTCCCTCACCTGTAGAACCTTACTGGCAGGAACCTTGCAGGCATAGGTATATTTTAAGGCAGTAGAACTGCATATTGCTCAGTAAGTTTATATCACCACATAACTATTTTTGACCTTGATATAAGTTGTTTTATAATTTCTTTATAATACACTTTATGTTAAAGCATATTACTAGTAAACTAAAAAGTCAATGATCGTGAATATGGTTTAAAACACACATATAATTTTAAAATACATAACATAATATGCTTTTACTACATTTTTACACTATAGAATATTTGACAATACTCATAATAATCATTACCATTTAATATTGTGCCAAGGGTTTCAATGCTAAATTTAAACAAACTTTTTGTAAGATTACATTTTATAAATTTATTTGATAAAAACAAAATCCCAGAAACAAAATCCTAAACTGGCTTAAACATTTATATATTTTATCTATTTCTTTTTATTTTTCAAAAGAAATGGCATAAATTTGTAATGATTTGGGACCTAGCCACTTGCCATTCTAAAGAATGTTTCTCTCTTCACAAGTAAGGTGATGTGCTAATTAACTGTTAAAATTTGGGCTAGAGTGTTGAGAAATAAAAGGATAATGTGTTATGGTGAAAGAAACAAACAACATTCTTCTATTTAGATATATTCATCTTACTATTCCTAGTGGGACAAAAAAAATATGAAATTGATATGCAAAGAAGAAACAATATCACCTTTTAAATTACAATCTGGATGAGGATCTAGGAAACACAAACAGCCACTCCAAAATAGACTTTCCAAGTCTTGAAAAGAATCAATATTTGTGCCAAATGAATGACATCACAAATTCCATGTGTGTGTACACGTACATACAAGGTCGGTCCAGAAGGTATCCAGCAATGTAATATAAAAATAGAGACATTTACCAAAGAAGATAGAAGATAGAAGAAACATTGTACCCAGGACGATGACACCTCAGTCCCCTTCAAAGTAGGCACCTTGAGACCTCACACAGTTCTCCCAATCACCATCAGCTGCTCCATAGTATTTTCCTGCATCTCATAGATGGTCTGAAATCTCTTTATTTTCAAAAGTGATTTTAGTTTTGGGAAAAGCCAGAAGTCTCAGGGCACCAAATCTGGGCTGCAGGGGGTCTAAGTCACTTTTGAATTGATGTTTTGCCAAAAAACTGCAAGGGATATGATGCATGAGCAGGCATGTTGTCGCGATGAGGCTGCCAATCACCAGTTGCCCATAGCTGTGGCCTTCTAAATCATCCGAATAGTTTCCGCAGAGGAATGTTGAAGCTTAACCCAAAATTTGATGCAGATTTGTTGCTATACTCACTCAGTCATTTTGAATGCTACAACCACACAATACACATGCTCACTCAAGGGCTTCTGCTCCCACTGATTAGCATATAAAGTTGTCATTGTTCACACATGTGCATTCCAGTCCACTCTCCTTGGCTGCCAGGTTACATCAGTGTCGCACAAACCATCCTCATGATATTAACAACAGCTGGACTTTTTCCAAGCAGCACTCATATATGTGTATATATGTGTGTATATTTGTATATATACATGTATATGTATATTTGAGTTTAAGATAGCATTTTGTTAGCTCTTAGACTAAGTCTCTTTGTATTACATAATTGTTAAGACATAATAAGAATAAAAGTCATAACATTGAAAACTAAGACTAACAGCTCATCATCAGAACATGCAACTCTTTTGGCTAAATAGCATTGCACATATTTGAAAGTAGTCATGAGACATAAATAAGGGGAAATCTATTCCCTGGAGTCACAGAAGGATACACAGAATAAGATCAATGTCTCAGGCACTGAGAAATCACAAGGCAAAATAGATTGTCCAAGATGATTGGGCACAGTGCAGTGAGTTCAGGATGTACAGATTTCACAGGAAAAGGTGCTTTGATGAAAGAGGAGGTATTTACAGAGGAAATTTGTTTCTAGGAAATTCAAGGGCCTTCTTTTTTCTTTATCATTGTTCAAATTATTACTGAATCAATCTGGTACAACCGTGAAGGAAACTCACATTACTCTAATTTTGATAAATGCTGAAGGGTTATGTCAAGAGTTGTATGTACCAGTCAGCTTCCTAGAAAAATAAGGTGTAGAAAAATAAGGTTCATCTGGCAACTCCACGGGTAATAAATACCACAATACCACCTACATAGCCTTGTGGTTGGCAAACATCATTCCTGGTTATATCTCTCATCCAAAAATAATGAATAATAAAAATCAATACGCGACATATAAAAAAGTTATTAAGATTAAATAAAAGACTCTGCCATACTAAAAACTCAAAGAATATACTTCTGGAAATGGTATAATAAATGTATGTGAATTATAAACAATTTTCTAGAATCATTAAAACACTTCTTCCCTAAGAACAGAATGTTAGCACAAAGCAAAGGATTGACACTGAATGTGAATTTATTGAGAGATACATTACATTGAATCTAGATACAAATAAAATGAATCTATTGGGTCATCACATCATTGTACAGATTTGGGACAAAGATGTATAAAGCAGAAGAAGGAAAAAAATATTAAGTTATGAGAGAAGTCGATAGCTGTGGAAAACAGACTAGTGATGTAGTTGCAGTGTTCTAGAAACTCGAAGAAAAAGAATCAATATCCATTAGACTTAAATATGGAAAAGAGACATTAACATAGGTCCACTGTTTGACTGGCTTTACTATGATTTGGGAACAATCAATACATTCTCACAGTAGGCCTACAATGTAAATTTTTTTAATGTTAAGCTTGAGTCTTTCATTTAACTAAAAACCAAAAATCTCAAAATAATGAGAATTAAATTTCTTTTGTCTTAAAATCTTCTCTGGAACACTAAATGCTATAACATATATCTGTACACCATAATATATGTAGATATATATCATACTTAGGGTGGCATAAAAGTAGGTTTAAGTGTGAAAAACAATACAATAATTAATGAATAATAACATAAAAATAAACTTTGTTTCATGTACTCACAACTGTAAACCTATTTTTGCCCCACCTATACATAATTTTTGAAATAAAAATGTTATTTGAGAATTGTATATTCATAAAAGTTTTAATTAACATGTAAAGGCTACATATTAATAGTCTCAGAAATACAAGGTGTCAGAAGTATATCGTGATTGCCTTCCTAAAAAAGGGTACACAAATAGATATTTTAGTCCCCGTTAACACAAATTAATATTACTAACTCAAAAACTGTGAAAATGCTTCAGAAAGGACAAGCATGGAGAGCTGATACTAGTGAGCTGTGGTAAATAACAAAAAAAATTGTAAGTATGGTTATAAAACAATAAAAACTTAATATAATTACTGAAATATTGCATAGTTCGGAAATAAGTTACTATTACAAAGTTAAAAGTATATAAGAGCCCTGGCTGGGTGACTCATCGGTTGGAGCATTGTCCCAAGCCCCAGCATGTCGGAGTTTGGTCTCCGGTCAGAGCACATAGCTAGTTTGCAGGTTCTATCCCAGGTCCAGGCGTAAGGGAAGTGACTGATGGATGTTGCTCTCTCACTTCCATGTTTCTCTCTCTCCCTCTCTCTCTAAAATCTGTTGAGGATTAATGTATAATAATATGAATATTTGTACCCTTTTATCAATGTCTCCCTATTTTCTTCATCCCCCAGGCCTTAGCAATCACTTTTCTCTTCTGCCTCCATGAATAGTTCTTGTTTTTGTTTTTTTTTTTAAGGTTCCACATAAAAGTGATAATGTATGTCTTTCTCTATCTGCCTTAGTTCATTCAGCATTGTGTCTTTAAGGGTGTTTATGTGTATACGTGTGTATTAGGTAAAAGATGTCTTCTGGCTCACGGAAGGGGTCAAGACTCTGAGTAGCTGACTTTGAGACCTACTGCAATGGGAAGACATTGATTTACTGTTTCCTTAACATGATAATTCTCTTCACCTGATGCTTCAGCAAGCTTTTCAGTTGGGACTTCCTGCTGGGCCAGCTCTTCTAGTTCATCCTGGTAGCCAAGATGGCATTCCAAATATTCTATGTTCTTCTTTACTTTATCCAGAAACTCTCTCATGAATTCTAAGAGGTCAGAAGATAATTCTCAGAAGAGAATATTTTTGGGTCCTGCAAGGACTTGTCTAACATGTTCTTCAGCTGCAGAGAGACTTCAGAGCTTAAATGCCAATTTCCCAGTTACAAACTTGCAAATATAAAAGGAATACAATAGGGTCTATTGTATAACATGGTGACTGGAGTTGATAACACTGTACTGTATAATTGAAATGTATTAAGCTATTAAAACTTAAATCTTCTTACACAAAAAAAGATAAATATGAGGTGATGCACATGTAAATTAATTGGGTGGGAGGAATCCTTTTAACAGTGTTTACATATTTCAAATCATATACTTGAAATATCTTCTAATTTTTAAAAAAATTCTTCCTCAATACAGCTGAAAATAAATTAAACCTGAGTAAAAAGTATATGAGAATAATTTTAAATAAGCAAAATAATAATAAAGTTCAGTCTTAATGCAGGACCATAAAATCATGCTAAGTCACTTATCTTGGATGTAGGGGCTTATTTATGTTTGTGGATTACAATGATATTCTAAAGTATCCTGTAATTAATAAGTTTAAGTACAATTTCAAATCTCAATGCAGTAGGTAATGTCCTGGGAGAGAGAAGGGGGATGCTGATTCAAAAAGCAACATATAACTTGATTAAGCAGTCATTGAATAATTGGGAAAAATTTTTTTAAATAACCTACTAAAATATTTCAGAGGCAAATAATTTCCAAATATTTCAGTAAAAGTAACCAGCAAGCAAAATGTTCTGTGTCATAAAAAAAGATAAAAAAAACACCACATTCATTTCTGTGTAGCACAATTATCATATCATACCTTGACAAAGATTACAACCACAAAGAAATGTATGTATACCTCGGATTTATCTGTAGGGAAATGTCTAAGATGGTGCTCAATGATTGTGAACCTCTGGTGTTTATGTCCGCTTGATTAGTGGACTAGTGACTCACTTTTAATGGAAAGAATACAGCAGAAGTAATAAGATGTCACAACTGAATTTAAGTTGTAAAAACACTTAGGCTTTTTTCTTCGAGTCTCCCACCCTCTCTCATCCCTCACTCTAGGGTAAGCATGCAAACCTGTGGGGATGCCCATGTGGTAAGGAATACGTTCAGGAAAAAAAAAAAAAAAAAAAAAAAAACCCAGCAAGGCCCTGTGTCCTGCTAAGGAGCTCATGAAAGCACCTGGAAGGAAATTCTCCTCCAGGTCAGCCTTGAGATGACTGCTGCTGAGGCTGACACTGTGATTGCAGCCTGCTCAGGAAACCAGAACCCCAGGCACCCACCTGCGCTGCTGCTGGCTTCCTGACCCTCAAAAACAGTGAGATAAATATTTAACTTTTCTTTTTTAGCCACTACACTTTGGGTAATTTGCTACACAGTAATAAACAATTTTTAGACTTAGAAAGAACTAAGGAAATGATCAACACCACTAAGTAGAAGAGTATTTTTTTAATGTTATATAGAGCTTAGAGCACAAAAAGAAAAAAAAAAGGCATGCTATAAGTAGGTGAAGAATGCAAAAATACATGCATCATTAGTAACTTTAGGGAGTAAGAGAGTAAAGCTGGGAAAACAAAAGAAGGATATATTGAATATTAATATATAATATATGTATACCTGTACCAAAATACAGTATATATAGTATATATTATATTTAAATATGTGTATAAGAAATGGAGGATTAAAAAATGAGGTTGAAGCACTATCCCAGAGATAACAACAACAAAAGGGATAAATAGCAAATGATAAAACAGGGCATGAAAGAAAAGATCAGTCCAGAAAGCCCAATTTCTGAACGATTGAGTTGAAGCAAGGAAGAACTGAGGAAATGCTTTCGAAGGAACATTTCAGAGATGCTTTTCAGAATTGCATAATATATATATTTCCAGATTGGGGAAAAATTAAGACTGTAGTAAAATAAGAAGATTTACAGAAAAAATATTTTGAAATTTTAGAGCTTTTTAGAAAATATAATAATTCCAGAACTCATAGAGAGGAAAAAATTATCAGAAGAGACAATTCAAATGTCATTGGCCCTCTCAACCATAGCCCTGGACACAGAAGGTATGTGGGAAGAATAAAGACGTTTTCAATGTAGAACTTCCAAAATGACTCTACTTCGTGTCCCACATTTCTGCCATTGGAATGGTCAATTTCTTTAAAGGTCCATAAAGCAGACATTTTAGATTCTGTGGACCGTAAGGGCTGGGTTGCAACCAGTCAGCGCTGGTGTAAATAGCTGTAGAAAAATCCATCAATGGATGTGTGTGGCTGTGTTCCAATTAAGCTTTGTTCATGGACACCGAAATTTGAATTTTGTACATCATGGAATATTGGGTTTTTTTCCAACCATTTAAAAATTTATAATCATTTATAGCTTGTGAATTGTATAAAAATTGATGGTGGACCAGATATGGTCTTCTAGCCCCTAGTCTGCTAACCTCGGGACAATGGAATGTAAGCTTTCCTCAGGCAGAAATAAAAACACAGGATGTTACAAAAGTCAGGATAAAGAAGAACCAACACAGAAACAGGCAAAAGGAGTCTCCAGAATGAAAGTAAATGGAGATCCCAGGGAGACAGTAAGGTAACTGCCTCAAGATCTCAAGATCCACCAGTCTAGTTGGAGCAGGAGAAGAGAGCGCTCCAGAGAGATTTACCACGGAAAACAAATTGAAACAAAGCGAAATAAAATAAGACAAAGCTGATAGATTCCCCAATGTGTTTATTTTTTTTCAGAAAAAATTTAAAAGGTTTGTTAGAGCCTTGACTATAAGGAGTAATAAGTATAGAAAAAATATTAGATAAACAGATAATTATTCATAAGTTAAACAAATGAACAACTAGAAGTGTCAATCAAGAGCAAATTTAAGTGTCATGACTGTCTAGATTTGGACAATAGTTAAAACAATCACAGAATATTGATTTAATAAAAAAACAATACAACTTATATTAGAGATACCATTAGAAGTATGTGTTAGGATGGTGATAGATGATTAAGTAATTAAAATCTGAAAATTTGATAAACAGCATTGAAAATATATTATTTAGAAATGGGGAGTAACCACCAAAAGAAATAGGTAGCAATGGGAAGGTCCTACTTTTGGGCTGCAGGAGCAGAGGGTCAGGAGGCCTGGGCAGGACCGCTATTTTACCTGCATGTCCTATAAATCGATTTCAAATAGTGTTTTAATATCAATCATTTTATTGTCAAAAACATTAAATAGAAAGTAAGAAAAAATCAATTTTTGTTTTATAAATGGCCATAACCTAGATGGTATATTAATAATTATACTAACTACACAATAATTATAAGAAATATAAAGTGGATTGCAGCAATAACTGCAAGGATTGGAGACCCTTTGAAGAAGACAACACTTGAAGGAATCTGACATTAAAAAAATAATGTTTGAACTGGCTTTGCCTATAATGCTCTTCCCCCCGATGTGTGACTGGCCTGTGCCTTTCCCAGTTTCAGTCTTCTGCAAAAATATGTTTTATACCGAGGTGTTTCCTGATCACCCAACCTGCACAAACACTTCCTGCCCTTCTTCCCCGCTTCGTTCTCTTCCATAGGTTTTGTAAATATCTCACACAGAATGTTTCACGGTTTGTTCATTTGGTTTTTTCGTTGTCTCTCTGTTCCCTTTAGGATATAAACCACAGGATGGCAGGAGTGTGAATCTGTTTTGCCATTTATATATTCCCAACATTTAGAGCAGTGTCTCCCACATGGTAGGCATTTACTACACATGTGTTCTAACAACTGGGTTTTAGTCAATTAGGAGCAATGAGCAAAACTGAATCAAGTAGGGGTGTCAAATTTCCCAAAATTAACTTATACGTGTAATAAAATATGTATCTCTTCTCCACAGGGATTTTTAGTGGAGCTCAGTAAAATAGTTGTTACTTCAATGCAATCAGGAAGCATTGTAGTAGAAGTAGCAGGACTAGTCAGGTCTATGGGGGCTGTTATCATTAAGTCTGTGAGAATCAAGATATTTTGAGAATTAGTGAAAAAGAATATCCCTTAACAAAAAGAGTTAAGTTTACCTAAAAATCAACAGATAGGTAAATGGAACAGAATATTCAGCCTTGAAAACAAGTGTAGTGTGCGCAGTCCTGATGAGTGAGTTATAAAATGGGGTGAGAGTTAGTGGGTAGTTGGTAAAATTTTAAGTTAAATTGTTTGCTTACAATATATACCCAAGTAAATTCCAGATGTTTAAAAAAGTTAAGTTACAATATTTGTATAAACAAAATATTACAAATACTATAGAAATATAGGTAAATATCCTATATACGCAGAATGGAATAATGTTTTACCTGGTCTTTTACTAATAAATCAAAAGTCAACACAAACAAAACCAATATACCAGTGATTAATATTGGTAATATTGGGGTAGAATTTTTCTTTCAATTAAAAATATATTTGAACCTATATTGTTATTGAAAAGTTTGAAGAATTCCTCCAAATATAGAATATAAGACATTCAACTTTTAAAGAGAGAACAAAGGACTAAAATAGAAAATTTGTTCAATTTTATTAGTAATTTTTAATATGTAAATTAAAACAATAAGATATCATGTCCCCTTTCTAATTGGCTAAGCGTATTATTAGTAATTAATACAGTCTTTTAGAATTGTGTTGGGAATGAAAATTGGTTCAAGCTTTTTGGAGGAAAACTTGGCTCTCCGATAAATACTTTTACTTCTAACGAATAAATCCTAAGACAATGATCAAGAATTGAGCTCTGTTTATGTTCCAAAAAATTCTTCAAAATCTTAAGATTGAAAAATAATCGAAACAAGCTAACATTCTGCAATATGAAGGTAGTTTGTGAAATTAAATAATTTAATACATTTAAGTTAAATAAATGAGGATTTACTGATATTGCATTTCCTGCAGCCTTTACAAATCACATGTTTAAAACATTTCTAAAGACATGGAAATGCCTCATGTTATAATATCCACAAATACCAAATAAATGATAGCACTGTGTGCTTTTGAGAATGACCTCAATTCTTTTTTCTCATTGGCATCACATATGTAATGCATTCTATCTATGTATCTATCTATCTAATTGTATTGCATCGTACATAAAGCGGAAAAATTAGTTTTCTCTTTCAATTTCTCTGTCTCTGCCTCTGTCTCTCTCTGTGTTTCTCACACACAATTTTTTAAATTGATTGCATCTGGATATTAGATTCCTACAGATGACTTTTAATTCTTTTATACACTCTTCTGCATTTTCATCTTGCATAGTGAATATAAAACATTTTATTATTCAATAAAACATTTGAATAGAAGTACCATAAACTTCCCCTGAAACTGACTGCAATGCCATCACCACTGCAATACTCTTGCAATGTAAATGATGGCATTTTCATGGCTGTCTGAAATAAGGGAGGGAGAAAATAGAACGTTGCAACTGAGGGTGGGATGTCACAGCTTCCCTTTGCTGGAAAGCTCTTCCATAGCTATTCACTGTTTATAAATGACAGCGCAAAAGAATAATTGGAAGAGTTGTCTGGTACAAAGGAAAATGTAAAAGTGTCTGAAAGTCTTCTGCCGGAGAGTTATTTTTAGAGATCTTTAGTGGTCAGAACTACCCTTCCACGAGGCTTCAGCTAACAAATGCACTCGTATCGCCATTAGTTTTTCAGAAAGGCTACAATAACAACCACCCGACAGACAAAGAAGCACGCACAGAAGATACAACATTTATATTTTTTACTGTGCAACAATTTGAGTTTTAAAGTGTTAGGGTTTACCATTGTCCTGAAAGGAGGGAGAACTGTAAGCAGCATTTTTTGGAATAAAACGCTTCTCATGACCCAGAGGTGCCAGATGTAGGCAGATTGTCTTGAAAAGAGTGTCAAGACTTTATCTACTCTTTTTTTTCTGCATAACCTGTCTACTCTCTTCTTCTCCTTTTGTCACATTTTCTGATGTGATATGCTTACGGTAGCTACTATATACGGTGTCCCTTGACATAATTGAATATGACAGGCTTGCAAAAATTAAAATAAAAAAAACAGAGCATTTACTCTTTGCAGGCACATTTTTTTCATTGTTAATACAGTAATTCATTTTATCTTCACAGCTGCCCTGTGTTACACTCTTAATATATTTTGCTGTCAAATTAAGATACAAAGGAACAGAGAAGGTAAATATCTTGCTCGGGTTACACAGCTAATGAATAATGTGCTAATTTATAGACCAGGGAGCCTGGTCCTTAAACACTGTAATTAATTTCTTGACATTTTGCAATGGTCTATTGAGCCCCTGTGTGAAAATCTACCCTTAATGTGTGGGGTGGAATTTTTCTTTCAAATGAATGTAAATCCCTCCCGTTGGGTCAACCTGGGGGCGGTGTATCCTGGAGCAGAAGAGTGAATGGGACGCTGGCTGACTAGGATCTTTCTTCCCTCCCTAAATTCTTCTGAAGGGTAGGGAGTTTTACTGTAGGTTTGGTGCAGGTAGTTTCACTTCATATGGAGTCGGCAACAAAATGAATCCATCAAATATCTTTTTCCCCCATTTTTGTTTTTTAAAATATTTATTTATGTATTTATTTATTTATGCAATGAGGTTTGCAGTTGCAGTAATGGGAGTGTTTTTAATCAGTTGTCTGATAAAGCAGTGATTCTGGGGACGATAACATCCAGCTCCTTTTTCAAATACCTAGCTGAGTTCTGGACCCACTGGCAAGAAGTGAGATAAATTCTTTCTGACATTTTGGATGTAAGGAAATTATCGTGCCTTAACTGAGGTCTGGGAGGACAATAGATTCTGGATGTGATATCCAAGTTTTCCCATTATTCCCAATTATTACCTCTGCCTCTGCTCACAGTTGCTCGGCCTTTGGGAAAATGGTTCTGTGTTAATTCTAATAGATTTTCTATGACTTGATCTCTTTATGGTCCTAAACATTTTTTCTGGTTTTCACAGACTGGACTCCACTTTCTGATGAGGTCGCATTTACCCAGGTGGGATCAGTCTAAAGGGAACCTGCTTTACTGTTTGTGAAACCATCACACCAGGGGACAACTGGAGTGCTTGCCAGCAGAAGGGTTGTGTGTGTGCGGTTTTTGTTTGTTTGTTTGTTTGTTTGTTTATTCAAGCCCAGCAGCCAAATCTGGCCATGTTCCTGACATCACCAAGGCCGCTGACGATGGAGCCTCGCCAGTGGGCTTTCCAGGGGCCAGCGTTTACAAAATCGGGCACCAGTGGTCACATCTGAGTATCTGCTTTCTTGGCACAGAAAAACAAACTATGTAATGGGCCCGTGTAAATACCCCAGGAGTCCTGCAGATGAGTGAGGAGAGAAACCCAGCAATAAACTGGATTTCTTGTGCATCAGTTTTATGATTTGAATGCCTTCATGTTGTGTGAACTTATTAAGAGCACAGGCTAGGGACATCTCTGGGTTGACATTGACAGCCAATCTAGAATTGTTTTTGCACAGTGGGTGTCCCTGCTGCAAAGCTATAATCTGGATCTTCATATAAAACTCCCCATGCCCTCAGGGTCTGACTGCCCAATTTTTCTAGCTATGATTGTGATCTCTCTCTCTAAGATCTACTGATTGATGAGTTTTACATGCTTATTTCCACTCTGGAAATTACTGTCCTAATTTCCACTGGTAGGAACCATTTGTAAGGTGGTAATTGGTGATGGAAATGCCAGCCAATAGGCTTCTAACAGAGATGGAACAATAGGGAAGAATCTCTGTAGTCTGTCAGTACCCCTGACCCACTCGCATCTGCCCAAGAGTAAGATAAAACTTGAATGAAGTTAAGACAGCTTGAGATCCACAGGTATTGCTACTTTTTAGGATATATATAAAATCATATGCTCCGCTCCTACCCGTCTGTATTCTCCCTTGCTAATATTTACACAATGGAATTCCACAAATTACTCTTGCTAGGGAGTGGCAAGTGAAGTTACAGCTTTTATTTAAATGTTGCTCTTTGGAATGTTGCTCCAAGGGCTGTAACAAAGATATCCAGGAGAAAGGAATTATACATTTCCTCCTTCTCTTCTTACTTTGTGTTGAAGGAACAAGCATTTCTGCAGTACTGTCTTTTTATTTGCAAAGCAATGCACAAAGCACTTTCACACATGTATCACCCCTTGACAAAATTTTTAAGGCAAGAAATACAACAAATATTCTAGTAGGAGCAGCAGCTTGCCAGAAATCACACAGCTGGTATATCTATGAGACAGATAAAACTTGAATCCTGAAATTCTGACCATAAACCTAGAAGGTTTTGTTGGCTCGTATGTTTTGCTCTGCTTCCTTTGCATATAAAAATATTCTCAAATATAAATAATTCAAATAATATTAAAGTATTTAAAGTATAGAAGTGTTCTTTTCCTTCCTCCCAAATCCATGACACATAGACACTTCTAAATGATAGTAAGATGTGTATTCTACCAGGAGTTTTTAATGAGTATACAAAATGCATAAGAACACTCATATGGATAAGAATATCCACATGTAAATCTTTTTTCACAATTTATATGTACTACATTTATTGGTTTGTAATTTGTTCTTCTTAGTACCTAAATGCTTTCAAATTGTAGGTATAATGCTATCTGACTTTTGATAATTGAATGTTTATTAAAGTAACATGTAACCCATACACATACTTGTATAACCTATAATACATATATGTTATTCATATTTATGTATTCTTTATTTTTAATCCTCACCAGAAGACATGCTTGTTGATTTTAGAGAGTGGGGAAGGAAGGGAGGGAAAGAGAGACACAGAGAAACATCAGTGTGAGAGAGAAACGTCTATCAATCGCCTCTCTCATGCACCCTGACTGGGGCACGGACACTGTCTGGGAGTCAAACCCGAGACCCCTCGGTTTATGGAACGAGGCTCCAACTGAGCCACACCAAATAAGGTTTTATGTATACTTTTAAATCAAACAATAATAAAAGGCTTATTATGAAATAACATGAAGTGCATGATTGCTCAATCAGCCTCGCACATCAGAAGTCAAATTGTGCTGACCGTGTATAAGGACACAGGTAATGGTGAGACACAGGTAGTACAGGAAACATTTGAGACAGCAGCCACATTTCTGCAGGCTCCCCCGTTTAATACGCAAATTCACTCTTCAGCTGAATCCTTCCACTGTTTATTCTCACAAATGTGTGTTTTATTCAATCACAATTTTCAGCTTGGTACTGAATATTTTACATGTTTTTTTGTGTTTTTTTTTCTTTCAATATGTTTTCTCTTTTTCTAGTTTCATATTGCTGACATCCTTCTTGCCTTTCTTTTTTTTTTTTACATGTTCATTAGGCTTATTTTTAAGTTCCTGGTGTCTCTGATCAGATCCTGATACTTCTGAGGCAATCAGGCGTACAGTCTGCTGTCTCTCGTTTGCAACAGTTGTGTTCCTTAGAGGTCTGGTTATTTGGGCTTGTGAGACCTCTCCCCACCTGTTCTGTGCGTATCACTACTCAGTCACGCAGTGCGCAATTGGCAAGGCGGGCACTAGGCTGTGCCAGTTCCAATTAGATCAAATTGTAGTGTGGCGGTTTATATTCCACCGATTTGCTTAAGTCGAACCTGCATTTCCCTGAATCCCCTTATCTCTCCGGTTCTGGGTGAGAGTTGATCAAAAGAGGAATTTATATAAAGTTCAGATGGCGGGAGGGAAGCAGCAGCCATTACTCCCTGGATGCCCTCGTGGATAGATGTGACGAGAGACGTAAAGGGTGGGGCCAAAGTCGGTTTACAGTCGCGAATAACAAAACACAGAGTTTATACTTATATTACTATTAATTAATTATTGTATTGTTTTCCTGCAAACAACGGTAAACCTGCCTTGCCTCGCCCTCCTCCCGCCCCGTATGTCAGGTGTAACCAAGGCATCCAGCTTGCCTTTGCTTTTTTCACCTTTGTGTGCTCGGGTCTTTCCCGCACAGCCCCCACCCCCTCCCCGCATCTTGGTTTAGTTCAGCAACAATCATTCTAGGCTTATCACCGGACACTGGCTGAGGACCCTGAGACAATAGCTTCAATATATTTCTGCTGGACACTTCCTCCCTTGTAGTCCCACTCTGTATTCGGCTCCTCAGAGTGAGGAGATGAGTAACTGATTCTCAGTGTTAGATCTGAACCTCCCAGCTTCTTCCACAATACTTCAAGGTATCCAAGCACAATCCCCTTGACATATCGGGGAGAACACTTTGTAAAGTATATGATTATCTAACCACTATGGTCTACACTGGAAACTAAGGCAAAGTAATATTGAATGTAAACTATAGTGGAAAAACGAAATGTAAAAAAAAGTACAATTTCCTTATACCATAACAAGCTCTATCTTATTTGAACCCCGCCCATTACAACTTTGGGCTGAATAAGATGACACATGGGAAGGACCAACATCAGAAACCAGCTAATTATTTCTTAACAAAACCTCAGAATCAGGAGACCATCCCCAGCCGAGCAGAGAGACACCGGTGCACAGGAGGAACTCCTCACCCTTGTTCTCCAGCCTCGGAGGTGTAAGGGGGAGAGCTGGTGCAGCACCTGTCCAAGGCACAATAGACCCCACACACCTACTTCTCCTACCTGCTCATACCTGCACGGCTCTGTGTTGCAGTGGTTTTACTCCAGAGGCATTTGCATCAGAGGTCTGAGTCACCACCGGCATGGATTCTGGCACTGCTGGGCACATGTGGAGTGGGAGGAAGCAGAAGCAAACTTCCCGCAGTTTCTTCCCTGTTTTTATTATCCCACAATTGGGCAGCCCTGCTTTCTGTCCCAGTCAAATACCTCCTCCCCTACACACATGCCTGCTCGAAACATCCTCCTCAAGGTGTCTGAGTTCTCTCAGTGTCAGGCATTTTATCTCATTGTTCCTCTCTGGGGTACAGCTTTGGAGATGCGGCAAATATTTGTGCTTTTCTGTGACGCGTTTAGACATTTCTTCTTTTTTTCCCCTTCTGGCTATATTCATTTTTGAAAGGCATTTGAGGTAAATAAGTGTATTTAATATGATATTTTAAAAAAAATATATCCTCACTGGAGGACATTTTTTTTTCATTGCGTTTAGAGAGAGTAGAAGGGAGAGAGGATGGGAGAGAGAGTAACATTGATGCAAGAAAGAGAAGCATAGATTGGTTTCTGACATACACAACCTGAGCGGGGATCATATATGCCTGAACCAGGGGTCAAAGCTGCAACCTAGGTATGTGCCCGGACCAGACTCAAGCCTGCAACCTTTTGGTGTACATTCGGGGCAATGTTCCCACCACCTGAGCCACCTGTCAGGGATGATATGTTTAATTTAAATGTCTTTGGCTTTGTTTCCATTTTGTCTTAGTCAACTCTAGAAGCCATGTTAATCTACCATAATGGGGTAGTTTAAACACTAGAAGTTGATTTTCACACAGTTCTGGAGGCTGCAAGTCCTAGATTTTGATGCCCGCATGTTTGGTTTCTGGTGAGAGCACTCTTCCAAGCTCACAGCTGTCTGCTTTCTCATTATGTCCTCACGTGGCAGAGAGGGATACAGTCTCTGGTTTCTTTTATTTTCAAGACACCAATCCAATCCTATTGAATCAGAGTTCTATCCTTATGACCTTATTCACCCGTAATTAGTTCTATAAAGGCCCTATTTCCAAATACAGCCATATCGAGAGTAAAAAAAAATCAACATACAAATTTTGGGGTGGACGCAGTGTAGTCCATATCACAATCATAATCTCCTCTTTCCCCTTCTACTGTTCATGCTCAGTCCAGAAACCCAGAATCTCCCTGCTGTATCAAGGCTCCACATTTTTTTCTCAGTCCCATTTGCTTTAACACCTGTCCCTGCCGCCCAGCATATGCTCTCCCTCTTCTAACTTTCCTACACAATTAGCTCACTTTCTTTCCCAGTACCCTTGGCTAACGAGGGGATAATAGTCTCAAGTCTTACTCACTTAGGCAATAGTGACCAAATGTAATTGAAATGCATATGCAAACTAAAAACACCTTTGGAGAATTTTACCAACAAATATGTGTTAGCCAAGTGCTATATGACAAGTACTGTGCAAGAGCTGGGAACATACAAATAAGAAAACTAAGACTCCAAGTCTAAATAAGTTTATAATAATGAAGGGAACTTTAAACTCTTCAACAGTAAGACCTGGGGTTAAACACTCATTAAATCATATCATGTGCATAGGCAGGGACCCCTTAGTTTTGGGCATGCCAGCTATGTATTGTCCAGTTACAATAAAGATTCTGAGCTCAGACTGTGAATCACAGAGTGTGGACTTGACCCCGATATCTGGGGCAGATTATAAGAAAATCAAATGCTTTCCCTCACAAGCAATCTGTTTAGTAAATACGCTACTAGCGTTGGTTGTAGCCAAGCATAATTGAGTAACTAGCTTATATTCCTAAGAAAAATGACCCATAAAAGCAAAAATCGGCATTTTCCACACAATTGTTTTATATGTCCAATGGATAGTCATGCAAAATGACCTGACAGGTTGTGTAAAAAGTTGATATGGTTAGAAAAACTTCTGTTTATTCTTCATCTCATTTCATTGACTCCAATACGGAGGCAGAAAAAGGGAATAACTGACATTTTAGTTCATTTCCTTCTAATTTAAGTACTAAATATCTTTTAGTAAGTCTTATAGCTTAAATTTTCACACTAAATTATTCTCCAGTGTTATTGCTAAGAATATGCATTATTTACAGATGTGGAGAAGGAAAGGTAATTTTAAGTGAAATTTTTTAAAAAATTAACTTTTTATTGCTGTTTTTCTATGAACAGGAAGACCCCCGTCCTCATAGTCCTCCGTCACGACTCGAGCACTTCATTTGGTGCTAGACACAGATTCGCATCTACTAATTATTTGATTAATGAATAAATGTGTTGCTGATTGGTGTGGAACATAAGCTGCTCCTGGAAAACTAATGATATTTATAAGATTTCTCTCAAAATATGATTTCTTATAAAGGTTAATTGTAGAGAAGTTTCTGCTTCAATTTTTAATTGCATAAAATGTAAATGTAATATAGACACAGACGTTCATGAATATATTTTATTTTTTAAAGGTTTTATTTATTTTATTTTTAGAGAGGGGAAGGGAGGGAGAAAGAGAGGGAGAGAAACATTAATGAGTGGTTGTCTCTCACATGCCCCCTACTGGGGACCTGGCCTGCAACCCAGGCATGTGTCCTGGCTGGGAATCAAACCTGCAACACTTTGGTTTGTAGACGGCATTCAATCCACTGATCCACACCAGCCAGGGCTGTGTGATTTAACTATAAAATTATACACTACATATTCTAGTTGGTAATGAGCTCCTTATTACTGTCAATTTATTTTATACATCTTTTGTGGTCATTTAATATTCTCTTACAATCTGATTTTCTATTGGCTTTGTACTATTCTGCTGTATGAATGTTAAATATTTTATGTAACAGTTACTTATAATGATGAACAATTCCAGGAGGAATTTTTTTAATTGCTAAAAAATATTTTTATTAAGTTTCCTTAATAGTTGAATGTAACACTATATTACACTTAGTGAAATTTTAAGGAAAAGATATATTATGAAAAAGATAAGACAATTTCAGTTCACTATATGAGTCACAGAATTTTTATCTGCGATGTCTGTTCTTGTGAAAGCAGCTTGACTGAAGACTTGTTTAAGTGTTGGAAGATTAGTTGGAGACTAACTGTAGGGTGTGTTGGACTGTAAGAGTCTACTTTGACTTATAGGATATGTTTCTCTGATATAAGACCATCAAAAGTTTTTGAGCAATATTAATTAATTATATATTAGAATTCATAATATAGTAAAGGTTTTTGTTTGTTTTTCAAATTAACTTGCTGACAAGTTTAGTCAGAATGATTTTGTATATATCAAGCTCATATGTGAAGTCAGATGGTCTATTACAGAAGATCTAGATTAGTATGTTCAGTAGGAGGAAAAAAAACAAATATAATGAGGTCTCTCAGAAAGTTTAGCAAAACATTATAGAGTGTTGACTGTTAATATAGATTAAAGTAATCATTACTTTTGTTAAGCATTTTCTGGAAACAGAATAATGCGTATCTGCCTATAAATGAAATCATCAGCCTTTTTGTGACATGCAGACATTAGTTAACTCTAAAAACCATGCAGACATTGAAGTTAACTCTTTTTTAGAGTTAACTTCATGAAACTAATGGACTTCAATGAAAAGAAATCGCCAAGTTACCAAATGGAACCATATTTTCATTCTTTCTCTTCCAAATTCCAGTAGACTGAAGAATTCAATAAACTAGATAAGACAGGAATTTATATAGCCCACTGTTTTAGTACTTTGTAAAATATGTGTTTTTATTGAGAAAAGATATTTACTCTTTTACAATAAGGTTTGCAAGAGAAAATTGGTCATATTTATTTATTTATTTATTTATTTAAAATATAGTTTATTGATTATGCTATTACAGTTGTTCTATTATTTTTCTCCCTTTTATTCCCCTCCACCCCGTATCCCCCTTCCCACCATCATTCCTCCACCTTAGTTCATGTCCATGGATCATACATGTAAGTTCTTTGGCTTCTCCATTTCCCATACTATTTTTAACCCTCCCCCTGTCTATTTTGTACCTACTATTTATGCTTCTTATTCCTTGTACCTTTTCCCCCATTCTCTACCCTCCTTCTCCCTACTGATAACCCTCCGTATGATCTCTATTTCTGTGAACCTGTGGAAAGCAGTATGGAGATACCTCAAAAAATTAAAAATGAAACTGCCTTATGACCTAGAAATTCCACTTCTGGGACTATATTTGAGGAAACCCAAAAAATTAATTGTAAAGAATACATGCACCCCTATGTTCATTGCAGCATTATTCACAATAGCCAAGGTTTGGAACAGCTCCTGTCATTAGATGAATAGATACAAAAGCTATGGTACATTTACACAATGGAATCCTACTTCCCATAAAAAAAGAAGGAAATGTTGCCTTTTGCAACAGCATAATGGACCTGGAGGGTATCATGCTAAGTGAAATATGCCAGTCAGAGAAAGAAAAATACCATATGATTTCATTTATATGTGGAATCTAATGAACAAAATAGAAGTAGACTCAAAAACGGAGAACAGACTGACAGCTGTCAGAGAGGAGGGTTTCAGGGGACTTGGTGAAAAAGGTAAAGGGATTAACAACAAAAAAAACCCTCAGAGACACAGACAACATTATGGTGATTATCGCAGGGAAAAACAGGAAGTAGAAGAGAGTAAAGAGGAAATAAATGGTGATGATGGTGATGGAAGGAGACTCGACTTTGGGTGATAAACACTCAATACAATATACAAGTGATGCATTATAGAATTGTACACTTGAAACCTATATAATTTCATTTACCACTCTCTCCTCAATAAATTCAATAAAAATTAAAAATAAAAGTATGAGACCAATTTAAAACATGTACATTCTTTTTATTTTATATTTATTTTGAAGACATTATAATCTTTGTAGTAAACTTGCAATTTCCTATTTAAGAATTAATAGACAATGTCTTCACACACATTGATGGTCATTAATTTAAAAACCGAGTGTTTATATGTGTATGTGTGTTTGCCTTGTATTCATGTTCTAAAGTCAGAACAGAAACTTGGATCTATTTTTTTTATGGATCGATTTTTTTATAACACAATGTCTACCAGCATAACTGCATCAGGATTAATAATGAGTTTCACAGAAATGTTTTCTTAAAAAGATTTTAGGGGTAGTGATAACAAAATAAATAGAATTCAGGTGAGTTAGGACTATTGAACCACTTTCATGTATATGCTTTTGACCATCACATCACGTTTGCTAGAATTAGCCCTCAGTGTTCTTCATGAAAGAACCATAACCTGATGTGTATGAAGCAGATCAGCATGGTGTCTTAATCTCTTGTCCTCAGATGTCACATGCTTGGCATTCACGTACTAAAGTTGTTGAGCAGTGTACACATTGAGGGTTAGAATTTTAGAACCATTTGAATTATTGCCTAAACACATTTTTGACTACATGGTAACTATATCTCTATTGTTGATAAATGTAACCACAAGTAATTAAAATTTGAGTAACAAAAAGAAATTTGGGACCCAGTAAAGCTAATATTCTATTTGTAGCCTTCTTTTCGAGGCACTGGAAATGATTATAAAATATTCAGAAGACTTTTAAATTGACCAAATACATTGGAATTTATAACGATTCACTTTTCAACAAACACAAAATAAATGATATAAAGTATTTTGATGCATGCCATCTTGTATATAATTTCTATGGCTCCAGAAGGGCAACTATTGGAAAACATAATTCAGGCAGTGTTGTCACTTTCTTTTTTCGCTTTTACAGTATTTGGAAATAAAGCACTATGCTTACATGCCCACACACTTTACTATGTGTATTTATTTTGGTTTTTTTACAATTACAATATTGACAGATGTCTTTCCTAGACTTCCCTAGAATCAGTGCCTTACAAAGTATTTATGAGCTAACAAATCACATTACTGAGGTGGGAAATCACAGGAAGCAGACAGGAAGGAAGAGAGGAGTGACTCGGGGCAGGGAGAAGAACACAAATAAAGATTGTCACTGACCCAGACTCACTTTTATAACAAGTACTTAAGGCTTTTCAGCCTGGCTGGACATCTTCCAAGAGGCTGAGTGAAACCAGTGCATCGCCAAACAGTTAACTTAGAAGGGTATCCAAGAAGGAATTTATTTGCAGAGCCTTCCCATTTCTTCCTCCATTTGATCAAAGTTTTCTCTGAAGGGAGTTAACTCTCTTGTATTTTCAGACTCTCTCATCTAGCCTCTTCAACTACTGTGTGTGAGTTGGTGCAAAAAGGGGTAAGGCGTTTCTTCAGGGGAGCCCAGACCTTCTATTGTGGGTATTCACAGAAGTCTTTGAATACACATTTCCAAACTTGTATCAAAATGTGCTGTAAGCCACCTAAGTGGTACGCACATAGGCAGATGTGTCTGATTTTCTCATAAGAATTTCGCTTATGTGAATATTCAGGTAAAAGCTGAGAATCATTTGTCCCAAAGTTCGACTGTGTTATTCCTGTTAAAACAAAAATCTAAATTTAAGAGTAGCAATTAAAAATCAATGTGTGTAAAAAAACATGTTTATTTATATAAACCAATTTTATTCTATTTTTTGACACCCAACCCAACCAAATTGTGGGCAATTGTATTATCATTTGATTTTGTTTTCTAAATTGTGCAGTGTACAAAATTCCCATAGAGCATGAGAACTTTTTTTCTTACTTTAGGAAACCCCACTGAGATATGAGTATACCCTGGTTATCACTGGAATATGTAAGGGACTGGCCAACCTGGACATTCCAGGTCATGCAGGTCTGGATTTCTCATTCTTTGCTTAAAGAATGAAAATCTTTCACAAGGCTTTGTGCTGAAGTGTTAGACCCCATAGTTGCCAAAATATTTTGTGTAAGGTTGTTAACTTTGCTGAGGTGAGGTCATAGAACAGGAATAATATCTCTCCATCTCTTTCTTGGTGCTTCCCAAAGAACTCTACCACTTCTCAGCACACACAAATTCTCTCTTCTTTTTACCTCTAGTCTCAAATCACCTCTCTATTCTATTTCCCGTCTTTATATGGAATACTGATATTTTGTCATTAAATAATTTAGGAAAGGTAGAAAGAGATTGCAGCAGAAATATTTGTTAAAAGCTTCCCACAAATTATAAAAACAGACTTTATGCATATATTACAGCATCAGAATATATATTCTTCTCAAGCACATATGGGAATTTTCTAAGATAGGTCATTTCATAGACTACAAAGCAAATCTCCTGGACAACTAATGCATCAAAGAAAGACAAATACTGCATGACCACACTTATATGTGAGACCTAACAAACAAACAAGCAAACACACAAACTCATATAATACAGTGTTGAGAATACAGTGTTGGTTACTGGGGCAGGAAGTAGGCTGGGTTTAAAAAAAAAGTGGGGAAATTTTGGTGAAAAGAAACAAACTTCCAACTATAATATGAATAAGCAAGTTCTGGGGATTCAATGTATAGCACAGTATAAATAGGACAAAATAAGTTTTCTTGTTTTTTTCAGCTTCCAGTGTTAACCCATATTCTTTGGCTTGTGACCCCTTCCTATATTTCAAGTCAGTAATCACATCAGTCCAACCTGTAATTCTGTGGCCACATTCAATTTTCTGATTCTCATCGACTCACTGCTCTAAGTTTAAGGGCCCTTAAGGTTTCATGGAGCCTGCGTGGATAATCCAGGATAATCGCCCTATTTTAAGATTAGTTGTTTAGCAAATTTATTCCACCTGCTACCTTAATTTCCCTTTGTCATGTAACATAAATTCCAGGGGTTAGTGCATCATATTTTGGGGTGGGGGTGAGGTCATTATTTTGCATACCATAATATCACTTTTATAAAACCTCAAAAGAAAGAAAATGACCCATATATTTTAGGTGCAAATAGTTACATGGCACAACTATAGCAAAGAAGGAGGGATATTAAATACAAAGCTGAATGAACATAGGGTTCCTTGAAGATAGGATTGAAGAAAGGTGAAAGGTTCTGGAAGGAATAACTAAGTAGATGGGAATTGGTGTCCATGTTTTTGGGTTGGATGGATGGTTAATGGATGTTTATTAAAAATGGATGCACAATAACTTCTAATATATGTTTTAGAAAATATAAAAACCAACAAATAAAATAAAAAATGAGTCCCAAAACACACAATGTGACGACAAGTCATATGGATATCCGAGTAAGAAATGAGTATTTTGTGTGAGGGAACCGTAAACTGCAAAGGCCTTGAGAGGGAAATGGAATGTTTAAGAAACCCAGTTAGTTTCTTAAACATTCTAGAAACTAGAATGTTTCTAGTTTCTAGAGGATAATTTATTCAATCCTCTAGAGTCATATTTATATGAGGAGGGGTCCCAAATCCCCGAATTTATTTATAACATTGTGTATTTATTCTTACATGTTTAAATTTCAGACACCTTCAAAGTACTCACCATTTGATGCAATATACCTATCAAAATATTTTTTCCACTGCTCAAAACAGTTTTTGAACTCATTGATTTTGATGTCTTTTAGTGCTTCTGGGTTTTTTTTGTCTTCTTTTCTTTTTTTTTAATATATTTATTGATTATGCTATTACAGTGCTTCTGTTGTTTTTTGTTTCACCTTTTCCACACTGGCAAGCCTTTCCCCTTAAGGATTTTTTTTACCTGGGAAACAAAAAGTCACTCATGGTGATATCAAGTGAATAGGGAGGGTGGGGCACAGGGGTTATGCCATTTTTGGTCAAAAACTGCTGAACGCTCAGCGTGGTATGGACAGGTCCGCTTGTAAATCACCCATCATGAAAGGGGCAAATGATGTTGAAAGAGTTAAAAAAAACTTCACTGAAGTTGAACGCAGCCTCTTACAAGGTCAGTTGGTACACTGATACAGATGGTTTCCTAGTGGGGGACGCCTGTAGTCATACAAGGGGCCCGCCCTCCGGAAGACAATTCTGAGGGGTTTTTTTTGTCCCCCCTTGTATGTTCCATTCAACATATTCAGCATTAATGAGGCATATATGTAAATATAAGCATAAAATAAAAATAATTTAAAAATAAGTTTATGGTATTATGTTTTCATTCTTTTTTTGTCTCTAAGTCATGGAAAATGTTTTTTGTTCCACTGGTCTAATCTCCTATCGCACTATCATAAGGGAGTCATGTAAATAATATCTGAGCTTTCTCTAATATATTTTTTATTAAACTCACTACTTTTTTGTTAGACTCTTGATAGCACTATAGAGAATCCAAGATCTCTATAAATAAAAATAAAAAGATACCTTGTCTTTTTTTTCATAGAAAAATATTTACATTAAATTATTTTTGGTGTGAAGGGGTAAAATCAATATAGGCTGATTTATTATTTAAAACATTCATTGCTACATGGTAGATAGTACTCTGTGTTCTAGGTTTGCATAATTTACTCTTTAACAGACAAAATAACTTTCATAAAGTAGTGAATCAATTCATTTTCTACTGTTTTATCCCCAAGATATGATGACGATTTTATCATTTATTTTGGGATATTCTACTCAAAACTCTGCCAGGATTTTATTTATGCAAATATTTGTTAAGTTACAAATTGGTTGAGGTTCTTGTTTTAATAGTGGAGCCTGAAGGCCTTTTATTGAAAAAACTAATTGCAGTATTTAATTGGGTCCTATGTTGATTTCTCATCTGTTTATACACTAGAGGAAAAGTGTTTCTAAAGTCAGGATTAAATTTCCTTTTGACTATATTATACAGTTGTAAAACAAGTACAAAATAATGATAAAAATGATAAAATTGTTTATCCAATTAATAATTTGTTGGAATAAATTAATGTTCTTCTCAAAGAGCCTGCAAGATTTCTAGGGCTGAGAACAAAAGCAACTGCTTTTGATGTATTTAGGACCTAAAATAAAGAAAAAAGAGAAGAGGAGAAATGAAAATAGTGAAAGAATAAAGAACAGGAGTAGAGAAAAGATATATTTTTACAATAATTAGACTCATGAGCAGGAAAGTGAAGTAATTCACAACATATTTCCATAGTGGCAAATTTTTAATGCATTGATTCCACAAATTCCCCGCCCTTCCCATACCCTAATTAAAACTATTTTGATAAAGAAATTTTAGAACTGGATACAATGATATTTACTAATCTGGAGTTTCTAAAATTCACCGAGGAAATTCCATGTAGAGTTTTTTTCTCAATGTAATTCATTTATATCTCTATTTTAGCAATCTACATTATGTTCATATTTTATATTTATTTGTTGCTCTCTTCTAATCTGTGAACTTTTTAAGAAGAGGAAATTGTTTATATTTTACTGCCTAGTATATTTACTCATATTAGGTACAAATAAATGGTAAATTACTGAATGGTTTGCAAGGTTGACTGCAGTGTACAAGACACCTAGTATGATTAAAATATTATCAGTTTGGGATTTTTATGTTTAGACATTGATACTGACTTAAGAGAGAATATCATCCAACAACCACAATTTCAGTAGCAAGAAAACAAGTACAGAGAGGTAAAAATATCATGGCCATAGTCTCATAACCAGGTCAAATGGAAAAACTAGATATCCATGATCTCTTTAATGAAAGAAAAAAAAGAGGAATTAGACGGGTTTTAACAGAAATGTTTTGTCTTTGCGACAGCATGGATGGAACTGGAGAGCATTATGCCAAGTGGAATAAGCCAGACAGTGAAAGACAAATACCATATGATCTCACCTATAAATAGAACCTAATCAACAAAGCAAACAAGCAAGCAACATACAACCAGAGACACTGAAATTAAGAACAAACTGACAGTAACCAGGGGAGGAGGGGAGGGGGGAAACAAGGGAAAGAAGGGGAAGGTTGTCAAGGAACATGTATGAAGGACCCATGGACAAAGCCAATGGTGGGGTGTAGGACTGAGTGTGGAAGGTGGGAGTGGGTAAGGTGGGAGAGTGGAGGGGGGAAATGGGGACAACTGTAATTGAACAACAATAAAAAAAATCCACAGATTTAACAAGTGAAAAAACATAATACATTAAGGAACACTTAAAAAAATCTGACAGAATGTAATGTGTGTGTACTCCTTGCACTGAACTCCTAAAATGTATCATAACATTAGTTATTATTAAAAACCAGCTGAGAATCAATTAGAAAAAATATTGGCACTTTATTTACAAAATAATGACATTAAAATTCAATGAGGAACAAAATGAGAGAAATGTTTTGCCATAATATTATCAATTAATTAAATAAGCATAACACCTACTTAAAGAAAGTGTATATTAATGAAAAGATAATAATTCCAAGGTAATTATTTTAGCTTATGCATGAATCATGACTAGAGTTCTTTAGTAAAAATGCTAAATAGATGTCAAAATCAAGCACAGTTAACTTATACATAATGACTTGTTATTTAAAATATTTACTGCTGCATAGTAAATAATTCTCTATATTCTAGGTCTGCATCAAAAATAGTACTATATCTACTGAGTGGTAGTTTGAAGTTCCATTTTTAAATAGGATAATAGCTTTACCTTATGTAGCAATATCATTCATATCATTCTTATTTCTATATTTACCTCAAATAATCACATCTGTTTCACCCACTCAGTATTTAATTTCATTGTTGTTTGTTAAAGAACTTTAATGAAATCCAGAAAGGTCATATATATGCCCTAGGACTAAGGACAGAACCAAAATAACTCTCTAATCAAATATTGATATTATAAAAGTAACTCCCAGGATATAACTCCTTGCCAAAACAAAAATCTATACTCTTTAAAAGATGATAACACAAACCAATCCTCTATAATATATTTTTAGAAAAAAATGTCCATGAAATTTAGAAAACAAAATATTTAAAAAATGTGTCATAATCAAGGAAGAAACAATCAATATAAGGAGATATCACAGATAACCCATGTAGTGACATTAGTAGACAAGAACATTAAACTAGATATTAAAAACATTTTTTTTTGGAAAAAGTGGACAAAATAGGGATAAGAAAATTGAAGAACTAACTGAAAATGTTATAGATGAAAAGTGAAAAATCTCAAGTGAAATATTTATTAAAAGTATAACAACAAGCAGAATAAGAAAATATCGAAGATAGAAATTATAAAAAATTAAAAGAAAAATAGAATGAAAACTAATGGTCTAAGACCAGTGTGCCAGAATGAAATAGATTACCATACATATCATTAGTTTCCCAGAAATAAATGGCAAAGAAAAACGTGCAGAAATTTGACGCACAATAGCTATTTTTTTCCTACAAAACTGGTGGAAGATAATCAACTCATATGTTCAAGAGGCTAACCTAACCCAAGGGATTCACACGTAAACATGTCACAGTCGAACTGCTGAAACTAGAGACAAAGAAAATCATCAAAGACCACGTAGAGGAAATAAATGCTACATATAGTATAAAAAAATAGACATGCCTCTTATCAGAACAATAGGCTACCGAGCAGTATGGAATCTTTTTTTAAAGCTTTGACGAAACTAAAGCCCTGTAAACCTGTGAATTTTATATCCAGTAGAAATATGAGTAACGGTGCCTATTTTATGTGTTAGTTTTGAGAGTTATATGAGTGAGTCTACATCCAAAATCATTTACCTGAAACCCTTGGCCCAGAGGTGTTTTTGAATTCAGAAATTTTTTCAGTTTTAGAAAGGTGAAATGATATGTAAACTGAAATATTCCCAATGGGTTATAAGGCACCTTGACATTTTTGTCGTGAAAGTTGCCTATATTTACATCAGCTAGGACTAATAAAAACTATGACCTATTACCTCTTGATGGGTCAAATCAGCATTTGCAGCAAACAAGTTTCCACCCAACATGAAAAAGCTTTCAGTTTCAGGGCTTTTTGCAGAACTGAAGAAAATTTATCTGTGTACAGAAAGCACAGGTCTGTGCCAAGGCAATAAACATATGTATTAATAAAAAGAAATGTGTTAACACTACTATATTATGTATGGATTAGGTCATACTTGGAGTGTTTTGTCTAGTTTAGATACTTCATTTTCTCTGGAGCATGACCTACTAGTTGATATCACGTGGGATATGTTTATAACTAGAGAGCTCTTGTAAACAGGAGAAAGCACAGGTGTATTCAATCTACGCCGTCTCCTTAAACTAGGCTACTGCGTCTTTCAGTAAGAGTCGCCCCTTACAACATGTAGTGGCTCAGATTGTGTGCTCATAGGATTGCGCCAACACCAGAGCCGACGTAATAGTTACAAACTGTGCAGATTTTAATTAATATAAGTAAGAATGTAAAGCTGTTAACAATACTATAGGGTGATTTGCCAATTGATGTGCTTCTTTCAATGGCTGAATGACCATCAGAGATTTTGATTATTGGCAAGATTTGGTTATTGGAAAGAAGTTTTGCTCTCAGAGTCCTTACACTGTGAATATCCTGTAACTCTAGTAATAAACTACTACATTATGTAATTTAGTTTTTAATTAACAACCTCTGAAATAGTTCAATGAAGCACTTTGTAAACACGTATAGTTAAAATGTGTACATATTTAACTATATAAATATACTTTATATTTGCATAAAGGCAAATGATTTCAAGTTAAGTCAGTTTGTAAAATTTTAGGTTGAACCTACTTTCTACATTTTTTGAGGGAGGGCGAACAAAAAATGTGAAAATTAATAGTTCTTCTAAAATATGGGATGAGGCTGTTTTGATGTAACTTCTCTACATATTTAGCTATTTTGGGCTAGTATTGATTTATTAGAGTCATAAATACCTAACACAATTATTTCAACCCTGCTGAGAGTATTAAGATTCCTGAGAAATGTAAATGCTAAACCTCCAGTGAGATCTCTGTGGGAGAAATAAAGTGAATTTCCTTCAACGAAGTAAGGTACTGCTGTGAACTTATTTTCTGTCAACTTGGCTAAATGTGTTAAGTAAAATTTAGTGAATAAGATACAATAAAATAGCAGGTGGTTGAAAATTGATTCAAATTATGAATTACATTAAATTCCTGAAAATTAAAGTAAGTTTTATTAATATTTATAACCATTCAATTACAACATTCTTTCCAAATACAGTTTGCCTCTTAAGGTTGAAACAATTCAAAAAATAAAGTAGAAAATCCATATACAGGAAACTAGATAAATGTTAATTTTCTATGACATATAAAGACAATACTCACGATGCCTATCATAAAATTTGTGCCTAATGATTTAAAACCTGTTTTAAGAGAGGAGGCAAAATATCTTGTTGTTTTTGATACTATTTTTTGAAATAACAAGGACGAATGCCTTTTCTTTACTCACCAGCCAACATGACACCGTTAAATACACATTATTAGAGAAGTGACTATGTCGTGCCTTCTGCATTCTTCATGATGAAAACGTGTTCTGATTGCTGAGCTCACTGAGAGATTCAAATATTTAATGATAATTTTCTCTAAATGTTACATGACTACTGCTTACTTAAACTGCTTAATCTCTGAGATTCCTGGCATGTGTGTGCATTTTGATGTACAGGCAATTTAGGAATATTTTTGTTAATTTTTATAACAAAGTGGTTACTCTCTCGATTTGCTGCATATACTATGTTTAAGGAGAGGTGTGGAGTTCTGGAGTTTGCCAGTTCTCTGCAAAATTCAGTAAGTTTCACTTTTTGTGTCTAATAAATATTAAGTAGAGAGATAATTTTTATTAAATTATCTATAATTGAACACAAATTCTTAAAAATAATTTTTATTTTATGTAGGTTGAACTATGTGTTAGCAAATATTGTGGTGTTTAAATTTTTTTTTGCTAAGAGATTTGACCTTGTTTTAGGAGTCAATTGTAGGAATCCCAATGTTTGTGAATATTATGGGAATAACACAGTTTGGGGCTGAACTTACCCTTTAAACTCAATAAACATGGGAGTTTATAACTTATGATTTCCAGCTAAGTTAAATATTGGCTAGAATAAGAGGAGAATAACTATTAATGAATTATTTTCATTTTAATTTCTATTCTCTTTCTTGCCTGCTCTTTCTCTTTCTCTCCTTTTTCTCTCTGCAATGATCATTTTTGTTAACAAAGGGATTCGTAGCTAATAGAAGATAGATGGCTAGACAGACAAACATTGGAGGCATGATTATGTTGTTTTTTTTTTTTCTTTTTACTTTCTGATTACCAGATTACCTGAGAAGAGTAGCTGAACTCATCTGGTTTTTACAATATTGCTATTTCCATTTCCCCTAAACTTTTTGTTACACATGCTCATGTCTTTCTTCATGTGATATTAGACATACTTTCACTTCTTTATTTATCTGTAAAATTCTTATTCATCCTTTATCGCTAGCTCAGATGCGGCTCCTCCAGGAAGTCTTTCATGAAAGCAAGTGAGGTTGAGGGATTTGCATACACATCACGCTGCGCACATATACCAATCCCATCACAGCCTCTCCCAACAGCGCACTTTCTGCAGAACTGTTGTAAAGAAAAGGACTGTATCGCCTTCATCTTTGAGACACGTCTCCAGCAGCACTTAAACACAGCAGTTAGTTAATATATAAAGTGAATTGACTTGTTTTGATGACTTTCTTGAAATTTGCAAATATGTGTTTAAAAGTTAGTGATAGATTTTGAAGTTCCTTGTGTGCTTTCCTTTAAGGTGAATTTGTGTTCAATTATAGAATTTCAATAATGCATAGGTAAAAATTTTGATGTTCTCTTTTAGATGCTGAAAATTTATATGTCATTAAAAGTAACTCAAAA
Source organism: Desmodus rotundus (assembly GCF_022682495.2). Lineage (NCBI taxonomy): Eukaryota > Metazoa > Chordata > Mammalia > Chiroptera > Phyllostomidae > Desmodus > Desmodus rotundus. The sequence goes on along the minus strand of NC_071399.1, from coordinate 65,672,438 downwards.
GAAAAATAAAATGTGAAATTACCAATAAACACAATGAGTGGGAGATTAGAGGCAAAAGGAAGGAATAATATAAATGACACTTAGATGATTATTACTCCTTTGGAAAAAATCAAACGCTAATTCATTTTCAGCATAAAAATAAATTCAAAATAAATTAAGTGCCCTTTAATTAAATAAAAAATATATTAAAAACAGAAGAATGTATAGGTATTTATCTATTTTCTACACAGGAAGTTTTCCAAATATAAAATGGTTGTATAATTATATGGAAAAAACAAGACAAAATTTGTCAATATAAAGTATTGTATGTTCCAAATCATCACAGATAATATTAAAAATCAAATTACCTGGATAAAATATTTGCATCATACATAACTGAGAACGCTATCCTTATTTTACATTACTTTTTACAAACTAACCAAAAATATACAAATATCATATAAAAAGAAAGAACATATAAAAGGACAGGTCACTAAAATAGGTATATTTAAGGAAAAAAAGGGATGGCCTAATTCATGTTATATCAGTTGACAAAAGTCTATGCAAACATGGAAAGATATGATACTTATCTTTTAAAATGTAATGTTAAAGATCAGGCAGTAAAACAAAATACATAGGATAATTCTCATTTGTGTCTGTGTGTATTTAAGCATTTGCATAATAAAATAGTAATTAATGTAGATGATAACATTACAGATGATTTTAATTTTCAAATTTTAATAAGCACTTATAATAAGATATAAAATTAAGAACACATTTTAAAATATAAAAGTTTCTGTTATCTATAAAACCTTGTTTTAACTTAAATGTCATTAGACACTTGGTTGATGCACTAAAGTTTCCTTTCTGACAACAATCATTATTTTCGTATCCTATTTAAGCTATTGAAACCCTCTGATGAAAATATCCATGTCTCTCTGTGTCTAATTAACTAATCATTTTCTCTATTTTGATATAGTCTGCTAATGAAATACATAAAAAGTATGTATTTCAAACTCTTTAGAAACTTGTTAAAGCAAATTGGATGATATCTCCAGAACAAGAAAGATCCTTTCCAGTACTTGCCACTTCACTCCAGGACTGAACGTTATAGAGAGTCCAAGACAAAACGCCTCGTACAAGGATGTGAAATGCAGCTTTGGTAAACAAGATATCCTTCAGGTTATTTTAAAATTCAGCATTGGTAACATTACTTTCTTGTTCATGTGACATTTTAATGTTCCCCTTCACTAGCCAGTTTTTGAAAAAGTTGTTTCGAAAATGTTCAGGAGATAATGGGTCCCTTAGCAAGTAAAAATGAAGTGGTACAAATATTAAAAGCATTCTGTGCCCTTTGAAAATATTATGAAAGTTACTGCACAGATGGGCTGAAAGTTTAATTACCTCCAACGAAGAGAGTCAGAGTTATCATTGCTCCTGCAACAACTGGAGACTTAGCAGCCAAAATATCCATCAGAAAATTACGCCGAGAGTATATATATCAAATGCACCGAAGAAACAGCTGCACTTCCATTTACGTCACCCAGACGTGAGAACTGCAGGGCCTGGAATAACATGAAGATATCACACTGGCTTTTTTCTTAATTTGACATTTTCTAGGCATTTTTCAAATGTGCCAGACTGGGGAAATGTATAAAATTGAGTAACATGCACCAAGTAAAATAACATAAATTCAATTTCATGTATTTTGGGGTATGCATTTTTGTGAAAAGTCTATAGTTCTATTACAGGGTATGGCATGTTATTTTTGGCACATTTTTATTACAGAGTTAGGACAACTAATATTTACATAGAATTACTAAGATCTCTTTCACTGAAAATACATGCTATTTCAGTTGTTATAAATAATCTGTAATAATGTGTACTCTAATATATCACCGTATGAATGGTGATATGAAATCCTATTTTAACAGCATAGCTCTATGCCAAGATGTCAGGAACTGTGAGAACACTATTCAGCAAAGTTTTTTCAGGGTAAATATTCATTCCTTTGCATCAAAGGACAGTAAGTACATAAGGAAATAGTAACATTTAAAAACAGCTCTTATACAATAGGTCATATATCTGACTGTGGCATCTTGCCATTCTCTGCCTTCTCTGTCTCTGGCAAGGGTTAGCAGCTGGACTGCTTTGAGCCTGACTTATTACCGATAAGGGTAAACTATGTTCTTTTTTTAATTAAATTTTTAAATTGTTTTTCTATTACAGTTGTCCCAATTTCCCCATTGTTCTCCCCTGCTCCCCCCACCCACCCAGCCCCCATTCCCACAGTCAATCCCCACCCTATTGCCTATGTCCATGGGTCATTTATACCTGTTCCTTGACTAGTCCCTTCCCCTTTCTTAATCCCCTTATCCCCCTCCCCCCACCCTGGTCACTTTCAGTCTGTCCCTTGTTTCCATGCCTCTGGTCCTATTTTACTCATTTGTTTGTTTTGTTCATTATGTTCTTCTTGTAGGTGAGATCATGTGGTATTTGTTTTTCACTGTCTGGCTTATTTCATTTAGCACATTACCCTTCAGTTCCATCCATACTCTTGTGAAACATAGGAGTTACTTCTTTCTTTCTGCTGCGTAGTATTCCATTGTGTAAATGTACCACAGTTTTTTGATCCACTCAATCCTCCAGGTAGGGCAAGGGAGATAAAGGAAAGAACAAACAAATGGGACCATATAAAATTGAAAAGTTTCTGCGTGGCTAAATAAAACATCAAAATGTAAAGGGAACCAACCATATGGGAAAACATATCTGCCAATGATAACTTGTACAAGGGTCTGATCTCCAAAATATGTAAAGAACTCATACGACTCAACACCAGGTAAACTATGTTCATAAAGAAGCACAGTATGGTCTAAAGTTATAAAAGTGTTGTGTGTTCATCTATATTTGGCAGAACAAGTTTTAAAAGTAGTAGAAACAATACTACATATTTTGGAAAATATTAAGAAGGCTATGATATTATAAAAATGTGTATCACTCTGGCTGGTGTGGCTCAGTGGATTGAGCACTGGCCTGCAAAACAAGTGGTCGGCAGTTCAATTCCCAGTCAGGGGCACATGCCTGGGTTGTGGGCCTGGTCCCCAGTTGGGGGCACACCAGAGGCAATCACACATTGATGTTTCTCTCACTCTCTTTCTCCCTCCCTTCTCCTTTCTCTAAAAATAAATAAATAAAATCCTTAAAAAATCAAAACATGTATCATTAATAATATCAATTTATGAGAAGCATTACAATTGTGGTTACTCAAACCCAAATGTACTGAATCCCAACTGAATTACCAATAATTCATTTTTACCTGCCAAACATGCATTTAATATAAGCCAAATCTCAATGGAGGCCTTGGGAAATGAAACTGCAACTGGGACCATAGTTCACGCCAAGCAGTAGCTAACAAATGACTGGTATCTTCTGTAATTTAGGCAAGTGTGTGAGCCCTGTGACCAAGAAGTTTCTGAAACTTCGTACTCGTGAATGTGCAGAAAATTTTATACTACTTTGCAAGGCAATTAAAGATCTTGTACATGTTATAAATTTCCTGAAATAATTATTATGTCTTAAAATAATAGTATAAGGTAATGGAATTGAAGCAGGGTGCAGCCAAGAGGAGGGCCCCAAGAAGGGATTTGTAATGGGGTCCAGAGCTCAGGGTGTCCAGGAAATATTAGAAAAATGTGTGTAGGATGTCCTCACCCTCACAGGCCTGAGCCAGGGGGGATGGGACACATGGAACAGGGCCCTTCAGAGCTGTTTTGGTAACAACAGCTTTGCAGCTAACCCCTGGCAGTCATTTAACATATCTATAACCTTTAACTGGTTTCATAGGTATGTTAAATAGCTGTGGCCCTGCTTTGAGCCAGGGAGATGGGAGTGACTTCCACCCAAGATGGGTCTGGGAAGCAACTCCCCCTGGTTACAGGGCCTGAGTGAGAGCATGGAGATGATTGGCTCCACGCCATGGGGCCACACCTGCCCAGACTTACTATGGCAGCCCAGTAAAGCTGGAAGAATACGGGGATGCTGGCAGGTGTAGCTGACTGTAGGAGGAGTCGGAAATGGGGCTGCAAAGGAAGATGGGCGCTGGGATTTAAACCCAGGCCCGACAGCCACAGAAAGAAGTAGACCACGCGGCTCTGAAGTAAATAGGGGGCCACACGGTTCTGGAGTGAATAGGAGAGAACCACGAGGTTCTGAGGGGAAAGGAAGAGGACCACGAGGTTCTGAAGGAGAGTAGAGAGGATCATGTGGTTTGGGGGTGCTTCTTTTTGCCACGTGGCTTGGGCAGCAGGAGAGACTTTGCAGCCATAGAGAAAGGGGAGAGAGGACTCTTGCTGGTGGGCCATGAGCAGGTGCCGCATGGCTTTGGATTAACTGGAGATTGCAGCAGCCACACAGCTGATGGTGCAGGAGCCTGAATCACGGACTTCTACTTCCTTTCCTGAGACACGGTACCCCGGACTGGGCACAGGGAGAGGGAAGGACTGTGCCTCTGTGGGTATTCTAGAGGACTTTAGTATCTTATTGAAGACATTAAGCCATTACTCCAAGTCTGTGTAACTTTTAAATAAACAATTCCTTTCCTTTTCACCAGTCTCTGGCATTGAGAGACGTCTTTCCTCTGGCAGCGGGCATTGCGAACCTAGCAGGTGGGCATGGGGGAAGGAACCTCCAGAGACAGAAAGGGGGGATTCTTTCTGTAATAATTTATCGTGAACCCCCCCCCCCGCTCTGTAACAGAATCTCATCTCAAGGGTCAAAACCCTCAAATTTTAGAAAGTCATTCTTTCAACCAAGTCGGGTGGATCGCAGACTTATAGGGAGCCTATCATGATGGACATGTGGATCTCAGAATGGGAAGGAAATGGATTTGGAAAGCTGAAATGGCACAAGCTTTTTCAACCTCAGTCAAATGCAGACAGATATGTAATCAATGGGCGCCTTGCATGACATGGCGCGCCATGATTGTCTGACCTCATGACCGACTCCAGCTCAACTCCAGGCACACCAGCTGCTCTTCCCCCACCACCCCAGAGGCGCTCAGGCGTCACAAGCTTTGTGCACACTGACCCCTGTCTGGGATCCTCTTACCCAGTTAGAGACACTCCACTTCCTCATTCCCTCCATTACTGGTGTGTATCACCTTCTCAAAGAGGCCTTCCTTGGACAATGCATCTAAATGTTCCCTCCCCCTTTTAACTCCTTTCAAGTTACTATTTCCTTTTCATTTTACGTTGTGTACTTCTTAGTACTTGTATCTGACATACTAAAGTACGAATAGATGTTACCTTACTTGAGTTTTTGTATGTTTTCCTCACTGAAATATAAACAAGAATGATTTGTCTGTCTTTTCTGTATTTCAGGCCTGTGATGATATTTGTTGCATGAATATATGAATGAACTGACTGCATTATTAATACAAAGTGAATGAAGTAATTAAAAATTTTATCCAAAGAATAAATATTCTAATTTTCTCAAAACAATAAAATGCGATCATTTTATGTTCCTTTTTCAGACTTAGACCTCTATGATCCTGTAAGGTACAGATTTAATAAAACTATTGTATCCACACACGCACATTAATTCTGTATCATTACACTATACAGTGATTACCATTCTCAATAATACAATGTGTGTATGGGCAGATACATCTGGAAAGGAAAGGATTAAAGAGGCTGGCCTTTGATATGGTTCTCTCCCAATTACTGGTGACATACTCCCGGAAAAGAAAGAAAACAAGTCATCTTGTCTACTAATTGTGCAAGCATGTTGTAGTTGGAACTTTTTGTAGATAGACTAATTCTATTGGCTAGGAGGAGAGTCCTTATGTATGAAGTATTCTTAGTATGATATATAAGAATTATTTATGGCAACCTGATGTAGAATCTATAGATACTTGAGTTATGGCTCCCCAGAAAAGGTCTCATAGGCTATTCAACAATCTGGGTCACAAAATGGACATATCAGTAATGTAAACACTTGCTGTGTGAGATGACCTCAAACATCATTTAGAGATAACACCTATTACTTGGACCACAAAAAGAATGTCAGATGCAGAAAGGAAGAACCTGAGGTACCATGAAGAATTTCCTTGATTCTCACTGATTCATTTGGGCCACTTATCTGCTAGGTTCCTTAAAATTATTAATAATGTCTGATAGCTAAGCAGCTTAAATGTCATCCAGAGTTGATGATGGAGCAAAATTCAAAATAAGTTAAGTACAAAAAGATTAAAATCAAAAGACCTGGATTTCAAGTTTCTTCCTAACCAGAATTTTTTGAGGGATTATTTAATATTCATCAGCTTAAGATTCTTTATTTGTAAAATAAAGATAATATTTCAAAAGTTTGAAGTAAGACAGAAAAATGCAATACTTTTGAAATATCGGTTGTCATGTAAAAAAATGGTCATATTTTTTATGTGTGCCTGTTGGACTCCTATCTTTTATAGCAGTAGTCCCCAACCTTTCTTGGCACCAGGAACCAGTTCAGTGGAAGAGTTTTTCCACGGATGGAGGTGGAGAGACAGCAGTGTGGAGATCCAGCAGTAATG